>NW_028295814.1:5460808-6121617 GCF_964341445.2 Mesoplodon mirus | reverse complement strand
AGTGTTCTGCTTCTTTTTCTTTCTTTCCTTTTTTTGTTAAAAATACGGGAATGGAAAAAGGCATCCCTCAGAATGGGCGAAAATCGTTGCAAACGAATCAATGGACAAAGGTTTAATCTCCAATATATATAAAGAGCTCATGCAGCTTAATATTAACAAAACAAACAACCCAATACAAAAAATGGGCAGAAGATCTAAAGAGATGTTTCTTCCAAGAAGACACAGAGATGGCCAAGACGCACATGAAAAGCTGCTCAACAGCACTAATTATTAGAGAAATGCAAATCAAAACTACAATGAGGTATCACCTCACACCTGTTAGAATCGGCATCATCAGAAAATCTACAAACAACCAATTCTGGGGAGGGTGTGGACAAAAGGAGCCCTCTTCCACTATTGGTGGGAATGTAAATTGATACAGTCACTATGGAGAACGGTATGGAATTTCCTTAAAAAAACTAGAAATAGAATTACCATCTGATCCAGCAATCCCAATTCTGGGCATATACCCAGAGAAAACCATAAATCAAAAAGGCACATTCACCACAATGTTCATGGCAGCACTATTTACAATAGCCAGGTAATGGAAGCAATGTAAATGCCCACAGACAGATGAATGGATAAAGATGTGGTACATATATAAAATGGAATATTACTCAGCCATAAGAAGGAATGAAACTGGGTCATTTGTAGAGACATCGATGGATCTAGAGACTGTCATACAGAATGAAGTAAGTCAGAAAGAGGAAAACAAATATTGTATATTAATGCATATATGTGGAACCTAAACAATGGTACAGATGAACTGGTTTGCAGGGAAGAAACAGAGACACAGAGGTAGACAACAAACATATGGACACCAAGTGTGGGAAGCCATGGGGTGGTGGTGGTGGGATGAGTTGGGAGATTGGGATTGACCTGTATACATGTATATGCATAAAATACATAACTAATAATAACCTGCTGTATAAAAAAATAAATCAAATTAAATTTCAAATTTTTAAAAAATAAAATTTAAAAATAAAACAGAAAAATGTTCTTCCCTTCACACAGATGTATTTATAGGAATGAATTATTTCCATGCTTATATCTATAAATACATAAAGGAGTAATAAAATCTAACTTGAACCATAAAAGAAAAAAAAAAACCTGAACCCACCAGTTATAGAGAGGAATACCCTATCAGGGCACTTGCTCCAGCGGTAAACAATTCTGAAATTGGTCAGAGGTGGGGAATCATCTCCCATACAACCAGCAACCCACCCCCCACGGCAGGAGCATCCTCATTGCAAAGCTGGGGGACCGTGCCGAGGCATCTGTGAGTAAACGTGAGCTGAGCCCCAGGCCAGCTGCTGCTGAACTGTTCCCACCCTTCCCAGGTAAAACACCTGAATATGTACAAGGGCTTGAAAGCCTAGAGGAAGGGCCGTGGAGCCACACCAGCGACAGCACGCAGGCCAACTTGGTGCCTGCAGGCCAGCCAGGGTGGTCCTGGCCCCGGGCGCTCTTCCGGAAGCTTTCCATTGCCCTGCCTGAGATACCCCTCCTGTCCCGGCCCCCACTGCTTTTTTCCTTCCTCACCTCTGTCCGGAGAGAAATTCCAGCGGAAGGTATGGGTGACACATCCTCTTCTTTACAGGTGGCAGCCTGGCAACCCCTGCAGAAAGGCCAGCAGAGCCCCACTCACACCGGGCCACCAACAAAGCTGTGGCCCCTCACTCCCTCCCACCAGCAGAGCCCCGAGACTGCTGACGGGGCAGAGAATATGGAGTCAGGCACAGCTTCAGGGGCTATTGCTGCCTGGAGCGCTGTTTATATTGACCTCAAACAGGCACACCTGGGGAGGGCCGGCCGGCAGGGTAAGGCTGCCCAGGTCAGCTAATCCACAACCCTCAGGGAATCACATTGTTGAAAACGGACCTCGCTAAGGCAGAATAGAAGCCAAGGAAGAAAAGGACACAATGCCATTTGCAGCACCGTAGATGAGTCTAGAGGTAATCACGTGACTTGTAGTAAGTCAGAAAGTGAAAGACACATATCGTATCATATCACTTATAGGTGTTACCTAAGAATGGATACCAGGGCAGATATTTCCACGGAGAAGGGCCATCACAGATTCATCAAACAAACTTATGGTTCACCAATGGAAAGGTGTGAGGATTGGTTTCATTACGATATTGGGGTTAAGAGACATATACAAACACAGGTGACACATATAATCACCAAAGACCTACGGAATACCAAGAGAAGACTACTCAACCTTCTGTCATAACGTACATGGGAAAAGGATCCCAGGAAGAACAGACATCTGTATATGTGTAAAACAACCACATCTTCCACACCTACAACAAGCCAAACATTGTAATCAAACTTGCTGTAATAAAAAATAAAAAATTAAATTAAAAACACGAACAAGAAGTAGTGAGACAAACTTGAGGGGCTTTCTCCTGGCACATTCCATTCTAAATTCCCCTCTAGAACACGACTTCCATTGAGGCTCTGTTGCCCTAGTCACCAGATTTGGTAAGGGAGAACTGCTGCCACCTTGTGGCCGTTTCGCACAACAGCAGCTTTAATCCCAGCGCTGATGGTCAGTTGATATTCAAAATCATTGCAGGCCTGTAAATGACAGCTGCCCTGAAAACAAATCCTGGGGTCACATATCGACCAAAAAATTCAAAGGACGTCCATATTTCAAAACGACCGTTTCAAAAGGCATATTTTACGCACATTAGTGTTCTGCTTCTTTTTCTTTCTTTCCTTTTTTTGTTAAAAATACGGGAATGGAAAAAGGCATCCCTCAGAATGGGCGAAAATCGTTGCAAACGAATCAATGGACAAAGGTTTAATCTCCAATATATATAAAGAGCTCATGCAGCTTAATATTAACAAAACAAACAACCCAATACAAAAAATGGGCAGAAGATCTAAAGAGATGTTTCTTCCAAGAAGACACAGAGATGGCCAAGACGCACATGAAAAGCTGCTCAACAGCACTAATTATTAGAGAAATGCAAATCAAAACTACAATGAGGTATCACCTCACACCTGTTAGAATCGGCATCATCAGAAAATCTACAAACAACCAATTCTGGGGAGGGTGTGGACAAAAGCAGCCCTCTTCCACTATTGGTGGGAATGTAAATTGATACAGTCACTATGGAGAACGGTATGGAGTTTCCTTAAAAAAACTAGAAATAGAATTACCATCTGATCCAGCAATCCCACTTCTGGGCATATACCCAGAGAAAACCATAAATCAAAAAGGCACATTCACCACAATGTTCATGGCAGCACTATTTACAATAGCCAGGTAATGGAAGCAACGTAAATGCCCACAGACAGATGAATGGATAAAGATGTGGTACATATATAAAATGGAATATTACTCAGCCATAAGAAGGAATGAAACTGGGTCATTTGTAGAGACATCGATGGATCTAGAGACTGTCATACAGAATGAAGTAAGTCAGAAAGAGGAAAACAAATATTGTATATTAATGCATATATGTGGAACCTAAAAAATGGTACAGATGAACTTGTTTGCAGGGAAGAAACAGAGACACAGAGGTAGAGAACAAACATATGGACATCAAGTGTGGGAAGCCATGGGGTGGTGGTGGTGGGATGAGTTGGGAGATTGGGATTGACCTGTATACATGTATATGCATGAAATACATAACTAATAATAACCTGCTGTATAAAAAAATAAATCAAATTAAATTTCAAATTTTTAAAAAATAAAATTTAAAAATAAAACAGAAAAATGTTCTTCCCTTCACACAGATGTATTTATAGGAATGAATTATTTCCATGCTTATATCTATAAATACATAAAGGAGGAATACAATATAACTTGAACCATAAAAGAAAAAAAAAACACCTGAACCCACCAGTTATACAGAGGAAAACCCTATCAGGGCACTTGCTCCAGGGGTAAACAATTCTGAAATTGGTCAGAGGTGGGGAATCATCTCCCATACAACCAGCAACCCACCCCCCACGCCAGGAGCATCCTCATTGCAAAGCTGGGGGACCGTGCCGAGGCATCTGTGAGTAAACGTGAGCTGAGCCCCAGGCCAGCTGCTGCTGAACTGTTCCCACCCTTCCCAGGTAAAACACCTGAATATGTACAAGGGCTTGAAAGCCTAGAGGAAGGGCGGTGGAGCCACACCAGCGACAGCACGCAGGCCAACTTGGTGCCTGCAGGCCAGCCAGGGTGGTCCTGGCACCGGGCGCTCTTCCGGAAGCTTTCCATTGCCCTGCCTGAGATACCCCTCCTGTCCCGGCCCCCACTGCTTTTTTCCTTCCTCACCTCTGTCCGGAGAGAAATTCCAGCGGAAGGTATGGGTGACACATCCTCTTCTTTACAGGTGGCAGCCTGGCAACCCCTGCAGAAAGGCCAGCAGAGCCCCACTCACACCGGGCCACCAACAAAGCTGTGGCCCCTCACTCCCTCTCGCCAGCAGAGCCCCGAGACTGCTGACGGGGCAGAGAATATGGAGTCAGGCACAGCTTCAGGGGCTATTGCTGCCTGGAGCGCTGTTTATATTGACCTCAAACAGGCACACCTGGGGAGGGCCGGCCGGCAGGGTAAGGCTGCCCAGGTCAGCTAATCCACAACCCTCAGGGAATCACATTGTTGAAAACGGACCTCGCTAAGGCAGAATAGAAGCCAAGGAAGAAAAGGACACAATGCCATTTGCAGCACCGTAGATGAGTCTAGAGGTAATCACGTGACTTGTAGTAAGTCAGAAAGTGAAAGACACATATCGTATCATATCACTTATAGGTGTTACCTAAGAATGGATACCAGGGCAGATATTTCCACGGAGAAGGGCCATCACAGATTCATCAAACAAACTTATGGTTCACCAATGGAAAGGTGTGAGGATTGGTTTCATTACGATATTGGGGTTAACAGACATATACAAACACAGGTGACACATATAATCACCAAAGACCTACGGAATACCAAGAGAAGACTACTCAACATTCTGTCATAACGTACATGGGAAAAGGATCCCAGGAAGAACAGACATCTGTATATGTGTAAAACAACCACATCTTCCACACCTACAACAAGCCAAACATTGTAACCAAACTTGCTGTAATAAAAAATAAAAAATTAAATTAAAAACACGAACAAGAAGTAGTGAGACAAACTTGAGGGGCTTTCTCCTGGCACATTCCATTCTAAATTCCAATCTAGAACACGACTTCCATTGAGGCTCTGTTGCCCTAGTCACCAGATTTGGTAAGGGAGAACTGCTGCCACCTTGTGGCCGTTTCGCACAACAGCAGCTTTAATCCCAGCGCTGATGGTCAGTTGATATTCAAAATCATTGCAGGCCTGTAAATGACACCTGCCCTGAAAACAAATCCTGGGGTCACATATCGACCAGAAAGTTCAAAGGACGTCCATATTTCAAAACGACCGTTTCAAAAGGCATATTTTACGCACATTAGTGTTCTGCTTCTTTTTCTTTCTTTCCTTTTTTTGTTAAAAATACGGGAATGGAAAAAGGCATCCCTCAGAATGGGCGAAAATCGTTGCAAACGAATCAATGGACAAAGGTTTAATCTCCAATATATATAAAGAGCTCATGCAGCTTAATATTAACAAAACAAACAACCCAATACAAAAAATGGGCAGAAGATCTAAAGAGATGTTTCTTCCAAGAAGACACAGAGATGGCCAAGACGCACATGAAAAGCTGCTCAACAGCACTAATTATTAGAGAAATGCAAATCAAAACTACAATGAGGTATCACCTCACACCTGTTAGAATCGGCATCATCAGAAAATCTACAAACAACCAATTCTGGGGAGGGTGTGGACAAAAGGAGCCCTCTTCCACTATTGGTGGGAATGTAAATTGATACAGTCACTATGGAGAACGGTATGGAATTTCCTTAAAAAAACTAGAAATAGAATTACCATCTGATCCAGCAATCCCAATTCTGGGCATATACCCAGAGAAAACCATAAATCAAAAAGGCACATTCACCACAATGTTCATGGCAGCACTATTTACAATAGCCAGGTAATGGAAGCAATGTAAATGCCCACAGACAGATGAATGGATAAAGATGTGGTACATATATAAAATGGAATATTACTCAGCCATAAGAAGGAATGAAACTGGGTCATTTGTAGAGACATCGATGGATCTAGAGACTGTCATACAGAATGAAGTAAGTCAGAAAGAGGAAAACAAATATTGTATATTAATGCATATATGTGGAACCTAAACAATGGTACAGATGAACTGGTTTGCAGGGAAGAAACAGAGACACAGAGGTAGACAACAAACATATGGACACCAAGTGTGGGAAGCCATGGGGTGGTGGTGGTGGGATGAGTTGGGAGATTGGGATTGACCTGTATACATGTATATGCATAAAATACATAACTAATAATAACCTGCTGTATAAAAAAATAAATCAAATTAAATTTCAAATTTTTAAAAAATAAAATTTAAAAATAAAACAGAAAAATGTTCTTCCCTTCACACAGATGTATTTATAGGAATGAATTATTTCCATGCTTATATCTATAAATACATAAAGGAGGAATACAATCTAACTCGAACCATAAAAGGAAAAAAAAAAACCTGAACCCTCCAGTTATAGAGAGGAATAACCTATCAGGGCACTTGCTCCAGCGGTAAACAATTCTGAAATTGGTCAGAGGTGGGGAATCATCTCCCATACAACCAGCAACCCACCCCCCACGCCAGGAGCATCCTCATTGCAAAGCTGGGGGACCGTGCCGAGGCATCTGTGAGTAAACGTGAGCTGAGCCCCAGGCCAGCTGCTGCTGAACTGTTCCCACCCTTCCCAGGTAAAACACCTGAATATGTACAAGGGCTTGAAAGCCTAGAGGAAGGGCGGTGGAGCCACACCAGCGACAGCACGCAGGCCAACTTGGTGCCTGCAGGCCAGCCAGGGTGGTCCTGGCCCCGGGCGCTCTTCCGGAAGCTTTCCATTGCCCTGCCTGAGATACCCCTCCTGTCCCGGCCCCCACTGCTTTTTTCCTTCCTCACCTCTGTCCGGAGAGAAATTCCAGCGGAAGGTATGGGTGACACATCCTCTTCTTTACAGGTGGCAGCCTGGCAACCCCTGCAGAAAGGCCAGCAGAGCCCCACTCACACCGGGCCACCAACAAAGCTGTGGCCCCTCACTCCCTCCCACCAGCAGAGCCCCGAGACTGCTGACGGGGCAGAGAATATGGAGTCAGGCACAGCTTCAGGGGCTATTGCTGCCTGGAGCGCTGTTTATATTGACCTCAAACAGGCACACCTGGGGAGGGCCGGCCGGCAGGGTAAGGCTGCCCAGGTCAGCTAATCCACAACCCTCAGGGAATCACATTGTTGAAAACGGACCTCGCTAAGGCAGAGTAGAAGCCAAGGAAGAAAAGGACACAATGCCATTTGCAGCACCGTAGATGAGTCTAGAGGTAATCACGTGACTTGTAGTAAGTCAGAAAGTGAATGACACATATCATATCATATCACTTATAGGTGTTACCTAAGAATGGATACCAGGGCAGATATTTCCACGGAGAAGGGCCATCACAGATTCATCAAACAAACTTATGGTTCACCAATGGAAAGGTGTGAGGATTGGTTTCATTACGATATTGGGGTTAACAGACATATACAAACACAGGTGACACATATAATCACCAAAGACCTACGGAATACCAAGAGAAGACTACTCAACCTTCTGTCATAACGTACATGGGAAAAGGATCCCAGGAAGAACAGACATCTGTATATGTGTAAAACAACCACATCTTCCACACCTACAACAAGCCAAACATTGTAATCAAACTTGCTGTAATAAAAAAATAAAAAATTAAATTAAAAACACGAACAAGAAGTAGTGAGACAAACTTGAGGGGCTTTCTCCTGGCACATTCCATTCTAAATTCCAATCTAGAACACGACTTCCATTGAGGCTCTGTTGCCCTAGTCACCAGATTTGGTAAGGGAGAACTGCTGCCACCTTGTGGCCGTTTCGCACAACAGCAGCTTTAATCCCAGCGCTGATGGTCAGTTGATATTCAAAATCATTGCAGGCCTGTAAATGACACCTGCCCTGAAAACAAATCCTGGGGTCACATATCGACCAGAAAGTTCAAAGGACGTCCATATTTCAAAACGACCGTTTCAAAAGGCATATTTTACGCACATTAGTGTTCTGCTTCTTTTTCTTTCTTTCCTTTTTTTGTTAAAAATACGGGAATGGAAAAAGGCATCCCTCAGAATGGGCGAAAATCGTTGCAAACGAATCAATGGACAAAGGTTTAATCTCCAATATATATAAAGAGCTCATGCAGCTTAATATTAACAAAACAAACAACCCAATACAAAAAATGGGCAGAAGATCTAAAGAGATGTTTCTTCCAAGAAGACACAGAGATGGCCAAGACGCACATGAAAAGCTGCTCAACAGCACTAATTATTAGAGAAATGCAAATCAAAACTACAATGAGGTATCACCTCACACCTGTTAGAATCGGCATCATCAGAAAATCTACAAACAACCAATTCTGGGGAGGGTGTGGACAAAAGGAGCCCTCTTCCACTATTGGTGGGAATGTAAATTGATACAGTCACTATGGAGAACGGTATGGAATTTCCTTAAAAAAACTAGAAATAGAATTACCATCTGATCCAGCAATCCCAATTCTGGGCATATACCCAGAGAAAACCATAAATCAAAAAGGCACATTCACCACAATGTTCATGGCAGCACTATTTACAATAGCCAGGTAATGGAAGCAATGTAAATGCCCACAGACAGATGAATGGATAAAGATGTGGTACATATATAAAATGGAATATTACTCAGCCATAAGAAGGAATGAAACTGGGTCATTTGTAGAGACATCGATGGATCTAGAGACTGTCATACAGAATGAAGTAAGTCAGAAAGAGGAAAACAAATATTGTATATTAATGCATATATGTGGAACCTAAACAATGGTACAGATGAACTGGTTTGCAGGGAAGAAACAGAGACACAGAGGTAGACAACAAACATATGGACACCAAGTGTGGGAAGCCATGGGGTGGTGGTGGTGGGATGAGTTGGGAGATTGGGATTGACCTGTATACATGTATATGCATAAAATACATAACTAATAATAACCTGCTGTATAAAAAAATAAATCAAATTAAATTTCAAATTTTTAAAAAATAAAATTTAAAAATAAAACAGAAAAATGTTCTTCCCTTCACACAGATGTATTTATAGGAATGAATTATTTCCATGCTTATATCTATAAATACATAAAGGAGGAATACAATCTAACTTGAACCATAAAAGGAAAAAAAAAACCTGAACCCTCCAGTTATAGAGAGGAATAACCTATCAGGGCACTTGCTCCAGCGGTAAACAATTCTGAAATTGGTCAGAGGTGGGGAATCATCTCCCATACAACCAGCAACCCACCCCCCACGCCAGGAGCATCCTCATTGCAAAGCTAGGGGACCGTGCCGAGGCATCTGTGAGTAAACGTGAGCTGAGCCCCAGGCCAGCTGCTGCTGAACTGTTCCCACCCTTCCCAGGTAAAACACCTGAATATGTACAAGGGCTTGAAAGCCTAGAGGAAGGGCCGTGGAGCCACACCAGCGACAGCACGCAGGCCAACTTGGTGCCTGCAGGCCAGCCAGGGTGGTCCTGGCCCCGGGCGCTCTTCCGGAAGCTTTCCATTGCCCTGCCTGAGATACCCCTCCTGTCCCGGCCCCCACTGCTTTTTTCCTTCCTCACCTCTGTCCGGAGAGAAATTCCAGCGGAAGGTATGGGTGACACATCCTCTTCTTTACAGGTGGCAGCCTGGCAACCCCTGCAGAAAGGCCAGCAGAGCCCCACTCACACCGGGCCACCAACAAAGCTGTGGCCCCTCACTCCCTCCCACCAGCAGAGCCCCGAGACTGCTGACGGGGCAGAGAATATGGAGTCAGGCACAGCTTCAGGGGCTATTGCTGCCTGGAGCGCTGTTTATATTGACCTCAAACAGGCACACCTGGGGAGGGCCGGCCGGCAGGGTAAGGCTGCCCAGGTCAGCTAATCCACAACCCTCAGGGAATCACATTGTTGAAAACGGACCTCGCTAAGGCAGAGTAGAAGCCAAGGAAGAAAAGGACACAATGCCATTTGCAGCACCGTAGATGAGTCTAGAGGTAATCACGTGACTTGTAGTAAGTCAGAAAGTGAATGACACATATCATATCATATCACTTATAGGTGTTACCTAAGAATGGATACCAGGGCAGATATTTCCACGGAGAAGGGCCATCACAGATTCATCAAACAAACTTATGGTTCACCAATGGAAAGGTGTGAGGATTGGTTTCATTACGATATTGGGGTTAACAGACATATACAAACACAGGTGACACATATAATCACCAAAGACCTACGGAATACCAAGAGAAGACTACTCAACCTTCTGTCATAACGTACATGGGAAAAGGATCCCAGGAAGAACAGACATCTGTATATGTGTAAAACAACCACATCTTCCACACCTACAACAAGCCAAACATTGTAATCAAACTTGCTGTAATAAAAAAATAAAAAATTAAATTAAAAACACGAACAAGAAGTAGTGAGACAAACTTGAGGGGCTTTCTCCTGGCACATTCCATTCTAAATTCCAATCTAGAACACGACTTCCATTGAGGCTCTGTTGCCCTAGTCACCAGATTTGGTAAGGGAGAACTGCTGCCACCTTGTGGCCGTTTCGCACAACAGCAGCTTTAATCCCAGCGCTGATGGTCAGTTGATATTCAAAATCATTGCAGGCCTGTAAATGACACCTGCCCTGAAAACAAATCCTGGGGTCACATATCGACCAGAAAGTTCAAAGGACGTCCATATTTCAAAACGACCGTTTCAAAAGGCATATTTTACGCACATTAGTGTTCTGCTTCTTTTTCTTTCTTTCCTTTTTTTGTTAAAAATACGGGAATGGAAAAAGGCATCCCTCAGAATGGGCGAAAATCGTTGCAAACGAATCAATGGACAAAGGTTTAATCTCCAATATATATAAAGAGCTCATGCAGCTTAATATTAACAAAACAAACAACCCAATACAAAAAATGGGCAGAAGATCTAAAGAGATGTTTCTTCCAAGAAGACACAGAGATGGCCAAGACGCACATGAAAAGCTGCTCAACAGCACTAATTATTAGAGAAATGCAAATCAAAACTACAATGAGGTATCACCTCACACCTGTTAGAATCGGCATCATCAGAAAATCTACAAACAACCAATTCTGGGGAGGGTGTGGACAAAAGGAGCCCTCTTCCACTATTGGTGGGAATGTAAATTGATACAGTCACTATGGAGAACGGTATGGAATTTCCTTAAAAAAACTAGAAATAGAATTACCATCTGATCCAGCAATCCCAATTCTGGGCATATACCCAGAGAAAACCATAAATCAAAAAGGCACATTCACCACAATGTTCATGGCAGCACTATTTACAATAGCCAGGTAATGGAAGCAATGTAAATGCCCACAGACAGATGAATGGATAAAGATGTGGTACATATATAAAATGGAATATTACTCAGCCATAAGAAGGAATGAAACTGGGTCATTTGTAGAGACATCGATGGATCTAGAGACTGTCATACAGAATGAAGTAAGTCAGAAAGAGGAAAACAAATATTGTATATTAATGCATATATGTGGAACCTAAACAATGGTACAGATGAACTGGTTTGCAGGGAAGAAACAGAGACACAGAGGTAGACAACAAACATATGGACACCAAGTGTGGGAAGCCATGGGGTGGTGGTGGTGGGATGAGTTGGGAGATTGGGATTGACCTGTATACATGTATATGCATAAAATACATAACTAATAATAACCTGCTGTATAAAAAAATAAATCAAATTAAATTTCAAATTTTTAAAAAATAAAATTTAAAAATAAAACAGAAAAATGTTCTTCCCTTCACACAGATGTATTTATAGGAATGAATTATTTCCATGCTTATATCTATAAATACATAAAGGAGGAATACAATCTAACTTGAACCATAAAAGGAAAAAAAAAAACCTGAACCCTCCAGTTATAGAGAGGAATAACCTATCAGGGCACTTGCTCCAGCGGTAAACAATTCTGAAATTGGTCAGAGGTGGGGAATCATCTCCCATACAACCAGCAACCCACCCCCCACGCCAGGAGCATCCTCATTGCAAAGCTAGGGGACCGTGCCGAGGCATCTGTGAGTAAACGTGAGCTGAGCCCCAGGCCAGCTGCTGCTGAACTGTTCCCACCCTTCCCAGGTAAAACACCTGAATATGTACAAGGGCTTGAAAGCCTAGAGGAAGGGCCGTGGAGCCACACCAGCGACAGCACGCAGGCCAACTTGGTGCCTGCAGGCCAGCCAGGGTGGTCCTGGCCCCGGGCGCTCTTCCGGAAGCTTTCCATTGCCCTGCCTGAGATACCCCTCCTGTCCCGGCCCCCACTGCTTTTTTCCTTCCTCACCTCTGTCCGGAGAGAAATTCCAGCGGAAGGTATGGGTGACACATCCTCTTCTTTACAGGTGGCAGCCTGGCAACCCCTGCAGAAAGGCCAGCAGAGCCCCACTCACACCGGGCCACCAACAAAGCTGTGGCCCCTCACTCCCTCTCGCCAGCACAGCCCCGAGACTGCTGACGGGGCAGAGAATATGGAGTCAGGCACAGCTTCAGGGGCTATTGCTGCCTGGAGCGCTGTTTATATTGACCTCAAACAGGCACACCTGGGGAGGGCCGGCCGGCAGGGTAAGGCTGCCCAGGTCAGCTAATCCACAACCCTCAGGGAATCACATTGTTGAAAACGGACCTCGCTAAGGCAGAATAGAAGCCAAGGAAGAAAAGGACACAATGCCATTTGCAGCACCGTAGATGAGTCTAGAGGTAATCACGTGACTTGTAGTAAGTCAGAAAGTGAAAGACACATATCGTATCCTATCACTTATAGGTGTTACCTAAGAATGGATACCAGGGCAGATATTTCCACGGAGAAGGGCCATCACAGATTCATCAAACAAACTTATGGTTCACCAATGGAAAGGTGTGAGGATTGGTTTCATTACGATATTGGGGTTAACAGACATATACAAACACAGGTGACACATATAATCACCAAAGACCTACGGAATACCAAGAGAAGACTACTCAACCTTCTGTCATAACGTACATGGGAAAAGGATCCCAGGAAGAACAGACATCTGTATATGTGTAAAACAACCACATCTTCCACACCTACAACAAGCCAAACATTGTAATCAAACTTGCTGTAATAAAAAATAAAAAATTAAATTAAAAACACGAACAAGAAGTAGTGAGACAAACTTGAGGGGCTTTCTCCTGGCACATTCCATTCTAAATTCCAATCTAGAACACGACTTCCATTGAGGCTCTGTTGCCCTAGTCACCAGATTTGGTAAGGGAGAACTGCTGCCACCTTGTGGCCGTTTCGCACAACAGCAGCTTTAATCCCAGCGCTGATGGTCAGTTGATATTCAAAATCATTGCAGGCCTGTAAATGACACCTGCCCTGAAAACAAATCCTGGGGTCACATATCGACCAGAAAGTTCAAAGGACGTCCATATTTCAAAACGACCGTTTCAAAAGGCATATTTTACGCACATTAGTGTTCTGCTTCTTTTTCTTTCTTTCCTTTTTTTGTTAAAAATACGGGAATGGAAAAAGGCATCCCTCAGAATGGGCGAAAATCGTTGCAAACGAATCAATGGACAAAGGTTTAATCTCCAATATATATAAACAGCTCATGCAGCTTAATATTAACAAAACAAACAACCCAATACAAAAAATGGGCAGAAGATCTAAAGAGATGTTTCTTCCAAGAAGACACAGAGATGGCCAAGACGCACATGAAAAGCTGCTCAACAGCACTAATTATTAGAGAAATGCAAATCAAAACTACAATGAGGTATCACCTCACACCTGTTAGAATCGGCATCATCAGAAAATCTACAAACAACCAATTCTGGGGAGGGTGTGGACAAAAGGAGCCCTCTTCCACTATTGGTGGGAATGTAAATTGATACAGTCACTATGGAGAACGGTATGGAGTTTCCTTAAAAAAACTAGAAATAGAATTACCATCTGATCCAGCAATCCCACTTCTGGGCATATACCCAGAGAAAACCATAAATCAAAAAGGCACATTCACCACAATGTTCATGGCAGCACTATTTACAATAGCCAGGTAATGGAAGCAACGTAAATGCCCACAGACAGATGAATGGATAAAGATGTGGTACATATATAAAATGGAATATTACTCAGCCATAAGAAGGAATGAAACTGGGTCATTTGTAGAGACATCGATGGATCTAGAGACTGTCATACAGAATGAAGTAAGTCAGAAAGAGGAAAACAAATATTGTATATTAATGCATATATGTGGAACCTAAACAATGGTACAGATGAACTGGTTTGCAGGGAAGAAACAGAGACACAGAGGTAGACAACAAACATATGGACACCAAGTGTGGGAAGCCATGGGGTGGTGGTGGTGGGATGAGTTGGGAGATTGGGATTGACCTGTATACATGTATATGCATAAAATACATAACTAATAATAACCTGCTGTATAAAAAAATAAATCAAATTAAATTTCAAATTTTTAAAAAATAAAATTTAAAAATAAAACAGAAAAATGTTCTTCCCTTCACACAGATGTATTTATAGGAATGAATTATTTCAATGCTTATATCTATAAATACATAAAGGAGGAATAAAATCTAACTTGAACCATAAAGAAAAAAAAACCTGAACCCACCAGTTATAGAGAGGAATACCCTATCAGGGTACTTGCTCCAGCGGTAAACAATTCTGAAATTGGTCAGAGGTGGGGAATCATCTCCCATACAACCAGCAACCCACCCCCCACGCCAGGAGCATCCTCATTGCAAAGCTGGGGGACCGTGCCGAGGCATCTGTGAGTAAACGTGAGCTGAGCCCCAGGACAGCTGCTGCTGAACTGTTCCCACCCTTCCCAGGTAAAACACCTGAATATGTACAAGGGCTTGAAAGCCTACAGGAAGGGCCGTGGAGCCACACCAGCGACAGCACGCAGGCCAACTTGGTGCCTGCAGGCCAGCCAGGGTGGTCCTGGCCCCGGGCGCTCTTCCGGAAGCTTTCCATTGCCCTGCCTGAGATACCCCTCCTGTCCCGGCCCCCACTGCTTTTTTCCTTCCTCACCTCTGTCCGGAGAGAAATTCCAGCGGAAGGTATGGGTGACACATCCTCTTCTTTACAGGTGGCAGCCTGGCAATCCCTGCAGAAAGGCCAGCAGAGCCCCACTCACACCGGGCCACCAACAAAGCTGTGGCCCCTCACTCCCTCCCACCAGCAGAGCCCCGAGACTGCTGACGGGGCAGAGAATATGGAGTCAGGCACAGCTTCAGGGGCTATTGCTGCCTGGAGCGCTGTTTATATTGACCTCAAACAGGCACACCTGGGGAGGGCCGGCCGGCAGGGTAAGGCTGCCCAGGTCAGCTAATCCACAACCCTCAGGGAATCCCATTGTTGAAAACGGACCTCGCTAAGGCAGAATAGAAGCCAAGGAAGAAAAGGACACAATGCCATTTGCAGCACCGTAGATGAGTCTAGAGGTAATCACGTGACTTGTAGTAAGTCAGAAAGTGAAAGACACATATCGTATCATATCACTTATAGGTGTTACCTAAGAATGGATACCAGGGCAGATATTTCCACGGAGAAGGGCCATCACAGATTCATCAAACAAATTTATGGTTCACCAACGGAAAGGTGTGAGGATTGGTTTCATTACGATATTGGGGTTAACAGACATATACAAACACAGGTGACACATATAATCACCAAAGACCTACGGAATACCAAGAGAAGACTACTCAACATTCTGTCATAACGTATATGGGAAAAGGATCCCAGGAAGAACAGACATCTGTATATGTGTAAAAGAACCACATCTTCCACACCTACAACAAGCCAAACATTGTAATCAAACTTGCTGTAATAAAAAATAAAAAATTAAATTAAAAACACGAACAAGAAGTAGTGAGACAAACGTGAGGGTCTTTCTCCTGGCACATTCCATTCTAAATTCCAATCTAGAACACGACTTCCATTGAGGCTCTGTTGCCTTAGTCACCAGATTTGGTAAGGGAGAACTGCTGCCACCTTGTGGCCGTTTCGCACAACAGCAGCTTTAATCCCAGCGCTGATGGTCAGTTGATATTCAAAATCATTGCAGGCCTGTAAATGACACCTGCCCTGAAAACAAATCCTGGGGTCACATATCGACCAAAAAATTCAAAGGACGTCCATATTTCAAAACGACCGTTTCAAAAGGCATATTTTACGCACATTAGTGTTCTGCTTCTTTTTCTTTCTTTCCTTTTTTTGTTAAAAATACGGGAATGGAAAAAGGCATCCCTCAGAATGGGCGAAAATCGTTGCAAACGAATCAATGGACAAAGGTTTAATCTCCAATATATATAAAGAGCTCATGCAGCTTAATATTAACAAAACAAACAACCCAATACAAAAAATGGGCAGAAGATCTAAAGAGATGTTTCTTCCAAGAAGACACAGAGATGGCCAAGACGCACATGAAAAGCTGCTCAACAGCACTAATTATTAGAGAAATGCAAATCAAAACTACAATGAGGTATCACCTCACACCTGTTAGAATCGGCATCATCAGAAAATCTACAAACAACCAATTCTGGGGAGGGTGTGGACAAAAGGAGCCCTCTTCCACTATTGGTGGGAATGTAAATTGATACAGTCACTATGGAGAACGGTATGGAGTTTCCTTAAAAAAACTAGAAATAGAATTACCATCTGATCCAGCAATCCCACTTCTGGGCATATACCCAGAGAAAACCATAAATCAAAAAGGCACATTCACCACAACGTTCATGGCAGCACTATTTACAATAGCCAGGTAATGGAAGCAACGTAAATGCCCACAGACAGATGAATGGATAAAGATGTGGTACATATATAAAATGGAATATTACTCGGCCATAAGAAGGAATGAAACTGGGTCATTTGTAGAGACATCGATGGATCTAGAGACTGTCATACAGAATGAAGTAAGTCAGAAAGAGGAAAACAAATATTGTATATTAATGCATATATGTGGAACCTAAAAAATGGTACAGATGAACTGGTTTGCAGGGAAGAAACAGAGACACAGAGGTAGAGAACAAACATATGGACACCAAGTGTGGGAAGCCATGGGGTGGTGGTCGTGGGATGAGTTGGGAGATTGGGATTGACCTGTATACATGTATATGCATGAAATACATAACTAATAATAACCTGCTGTATAAAAAAATAAATCAAATTAAATTTCAAATTTTTAAAAAATAAAATTTAAAAATAAAACAGAAAAATGTTCTTCCCTTCACACAGATGTATTTATAGGAATGAATTATTTCCATGCTTATATCTATAAATACATAAAGGAGGAATACAATCTAACTTGAACCATAAAAGAAAAAAAAAACCTGAACCCACCAGTTATACAGAGGAAAACCCTATCAGGGCACTTGCTCCAGCGGTAAACAATTCTGAAATTGGTCAGAGGTGGGGAATCATCTCCCATACAACCAGCAACCCACCCCCCACGCCAGGAGCATCCTCATTGCAAAGCTGGGGGACCGTGCCGAGGCATCTGTGAGTAAACGTGAGCTGAGCCCCAGGCCAGCTGCTGCTGAACTGTTCCCACCCTTCCCAGGTAAAACACCTGAATATGTACAAGGGCTTGAAAGCCTAGAGGAAGGGCGGTGGAGCCACACCAGCGACAGCACGCAGGCCAACTTGGTGCCTGCAGGCCAGCCAGGGTGGTCCTGGCCCCGGGCGCTCTTCCGGAAGCTTTCCATTGCCCTGCCTGAGATACCCCTCCTGTCCCGGCCCCCACTGCTTTTTTCCTTCCTCACCTCTGTCCGGAGAGAAATTCCAGCGGAAGGTATGGGTGACACATCCTCTTCTTTACAGGTGGCAGCCTGGCAACCCCTGCAGAAAGGCCAGCAGAGCCCCACTCACACCGGGCCACCAACAAAGCTGTGGCCCCTCACTCCCTCTCGCCAGCAAGCCCCGAGACTGCTGACGGGGCAGAGAATATGGAGTCAGGCACAGCTTCAGGGGCTATTGCTGCCTGGAGCGCTGTTTATATTGACCTCAAACAGGCACACCTGGGGAGGGCCGGCCGGCAGGGTAAGGCTGCCCAGGTCAGCTAATCCACAACCCTCAGGGAATCACATTGTTGAAAACGGACCTCGCTAAGGCAGAATAGAAGCCAAGGAAGAAAAGGACACAATGCCATTTGCAGCACCGTAGATGAGTCTAGAGGTAATCACGTGACTTGTAGTAAGTCAGAAAGTGAAAGACACATATCGTATCATATCACTTATAGGTGTTACCTAAGAATGGATACCAGGGCAGATATTTCCACGGAGAAGGGCCATCACAGATTCATCAAACAAACTTATGGTTCACCAATGGAAAGGTGTGAGGATTGGTTTCATTACGATATTGGGGTTAACAGACATATACAAACACAGGTGACACATATAATCACCAAAGACCTACGGAATACCAAGAGAAGACTACTCAACATTCTGTCATAACGTACATGGGAAAAGGATCCCAGGAAGAACAGACATCTGTATATGTGTAAAACAACCACATCTTCCACACCTACAACAAGCCAAACATTGTAATCAAACTTGCTGTAATAAAAAATAAAAAATTAAATTAAAAACACGAACAAGAAGTAGTGAGACAAACTTGAGGGGCTTTCTCCTGGCACATTCCATTCTAAATTCCAATCTAGAACACGACTTCCATTGAGGCTCTGTTGCCCTAGTCACCAGATTTGGTAAGGGAGAACTGCTGCCACCTTGTGGCCGTTTCGCACAACAGCAGCTTTAATCCCAGCGCTGATGGTCAGTTGATATTCAAAATCATTGCAGGCCTGTAAATAACACCTGCCCTGAAAACAAATCCTGGGGTCACATATCGACCAAAAAATTCAAAGGACGTCCATATTTCAAAACGACCGTTTCAAAAGGCATATTTTACGCACATTAGTGTTCTGCTTCTTTTTCTTTCTTTCCTTTTTTTGTTAAAAATACGGGAATGGAAAAAGGCATCCCTCAGAATGGGCGAAAATCGTTGCAAACGAATCAATGGACAAAGGTTTAATCTCCAATATATATAAAGAGCTCATGCAGCTTAATATTAACAAAACAAACAACCCAATACAAAAAATGGGCAGAAGATCTAAAGAGATGTTTCTTCCAAGAAGACACAGAGATGGCCAAGACGCACATGAAAAGCTGCTCAACAGCACTAATTATTAGAGAAATGCAAATCAAAACTACAATGAGGTATCACCTCACACCTGTTAGAATCGGCATCATCAGAAAATCTACAAACAACCAATTCTGGGGAGGGTGTGGACAAAAGGAGCCCTCTTCCACTATTGGTGGGAATGTAAATTGATACAGTCACTATGGAGAACGGTATGGAGTTTCCTTAAAAAAACTAGAAATAGAATTACCATCTGATCCAGCAATCCCACTTCTGGGCATATACCCAGAGAAAACCATAAATCAAAAAGGCACATTCACCACAATGTTCATGGCAGCACTATTTACAATAGCCAGGTAATGGAAGCAACGTAAATGCCCACAGACAGATGAATGGATAAAGATGTGGTACATATATAAAATGGAATATTACTCAGCCATAAGAAGGAATGAAACTGGGTCATTTGTAGAGACATCGATGGATCTAGAGACTGTCATACAGAATGAAGTAAGTCAGAAAGAGGAAAACAAATATTGTATATTAATGCATATATGTGGAACCTAAACAATGGTACAGATGAACTGGTTTTCAGGGAAGAAACAGAGACACAGAGGTAGACAACAAACATATGGACACCAAGTGTGGGAAGCCATGGGGTGGTGGTGGTGGGATGAGTTGGGAGATTGGGATTGACCTGTATACATGTATATGCATAAAATACAAAACTAATAATAACCTGCTGTATAAAAAAATAAATCAAATTAAATTTCAAATTTTTAAAAAATAAAATTTAAAAATAAAACAGAAAAATGTTCTTCCCTTCACACAGATGTATTTATAGGAATGAATTATTTCCATGCTTATATCTATAAATACATAAAGGAGTAATAAAATCTAACTTGAACCATAAAAGAAAAAAAAAAACCTGAACCCACCAGTTATAGAGAGGAATACCCTATCAGGGCACTTGCTCCAGCGGTCAACAATTCTGAAATTGGTCAGAGGTGGGGAATCATCTCCCATACAACCAGCAACCCACCCCCCACGCCAGGAGCATCCTCATTGCAAAGCTGGGGGACCGTGCCGAGGCATCTGTGAGTAAACGTGAGCTGAGCCCCAGGCCAGCTGCTGCTGAACTGTTCCCACCCTTCCCAGGTAAAACACCTGAATATGTACAAGGGCTTGAAAGCCTAGAGGAAGGGCCGTGGAGCCACACCAGCGACAGCAAGCAGGCCAACTTGGTGCCTGCAGGCCAGCCAGGGTGGTCCTGGCCCCGGGCGCTCTTCCGGAAGCTTTCCATTGCCCTGCCTGAGATACCCCTCCTGTCCCGGCCCCCACTGCTTTTTTCCTTCCTCACCTCTGTCCGGAGAGAAATTCCAGCGGAAGGTATGGGTGACACATCCTCTTCTTTACAGGTGGCAGCCTGGCAACCCCTGCAGAAAGGCCAGCAGAGCCCCACTCACACCGGGCCACCAACAAAGCTGTGGCCCCTCACTCCCTCCCACCAGCACAGCCCCGAGACTGCTGACGGGGCAGAGAATATGGAGTCAGGCACAGCTTCAGGGGCTATTGCTGCCTGGAGCGCTGTTTATATTGACCTCAAACAGGCACACCTGGGGAGGGCCGGCCGGCAGGGTAAGGCTGCCCAGGTCAGCTAATCCACAACCCTCAGGGAATCACATTGTTGAAAACGGACCTCGCTAAGGCAGAATAGAAGCCAAGGAAGAAAAGGACACAATGCCATTTGCAGCACCGTAGATGAGTCTAGAGGTAATCACGTGACTTGTAGTAAGTCAGAAAGTGAAAGACACATATCATATCATATCACTTATAGGTGTTACCTAAGAATGGATACCAGGGCAGATATTTCCACGGAGAAGGGCCATCACAGATTCATCAAACAAACTTATGGTTCACCAATGGAAAGGTGTGAGGATTGGTTTCATTACGATATTGGGGTTAACAGACATATACAAACACAGGTGACACATATAATCACCAAAGACCTACGGAATACCAAGAGAAGACTACTCAACCTTCTGTCATAACGTACATGGGAAAAGGATCCCAGGAAGAACAGACATCTGTATATGTGTAAAAGAACCACATCTTCCACACCTACAACAAGCCAAACATTGTCATCAAACTTGCTGTAATAAAAAATAAAAAAATAAATTAAAAACACGAACAAGAAGTAGTGAGACAAACTTGAGGGGCTTTCTCCTGGCACATTCCATTCTAAATTCCAATCTAGAACACGACTTCCATTGAGGCTCTGTTGCCCTAGTCACCAGATTTGGTAAGGGAGAACTGCTGCCACCTTGTGGCCGTTTCGCACAACAGCAGCTTTAATCCCAGCGCTGATGGTCAGTTGATATTCAAAATCATTGCAGGCCTGTAAATGACACCTGCCCTGAAAACAAATCCTGGGGTCACATATCGACCAAAAAATTCAAAGGACGTCCATATTTCAAAACGACCGTTTCAAAAGGCATATTTTACGCACATTAGTGTTCTGCTTCTTTTTCTTTCTTTCCTTTTTTTGTTAAAAATACGGGAATGGAAAAAGGCATCCCTCAGAATGGGCGAAAATCGTTGCAAACGAATCAATGGACAAAGGTTTAATCTCCAATATATATAAAGAGCTCATGCAGCTTAATATTAACAAAACAAACAACCCAATACAAAAAATGGGCAGAAGATCTAAAGAGATGTTTCTTCCAAGAAGACACAGAGATGGCCAAGACGCACATGAAAAGCTGCTCAACAGCACTAATTATTAGAGAAATGCAAATCAAAACTACAATGAGGTATCACCTCACACCTGTTAGAATCGGCATCATCAGAAAATCTACAAACAACCAATTCTGGGGAGGGTGTGGACAAAAGGAGCCCTCTTCCACTATTGGTGGGAATGTAAATTGATACAGTCACTATGGAGAACGGTATGGAGTTTCCTTAAAAAAACTAGAAATAGAATTACCATCTGATCCAGCAATCCCACTTCTGGGCATATACCCAGAGAAAACCATAAATCAAAAAGGCACATTCACCACAATGTTCATGGCAGCACTATTTACAATAGCCAGGTAATGGAAGCAACGTAAATGCCCACAGACAGATGAATGGATAAAGATGTGGTACATATATAAAATGGAATATTACTCAGCCATAAGAAGGAATGAAACTGGGTCATTTGTAGAGACATCGATGGATCTAGAGACTGTCATACAGAATGAAGTAAGTCAGAAAGAGGAAAACAAATATTGTATATTAATGCATATATGTGGAACCTAAAAAATGGTACAGATGAACTGGTTTGCAGGGAAGAAACAGAGACACAGAGGTAGAGAACAAACATATGGACACCAAGTGTGGGAAGCCATGGGGTGGTGGTGGTGGGATGAGTTGGGAGATTGGGATTGACCTGTATACATGTATATGCATGAAATACATAACTAATAATAACCTGCTGTATAAAAAAATAAATCAAATTAAATTTCAAATTTTTAAAAAATAAAATTTAAAAATAAAACAGAAAAATGTTCTTCCCTTCACACAGATGTATTTATAGGAATGAATTATTTCCATGCTTATATCTATAAATACAAAAAGGAGGAATACAATCTAACTTGAACCATAAAAGAAAAAAAAAAACCTGAACCCACCAGTTATAGAGAGGAATACCCTATCAGGGCACTTGCTCCAGCGGTAAACAATTCTGAAATTGGTCAGAGGTGGGGAATCATCTCCCATACAACCAGCAACCCACCCCCCACGCCAGGAGCATCCTCATTGCAAAGCTGGGGGACCGTGCCGAGGCATCTGTGAGTAAACGTGAGCTGAGCCCCAGGCCAGCTGCTGCTGAACTGTTCCCACCCTTCCCAGGTAAAACACCTGAATAGGTACAAGGGCTTGAAAGCCTAGAGGAAGGGCCGTGGAGCCACACCAGCGACAGCACGCAGGCCAACTTGGTGCCTGCAGGCCAGCCAGGGTGGTCCTGGCCCCGGGCGCTCTTCCGGAAGCTTTCCATTGCCCTGCCTGAGATACCCCTCCTGTCCCGGCCCCCACTGCTTTTTTCCTTCCTCACCTCTGTCCGGAGAGAAATTCCAGCGGAAGGTATGGGTGACACATCCTCTTCTTTACAGGTGGCAGCCTGGCAACCCCTGCAGAAAGGCCAGCAGAGCCCCACTCACACCGGGCCACCAACAAAGCTGTGGCCCCTCACTCCCTCCCACCAGCAGAGCCCCGAGACTGCTGACGGGGCAGAGAATATGGAGTCAGGCACAGCTTCAGGGGCTATTGCTGCCTGGAGCGCTGTTTATATTGACCTCAAACAGGCACACCTGGGGAGGGCCGGCCGGCAGGGTAAGGCTGCCCAGGTCAGCTAATCCACAACCCTCAGGGAATCCCATTGTTGAAAACGGACCTCGCTAAGGCAGAATAGAAGCCAAGGAAGAAAAGGACACAATGCCATTTGCAGCACCGTAGATGAGTCTAGAGGTAATCACGTGACTTGTAGTAAGTCAGAAAGTGAAAGACACATATTGTATCATATCACTTATAGGTGTTACCTAAGAATGGATACCAGGGCAGATATTTCCACGGAGAAGGGCCATCACAGATTCATCAAACAAACTTATGGTTCACCAATGGAAAGGTGTGAGGATTGGTTTCATTACGATATTGGGGTTAACAGACATATACAAACACAGGTGACACATATAATCACCAAAGACCTACGGAATACCAAGAGAAGACTACTCAACATTCTGTCATAACGTATATGGGAAAAGGATCCCAGGAAGAACAGACATCTGTATATGTGTAAAAGAACCACATCTTCCACACCTACAACAAGCCAAACATTGTAATCAAACTTGCTGTAATAAAAAATAAAAAGTTAAATTAAAAACACGAACAAGAAGTAGTGAGACAAACGTGAGGGTCTTTCTCCTGGCACATTCCATTCTAAATTCCAATCTAGAACACGACTTCCATTGAGGCTCTGTTGCCTTAGTCACCAGATTTGGTAAGGGAGAACTGCTGCCACCTTGTGGCCGTTTCGCACAACAGCAGCTGTAATCCCAGCGCTGATGGTCAGTTGATATTCAAAATCATTGCAGGCCTGTAAATGACACCTGCCCTGAAAACAAATCCTGGGGTCACATATCGACCAAAAAATTCAAAGGACGTCCATATTTCAAAACGACCATTTCAAAAGGCATATTTTACGCACATTAGTGTTCTGCTTCTTTTTCTTTCTTTCCTTTTTTTGTTAAAAATACGGGAATGGAAAAAGGCATCCCTCAGAATGGGCGAAAATCGTTGCAAACGAATCAATGGACAAAGGTTTAATCTCCAATATATATAAAGAGCTCATGCAGCTTAATATTAACAAAACAAACAACCCAATACAAAAAATGGGCAGAAGATCTAAAGAGATGTTTCTTCCAAGAAGACACAGAGATGGCCAAGACGCACATGAAAAGCTGCTCAACAGCACTAATTATTAGAGAAATGCAAATCAAAACTACAATGAGGTATCACCTCACACCTGTTAGAATCGGCATCATCAGAAAATCTACAAACAACCAATTCTGGGGAGGGTGTGGACAAAAGGAGCCCTCTTCCACTATTGGTGGGAATGTAAATTGATACAGTCACTATGGAGAACGGTATGGAGTTTCCTTAAAAAAACTAGAAATAGAATTACCATCTGATCCAGCAATCCCACTTCTGGGCATATACCCAGAGAAAACCATAAATCAAAAAGGCACATTCACCACAATGTTCATGGCAGCACTATTTACAATAGCCAGGTAATGGAAGCAACGTAAATGCCCACAGACAGATGAATGGA
The DNA here is from genome assembly GCF_964341445.2 of Mesoplodon mirus. NCBI lineage: Eukaryota > Metazoa > Chordata > Mammalia > Artiodactyla > Ziphiidae > Mesoplodon > Mesoplodon mirus. The sequence goes on along the minus strand of NW_028295814.1, from coordinate 6,096,399 downwards.
TAAAGATGTGGTACATATATAAAATGGAATATTACTCAGCCATAAGAAGGAATGAAACTGGGTCATTTGTAGAGACATCGATGGATCTAGAGACTGTCATACAGAATGAAGTAAGTCAGAAAGAGGAAAACAAATATTGTATATTAATGCATATATGTGGAACCTAAAAAATGGTACAGATGAACTGGTTTGCAGGGAAGAAACAGAGACACAGAGGTAGAGAACAAACATATGGACACCAAGTGTGGGAAGCCATGGGGTGGTGGTGGTGGGATGAGTTGGGAGATTGGGATTGACCTGTATACATGTATATGCATAAAATACATAACTAATAATAACCTGCTGTATAAAAAAATAAATCAAATTAAATTTCAAATTTTTAAAAAATAAAATTTAAAAATAAAACAGAAAAATGTTCTTCCCTTCACACAGATGTATTTATAGGAATGAATTATTTCCATGCTTATATCTATAAATACATAAAGGAGGAATAAAATCTAACTTGAACCATAAAAGAAAAAAAAAAACCTGAACCCACCAGTTATAGAGAGGAATACCCTATCAGGGCACTTGCTCCAGCGGTAAACAATTCTGAAATTGGTCAGAGGTGGGGAATCATCTCCCATACAACCAGCAACCCACCCCCCACGCCAGGAGCATCCTCATTGCAAAGCTGGGGAACCATGCCGAGGCATCTCTGAGTAAACATGAGCTGAGCCCCAGGCCAGCTGCTGCTGAACTGTTCCCACCCTTCCCAGGTAAAACACCTGAATATGTACAAGGGCTTGAAAGCCTAGAGGAAGGGCGGTGGAGCCACACCAGCGACAGCACGCAGGCCAACTTGGTGCCTGCAGGCCAGCCAGGGTGGTCCTGGCCCCGGGCGCTCTTCCGGAAGCTTTCCATTGCCCTGCCTGAGATACCCCTCCTGTCCCGGCACCCACTGCTTTTTTCCTTCCTCACCTCTGTCCGGAGAGAAATTCCAGCGGAAGGTATGGGTGACACATCCTCTTCTTTACAGGTGGCAGCCTGGCAACCCCTGCAGAAAGGCCAGCAGAGCCCCACTCACACCGGGCCACCAACAAAGCTGTGGCCCCTCACTCCCTCTCGCCAGCAGAGCCCCGAGACTGCTGACGGGGCAGAGAATATGGAGTCAGGCACAGCTTCAGGGGCTATTGCTGCCTGGAGCGCTGTTTATATTGACCTCAAACAGGAACACCTGGGGAGGGCCGGCCGGCAGGGTAAGGCTGCCCAGGTCAGCTAATCCACAACCCTCAGGGAATCACATTGTTGAAAACGGACCTCGCTAAGGCAGAATAGAAGCCAAGGAAGAAAAGGACACAATGCCATTTGCAGCACCGTAGATGAGTCTAGAGGTAATCACGTGACTTGTAGTAAGTCAGAAAGTGAAAGACACATATCGTATCATATCACTTATAGGTGTTACCTAAGAATGGATACCAGGGCAGATATTTCCACGGAGAAGGGCCATCACAGATTCATCAAACAAACTTATGGTTCACCAATGGAAAGGTGTGAGGATTGGTTTCATTACGATATTGTGGTTAACAGACATATACAAACACAGGTGACACATATAATCACCAAAGACCTACGGAATACCAAGAGAAGACTACTCAACCTTCTGTCATAACGTACATGGGAAAAGGATCCCAGGAAGAACAGACATCTGTATATGTGTAAAAGAACCCCATCTTCCACACCTACAACAAGCCAAACATTGTAATCAAACTTGCTGTAATAAAAAATAAAAAATTAAATTAAAAACACGAACAAGAAGTAGTGAGACAAACGTGAGGGTCTTTCTCCTGGCACATTCCATTCTAAATTCCAATCTAGAACACGACTTCCATTGAGGCTCTGTTGCCTTAGTCACCAGATTTGGTAAGGGAGAACTGCTGCCACCTTGTGGCCGTTTCGCACAACAGCAGCTTTAATCCCAGCGCTGATGGTCAGTTGATATTCAAAATCATTGCAGGCCTGTAAATGACACCTGCCTTGAAAACAAATCCTGGGGTCACATATCGACCAAAAAATTCAAAGGACGTCCATATTTCAAAACGACCGTTTCAAAAGGCATATTTTACGCACATTAGTGTTCTGCTTCTTTTTCTTTCTTTCCTTTTTTTGTTAAAAATACGGGAATGGAAAAAGGCATCCCTCAGAATGGGCGAAAATCGTTGCAAACGAATCAATGGACAAAGGTTTAATCTCCAATATATATAAAGAGCTCATGCAGCTTAATATTAACAAAACAAACAACCCAATACAAAAAATGGGCAGAAGATCTAAAGAGATGTTTCTTCCAAGAAGACACAGAGATGGCCAAGACGCACATGAAAAGCTGCTCAACAGCACTAATTATTAGAGAAATGCAAATCAAAACTACAATGAGGTATCACCTCACACCTGTTAGAATCGGCATCATCAGAAAATCTACAAACAACCAATTCTGGGGAGGGTGTGGACAAAAGGAGCCCTCTTCCACTATTGGTGGGAATGTAAATTGATACAGTCACTATGGAGAACGGTATGGAGTTTCCTTAAAAAAACTAGAAATAGAATTACCATCTGATCCAGCAATCCCACTTCTGGGCATATACCCAGAGAAAACCATAAATCAAAAAGGCACATTCACCACAATGTTCATGGCAGCACTATTTACAATAGCCAGGTAATGGAAGCAACGTAAATGCCCACAGACAGATGAATGGATAAAGATGTGGTACATATATAAAATGGAATATTACTCAGCCATAAGAAGGAATGAAACTGGGTCATTTGTAGAGACATCGATGGATCTAGAGACTGTCATACAGAATGAAGTAAGTCAGAAAGAGGAAAACAAATATTGTATATTAATGCATATATGTGGAACCTAAAAAATGGTACAGATGAACTGGTTTGCAGGGAAGAAACAGAGACACAGAGGTAGAGAACAAACATATGGACACCAAGTGTGGGAAGCCATGGGGTGGTGGTGGTGGGATGAGTTGGGAGATTGGGATTGACCTGTATACATGTATATGCATAAAATACATAACTAATAATAACCTGCTGTATAAAAAAATAAATCAAATTAAATTTCAAATTTTTAAAAAATAAAATTTAAAAATAAAACAGAAAAATGTTCTTCCCTTCACACAGATGTATTTATAGGAATGAATTATTTCCATGCTTATATCTATAAATACATAAAGGAGGAATACAATCTAACTTGAACCATAAAAGAAAAAAAAAACCTGAACCCACCAGTTATACAGAGGAAAACCCTATCAGGGCACTTGCTCCAGCGGTAAACAATTCTGAAATTGGTCAGAGGTGGGGAATCATCTCCCATACAACCAGCAACCCACCCCCCACGCCAGGAGCATCCTCATTGCAAAGCTGGGGGACCGTGCCGAGGCATCTGTGAGTAAACGTGAGCTGAGCCCCAGGCCAGCTGCTGCTGAACTGTTCCCACCCTTCCCAGGTAAAACACCTGGATATGTACAAGGGCTTGAAAGCCTAGAGGAAGGGCGGTGGAGCCACACCAGCGACAGCACGCAGGCCAACTTGGTGCCTGCAGGCCAGCCAGGGTGGTCCTGGCCCCGGGCGCTCTTCCGGAAGCTTTCCATTGCCCTGCCTGAGATACCCCTCCTGTCCCGGCACCCACTGCTTTTTTCCTTCCTCACCTCTGTCCGGAGAGAAATTCCAGCGGAAGGTATGGGTGACACATCCTCTTCTTTACAGGTGGCAGCCTGGCAACCCCTGCAGAAAGGCCAGCAGAGCCCCACTCACACCGGGCCACCAACAAAGCTGTGGCCCCTCACTCCCTCTCGCCAGCAGAGCCCCGAGACTGCTGACGGGGCAGAGAATATGGAGTCAGGCACAGCTTCAGGGGCTATTGCTGCCTGGAGCGCTGTTTATATTGACCTCAAACAGGCACACCTGGGGAGGGCCGGCCGGCAGGGTAAGGCTGCCCAGGTCAGCTAATCCACAACCCTCAGGGAATCACATTGTTGAAAACGGACCTCGCTAAGGCAGAATAGAAGCCAAGGAAGAAAAGGACACAATGCCATTTGCAGCACCGTAGATGAGTCTAGAGGTAATCACGTGACTTGTAGTAAGTCAGAAAGTGAAAGACACATATCGTATCATATCACTTATAGGTGTTACCTAAGAATGGATACCAGGGCAGATATTTCCACGGAGAAGGGCCATCACAGATTCATCAAACAAACTTATGGTTCACCAATGGAAAGGTGTGAGGATTGGTTTCATTACGATATTGGGGTTAACAGACATATACAAACACAGGTGACACATATAATCACCAAAGACCTACGGAATACCAAGAGAAGACTACTCAACCTTCTGTCATAACGTACATGGGAAAAGGATCCCAGGAAGAACAGACATCTGTATATGTGTAAAAGAACCCCATCTTCCACACCTACAACAAGCCAAACATTGTAATCAAACTTGCTGTAATAAAAAATAAAAAATTAAATTAAAAACACGAACAAGAAGTAGTGAGACAAACGTGAGGGTCTTTCTCCTGGCACATTCCATTCTAAATTCCAATCTAGAACACGACTTCCATTGAGGCTCTGTTGCCCTAGTCACCAGATTTGGTAAGGGAGAACTGCTGCCACCTTGTGGCCGTTTCGCACAACAGCAGCTTTAATCCCAGCGCTGATGGTCAGTTGATATTCAAAATCATTGCAGGCCTGTAAATGACACCTGCCCTGAAAACAAATCCTGGGGTCACATATCGACCAAAAAATTCAAAGGACGTCCATATTTCAAAACGACCGTTTCAAAAGGCATATTTTACGCACATTAGTGTTCTGCTTCTTTTTCTTTCTTTCCTTTTTTTGTTAAAAATACGGGAATGGAAAAAGGCATCCCTCAGAATGGGCGAAAATCGTTGCAAACGAATCAATGGACAAAGGTTTAATCTCCAATATATATAAAGAGCTCATGCAGCTTAATATTAACAAAACAAACAACCCAATACAAAAAATGGGCAGAAGATCTAAAGAGATGTTTCTTCCAAGAAGACACAGAGATGGCCAAGACACACATGAAAAGCTGCTCAACAGCACTAATTATTAGAGAAATGCAAATCAAAACTACAATGAGGTATCACCTCACACCTGTTAGAATCGGCATCATCAGAAAATCTACAAACAACCAATTCTGGGGAGGGTGTGGACAAAAGGAGCCCTCTTCCACTATTGGTGGGAATGTAAATTGATACAGTCACTATGGAGAACGGTATGGAGTTTCCTTAAAAAAACTAGAAATAGAATTACCATCTGATCCAGCAATCCCACTTCTGGGCATATACCCAGAGAAAACCATAAATCAAAAAGGCACATTCACCACAATGTTCATGGCAGCACTATTTACAATAGCCAGGTAATGGAAGCAACGTAAATGCCCACAGACAGATGAATGGATAAAGATGTGGTACATATATAAAATGGAATATTACTCAGCCATAAGAAGGAATGAAACTGGGTCATTTGTAGAGACATCGATGGATCTAGAGACTGTCATACAGAATGAAGTAAGTCAGAAAGAGGAAAACAAATATTGTATATTAATGCATATATGTGGAACCTAAAAAATGGTACAGATGAACTGGTTTGCAGGGAAGAAACAGAGACACAGAGGTAGAGAACAAACATATGGACACCAAGTGTGGGAAGCCATGGGGTGGTGGTGGTGGGATGAGTTGGGAGATTGGGATTGACCTGTATACATGTATATGCATAAAATACATAACTAATAATAACCTGCTGTATAAAAAAATAAATCAAATTAAATTTCAAATTTTTAAAAAATAAAATTTAAAAATAAAACAGAAAAATGTTCTTCCCTTCACACAGATGTATTTATAGGAATGAATTATTTCCATGCTTATATCTATAAATACATAAAGGAGTAATAAAATCTAACTTGAACCATAAAAGAAAAAAAAAAAACCTGAACCCACCAGTTATAGAGAGGAATACCCTATCAGGGCACTTGCTCCAGCGGTAAACAATTCTGAAATTGGTCAGAGGTGGGGAATCATCTCCCATACAACCAGCAACCCACCCCCCACGCCAGGAGCATCCTCATTGCAAAGCTGGGGGACCGTGCCGAGGCATCTGTGAGTAAACGTGAGCTGAGCCCCAGGCCAGCTGCTGCTGAACTGTTCCCACCCTTCCCAGGTAAAACACCTGAATAGGTACAAGGGCTTGAAAGCCTAGAGGAAGGGCCGTGGAGCCACAACAGCGACAGCACGCAGGCCAACTTGGTGCCTGCAGGCCAGCCAGGGTGGTCCTGGCCCCGGGCGCTCTTCCGGAAGCTTTCCATTGCCCTGCCTGAGATACCCCTCCTGTCCCGGCCCCCACTGCTTTTTTCCTTCCTCACCTCTGTCCGGAGAGAAATTCCAGCGGAAGGTATGGGTGACACATCCTCTTCTTTACAGGTGGCAGCCTGGCAACCCCTGCAGAAAGGCCAGCAGAGCCCCACTCACACCGGGCCACCAACAAAGCTGTGGCCCCTCACTCCCTCCCACCAGCACAGCCCCGAGACTGCTGACGGGGCAGAGAATATGGAGTCAGGCACAGCTTCAGGGGCTATTGCTGCCTGGAGCGCTGTTTATATTGACCTCAAACAGGCACACCTGGGGAGGGCCGGCCGGCAGGGTAAGGCTGCCCAGGTCAGCTAATCCACAACCCTCAGGGAATCACATTGTTGAAAACGGACCTCGCTAAGGCAGAATAGAAGCCAAGGAAGAAAAGGACACAATGCCATTTGCAGCACCGTAGATGAGTCTAGAGGTAATCACGTGACTTGTAGTAAGTCAGAAAGTGAAAGACACATATCATATCATATCACTTATAGGTGTTACCTAAGAATGGATACCAGGGCAGATATTTCCACGGAGAAGGGCCATCACAGATTCATCAAACAAACTTATGGTTCACCAATGGAAAGGTGTGAGGATTGGTTTCATTACGATATTGGGGTTAACAGACATATACAAACACAGGTGACACATATAATCACCAAAGACCTACGGAATACCAAGAGAAGACTACTCAACCTTCTGTCATAACGTACATGGGAAAAGGATCCCAGGAAGAACAGACATCTGTATATGTGTAAAAGAACCACATCTTCCACACCTACAACAAGCCAAACATTGTCATCAAACTTGCTGTAATAAAAAATAAAAAAATAAATTAAAAACACGAACAAGAAGTAGTGAGACAAACTTGAGGGGCTTTCTCCTGGCACATTCCATTCTAAATTCCAATCTAGAACACGACTTCCATTGAGGCTCTGTTGCCCTAGTCACCAGATTTGGTAAGGGAGAACTGCTGCCACCTTGTGGCCGTTTCGCACAACAGCAGCTTTAATCCCAGCGCTGATGGTCAGTTGATATTCAAAATCATTGCAGGCCTGTAAATGACACCTGCCCTGAAAACAAATCCTGGGGTCACATATCGACCAAAAAATTCAAAGGACGTCCATATTTCAAAACGACCGTTTCAAAAGGCATATTTTACGCACATTAGTGTTCTGCTTCTTTTTCTTTCTTTCCTTTTTTTGTTAAAAATACGGGAATGGAAAAAGGCATCCCTCAGAATGGGCGAAAATCGTTGCAAACGAATCAATGGACAAAGGTTTAATCTCCAATATATATAAAGAGCTCATGCAGCTTAATATTAACAAAACAAACAACCCAATACAAAAAATGGGCAGAAGATCTAAAGAGATGTTTCTTCCAAGAAGACACAGAGATGGCCAAGACGCACATGAAAAGCTGCTCAACAGCACTAATTATTAGAGAAATGCAAATCAAAACTACAATGAGGTATCACCTCACACCTGTTAGAATCGGCATCATCAGAAAATCTACAAACAACCAATTCTGGGGAGGGTGTGGACAAAAGGAGCCCTCTTCCACTATTGGTGGGAATGTAAATTGATACAGTCACTATGGAGAACGGTATGGAGTTTCCTTAAAAAAACTAGAAATAGAATTACCATCTGATCCAGCAATCCCACTTCTGGGCATATACCCAGAGAAAACCATAAATCAAAAAGGCACATTCACCACAATGTTCATGGCAGCACTATTTACAATAGCCAGGTAATGGAAGCAACGTAAATGCCCACAGACAGATGAATGGATAAAGATGTGGTACATATATAAAATGGAATATTACTCAGCCATAAGAAGGAATGAAACTGGGTCATTTGTAGAGACATCGATGGATCTAGAGACTGTCATACAGAATGAAGTAAGTCAGAAAGAGGAAAACAAATATTGTATATTAATGCATATATGTGGAACCTAAAAAATGGTACAGATGAACTGGTTTGCAGGGAAGAAACAGAGACACAGAGGTAGAGAACAAACATATGGACACCAAGTGTGGGAAGCCATGGGGTGGTGGTGGTGGGATGAGTTGGGAGATTGGGATTGACCTGTATACATGTATATGCATGAAATACATAACTAATAATAACCTGCTGTATAAAAAAATAAATCAAATTAAATTTCAAATTTTTAAAAAATAAAATTTAAAAATAAAACAGAAAAATGTTCTTCCCTTCACACAGATGTATTTATAGGAATGAATTATTTCCATGCTTATATCTATAAATACAAAAAGGAGGAATACAATCTAACTTGAACCATAAAAGAAAAAAAAAAACCTGAACCCTCCAGTTATAGAGAGGAATACCCTATCAGGGCACTTGCTCCAGCGGTAAACAATTCTGAAATTGGTCAGAGGTGGGGAATCATCTCCCATACAACCAGCAACCCACCCCCCACGCCAGGAGCATCCTCATTGCAAAGCTGGGGGACCGTGCCGAGGCATCTGTGAGTAAACGTGAGCTGAGCCCCAGGCCAGCTGCTGCTGAACTGTTCCCACCCTTCCCAGGTAAAACACCTGAATAGGTACAAGGGCTTGAAAGCCTAGAGGAAGGGCCGTGGAGCCACACCAGCGACAGCACGCAGGCCAACTTGGTGCCTGCAGGCCAGCCAGGGTGGTCCTGGCCCCGGGCGCTCTTCCGGAAGCTTTCCATTGCCCTGCCTGAGATACCCCTCCTGTCCCGGCACCCACTGCTTTTTTCCTTCCTCACCTCTGTCCGGAGAGAAATTCCAGCGGAAGGTATGGGTGACACATCCTCTTCTTTACAGGTGGCAGCCTGGCAACCCCTGCAGAAAGGCCAGCAGAGCCCCACTCACACCGGGCCACCAACAAAGCTGTGGCCCCTCACTCCCTCCCACCAGCAGAGCCCCGAGACTGCTGACGGGGCAGAGAATATGGAGTCAGGCACAGCTTCAGGGGCTATTGCTGCCTGGAGCGCTGTTTATATTGACCTCAAACAGGCACACCTGGGGAGGGCCGGCCGGCAGGGTAAGGCTGCCCAGGTCAGCTAATCCACAACCCTCAGGGAATCCCATTGTTGAAAACGGACCTCGCTAAGGCAGAATAGAAGCCAAGGAAGAAAAGGACACAATGCCATTTGCAGCACCGTAGATGAGTCTAGAGGTAATCACGTGACTTGTAGTAAGTCAGAAAGTGAAAGACACATATTGTATCATATCACTTATAGGTGTTACCTAAGAATGGATACCAGGGCAGATATTTCCACGGAGAAGGGCCATCACAGATTCATCAAACAAACTTATGGTTCACCAATGGAAAGGTGTGAGGATTGGTTTCATTACGATATTGGGGTTAACAGACATATACAAACACAGGTGACACATATAATCACCAAAGACCTACGGAATACCAAGAGAAGACTACTCAACATTCTGTCATAACGTATATGGGAAAAGGATCCCAGGAAGAACAGACATCTGTATATGTGTAAAAGAACCACATCTTCCACACCTACAACAAGCCAAACATTGTAATCAAACTTGCTGTAATAAAAAATAAAAAGTTAAATTAAAAACACGAACAAGAAGTAGTGAGACAAACGTGAGGGTCTTTCTCCTGGCACATTCCATTCTAAATTCCAATCTAGAACACGACTTCCATTGAGGCTCTGTTGCCTTAGTCACCAGATTTGGTAAGGGAGAACTGCTGCCACCTTGTGGCCGTTTCGCACAACAGCAGCTGTAATCCCAGCGCTGATGGTCAGTTGATATTCAAAATCATTGCAGGCCTGTAAATGACACCTGCCCTGAAAACAAATCCTGGGGTCACATATCGACCAAAAAATTCAAAGGACGTCCATATTTCAAAACGACCGTTTCAAAAGGCATATTTTACGCACATTAGTGTTCTGCTTCTTTTTCTTTCTTTCCTTTTTTTGTTAAAAATACGGGAATGGAAAAAGGCATCCCTCAGAATGGGCGAAAATCGTTGCAAACGAATCAATGGACAAAGGTTTAATCTCCAATATATATAAAGAGCTCATGCAGCTTAATATTAACAAAACAAACAACCCAATACAAAAAATGGGCAGAAGATCTAAAGAGATGTTTCTTCCAAGAAGACACAGAGATGGCCAAGACGCACATGAAAAGCTGCTCAACAGCACTAATTATTAGAGAAATGCAAATCAAAACTACAATGAGGTATCACCTCACACCTGTTAGAATCGGCATCATCAGAAAATCTACAAACAACCAATTCTGGGGAGGGTGTGGACAAAAGGAGCCCTCTTCCACTATTGGTGGGAATGTAAATTGATACAGTCACTATGGAGAACGGTATGGAGTTTCCTTAAAAAAACTAGAAATAGAATTACCATCTGATCCAGCAATCCCACTTCTGGGCATATACCCAGAGAAAACCATAAATCAAAAAGGCACATTCACCACAATGTTCATGGCAGCACTATTTACAATAGCCAGGTAATGGAAGCAACGTAAATGCCCACAGACAGATGAATGGATAAAGATGTGGTACATATATAAAATGGAATATTACTCAGCCATAAGAAGGAATGAAACTGGGTCATTTGTAGAGACATCGATGGATCTAGAGACTGTCATACAGAATGAAGTAAGTCAGAAAGAGGAAAACAAATATTGTATATTAATGCATATATGTGGAACCTAAAAAATGGTACAGATGAACTGGTTTGCAGGGAAGAAACAGAGACACAGAGGTAGAGAACAAACATATGGACACCAAGTGTGGGAAGCCATGGGGTGGTGGTGGTGGGATGAGTTGGGAGATTGGGATTGACCTGTATACATGTATATGCATAAAATACATAACTAATAATAACCTGCTGTATAAAAAAATAAATCAAATTAAATTTCAAATTTTTAAAAAATAAAATTTAAAAATAAAACAGAAAAATGTTCTTCCCTTCACACAGATGTATTTATAGGAATGAATTATTTCCATGCTTATATCTATAAATACATAAAGGAGGAATAAAATCTAACTTGAACCATAAAAGAAAAAAAAAAACCTGAACCCACCAGTTATAGAGAGGAATACCCTATCAGGGCACTTGCTCCAGCGGTAAACAATTCTGAAATTGGTCAGAGGTGGGGAATCATCTCCCATACAACCAGCAACCCACCCCCCACGCCAGGAGCATCCTCATTGCAAAGCTGGGGAACCATGCCGAGGCATCTCTGAGTAAACATGAGCTGGGCCCCAGGCCAGCTGCTGCTGAACTGTTCCCACCCTTCCCAGGTAAAACACCTGAATATGTACAAGGGCTTGAAAGCCTAGAGGAAGGGCGGTGGAGCCACACCAGCGACAGCACGCAGGCCAACTTGGTGCCTGCAGGCCAGCCAGGGTGGTCCTGGCCCCGGGCGCTCTTCCGGAAGCTTTCCATTGCCCTGCCTGAGATACCCCTCCTGTCCCGGCACCCACTGCTTTTTTCCTTCCTCACCTCTGTCCGGAGAGAAATTCCAGCGGAAGGTATGGGTGACACATCCTCTTCTTTACAGGTGGCAGCCTGGCAACCCCTGCAGAAAGGCCAGCAGAGCCCCACTCACACCGGGCCACCAACAAAGCTGTGGCCCCTCACTCCCTCTCGCCAGCAGAGCCCCGAGACTGCTGACGGGGCAGAGAATATGGAGTCAGGCACAGCTTCAGGGGCTATTGCTGCCTGGAGCGCTGTTTATATTGACCTCAAACAGGAACACCTGGGGAGGGCCGGCCGGCAGGGTAAGGCTGCCCAGGTCAGCTAATCCACAACCCTCAGGGAATCACATTGTTGAAAACGGACCTCGCTAAGGCAGAATAGAAGCCAAGGAAGAAAAGGACACAATGCCATTTGCAGCACCGTAGATGAGTCTAGAGGTAATCACGTGACTTGTAGTAAGTCAGAAAGTGAAAGACACATATCGTATCATATCACTTATAGGTGTTACCTAAGAATGGATACCAGGGCAGATATTTCCACGGAGAAGGGCCATCACAGATTCATCAAACAAACTTATGGTTCACCAATGGAAAGGTGTGAGGATTGGTTTCATTACGATATTGTGGTTAACAGACATATACAAACACAGGTGACACATATAATCACCAAAGACCTACGGAATACCAAGAGAAGACTACTCAACCTTCTGTCATAACGTACATGGGAAAAGGATCCCAGGAAGAACAGACATCTGTATATGTGTAAAAGAACCCCATCTTCCACACCTACAACAAGCCAAACATTGTAATCAAACTTGCTGTAATAAAAAATAAAAAATTAAATTAAAAACACGAACAAGAAGTAGTGAGACAAACGTGAGGGTCTTTCTCCTGGCACATTCCATTCTAAATTCCAATCTAGAACACGACTTCCATTGAGGCTCTGTTGCCTTAGTCACCAGATTTGGTAAGGGAGAACTGCTGCCACCTTGTGGCCGTTTCGCACAACAGCAGCTTTAATCCCAGCGCTGATGGTCAGTTGATATTCAAAATCATTGCAGGCCTGTAAATGACACCTGCCTTGAAAACAAATCCTGGGGTCACATATCGACCAAAAAATTCAAAGGACGTCCATATTTCAAAACGACCGTTTCAAAAGGCATATTTTACGCACATTAGTGTTCTGCTTCTTTTTCTTTCTTTCCTTTTTTTGTTAAAAATACGGGAATGGAAAAAGGCATCCCTCAGAATGGGCGAAAATCGTTGCAAACGAATCAATGGACAAAGGTTTAATCTCCAATATATATAAAGAGCTCATGCAGCTTAATATTAACAAAACAAACAACCCAATACAAAAAATGGGCAGAAGATCTAAAGAGATGTTTCTTCCAAGAAGACACAGAGATGGCCAAGACGCACATGAAAAGCTGCTCAACAGCACTAATTATTAGAGAAATGCAAATCAAAACTACAATGAGGTATCACCTCACACCTGTTAGAATCGGCATCATCAGAAAATCTACAAACAACCAATTCTGGGGAGGGTGTGGACAAAAGGAGCCCTCTTCCACTATTGGTGGGAATGTAAATTGATACAGTCACTATGGAGAACGGTATGGAGTTTCCTTAAAAAAACTAGAAATAGAATTACCATCTGATCCAGCAATCCCACTTCTGGGCATATACCCAGAGAAAACCATAAATCAAAAAGGCACATTCACCACAATGTTCATGGCAGCACTATTTACAATAGCCAGGTAATGGAAGCAACGTAAATGCCCACAGACAGATGAATGGATAAAGATGTGGTACATATATAAAATGGAATATTACTCAGCCATAAGAAGGAATGAAACTGGGTCATTTGTAGAGACATCGATGGATCTAGAGACTGTCATACAGAATGAAGTAAGTCAGAAAGAGGAAAACAAATATTGTATATTAATGCATATATGTGGAACCTAAAAAATGGTACAGATGAACTGGTTTGCAGGGAAGAAACAGAGACACAGAGGTAGAGAACAAACATATGGACACCAAGTGTGGGAAGCCATGGGGTGGTGGTGGTGGGATGAGTTGGGAGATTGGGATTGACCTGTATACATGTATATGCATAAAATACATAACTAATAATAACCTGCTGTATAAAAAAATAAATCAAATTAAATTTCAAATTTTTAAAAAATAAAATTTAAAAATAAAACAGAAAAATGTTCTTCCCTTCACACAGATGTATTTATAGGAATGAATTATTTCCATGCTTATATCTATAAATACATAAAGGAGGAATACAATCTAACTTGAACCATAAAAGAAAAAAAAAACCTGAACCCACCAGTTATACAGAGGAAAACCCTATCAGGGCACTTGCTCCAGCGGTAAACAATTCTGAAATTGGTCAGAGGTGGGGAATCATCTCCCATACAACCAGCAACCCACCCCCCACGCCAGGAGCATCCTCATTGCAAAGCTGGGGGACCGTGCCGAGGCATCTGTGAGTAAACGTGAGCTGAGCCCCAGGCCAGCTGCTGCTGAACTGTTCCCACCCTTCCCAGGTAAAACACCTGGATATGTACAAGGGCTTGAAAGCCTAGAGGAAGGGCGGTGGAGCCACACCAGCGACAGCACGCAGGCCAACTTGGTGCCTGCAGGCCAGCCAGGGTGGTCCTGGCCCCGGGCGCTCTTCCGGAAGCTTTCCATTGCCCTGCCTGAGATACCCCTCCTGTCCCGGCACCCACTGCTTTTTTCCTTCCTCACCTCTGTCCGGAGAGAAATTCCAGCGGAAGGTATGGGTGACACATCCTCTTCTTTACAGGTGGCAGCCTGGCAACCCCTGCAGAAAGGCCAGCAGAGCCCCACTCACACCGGGCCACCAACAAAGCTGTGGCCCCTCACTCCCTCTCGCCAGCAGAGCCCCGAGACTGCTGACGGGGCAGAGAATATGGAGTCAGGCACAGCTTCAGGGGCTATTGCTGCCTGGAGCGCTGTTTATATTGACCTCAAACAGGCACACCTGGGGAGGGCCGGCCGGCAGGGTAAGGCTGCCCAGGTCAGCTAATCCACAACCCTCAGGGAATCACATTGTTGAAAACGGACCTCGCTAAGGCAGAATAGAAGCCAAGGAAGAAAAGGACACAATGCCATTTGCAGCACCGTAGATGAGTCTAGAGGTAATCACGTGACTTGTAGTAAGTCAGAAAGTGAAAGACACATATCGTATCCTATCACTTATAGGTGTTACCTAAGAATGGATACCAGGGCAGATATTTCCACGGAGAAGGGCCATCACAGATTCATCAAACAAACTTATGGTTCACCAATGGAAAGGTGTGAGGATTGGTTTCATTACGATATTGGGGTTAACAGACATATACAAACACAGGTGACACATATAATCACCAAAGACCTACGGAATACCAAGAGAAGACTACTCAACATTCTGTCATAACGTACATGGGAAAAGGATCCCAGGAAGAACAGACATCTGTATATGTGTAAAACAACCACATCTTCCACACCTACAACAAGCCAAACATTGTAATCAAACTTGCTGTAATAAAAAATAAAAAATTAAATTAAAAACACGAACAAGAAGTAGTGAGACAAACTTGAGGGGCTTTCTCCTGGCACATTCCATTCTAAATTCCAATCTAGAACACGACTTCCATTGAGGCTCTGTTGCCCTAGTCACCAGATTTGGTAAGGGAGAACTGCTGCCACCTTGTGGCCGTTTCGCACAACAGCAGCTTTAATCCCAGCGCTGATGGTCAGTTGATATTCAAAATCATTGCAGGCCTGTAAATGACACCTGCCCTGAAAACAAATCCTGGGGTCACATATCGACCAAAAAATTCAAAGGACGTCCATATTTCAAAACGACCGTTTCAAAAGGCATATTTTACGCACATTAGTGTTCTGCTTCTTTTTCTTTCTTTCCTTTTTTTGTTAAAAATACGGGAATGGAAAAAGGCATCCCTCAGAATGGGCGAAAATCGTTGCAAACGAATCAATGGACAAAGGTTTAATCTCCAATATATATAAAGAGCTCATGCAGCTTAATATTAACAAAACAAACAACCCAATACAAAAAATGGGCAGAAGATCTAAAGAGATGTTTCTTCCAAGAAGACACAGAGATGGCCAAGACACACATGAAAAGCTGCTCAACAGCACTAATTATTAGAGAAATGCAAATCAAAACTACAATGAGGTATCACCTCACACCTGTTAGAATCGGCATCATCAGAAAATCTACAAACAACCAATTCTGGGGAGGGTGTGGACAAAAGGAGCCCTCTTCCACTATTGGTGGGAATGTAAATTGATACAGTCACTATGGAGAACGGTATGGAGTTTCCTTAAAAAAACTAGAAATAGAATTACCATCTGATCCAGCAATCCCACTTCTGGGCATATACCCAGAGAAAACCATAAATCAAAAAGGCACATTCACCACAATGTTCATGGCAGCACTATTTACAATAGCCAGGTAATGGAAGCAACGTAAATGCCCACAGACAGATGAATGGATAAAGATGTGGTACATATATAAAATGGAATATTACTCAGCCATAAGAAGGAATGAAACTGGGTCATTTGTAGAGACATCGATGGATCTAGAGACTGTCATACAGAATGAAGTAAGTCAGAAAGAGGAAAACAAATATTGTATATTAATGCATATATGTGGAACCTAAAAAATGGTACAGATGAACTGGTTTGCAGGGAAGAAACAGAGACACAGAGGTAGAGAACAAACATATGGACACCAAGTGTGGGAAGCCATGGGGTGGTGGTGGTGGGATGAGTTGGGAGATTGGGATTGACCTGTATACATGTATATGCATAAAATACATAACTAATAATAACCTGCTGTATAAAAAAATAAATCAAATTAAATTTCAAATTTTTAAAAAATAAAATTTAAAAATAAAACAGAAAAATGTTCTTCCCTTCACACAGATGTATTTATAGGAATGAATTATTTCCATGCTTATATCTATAAATACATAAAGGAGTAATAAAATCTAACTTGAACCATAAAAGAAAAAAAAAAAACCTGAACCCACCAGTTATAGAGAGGAATACCCTATCAGGGCACTTGCTCCAGCGGTAAACAATTCTGAAATTGGTCAGAGGTGGGGAATCATCTCCCATACAACCAGCAACCCACCCCCCACGCCAGGAGCATCCTCATTGCAAAGCTGGGGGACCGTGCCGAGGCATCTGTGAGTAAACGTGAGCTGAGCCCCAGGCCAGCTGCTGCTGAACTGTTCCCACCCTTCCCAGGTAAAACACCTGAATATGTACAAGGGCTTGAAAGCCTAGAGGAAGGGCCGTGGAGCCACAACAGCGACAGCACGCAGGCCAACTTGGTGCCTGCAGGCCAGCCAGGGTGGTCCTGGCCCCGGGCGCTCTTCCGGAAGCTTTCCATTGCCCTGCCTGAGATACCCCTCCTGTCCCGGCCCCCACTGCTTTTTTCCTTCCTCACCTCTGTCCGGAGAGAAATTCCAGCGGAAGGTATGGGTGACACATCCTCTTCTTTACAGGTGGCAGCCTGGCAACCCCTGCAGAAAGGCCAGCAGAGCCCCACTCACACCGGGCCACCAACAAAGCTGTGGCCCCTCACTCCCTCCCACCAGCAGAGCCCCGAGACTGCTGATGGGGCAGAGAATATGGAGTCAGGCACAGCTTCAGGGGCTATTGCTGCCTGGAGCGCTGTTTATATTGACCTCAAACAGGAACACCTGGGGAGGGCCGGCCGGCAGGGTAAGGCTGCCCAGGTCAGCTAATCCACAACCCTCAGGGAATCACATTGTTGAAAACGGACCTCGCTAAGGCAGAATAGAAGCCAAGGAAGAAAAGGACACAATGCCATTTGCAGCACCGTAGATGAGTCTAGAGGTAATCACGTGACTTGTAGTAAGTCAGAAAGTGAAAGACACATATCATATCATATCACTTATAGGTGTTACCTAAGAATGGATACCAGGGCAGATATTTCCACGGAGAAGGGCCATCACAGATTCATCAAACAAACTTATGGTTCACCAATGGAAAGGTGTGAGGATTGGTTTCATTACGATATTGGGGTTAACAGACATATACAAACACAGGTGACACATATAATCACCAAAGACCTACGGAATACCAAGAGAAGACTACTCAACCTTCTGTCATAACGTACATGGGAAAAGGATCCCAGGAAGAACAGACATCTGTATATGTGTAAAAGAACCACATCTTCCACACCTACAACAAGCCAAACATTGTCATCAAACTTGCTGTAATAAAAAATAAAAAAATTAAATTAAAAACACGAACAAGAAGTAGTGAGACAAACTTGAGGGGCTTTCTCCTGGCACATTCCATTCTAAATTCCAATCTAGAACACCACTTCCATTGAGGCTCTGTTGCCCTAGTCACCAGATTTGGTAAGGGAGAACTGCTGCCACCTTGTGGCCGTTTCGCACAACAGCAGCTTTAATCCCAGCGCTGATGGTCAGTTGATATTCAAAATCATTGCAGGCCTGTAAATGACACCTGCCCTGAAAACAAATCCTGGGGTCACATATCGACCAAAAAATTCAAAGGACGTCCATATTTCAAAACGACCGTTTCAAAAGGCATATTTTACGCACATTAGTGTTCTGCTTCTTTTTCTTTCTTTCCTTTTTTTGTTAAAAATACGGGAATGGAAAAAGGCATCCCTCAGAATGGGCGAAAATCGTTGCAAACGAATCAATGGACAAAGGTTTCATCTCCAATATATATAAAGAGCTCGTGCAGCTTAATATTAACAAAACAAACAACCCAATACAAAAAATGGGCAGAAGATCTAAAGAGATGTTTCTTCCAAGAAGACACAGAGATGGCCAAGACGCACATGAAAAGCTGCTCAACAGCACTAATTATTAGAGAAATGCAAATCAAAACTACAATGAGGTATCACCTCACACCTGTTAGAATCGGCATCATCAGAAAATCTACAAACAACCAATTCTGGGGAGGGTGTGGACAAAAGGAGCCCTCTTCCACTATTGGTGGGAATGTAAATTGATACAGTCACTATGGAGAACGGTATGGAGTTTCCTTAAAAAAACTAGAAATAGAATTACCATCTGATCCAGCAATCCCACTTCTGGGCATATACCCAGAGAAAACCATAAATCAAAAAGGCACATTCACCACAATGTTCATGGCAGCACTATTTACAATAGCCAGGTAATGGAAGCAACGTAAATGCCCACAGACAGATGAATGGATAAAGATGTGGTACATATATAAAATGGAATATTACTCAGCCATAAGAAGGAATGAAACTGGGTCATTTGTAGAGACATCGATGGATCTAGAGACTGTCATACAGAATGAAGTAAGTCAGAAAGAGGAAAACAAATATTGTATATTAATGCATATATGTGGAACCTAAAAAATGGTACAGATGAACTGGTTTGCAGGGAAGAAACAGAGACACAGAGGTAGAGAACAAACATATGGACACCAAGTGTGGGAAGCCATGGGGTGGTGGTGGTGGGATGAGTTGGGAGATTGGGATTGACCTGTATACATGTATATGCATGAAATACATAACTAATAATAACCTGCTGTATAAAAAAATAAATCAAATTAAATTTCAAATTTTTAAAAAATAAAATTTAAAAATAAAACAGAAAAATGTTCTTCCCTTCACACAGATGTATTTATAGGAATGAATTATTTCCATGCTTATATCTATAAATACATAAAGGAGGAATACAATCTAACTTGAACCATAAAAGAAAAAAAAAAAACCTGAACCCACCAGTTATACAGAGGAAAACCCTATCAGGGCACTTGCTCCAGCGGTAAACAATTCTGAAATTGGTCAGAAGTGGGGAATCATCTCCCATACAACCAGCAACCCACCCCCCACGCCAGGAGCATCCTCATTGCAAAGCTGGGGGACCGTGCCGAGGCATCTGTGAGTAAACGTGAGCTGAGCCCCAGGCCAGCTGCTGCTGAACTGTTCCCACCCTTCCCAGGTAAAACACCTGAATATGTACAAGGGCTTGAAAGCCTAGAGGAAGGGCGGTGGAGCCACACCAGCGACAGCACGCAGGCCAACTTGGTGCCTGCAGGCCAGCCAGGGTGGTCCTGGCCCCGGGCGCTCTTCCGGAAGCTTTCCATTGCCCTGCCTGAGATACCCCTCCTGTCCCGGCCCCCACTGCTTTTTTCCTTCCTCACCTCTGTCCGGAGAGAAATTCCAGGGGAAGGTATGGGTGACACATCCTCTTCTTTACAGGTGGCAGCCTGGCTACCCCTGCAGAAAGGCCAGCAGAGCCCCACTCACACCGGGCCACCAACAAAGCTGTGGCCCCTCACTCCCTCTCGCCAGCAGAGCCCCGAGACTGCTGACGGGGCAGAGAATATGGAGTCAGGCACAGCTTCAGGGGCTATTGCTGCCTGGAGCGCTGTTTATATTGACCTCAAACAGGCACACCTGGGGAGGGCCGGCCGGCAGGGTAAGGCTGCCCAGGTCAGCTAATCCACAACCCTCAGGGAATCACATTGTTGAAAACGGACCTCGCTAAGGCAGAATAGAAGCCAAGGAAGAAAAGGACACAATGCCATTTGCAGCACCGTAGATGAGTCTAGAGGTAATCACGTGACTTGTAGTAAGTCAGAAAGTGAAAGACACATATCGTATCATATCACTTATAGGTGTTACCTAAGAATGGATACCAGGGCAGATATTTCCACGGAGAAGGGCCATCACAGATTCATCAAACAAACTTATGGTTCACCAATGGAAAGGTGTGAGGATTGGTTTCATTACGATATTGGGGTTAACAGACATATACAAACACAGGTGACACATATAATCACCAAAGACCTACGGAATACCAAGAGAAGACTACTCAACATTCTGTCATAACGTACATGGGAAAAGGATCCCAGGAAGAACAGACATCTGTATATGTGTAAAACAACCACATCTTCCACACCTACAACAAGCCAAACATTGTAATCAAACTTGCTGTAATAAAAAATAAAAAATTAAATTAAAAACACGAACAAGAAGTAGTGAGACAAACTTGAGGGGCTTTCTCCTGGCACATTCCATTCTAAATTCCAATCTAGAACACGACTTCCATTGAGGCTCTGTTGCCCTAGTCACCAGATTTGGTAAGGGAGAACTGCTGCCACCTTGTGGCCGTTTCGCACAACAGCAGCTTTAATCCCAGCGCTGATGGTCAGTTGATATTCAAAATCATTGCAGGCCTGTAAATGACACCTGCCCTGAAAACAAATCCTGGGGTCACATATCGACCAAAAAATTCAAAGGACGTCCATATTTCAAAACGACCGTTTCAAAAGGCATATTTTACGCACATTAGTGTTCTGCTTCTTTTTCTTTCTTTCCTTTTTTTGTTAAAAATACGGGAATGGAAAAAGGCATCCCTCAGAATGGGCGAAAATCGTTGCAAACGAATCAATGGACAAAGGTTTAATCTCCAATATATATAAAGAGCTCATGCAGCTTAATATTAACAAAACAAACAACCCAATACAAAAAATGGGCAGAAGATCTAAAGAGATGTTTCTTCCAAGAAGACACAGAGATGGCCAAGACGCACATGAAAAGCTGCTCAACAGCACTAATTATTAGAGAAATGCAAATCAAAACTACAATGAGGTATCACCTCACACCTGTTAGAATCGGCATCATCAGAAAATCTACAAACAACCAATTCTGGGGAGGGTGTGGACAAAAGGAGCCCTCTTCCACTATTGGTGGGAATGTAAATTGATACAGTCACTATGGAGAACGGTATGGAGTTTCCTTAAAAAAAACTAGAAATAGAATTACCATCTGATCCAGCAATCCCACTTCTGGGCATATACCCAGAGAAAACCATAAATCAAAAAGGCACATTCACCACAATGTTCATGGCAGCACTATTTACAATAGCCAGGTAATGGAAGCAACGTAAATGCCCACAGACAGATGAATGGATAAAGATGTGGTACATATATAAAATGGAATATTACTCAGCCATAAGAAGGAATGAAACTGGGTCATTTGTAGAGACATCGATGGATCTAGAGACTGTCATACAGAATGAAGTAAGTCAGAAAGAGGAAAACAAATATTGTATATTAATGCATATATGTGGAACCTAAAAAATGGTACAGATGAACTGGTTTGCAGGGAAGAAACAGAGACACAGAGGTAGAGAACAAACATATGGACACCAAGTGTGGGAAGCCATGGGGTGGTGGTGGTGGGATGAGTTGGGAGATTGGGATTGACCTGTATACATGTATATGCATGAAATACATAACTAATAATAACCTGCTGTATAAAAAAATAAATCAAATTAAATTTCAAATTTTTAAAAAATAAAATTTAAAAATAAAACAGAAAAATGTTCTTCCCTTCACACAGATGTATTTATAGGAATGAATTATTTCCATGCTTATATCTATAAATACATAAAGGAGGAATACAATCTAACTTGAACCATAAAAGAAAAAAAAAAAACCTGAACCCACCAGTTATACAGAGGAAAACCCTATCAGGGCACTTGCTCCAGCGGTAAACAATTCTGAAATTGGTCAGAGGTGGGGAATCATCTCCCATACAACCAGCAACCCACCCCCCACGCCAGGAGCATCCTCATTGCAAAGCTGGGGGACCGTGCCGAGGCATCTGTGAGTAAACGTGAGCTGAGCCCCAGGCCAGCTGCTGCTGAACTGTTCCCACCCTTCCCAGGTAAAACACCTGGATATGTACAAGGGCTTGAAAGCCTAGAGGAAGGGTGGTGGAGCCACACCAGCGACAGCACGCAGGCCAACTTGGTGCCTGCAGGCCAGCCAGGGTGGTCCTGGCCCCGGGCGCTCTTCCGGAAGCTTTCCATTGCCCTGCCTGAGATACCCCTCCTGTCCCGGCCCCCACTGCTTTTTTCCTTTCTCACCTCTGTCCGGAGAGAAATTCCAGCGGAAGGTATGGGTGACACATCCTCTTCTTTACAGGTGGCAGCCTGGCAACCCCTGCAGAAAGGCCAGCAGAGCCCCACTCACACCGGGCCACCAACAAAGCTGTGGCCCCTCACTCCCTCTCGCCAGCACAGCCCCGAGACTGCTGACGGGGCAGAGAATATGGAGTCAGGCACAGCTTCAGGGGCTATTGCTGCCTGGAGCGCTGTTTATATTGACCTCAAACAGGCACACCTGGGGAGGGCCGGCCGGCAGGGTAAGGCTGCCCAGGTCAGCTAATCCACAACCCTCAGGGAATCACATTGTTGAAAACGGACCTCGCTAAGGCAGAATAGAAGCCAAGGAAGAAAAGGACACAATGCCATTTGCAGCACCGTAGATGAGTCTAGAGGTAATCACGTGACTTGTAGTAAGTCAGAAAGTGAAAGACACATATCGTATCCTATCACTTATAGGTGTTACCTAAGAATGGATACCAGGGCAGATATTTCCACGGAGAAGGGCCATCACAGATTCATCAAACAAACTTATGGTTCACCAATGGAAAGGTGTGAGGATTGGTTTCATTACGATATTGGGGTTAACAGACATATACAAACACAGGTGACACATATAATCACCAAAGACCTACGGAATACCAAGAGAAGACTACTCAACCTTCTGTCATAACGTACATGGGAAAAGGATCCCAGGAAGAACAGACATCTGTATATGTGTAAAACAACCACATCTTCCACACCTACAACAAGCCAAACATTGTAATCAAACTTGCTGTAATAAAAAATAAAAAATTAAATTAAAAACACGAACAAGAAGTAGTGAGACAAACTTGAGGGGCTTTCTCCTGGCACATTCCATTCTAAAGTCCAATCTAGAACACGACTTCCATTGAGGCTCTGTTGCCCTAGTCACCAGATTTGGTAAGGGAGAACTGCTGCCACCTTGTGGCCGTTTCGCACAACAGCAGCTTTAATCCCAGCGCTGATGGTCAGTTGATATTCAAAATCATTGCAGGCCTGTAAATGACACCTGCCCTGAAAACAAATCCTGGGGTCACATATCGACCAAAAAATTCAAAGGACGTCCATATTTCAAAACGACCGTTTCAAAAGGCATATTTTACGCACATTAGTGTTCTGCTTCTTTTTCTTTCTTTCCTTTTTTTGTTAAAAATACGGGAATGGAAAAAGGCATCCCTCAGAATGGGCGAAAATCGTTGCAAACGAATCAATGGACAAAGGTTTAATCTCCAATATATATAAAGAGCTCATGCAGCTTAATATTAACAAAACAAACAACCCAATACAAAAAA
Source organism: Mesoplodon mirus (assembly GCF_964341445.2). Lineage (NCBI taxonomy): Eukaryota > Metazoa > Chordata > Mammalia > Artiodactyla > Ziphiidae > Mesoplodon > Mesoplodon mirus. The sequence continues at coordinate 6,072,237 of NW_028295814.1, read as the reverse complement.
TGGGCAGAAGATCTAAAGAGATGTTTCTTCCAAGAAGACACAGAGATGGCCAAGACGCACATGAAAAGCTGCTCAACAGCACTAATTATTAGAGAAATGCAAATCAAAACTACAATGAGGTATCACCTCACACCTGTTAGAATCGGCATCATCAGAAAATCTACAAACAACCAATTCTGGGGAGGGTGTGGACAAAAGGAGCCCTCTTCCACTATTGGTGGGAATGTAAATTGATACAGTCACTATGGAGAACGGTATGGAGTTTCCTTAAAAAAACTAGAAATAGAATTACCATCTGATCCAGCAATCCCACTTCTGGGCATATACCCAGAGAAAACCATAAATCAAAAAGGCACATTCACCACAATGTTCATGGCAGCACTATTTAAAATAGCCAGGTAATGGAAGCAACGTAAATGCCCACAGACAGATGAATGGATAAAGATGTGGTACATATATAAAATGGAATATTACTCAGCCATAAGAAGGAATGAAACTGGGTCATTTGTAGAGACATCGATGGATCTAGAGACTGTCATACAGAATGAAGTAAGTCAGAAAGAGGAAAACAAATATTGTATATTAATGCATATATGTGGAACCTAAAAAATGGTACAGATGAACTGGTTTGCAGGGAAGAAACAGAGACACAGAGGTAGAGAACAAACATATGGACACCAAGTGTGGGAAGCCATGGGGTGGTGGTGGTGGGATGAGTTGGGAGATTGGGATTGACCTGTATACATGTATATGCATGAAATACATAACTAATAATAACCTGCTGTATAAAAAAAATAAATCAAATTAAATTTCAAATTTTTAAAAAATAAAATTTAAAAATAAAACAGAAAAATGTTCTTCCCTTCACACAGATGTATTTATAGGAATGAATTATTTCCATGCTTATATCTATAAATACATAAAGGAGGAATACAATCTAACTTGAACCATAAAAGAAAAAAAAAAAAAACCTGAACCCACCAGTTATACAGAGGAAAACCCTATCAGGGCACTTGCTCCAGCGGTAAACAATTCTGAAATTGGTCAGAGGTGGGGAATCATCTCCCATACAACCAGCAACCCACCCCCCACGCCAGGAGCATCCTCATTGCAAAGCTGGGGGACCGTGCCGAGGCATCTGTGAGTAAACGTGAGCTGAGCCCCAGGCCAGCTGCTGCTGAACTGTTCCCACCCTTCCCAGGTAAAACACCTGAATATGTACAAGGGCTTGAAAGCCTAGAGGAAGGGCGGTGGAGCCACACCAGCGACAGCACGCAGGCCAACTTGGTGCCTGCAGGCCAGCCAGGGTGGTCCTGGCCCCGGGCGCTCTTCCGGAAGCTTTCCATTGCCCTGCCTGAGATACCCCTCCTGTCCCGGCCCCCACTGCTTTTTTCCTTCCTCACCTCTGTCCGGAGAGAAATTCCAGGGGAAGGTATGGGTGACACATCCTCTTCTTTACAGGTGGCAGCCTGGCTACCCCTGCAGAAAGGCCAGCAGAGCCCCACTCACACCGGGCCACCAACAAAGCTGTGGCCCCTCACTCCCTCTCGCCAGCAGAGCCCCGAGACTGCTGACGGGGCAGAGAATATGGAGTCAGGCACAGCTTCAGGGGCTATTGCTGCCTGGAGCGCTGTTTATATTGACCTCAAACAGGCACACCTGGGGAGGGCCAGCCGGCAGGGTAAGGCTGCCCAGGTCAGCCAATCCACAACCCTCAGGGAATCACATTGTTGAAAACGGACCTCGCTAAGGCAGAATAGAAGCCAAGGAAGAAAAGGACACAATGCCATTTGCAGCACCGTAGATGAGTCTAGAGGTAATCACGTGACTTGTAGTAAGTCAGAAAGTGAAAGACACATATCGTATCATATCACTTATAGGTGTTACCTAAGAATGGATACCAGGGCAGATATTTCCACGGAGAAGGGCCATCACAGATTCATCAAACAAACTTATGGTTCACCAATGGAAAGGTGTGAGGATTGGTTTCATTACGATATTGGGGTTAACAGACATATACAAACACAGGTGACACATATAATCACCAAAGACCTACGGAATACCAAGAGAAGACTACTCAACCTTCTGTCATAACGTACATGGGAAAAGGATCCCAGGAAGAACAGACATCTGTATATGTGTAAAACAACCACATCTTCCACACCTACAACAAGCCAAACATTGTAATCAAACTTGCTGTAATAAAAAATAAAAAATTAAATTAAAAACACGAACAAGAAGTAGTGAGACAAACTTGAGGGGCTTTCTCCTGGCACATTCCATTCTAAAGTCCAATCTAGAACACGACTTCCATTGAGGCTCTGTTGCCCTAGTCACCAGATTTGGTAAGGGAGAACTGCTGCCACCTTGTGGCCGTTTCGCACAACAGCAGCTTTAATCCCAGCGCTGATGGTCAGTTGATATTCAAAATCATTGCAGGCCTGTAAATGACACCTGCCCTGAAAACAAATCCTGGGGTCACATATCGACCAAAAAATTCAAAGGACGTCCATATTTCAAAACGACCGTTTCAAAAGGCATATTTTACGCACATTAGTGTTCTGCTTCTTTTTCTTTCTTTCCTTTTTTTGTTAAAAATACGGGAATGGAAAAAGGCATCCCTCAGAATGGGCGAAAATCGTTGCAAACGAATCAATGGACAAAGGTTTAATCTCCAATATATATAAAGAGCTCATGCAGCTTAATATTAACAAAACAAACAACCCAATACAAAAAATGGGCAGAAGATCTAAAGAGATGTTTCTTCCAAGAAGACACAGAGATGGCCAAGACGCACATGAAAAGCTGCTCAACAGCACTAATTATTAGAGAAATGCAAATCAAAACTACAATGAGGTATCACCTCACACCTGTTAGAATCGGCATCATCAGAAAATCTACAAACAACCAATTCTGGGGAGGGTGTGGACAAAAGGAGCCCTCTTCCACTATTGGTGGGAATGTAAATTGATACAGTCACTATGGAGAACGGTATGGAATTTCCTTAAAAAAACTAGAAATAGAATTACCATCTGATCCAGCAATCCCACTTCTGGGCATATACCCAGAGAAAACCATAAATCAAAAAGGCACATTCACCACAATGTTCATGGCAGCACTATTTACAATAGCCAGGTAATGGAAGCAACGTAAATGCCCACAGACAGATGAATGGATAAAGATGTGGTACATATATAAAATGGAATATTACTCAGCCATAAGAAGGAATGAAACTGGGTCATTTGTAGAGACATCGATGGATCTAGAGACTGTCATACAGAATGAAGTAAGTCAGAAAGAGGAAAACAAATATTGTATATTAATGCATATATGTGGAACCTAAACAATGGTACAGATGAACTGGTTTGCAGGGAAGAAACAGAGACACAGAGGTAGAGAACAAACATATGGACACCAAGTGTGGGAAGCCATGGGGTGGTGGTGGTGGGATGAGTTGGGAGATTGGGATTGACCTGTATACATGTATATGCATGAAATACATAACTAATAATAACCTGCTGTATAAAAAAAATAAATCAAATTAAATTTCAAATTTTTAAAAAATAAAATTTAAAAATAAAACAGAAAAATGTTCTTCCCTTCACACAGATGTATTTATAGGAATGAATTATTTCCATGCTTATATCTATAAATACATAAAGGAGGAATACAATCTAACTTGAACCATAAAAGAAAAAAAAAAAAACCTGAACCCACCAGTTATACAGAGGAAAACCCTATCAGGGCACTTGCTCCAGCGGTAAACAATTCTGAAATTGGTCAGAGGTGGGGAATCATCTCCCATACAACCAGCAACCCACCCCCCACGCCAGGAGCATCCTCATTGCAAAGCTGGGGGACCGTGCCGAGGCATCTGTGAGTAAACGTGAGCTGAGCCCCAGGCCAGCTGCTGCTGAACTGTTCCCACCCTTCCCAGGTAAAACACCTGAATATGTACAAGGGCTTGAAAGCCTAGAGGAAGGGCGGTGGAGCCACACCAGCGACAGCACGCAGGCCAACTTGGTGCCTGCAGGCCAGCCAGGGTGGTCCTGGCCCCGGGCGCTCTTCCGGAAGCTTTCCATTGCCCTGCCTGAGATACCCCTCCTGTCCCGGCCCCCACTGCTTTTTTCCTTCCTCACCTCTGTCCGGAGAGAAATTCCAGGGGAAGGTATGGGTGACACATCCTCTTCTTTACAGGTGGCAGCCTGGCTACCCCTGCAGAAAGGCCAGCAGAGCCCCACTCATACCGGGCCACCAACAAAGCTGTGGCCCCTCACTCCCTCTCGCCAGCAGAGCCCCGAGACTGCTGACGGGGCAGAGAATATGGAGTCAGGCACAGCTTCAGGGGCTATTGCTGCCTGGAGCGCTGTTTATATTGACCTCAAACAGGCACACCTGGGGAGGGCCAGCCGGCAGGGTAAGGCTGCCCAGGTCAGCTAATCCACAACCCTCAGGGAATCACATTGTTGAAAACGGACCTCGCTAAGGCAGAATAGAAGCCAAGGAAGAAAAGGACACAATGCCATTTGCAGCACCGTAGATGAGTCTAGAGGTAATCACGTGACTTGTAGTAAGTCAGAAAGTGAAAGACACATATCGTATCTTATCACTTATAGGTGTTACCTAAGAATGGATACCAGGGCAGATATTTCCACGGAGAAGGGCCATCACAGATTCATCAAACAAACTTATGGTTCACCAATGGAAAGGTGTGAGGATTGGTTTCATTACGATATTGGGGTTAACAGACATATACAAACACAGGTGACACATATAATCACCAAAGACCTACGGAATACCAAGAGAAGACTACTCAACATTCTGTCATAACGTACATGGGAAAAGGATCCCAGGAAGAACAGACATCTGTATATGTGTAAAACAACCACATCTTCCACACCTACAACAAGCCAAACATTGTAATCAAACTTGCTGTAATAAAAAATAAAAAATTAAATTAAAAACACGAACAAGAAGTAGTGAGACAAACTTGAGGGGCTTTCTCCTGGCACATTCCATTCTAAATTCCAATCTAGAACACGACTTCCATTGAGGCTCTGTTGCCCTAGTCACCAGATTTGGTAAGGGAGAACTGCTGCCACCTTGTGGCCGTTTCGCACAACAGCAGCTTTAATCCCAGCGCTGATGGTCAGTTGATATTCAAAATCATTGCAGGCCTGTAAATGACACCTGCCCTGAAAACAAATCCTGGGGTCACATATCGACCAAAAAATTCAAAGGACGTCCATATTTCAAAACGACCGTTTCAAAAAGCATATTTTACGCACATTAGTGTTCTGCTTCTTTTTCTTTCTTTCCTTTTTTTGTTAAAAATACGGGAATGGAAAAAGGCATCCCTCAGAATGGGCGAAAATCGTTGCAAACGAATCAATGGACAAAGGTTTAATCTCCAATATATATAAAGAGCTCATGCAGCTTAATATTAACAAAACAAACAACCCAATACAAAAAATGGGCAGAAGATCTAAAGAGATGTTTCTTCCAAGAAGACACAGAGATGGCCAAGACACACATGAAAAGCTGCTCAACAGCACTAATTATTAGAGAAATGCAAATCAAAACTACAATGAGGTATCACCTCACACCTGTTAGAATCGGCATCATCAGAAAACCTACAAACAACCAATTCTGGGGAGGGTGTGGACAAAAGGAGCCCTCTTCCACTATTGGTGGGAATGTAAATTGATACAGTCACTATGGAGAACGGTATGGAGTTTCCTTAAAAAAACTAGAAATAGAATTACCATCTGATCCAGCAATCCCACTTCTGGGCATATACCCAGAGAAAACCATAAATCAAAAAGGCACATTCACCACAATGTTCATGGCAGCACTATTTACAATAGCCAGGTAATGGAAGCAACGTAAATGCCCACAGACAGATGAATGGATAAAGATGTGGTACATATATAAAATGGAATATTACTCAGCCATAAGAAGGAATGAAACTGGGTCATTTGTAGAGACATCGATGGATCTAGAGACTGTCATACAGAATGAAGTAAGTCAGAAAGAGGAAAACAAATATTGTATATTAATGCATATATGTGGAACCTAAAAAATGGTACAGATGAACTGGTTTGCAGGGAAGAAACAGAGACACAGAGGTAGAGAACAAACATATGGACACCAAGTGTGGGAAGCCATGGGGTGGTGGTGGTGGGATGAGTGGGGAGATTGGGATTGACCTGTATACATGTATATGCATAAAATACAAAACTAATAATAACCTGCTGTATAAAAAAATAAATCAAATTAAATTTCAAATTTTTAAAAAATAAAATTTAAACATAAAACAGAAAAATGTTCTTCCCTTCACACAGATGTATTTATAGGAATGAATTATTTCCATGCTTATATCTATAAATACATAAAGGAGGAATAAAATCTAACTTGAACCATAAAAGAAAAAAAAAAAACCTGAACCCACCAGTTATAGAGAGGAATACCCTATCAGGGCACTTGCTCCAGCGGTAAACAATTCTGAAATTGGTCAGAGGTGGGGAATCATCTCCCATACAACCAGCAACCCACCCCCCACGCCAGGAGCATCCTCATTGCAAAGCTGGGGGACCGTGCCGAGGCATCTGTGAGTAAACGTGAGCTGAGCCCCAGGCCAGCTGCTGCTGAACTGTTCCCACCCTTCCCAGGTAAAACACCTGAATATGTACAAGGGCTTGAAAGCCTAGAGGAAGGGCCGTGGAGCCACACCAGCGACAGCAAGCAGGCCAACTTGGTGCCTGCAGGCCAGCCAGGGTGGTCCTGGCCCCGGGCGCTCTTCCGGAAGCTTTCCATTGCCCTGCCTGAGATACCCCTCCTGTCCCGGCCCCCACTGCTTTTTTCCTTCCTCACCTCTGTCCGGAGAGAAATTCCAGCGGAAGGTATGGGTGACACATCCTCTTCTTTACAGGTGGCAGCCTGGCAACCCCTGCAGAAAGGCCAGCAGAGCCCCACTCACACCGGGCCACCAACAAAGCTGTGGCCCCTCACTCCCTCCCACCAGCAGAGCCCCGAGACTGCTGATGGGGCAGAGAATATGGAGTCAGGCACAGCTTCAGGGGCTATTGCTGCCTGGAGCGCTGTTTATATTGACCTCAAACAGGCACACCTGGGGAGGGCCGGCCGGCAGGGTAAGGCTGCCCAGGTCAGCTAATCCACAACCCTCAGGGAATCACATTGTTGAAAACGGACCACGCTAAGGCAGAATAGAAGCCAAGGAAGAAAAGGACACAATGCCATTTGCAGCACCGTAGATGAGTCTAGAGGTAATCACGTGACTTGTAGTAAGTCAGAAAGTGAAAGACACATATCATATCATATCACTTATAGGTGTTACCTAAGAATGGATACCAGGGCAGATATTTCCACGGAGAAGGGCCATCACAGATTCATCAAACAAACTTATGGTTCACCAATGGAAAGGTGTGAGGATTGGTTTCATTACGATATTGGGGTTAACAGACATATACAAACACAGGTGACACATATAATCACCAAAGACCTACGGAATACCAAGAGAAGACTACTCAACCTTCTGTCATAACGTACATGGGAAAAGGATCCCAGGAAGAACAGACATCTGTATATGTGTAAAAGAACCACATCTTCCACACCTACAACAAGCCAAACATTGTCATCAAACTTGCTGTAATAAAAAATAAAAAATTAAATTAAAAACACGAACAAGAAGTAGTGAGACAAACTTGAGGGGCTTTCTCCTGGCACATTCCATTCTAAATTCCAATCTAGAACACGACTTCCATTGAGGCTCTGTTGCCCTAGTCACCAGATTTGGTAAGGGAGAACTGCTGCCACCTTGTGGCCGTTTCGCACAACAGCAGCTTTAATCCCAGCGCTGATGGTCAGTTGATATTCAAAATCATTGCAGGCCTGTAAATGACACCTGCCCTGAAAACAAATCCTGGGGTCACATATCGACCAAAAAATTCAAAGGACGTCCATATTTCAAAACGACCGTTTCAAAAGGCATATTTTATGCACATTAGTGTTCTGCTTCTTTTTCTTTCTTTCCTTTTTTTGTTAAAAATACGGGAATGGAAAAAGGCATCCCTCAGAATGGGCGAAAATCGTTGCAAACGAATCAATGGACAAAGGTTTAATCTCCAATATATATAAAGAGCTCATGCAGCTTAATATTAACAAAACAAACAACCCAATACAAAAAATGGGCAGAAGATCTAAAGAGATGTTTCTTCCAAGAAGACACAGAGATGGCCAAGACGCACATGAAAAGCTGCTCAACAGCACTAATTATTAGAGAAATGCAAATCAAAACTACAATGAGGTATCACCTCACACCTGTTAGAATCAGCATCATCAGAAAATCTACAAACAACCAATTCTGGGGAGGGTGTGGACAAAAGGAGCCCTCTTCCACTATTGGTGGGAATGTAAATTGATACAGTCACTATGGAGAACGGTATGGAGTTTCCTTAAAAAAACTAGAAATAGAATTACCATCTGATCCAGCAATCCCACTTCTGGGCATATACCCAGAGAAAACCATAAATCAAAAAGGCACATTCACCACAATGTTCATGGCAGCACTATTTACAATAGCCAGGTAATGGAAGCAACGTAAATGCCCACAGACAGATGAATGGATAAAGATGTGGTACATATATAAAATGGAATATTACTCAGCCATAAGAAGGAATGAAACTGGGTCATTTGTAGAGACATCGATGGATCTAGAGACTGTCATACAGAATGAAGTAAGTCAGAAAGAGGAAAACAAATATTGTATATTAATGCATATATGTGGAACCTAAAAAATGGTACAGATGAACTGGTTTGCAGGGAAGAAACAGAGACACAGAGGTAGAGAACAAACATATGGACACCAAGTGTGGGAAGCCATGGGGTGGTGGTGGTGGGATGAGTTGGGAGATTGGGATTGACCTGTATACATGTATATGCATGAAATACATAACTAATAATAACCTGCTGTATAAAAAAATAAATCAAATTAAATTTCAAATTTTTAAAAAATAAAATTTAAAAATAAAACAGAAAAATGTTCTTCCCTTCACACAGATGTATTTATAGGAATGAATTATTTCCATGCTTATATCTATAAATACATAAAGGAGGAATACAATCTAACTTGAACCATAAAAGAAAAAAAAAAAACCTGAACCCACCAGTTATACAGAGGAAAACCCTATCAGGGCACTTGCTCCAGCGGTAAACAATTCTGAAATTGGTCAGAGGTGGGGAATCATCTCCCATACAACCAGCAACCCACCCCCCACGCCAGGAGCATCCTCATTGCAAAGCTGGGGGACCGTGCCGAGGCATCTGTGAGTAAACGTGAGCTGAGCCCCAGGCCAGCTGCTGCTGAACTGTTCCCACCCTTCCCAGGTAAAACACCTGGATATGTACAAGGGCTTGAAAGCCTAGAGGAAGGGCGGTGGAGCCACACCAGCGACAGCACGCAGGCCAACTTGGTGCCTGCAGGCCAGCCAGGGTGGTCCAGGCCCCGGGCGCTCTTCCGGAAGCTTTCCATTGCCCTGCCTGAGATACCCCTCCTGTCCCGGCCCCCACTGCTTTTTTCCTTCCTCACCTCTGTCCGGAGAGAAATTCCAGCGGAAGGTATGGGTGACACATCCTCTTCTTTACAGGTGGCAGCCTGGCAACCCCTGCAGAAAGGCCAGCAGAGCCCCACTCACACCGGGCCACCAACAATGCTGTGGCCCCTCACTCCCTCTCGCCAGCAGAGCCCCGAGACTGCTGACGGGGCAGAGAATATGGAGTCAGGCACAGCTTCAGGGGCTATTGCTGCCTGGAGCGCTGTTTATATTGACCTCAAACAGGCACACCTGGGGAGGGCCGGCCGGCAGGGTAAGGCTGCCCAGGTCAGCTAATCCACAACCCTCAGGGAATCACATTGTTGAAAACGGACCTCGCTAAGGCAGAATAGAAGCCAAGGAAGAAAAGGACACAATGCCATTTGCAGCACCGTAGATGAGTCTAGAGGTAATCACGTGACTTGTAGTAAGTCAGAAAGTGAAAGACACATATCGTATCATATCACTTATAGGTGTTACCTAAGAATGGATACCAGGGCAGATATTTCCACGGAGAAGGGCCATCACAGATTCATCAAACAAACTTATGGTTCACCAATGGAAAGGTGTGAGGATTGGTTTCATTACGATATTGGGGTTAACAGACATATACAAACACAGGTGACACATATAATCACCAAAGACCTACGGAATACCAAGAGAAGACTACTCAACATTCTGTCATAACGTACATGGGAAAAGGATCCCAGGAAGAACAGACATCTGTATATGTGTAAAAGAACCACATCTTCCACACCTACAACAAGCCAAACATTGTAATCAAACTTGCTGTAATAAAAAATAAAAAATTAAATTAAAAACACGAACAAGAAGTAGTGAGACAAACTTGAGGGGCTTTCTCCTGGCACATTCCATTCTAAATTCCAATCTAGAACACGACTTCCATTGAGGCTCTGTTGCCCTAGTCACCAGATTTGGTAAGGGAGAACTGCTGCCACCTTGTGGCCGTTTCGCACAACAGCAGCTTTAATCCCAGCGCTGATGGTCAGTTGATATTCAAAATCATTGCAGGCCTGTAAATGACACCTGCCCTGAAAACAAATCCTGGGGTCACATATCGACCAAAAAATTCAAAGGACGTCCATATTTCAAAACGACCGTTTCAAAAGGCATATTTTACGCACATTAGTGTTCTGCTTCTTTTTCTTTCTTTCCTTTTTTTGTTAAAAATACGGGAATGGAAAAAGGCATCCCTCAGAATGGGCGAAAATCGTTGCAAACGAATCAATGGACAAAGGTTTAATCTCCAATATATATAAAGAGCTCATGCAGCTTAATATTAACAAAACAAACAACCCAATACAAAAAATGGGCAGAAGATCTAAAGAGATGTTTCTTCCAAGAAGACACAGAGATGGCCAAGACGCACATGAAAAGCTGCTCAACAGCACTAATTATTAGAGAAATGCAAATCAAAACTACAATGAGGTATCACCTCACACCTGTTAGAATCGGCATCATCAGAAAATCTACAAACAACCAATTCTGGGGAGGGTGTGGACAAAAGGAGCCCTCTTCCACTATTGGTGGGAATGTAAATTGATACAGTAACTATGGAGAATGGTATGGAGTTTCCTTAAAAAAAACTAGAAATAGAATTACCATCTGATCCAGCAATCCCACTTCTGGGCATATACCCAGAGAAAACCATAAATCAAAAAGGCACATTCACCACAATGTTCATGGCAGCACTATTTACAATAGCCAGGTAATGGAAGCAACGTAAATGCCCACAGACAGATGAATGGATAAAGATGTGGTACATATATAAAATGGAATATTACTCAGCCATAAGAAGGAATGAAACTGGGTCATTTGTAGAGACATCGATGGATCTAGAGACTGTCATACAGAATGAAGTAAGTCAGAAAGAGGAAAACAAATATTGTATATTAATGCATATATGTGGAACCTAAAAAATGGTACAGATGAACTGGTTTGCAGGGAAGAAACAGAGACACAGAGGTAGAGAACAAACATATGGACACCAAGTGTGGGAAGCCATGGGGTGGTGGTGGTGGGATGAGTTGGGAGATTGGGATTGACCTGTATACATGTATATGCATGAAATACATAACTAATAATAACCTGCTGTATAAAAAAATAAATCAAATTAAATTTCAAATTTTTAAAAAATAAAATTTAAAAATAAAACAGAAAAATGTTCTTCCCTTCACACAGATGTATTTATAGGAATGAATTATTTCCATGCTTATATCTATAAATACATAAAGGAGGAATACAATCTAACTTGAACCATAAAAGAAAAAAAAAAAACCTGAACCCACCAGTTATAAAGAGGAAAACCCTATCAGGGCACTTGCTCCAGCGGTAAACAATTCTGAAATTGGTCAGAGGTGGGGAATCATCTCCCATACAACCAGCAACCCACCCCCCACGCCAGGAGCATCCTCATTGCAAAGCTGGGGGACCGTGCCGAGGCATCTGTGAGTAAACGTGAGCTGAGCCCCAGGCCAGCTGCTGCTGAACTGTTCCCACCCTTCCCAGGTAAAACACCTGGATATGTACAAGGGCTTGAAAGCCTAGAGGAAGGGCGGTGGAGCCACACCAGCGACAGCACGCAGGCCAACTTGGTGCCTGCAGGCCAGCCAGGGTGGTCCTGGCCCCGGGCGCTCTTCCGGAAGCTTTCCATTGCCCTGCCTGAGATACCCCTCCTGTCCCGGCCCCCACAGCTTTTTTCCTTCCTCACCTCTGTCCGGAGAGAAATTCCAGCGGAAGGTATGGGTGACACATCCTCTTCTTTACAGGTGGCAGCCTGGCAACCCCTGCAGAAAGGCCAACAGATCCCCACTCACACCGGGCCACCAACAATGCTGTGGCCCCTCACTCCCTCTCGCCAGCAGAGCCCCGAGACTGCTGACGGGGCAGAGAATATGGAGTCAGGCACAGCTTCAGGGGCTATTGCTGCCTGGAGCGCTGTTTATATTGACCTCAAACAGGCACACCTGGGGAGGGCCGGCCGGCAGGGTAAGGCTGCCCAGGTCAGCTAATCCACAACCCTCAGGGAATCACATTGTTGAAAACGGACCTCGCTAAGGCAGAATAGAAGCCAAGGAAGAAAAGGACACAATGCCATTTGCAGCACCGTAGATGAGTCTAGAGGTAATCACGTGACTTGTAGTAAGTCAGAAAGTGAAAGACACATATCGTATCATATCACTTATAGGTGTTACCTAAGAATGGATACCAGGGCAGATATTTCCACGGAGAAGGGCCATCACAGATTCATCAAACAAACTTATGGTTCACCAATGGAAAGGTGTGAGGATTGGTTTCATTACGATATTGGGGTTAACAGACATATACAAACACAGGTGACACATATAATCACCAAAGACCTACGGAATACCAAGAGAAGACTACTCAACATTCTGTCATAACGTACATGGGAAAAGGATCCCAGGAAGAACAGACATCTGTATATGTGTAAAAGAACCACATCTTCCACACCTACAACAAGCCAAACATTGTAATCAAACTTGCTGTAATAAAAAATAAAAAATTAAATTAAAAACACGAACAAGAAGTAGTGAGACAAACTTGAGGGGCTTTCTCCTGGCACATTCCATTCTAAATTCCAATCTAGAACACGACTTCCATTGAGGCTCTGTTGCCCTAGTCACCAGATTTGGTAAGGGAGAACTGCTGCCACCTTGTGGCCGTTTCGCACAACAGCAGCTTTAATCCCAGCGCTGATGGTCAGTTGATATTCAAAATCATTGCAGGCCTGTAAATGACACCTGCCCTGAAAACAAATCCTGGGGTCACATATCGACCAAAAAATTCAAAGGACGTCCATATTTCAAAACGACCGTTTCAAAAGGCATATTTTACGCACATTAGTGTTCTGCTTCTTTTTCTTTCTTTCCTTTTTTTGTTAAAAATACGGGAATGGAAAAAGGCATCCCTCAGAATGGGCGAAAATCGTTGCAAACGAATCAATGGACAAAGGTTTAATCTCCAATATATATAAAGAGCTCATGCAGCTTAATATTAACAAAACAAACAACCCAATACAAAAAATGGGCAGAAGATCTAAAGAGATGTTTCTTCCAAGAAGACACAGAGATGGCCAAGACGCACATGAAAAGCTGCTCAACAGCACTAATTATTAGAGAAATGCAAATCAAAACTACAATGAGGTATCACCTCACACCTGTTAGAATCGGCATCATCAGAAAATCTACAAACAACCAATTCTGGGGAGGGTGTGGACAAAAGGAGCCCTCTTCCACTATTGGTGGGAATGTAAATTGATACAGTCACTATGGAGAACGGTATGGAGTTTCCTTAAAAAAAACTAGAAATAGAATTACCATCTGATCCAGCAATCCCACTTCTGGGCATATACCCAGAGAAAACCATAAATCAAAAAGGCACATTCACCACAATGTTCATGGCAGCACTATTTACAATAGCCAGGTAATGGAAGCAACGTAAATGCCCACAGACAGATGAATGGATAAAGATGTGGTACATATATAAAATGGAATATTACTCAGCCATAAGAAGGAATGAAACTGGGTCATTTGTAGAGACATCGATGGATCTAGAGACTGTCATACAGAATGAAGTAAGTCAGAAAGAGGAAAACAAATATTGTATATTAATGCATATATGTGGAACCTAAAAAATGGTACAGATGAACTGGTTTGCAGGGAAGAAACAGAGACACAGAGGTAGAGAACAAAGATATGGACACCAAGTGTGGGAAGCCATGGGGTGGTGGTGGTGGGATGAGTTGGGAGATTGGGATTGACCTGTATACATGTATATGCATGAAATACATAACTAATAATAACCTGCTGTATAAAAAAATAAATCAAATTAAATTTCAAATTTTTAAAAAATAAAATTTAAAAATAAAACAGAAAAATGTTCTTCCCTTCACACAGATGTATTTATAGGAATGAATTATTTCCATGCTTATATCTATAAATACATAAAGGAGGAATACAATCTAACTTGAACCATAAAAGAAAAAAAAAAAACCTGAACCCACCAGTTATACAGAGGAAAACCCTATCAGGGCACTTGCTCCAGCGGTAAACAATTCTGAAATTGGTCAGAGGTGGGGAATCATCTCCCATACAACCAGCAACCCACCCCCCACGCCAGGAGCATCCTCATTGCAAAGCTGGGGGACCGTGCCGAGGCATCTGTGAGTAAACGTGAGCTGAGCCCCAGGCCAGCTGCTGCTGAACTGTTCCCACCCTTCCCAGGTAAAACACCTGAATATGTACAAGGGCTTGAAAGCCTAGAGGAAGGGCCACGGAGCCACACCAGCGACAGCACGCAGGCCAACTTGGTGCCTGCAGGCCAGCCAGGGTGGTCCTGGCCCCGGGCGCTCTTCCGGAAGCTTTCCATTTCCCTGCCTGAGATACCCCTCCTGTCCCGGCCCCCACTGCTTTTTTCCTTCCTCACCTCTGTCCGGAGAGAAATTCCAGCGGAAGGTATGGGTGACACATCCTCTTCTTTACAGGTGGCAGCCTGGCAACCCCTGCAGAAAGGCCAGCAGAGCCCCACTCACACCGGGCCACCAACAAAGCTGTGGCCCCTCACTCCCTCTCGCCAGCAGAGCCCCGAGACTGCTGACGGGGCAGAGAATATGGAGTCAGGCACAGCTTCAGGGGCTATTGCTGCCTGGAGCGCTGTTTATATTGACCTCAAACAGGCACACCTGGGGAGGGCCGGCCGGCAGGGTAAGGCTGCCCAGGTCAGCTAATCCACAACCCTCAGGGAATCACATTGTTGAAAACGGACCTCGCTAAGGCAGAATAGAAGCCAAGGAAGAAAAGGACACAATGCCATTTGCAGCACCGTAGATGAGTCTAGAGGTAATCACGTGACTTGTAGTAAGTCAGAAAGTGAAAGACACATATCGTATCATATCACTTATAGGTGTTACCTAAGAATGGATACCAGGGCAGATATTTCCACGGAGAAGGGCCATCACAGATTCATCAAACAAACTTATGGTTCACCAATGGAAAGGTGTGAGGATTGGTTTCATTACGATATTGGGGTTAACAGGCATATACAAACACAGGTGACACATATAATCACCAAAGACCTACGGAATACCAAGAGAAGACTACTCAACCTTCTGTCATAACGTACATGGGAAAAGGATCCCAGGAAGAACAGACATCTGTATATGTGTAAAAGAACCCCATCTTCCACACCTACAACAAGCCAAACATTGTCATCAAACTTGCTGTAATAAAAAATAAAAAATTAAATTAAAAACACGAACAAGAAGTAGTGAGACAAACTTGAGGGGCTTTCTCCTGGCACATTCCATTCTAAATTCCAATCTAGAACACGACTTCCATTGAGGCTCTGTTGCCCTAGTCACCAGATTTGGTAAGGGAGAACTGCTGCCACCTTGTGGCCGTTTCGCACAACAGCAGCTTTAATCCCAGCGCTGATGGTCAGTTGATATTCAAAATCATTGCAGGCCTGTAAATGACACCTGCCCTGAAAACAAATCCTGGGGTCACATATCGACCAAAAAATTCAAAGGACGTCCATATTTCAAAACGACCGTTTCAAAAGGCATATTTTACGCACATTAGTGTTCTGCTTCTTTTTCTTTCTTTCCTTTTTTTGTTAAAAATACGGGAATGGAAAAAGGCATCCCTCAGAATGGGCGAAAATCGTTGCAAACGAATCAATGGACAAAGGTTTAATCTCCAATATATATAAAGAGCTCATGCAGCTTAATATTAACAAAACAAACAACCCAATACAAAAAATGGGCAGAAGATCTAAAGAGATGTTTCTTCCAAGAAGACAAGAGATGGCCAAGACGCACATGAAAAGCTGCTCAACAGCACTAATTATTAGAGAAATGCAAATCAAAACTACAATGAGGTATCACCTCACACCTGTTAGAATCGGCATCATCAGAAAATCTACAAACAACCAATTCTGGGGAGGGTGTGGACAAAAGGAGCCCTCTTCCACTATTGGTGGGAATGTAAATTGATACAGTCACTATGGAGAACGGTATGGAGTTTCCTTTAAAAAACTAGAAATAGAATTACCATCTGATCCAGCAATCCCACTTCTGGGCATATACCCAGAGAAAACCATAAATCAAAAAGGCACATTCACCACAATGTTCATGGCAGCACTATTTACAATAGCCAGGTAATGGAAGCAACGTAAATGCCCACAGACAGATGAATGGATAAAGATGTGGTACATATATAAAATGGAATATTACACAGCCATAAGAAGGAATGAAACTGGGTCATTTGTAGAGACATCGATGGATCTAGAGACTGTCATACAGAATGAAGTAAGTCAGAAAGAGGAAAACAAATATTGTATATTAATGCATATATGTGGAACCTAAACAATTGTACAGATGAACTGGTTTGCAGGGAAGAAACAGAGACACAGAGGTAGACAACAAACATATGGACACCAAGTGTGGGAAGCCATGGGGTGGTGGTGGTGGGATGAGTTGGGAGATTGGGATTGACCTGTATACATGTATATGCATAAAATACATAACTAATAATAACCTGCTGTATAAAAAATAAATCAAATTAAATTACAAATTTTTAAAAAATAAAATTTAAAAATAAAACAGAAAAATGTTCTTCCCTTCACACAGATGTATTTATAGGAATGAATTATTTCCATGCTTATATCTATAAATACATAAAGGAGGAATACAATCTAAATTGAACCATAAAAGAAAAAAAAAAACCTGGACCCTCCACTTATAGAGAGGAATACCCTATCAGGGCACTTGCTCCAGCGGTAAACAATTCTGAAATTGGTCAGAGGTGGGGAATCATCTCCCATACAACCAGCAACCCACCCCCCACGCAAGGAGCATCCTCATTGCAAAGCTGGGGGACCGTGCCGAGGCATCTGTGAGTAAACGTGAGCTGAGCCCCAGGCCAGCTGCTGCTGAACTGTTCCCACCCTTCCCAGGTAAAACACCTGAATATGTACAAGGGCTTGAAAGCCTAGAGGAAGGGCGGTGGAGCCACACCAGCGACAGCACGCAGGCCAACTTGGTGCCTGCAGGCCAGCCATGGTGGTCCTGGCCCCGGGCGCTCTTCCGGAAGCTTTCCATTGCCCTGCCTGAGATACCCCTCCTGTCCCGGCCCCCACTGCTTTTTTCCTTCCTCACCTCTGTCCGGAGAGAAATTCCAGCGGAAGGTATGGGTGACACATCCTCTTCTTTACAGGTGGCAGCCTGGCAATCCCTGCAGAAAGGCCAGCAGAGCCCCACTCACACCGGGCCACCAACAAAGCTGTGGCCCCTCACTCCCTCCCACCAGCAGAGCCCCGAGACTGCTGACGGGGCAGAGAATATGGAGTCAGGCACAGCTTCAGGGGCTATTGCTGCCTGGAGCGCTGTTTATATTGACCTCAAACAGGCACACCTGGGGAGGGCCGGCCGGCAGGGTAAGGCTGCCCAGGTCGGCTAATCCACAACCCTCAGGGAATCACATTGTTGAAAACGGACCTCGGTAAGGCAGAATAGAAGCCAAGGAAGAAAAGGACACAATGCCATTTGCAGCACCGTAGATGAGTCTAGAGGTAATCACGTGACTTGTAGTAAGTCAGAAAGTGAAAGACACATATCGTATCATATCACTTATAGGTGTTACCTAAGAATGGATACCAGGGCAGATATTTCCACGGAGAAGGGCCATCACAGATTCATCAAACAAACTTATGGTTCACCAATGGAAAGGTGTGAGGATTGGTTTCATTACGATATTGGGGTTAACAGACATATACAAACACAGGTGACACATATAATCACCAAAGACCTACGGAATACCAAGAGAAGACTACTCAACATTCTGTCATAACGTACATGGGAAAAGGATCCCAGGAAGAACAGACATCTGTATATGTGTAAAAGAACCACATCTTCCACACCTACAACAAGCCAAACATTGTAATCAAACTTGCTGTAATAAAAAATAAAAAGTTAAATTAAAAACACGAACAAGAAGTAGTGAGACAAACGTGAGGGTCTTTCTCCTGGCACATTCCATTCTAAATTCCAATCTAGAACACGACTTCCATTGAGGCTCTGTTGCCTTAGTCACCAGATTTGGTAAGGGAGAACTGCTGCCACCTTGTGGCCGTTTCGCACAACAGCAGCTTTAATCCCAGCGCTGATGGTCAGTTGATATTCAAAATCATTGCAGGCCTGTAAATGACACCTGCCCTGAAAACAAATCCTGGGGTCACATATCGACCAAAAAATTCAAAGGACGTCCATATTTCAAAACGACCGTTTCAAAAGGCATATTTTACGCACATTAGTGTTCTGCTTCTTTTTCTTTCTTTCCTTTTTTTGTTAAAAATACGGGAATGGAAAAAGGCATCCCTCAGAATGGGCGAAAATCGTTGCAAACGAATCAATGGACAAAGGTTTAATCTCCAATATATATAAAGAGCTCATGCAGCTTAATATTAACAAAACAAACAACCCAATACAAAAAATGGGCAGAAGATCTAAAGAGATGTTTCTTCCAAGAAGACACAGAGATGGCCAAGACGCACATGAAAAGCTGCTCAACAGCACTAATTATTAGAGAAATGCAAATCAAAACTACAATGAGGTATCACCTCACACCTGTTAGAATCGGCATCATCAGAAAATCTACAAACAACCAATTCTGGGGAGGGTGTGGACAAAAGGAGCCCTCTTCCACTATTGGTGGGAATGTAAATTGATACAGTCACTATGGAGAACGGTATGGAGTTTCCTTAAAAAAACTAGAAATAGAATTACCATCTGATCCAGCAATCCCACTTCTGGGCATATACCCAGAGAAAACCATAAATCAAAAAGGCACATTCACCACAATGTTCATGGCAGCACTATTTACAATAGCCAGGTAATGGAAGCAACGTAAATGCCCACAGACAGATGAATGGATAAAGATGTGGTACATATATAAAACGGAATATTACTCAGCCATAAGAAGGAATGAAACTGGGTCATTTGTAGAGACATCGATGGATCTAGAGACTGTCATACAGAATGAAGTAAGTCAGAAAGAGGAAAACAAATATTGTATATTAATGCATATATGTGGAACCTAAAAAATGGTACAGATGAACTGGTTTGCAGGGAAGAAACAGCGACACAGAGGTAGAGAACAAACATATGGACACCAAGTGTGGGAAGCCATGGGGTGGTGGTGGTGGGATGAGTTGGGAGATTGGGATTGACCTGTATACATGTATATGCATAAAATACATAACTAATAATAACCTGCTGTATAAAAAAATAAATCAAATTAAATTTCAAATTTTTAAAAAATAAAATTTAAAAATAAAACAGAAAAATGTTCTTCCCTTCACACAGATGTATTTATAGGAATGAATTATTTCCATGCTTATATCTATAAATACATAAAGGAGGAATAAAATCTAACTTGAACCATAAAAGAAAAAAAAAAACCTGAACCCACCAGTTATACAGAGGAATACCCTATCAGGGCACTTGCTCCAGCGGTAAACAATTATGAAATTGGTCAGAGGTGGGGAATCATCTCCCATACAACCAGCAACCCACCCCCCACGCCAGGAGCATCCTCATTGCAAAGCTGGGGGACCGTGCCGAGGCATCTCTGAGTAAACATGAGCTGAGCCCCAGGCCAGCTGCTGCTGAACTGTTCCCACCCTTCCCAGGTAAAACACCTGAATATGTACAAGGGCTTGAAAGCCTAGAGGAAGGGCGGTGGAGCCACACCAGCGACAGCACGCAGGCCAACTTGGTGCCTGCAGGCCAGCCATGGTGGTCCTGGCCCCGGGCGCTCTTGCGGAAGCTTTCCATTGCCCTGCCTGAGATACCCCTCCTGTCCCGGCCCCCACTGCTTTTTTCCTTCCTCACCTCTGTCCGGAGAGAAATTCCAGCGGAAGGTATGGGTGACACATCCTCTTCTTTACAGGTGGCAGCCTGGCAACCCCTGCAGAAAGGCCAGCAGAGCCCCACTCACACCGGGCCACCAACAAAGCTGTGGCCCCTCACTCCCTCCCACCAGCAGAGCCCCGAGACTGCTGACGGGGCAGAGAATATGGAGTCAGGCACAGCTTCAGGGGCTATTGCTGCCTGGAGCGCTGTTTATATTGACCTCAAACAGGCACACCTGGGGAGGGCCGGCCGGCAGGGTAAGGCTGCCCAGGTCAGCTAATCCACAACCCTCAGGGAATCACATTGTTGAAAACGGACCTCGCTAAGGCAGAATAGAAGCCAAGGAAGAAAAGGACAAAATGCCATTTGCAGCACCGTAGATGAGTCTAGAGGTAATCACGTGACTTGTAGTAAGTCAGAAAGTGAAAGACACATATCGTATCATATCACTTATAGGTGTTACCTAAGAATGGATACCAGGGCAGATATTTCCACGGAGAAGGGCCATCACAGATTCATCAAACAAACTTATGGTTCACCAATGGAAAGGTGTGAGGATTGGTTTCATTACGATATTGGGGTTAACAGACATATACAAACACAGGTGACACATATAATCACCAAAGACCTACGGAATACCAAGAGAAGACTACTCAACCTTCTGTCATAACGTACATGGGAAAAGGATCCCAGGAAGAACAGACATCTGTATATGTGTAAAAGAACCCCATCTTCCACACCTACAACAAGCCAAACATTGTCATCAAACTTGCTGTAATAAAAACTAAAAAATTAAATTAAAAACACGAACAAGAAGTAGTGAGACAAACTTGAGGGGCTTTCTCCTGGCACATTCCATTCTAAATTCCAATCTAGAACACGACTTCCATTGAGGCTCTGTTGCCCTAGTCACCAGATTTGGTAAGGGAGAACTGCTGCCACCTTGTGGCCGTTTCGCACAACAGCAGCTTTAATCCCAGCGCTGATGGTCAGTTGATATTCAAAATCATTGCAGGCCTGTAAATGACACCTGCCCTGAAAACAAATCCTGGGGTCACATATCGACCAAAAAATTCAAAGGACGTCCATATTTCAAAACGACCGTTTCAAAAGGCATATTTTACGCACATTAGTGTTCTGCTTCTTTTTCTTTCTTTCCTTTTTTTGTTAAAAATACGGGAATGGAAAAAGGCATCCCTCAGAATGGGCGAAAATCGTTGCAAACGAATCAATGGACAAAGGTTTAATCTCCAATATATATAAAGAGCTCATGCAGCTTAATATTAACAAAACAAACAACCCAATACAAAAAATGGGCAGAAGATCTAAAGAGATGTTTCTTCCAAGAAGACACAGAGATGGCCAAGACGCACATGAAAAGCTGCTCAACAGCACTAATTATTAGAGAAATGCAAATCAAAACTACAATGAGGTATCACCTCACACCTGTTAGAATCGGCATCATCAGAAAATCTACAAACAACCAATTCTGGGGAGGGTGTGGACAAAAGGAGCTCTCTTCCACTATTGGTGGGAATGTAAATTGATACAGTCACTATGGAGAACGGTATGGAGTTTCCTTAAAAAAACTAGAAATAGAATTACCATCTGATCCAGCAATCCCACTTCTGGGCATATACCCAGAGAAAACCATAAATCAAAAAGGCACATTCACCACAATGTTCATGGCAGCACTATTTACAATAGCCAGGTAATGGAAGCAACGTAAATGCCCACAGACAGATGAATGGATAAAGATGTGGTACATATATAAAATGGAATATTACTCAGCCATAAGAAGGAATGAAACTGGGTCATTTGTAGAGACATCGATGGATCTAGAGACTGTCATACAGAATGAAGTAAGTCAGAAAGAGGAAAACAAATATTGTATATTAATGCATATATGTGGAACCTAAAAAATGGTACAGATGAACTGGTTTGCAGGGAAGAAACAGAGACACAGAGGTAGAGAACAAACATATGGACACCAAGTGTGGGAAGCCATGGGGTGGTGGTGGTGGGATGAGTTGGGAGATTGGGATTGACCTGTATACATGTATATGCATGAAATACATAACTAATAATAACCTGCTGTATAAAAAAATAAATCAAATTACATTTCAAATTTTTAAAAAATAAAATTTAAAAATAAAACAGAAAAATGTTCTTCCCTTCACACAGATGTATTTATAGGAATGAATTATTTCCATGCTTATATCTATAAATACATAAAGGAGGAATAAAATCTAACTTGAACCATAAAAGAAAAAAAAAAACCTGAACCCACCAGGTATACAGAGGAAAACCCTATCAAGGCGCTTGCTCCAGCGGTAAACAATTCTGAAATTGGTCAGAGGTGGGGAATCATCTCCCATACAACCAGCAACCCACCCCCCACACCAGGAGCATCCTCATTGCAAAGCTGGGGGACCGTGCCGAGGCATCTGTGAGTAAACGTGAGCTGAGCCCCAGGCCAGCTGCTGCTGAACTGTTCCCACCCTTCCCAGGTAAAACACCTGAATATGTACAAGGGCTTGAAAGCCTAGAGGAAGGGCCGTGGAGCCACACCAGCGACAGCACGCAGGCCAACTTGGTGCCTGCAGGCCAGCCAGGGTGGTCCTGGCCCCGGGCGCTCTTCCGGAAGCTTTCCATTGCCCAGCCTGAGATACCCCTCCTGTCCCGGCCCCCACTGCTTTTTTCCTTCCTCACCTCTGTCCGGAGAGAAATTCCAGCGGAAGGTATGGGTGACACATCCTCTTCTTTACAGGTGGCAGCCTGGCAACCCCTGCAGAAAGGCCAGCAGAGCCCCACTCACACCGGGCCACCAACAAAGCTGTGGCCCCTCACTCCCTCCCGCCAGCAGAGCCCCGAGACTGCTGACGGGGCAGAGAATATGGAGTCAGGCACAGCTTCAGGGGCTATTGCTGCCTGGAGCGCTGTTTATATTGACCTCAAACAGGCACACCTGGGGAGGGCCGGCCGGCAGGGTAAGGCTGCCCAGGTCAGCTAATCCACAACCCTCAGGGAATCACATTGTTGAAAACGGACCTCGCTAAGGCAGAATAGAAGCCAAGGAAGAAAAGGACACAATGCCATTTGCAGCACCGTAGATGAGTCTAGAGGTAATCACGTGACTTGTAGTAAGTCAGAAAGTGAAAGACACATATCGTATCATATCACTTATAGGTGTTACCTAAGAATGGATACCAGGGCAGATATTTCCACGGAGAAGGGCCATCACAGATTCATCAAACAAACTTATGGTTCACCAATGGAAAGGTGTGAGGATTGGTTTCATTACGATATTGGGGTTAACAGACATATACAAACACAGGTGACACATATAATCACCAAAGACCTACGGAATACCAAGAGAAGACTACTCAACCTTCTGTCATAACGTACATGGGAAAAGGATCCCAGGAAGAACAGACATCTGTATATGTGTAAAACAACCCCATCTTCCACACCTACAACAAGCCAAACATTGTCATCAAACTTGCTGTAATAAAAACTAAAAAATTAAATTAAAAACATGAACAAGAAGTAGTGAGACAAACTTGAGGGGCTTTCTCCTGGCACATTCCATTCTAAATTGCAATCTAGAACACGACTTCCATTGAGGCTCTGTTGCCCTAGTCACCAGATTTGGTAAGGGAGAACTGCTGCCACCTTGTGGCCGTTTCGCACAACAGCAGCTTTAATCCCAGCGCTGATGGTCAGTTGATATTCAAAATCATTGCAGGCCTGTAAATGACACCTGCCCTGAAAACAAATCCTGGGGTCACATATCGACCAAAAAATTCAAAGGACGTCCATATTTCAAAACGACCGTTTCAAAAGGCATATTTTACGCACATTAGTGTTCTGCTTCTTTTTCTTTCTTTCCTTTTTTTGTTAAAAATACGGGAATGGAAAAAGGCATCCCTCAGAATGGGCGAAAATCGTTGCAAACGAATCAATGGACAAAGGTTTAATCTCCAATATATATAAAGAGCTCATGCAGCTTAATATTAACAAAACAAACAACCCAATACAAAAAATGGGCAGAAGATCTAAAGAGATGTTTCTTCCAAGAAGACACAGAGATGGCCAAGACGCACATGAAAAGCTGCTCAACAGCACTAATTATTAGAGAAATGCAAATCAAAACTACAATGAGGTATCACCTCACACCTGTTAGAATCGGCATCATCAGAAAATCTACAAACAACCAATTCTGGGGAGGGTGTGGACAAAAGGAGCTCTCTTCCACTATTGGTGGGAATGTAAATTGATACAGTCACTATGGAGAACGGTATGGAGTTTCCTTAAAAAAACTAGAAATAGAATTACCATCTGATCCAGCAATCCCACTTCTGGGCATATACCCAGAGAAAACCATAAATCAAAAAGGCACATTCACCACAATGTTCATGGCAGCACTATTTACAATAGCCAGGTAATGGAAGCAACGTAAATGCCCACAGACAGATGAATGGATAAAGATGTGGTACATATATAAAATGGAATATTACTCAGCCATAAGAAGGAATGAAACTGGGTCATTTGTAGAGACATCAATGGATCTAGAGACTGTCATACAGAATGAAGTAAGTCAGAAAGAGGAAAACAAATATTGTATATTAATGCATATATGTGGAACCTAAAAAATGGTACAGATGAACTGGTTTGCAGGGAAGAAACAGAGACACAGAGGTAGAGAACAAACATATGGACACCAAGTGTGGGAAGCCATGGGGTGGTGGTGGTGGGATGAGTTGGGAGATTGGGATTGACCTGTATACATGTATATGCATGAAATACATAACTAATAATAACCTGCTGTATAAAAAAATAAATCAAATTAAATTTCAAATTTTTAAAAAATAAAATTTAAAAATAAAACAGAAAAATGTTCTTCCCTTCACACAGATGTATTTATAGGAATGAATTATTTCCATGCTTATATCTATAAATACATAAAGGAGGAATAAAATCTAACTTGAACCATAAAAGAAAAAAAAAAACCTGAACCCACCAGGTATACAGAGGAAAACCCTATCAAGGCGCTTGCTCCAGCGGTAAACAATTCTGAAATTGGTCAGAGGTGGGGAATCATCTCCCATACAACCAGCAACCCACCCCCCACGCCAGGAGCATCCTCATTGCAAAGCTGGGGGACCGTGCCGAGGCATCTGTGAGTAAACGTGAGCTGAGCCCCAGGCCAGCTGCTGCTGAACTGTTCCCACCCTTCCCAGGTAAAACACCTGAATATGTACAAGGGCTTGAAAGCCTAGAGGAAGGGCCGTGGAGCCACACCAGCGACAGCACGCAGGCCAACTTGGTGCCTGCAGGCCAGCCAGGGTGGTCCTGGCCCCGGGCGCTCTTCCGGAAGCTTTCCATTGCCCAGCCTGAGATACCCCTCCTGTCCCGGCCCCCACTGCTTTTTTCCTTCCTCACCTCTGTCCGGAGAGAAATTCCAGCGGAAGGTATGGGTGACACATCCTCTTCTTTACAGGTGGCAGCCTGGCAACCCCTGCAGAAAGGCCAGCAGAGCCCCACTCACACCGGGCCACCAACAAAGCTGTGGCCCCTCACTCCCTCCCGCCAGCAGAGCCCCGAGACTGCTGACGGGGCAGAGAATATGGAGTCAGGCACAGCTTCAGGGGCTATTGCTGCCTGGAGCGCTGTTTATATTGACCTCAAACAGGCACACCTGGGGAGGGCCGGCCGGCAGGGTAAGGCTGCCCAGGTCAGCTAATCCACAACCCTCAGGGAATCACATTGTTGAAAACGGACCTCGCTAAGGCAGAATAGAAGCCAAGGAAGAAAAGGACACAATGCCATTTGCAGCACCGTAGATGAGTCTAGAGGTAATCACGTGACTTGTAGTAAGTCAGAAAGTGAAAGACACATATCGTATCATATCACTTATAGGTGTTACCTAAGAATGGATACCAGGGCAGATATTTCCACGGAGAAGGGCCATCACAGATTCATCAAACAAACTTATGGTTCACCAATGGAAAGGTGTGAGGATTGGTTTCATTACGATATTGGGGTTAACAGACATATACAAACACAGGTGACACATATAATCACCAAAGACCTACGGAATACCAAGAGAAGACTACTCAACCTTCTGTCATAACGTACATGGGAAAAGGATCCCAGGAAGAACAGACATCTGTATATGTGTAAAAGAACCCCATCTTCCACACCTACAACAAGCCAAACATTGTCATCAAACTTGCTGTAATAAAAACTAAAAAATTAAATTAAAAACACGAACAAGAAGTAGTGAGACAAACTTGAGGGGCTTTCTCCTGGCACATTCCATTCTAAATTCCAATCTAGAACACGACTTCCATTGAGGCTCTGTTGCCCTAGTCACCAGATTTGGTAAGGGAGAACTGCTGCCACCTTGTGGCCGTTTCGCACAACAGCAGCTTTAATCCCAGCGCTGATGGTCAGTTGATATTCAAAATCATTGCAGGCCTGTAAATGACACCTGCCCTGAAAACAAATCCTGGGGTCACATATCGACCAAAAAATTCAAAGGACGTCCATATTTCAAAACGACCGTTTCAAAAGGCATATTTTACGCACATTAGTGTTCTGCTTCTTTTTCTTTCTTTCCTTTTTTTGTTAAAAATACGGGAATGGAAAAAGGCATCCCACAGAATGGGCGAAAATCGTTGCAAACGAATCAATGGACAAAGGTTTAATCTCCAATATATATAAAGAGCTCATGCAGCTTAATATTAACAAAACAAACAACCCAATACAAAAAATGGGCAGAAGATCTAAAGAGATGTTTCTTCCAAGAAGACACAGAGATGGCCAAGACGCACATGAAAAGCTGCTCAACAGCACTAATTATTAGAGAAATGCAAATCAAAACTACAATGAGGTATCACCTCACACCTGTTAGAATCGGCATCATCAGAAAATCTACAAACAACCAATTCTGGGGAGGGTGTGGACAAAAGGAGCCCTCTTCCACTATTGGTGGGAATGTAAATTGATACAGTCACTATGGAGAACGGTATGGAGTTTCCTTAAAAAAACTAGAAATAGAATTACCATCTGATCCAGCAATCCCACTTCTGGGCATATACCCAGAGAAAACCATAAATCAAAAAGGCACATTCACCACAATGTTCATGGCAGCACTATTTACAATAGCCAGGTAATGGAAGCAACGTAAATGCCCACAGACAGATGAATGGATAAAGATGTGGTACATATATAAAATGGAATATTACTCAGCCATAAGAAGGAATGAAACTGGGTCATTTGTAGAGACATCGATGGATCTAGAGACTGTCATACAGAATGAAGTAAGTCAGAAAGAGGAAAACAAATATTGTATATTAATGCATATATGTGGAACCTAAAAAATGGTACAGATGAACTTGTTTGCAGGGAAGAAACAGAGACACAGAGGTAGAGAACAAACATATGGACACCAAGTGTGGGAAGCCATGGGGTGGTGGTGGTGGGATGAGTTGGGAGATTGGGATTGACCTGTATACATGTATATGCATGAAATACATAACTAATAATAACCTGCTGTATAAAAAAATAAATCAAATTAAATTTCAAATTTTTAAAAAATAAAATTTAAAAATAAAACAGAAAAATGTTCTTCCCTTCACACAGATGTATTTATTGGAATGAATTATTTCCATGCTTATATCTATAAATACATAAAGGAGGAATACAATCTAACTTGAACCATAAAAGAAAAAAAACCCTGAACCCACCAGTTATACAGAGGAAAACCCTATCAAGGCGCTTGCTCCAGCGGTAAACAATTCTGAAATTGGTCAGAGGTGGGAAATCATCTCCCATACAACCAGCAACCCACCCCCCACGCCAGGAGCATCCTCATTGCAAAGCTGGGGGACCGTGCCGAGGCATCTGTGAGTAAACGTGAGCTGAGCCCCAGGCCAGCTGCTGCTGAACTGTTCCCACCCTTCCCAGGTAAAACACCTGAATATGTACAAGGGCTTGAAAGCCTAGAGGAAGGGCGGTGGAGCCACACCAGCGACAGCACGCAGGCCAACTTGGTGCCTGCAGGCCAGCCAGGGTGGTCCTGGCCCCGGGCGCTCTTGCGGAAGCTTTCCATTGCCCTGCCTGAGATACCCCTCCTGTCCCGGCCCCCACTGCTTTTATCCTTCCTCACCTCTGTCCGGAGAGAAATTCCAGCGGAAGGTATGGGTGACACATCCTCTTCTTTACAGGTGGCAGCCTGGCAACCCCTGCAGAAAGGCCAGCAGAGCCCCACTCACACCGGGCCACCAACAAAGCTGTGGCCCCTCACTCCCTCCCACCAGCAGAGCCCCGAGACTGCTGACGGGGCAGAGAATATGGAGTCAGGCACAGCTTCAGGGGCTATTGCTGCCTGGAGCGCTGTTTATATTGACCTCAAACAGGCACACCTGGGGAGGGCCGGCCGGCAGGGTAAGGCTGCCCAGGTCAGCTAATCCACAACCCTCAGGGAATCACATTGTTGAAAACGGACCTCGCTAAGGCAGAATAGAAGCCAAGGAAGAAAAGGACACAATGCCATTTGCAGCACCGTAGATGAGTCTAGAGGTAATCACGTGACTTGTAGTAAGTCAGAAAGTGAAAGACACATATCGTATCATATCACTTATAGGTGTTACCTAAGAATGGATACCAGGGCAGATATTTCCACGGAGAAGGGCCATCACAGATTCATCAAACAAACTTATGGTTCACCAATGGAAAGGTGTGAGGATTGGTTTCATTACGATATTGGGGTTAACAGACATATACAAACACAGGTGACACATATAATCACCAAAGACCTACGGAATACCAAGAGAAGACTACTCAACCTTCTGTCATAACGTACATGGGAAAAGGATCCCAGGAAGAACAGACATCTGTATATGTGTAAAAGAACCCCATCTTCCACACCTACAACAAGCCAAACATTGTCATCAAACTTGCTGTAATAAAAACTAAAAAATTAAATTAAAAACACGAACAAGAAGTAGTGAGACAAACTTGAGGGGCTTTCTCCTGGCACATTCCATTCTAAATTCCAATCTAGAACACCACTTCCATTGAGGCTCTGTTGCCCTAGTCACCAGATTTGGTAAGGGAGAACTGCTGCCACCTTGTGGCCGTTTCGCACAACAGCAGCTTTAATCCCAGCGCTGATGGTCAGTTGATATTCAAAATCATTGCAGGCCTGTAAATGACACCTGCCCTGAAAACAAATCCTGGGGTCACATATCGACCAAAAAATTCAAAGGACGTCCATATTTCAAAACGACCGTTTCAAAAGGCATATTTTACGCACATTAGTGTTCTGCTTCTTTTTCTTTCTTTCCTTTTTTTGTTAAAAATACGGGAATGGAAAAAGGCATCCCTCAGAATGGGCGAAAATCGTTGCAAACGAATCAATGGACAAAGGTTTAATCTCCAATATATATAAAGAGCTCATGCAGCTTAATATTAACAAAACAAACAACCCAATACAAAAAATGGGCAGAAGATCTAAAGAGATGTTTCTTCCAAGAAGACACAGAGATGGCCAAGACGCACATGAAAAGCTGCTCAACAGCACTAATTATTAGAGAAATGCAAATCAAAACTACAATGAGGTATCACCTCACACCTGTTAGAATCGGCATCATCAGAAAATCTACAAACAACCAATTCTGGGGAGGGTGTGGACAAAAGGAGCTCTCTTCCACTATTGGTGGGAATGTAAATTGATACAGTCACTATGGAGAACGGTATGGAGTTTCCTTAAAAAAACTAGAAATAGAATTACCATCTGATCCAGCAATCCCACTTCTGGGCATATACCCAGAGAAAACCATAAATCAAAAAGGCACATTCACCACAATGTTCATGGCAGCACTATTTACAATAGCCAGGTAATGGAAGCAACGTAAATGCCCACAGACAGATGAATGGATAAAGATGTGGTACATATATAAAATGGAATATTACTCAGCCATAAGAAGGAATGAAACTGGGTCATTTGTAGAGACATCGATGGATCTAGAGACTGTCATACAGAATGAAGTAAGTCAGAAAGAGGAAAACAAATATTGTATATTAATGCATATATGTGGAACCTAAAAAATGGTACAGATGAACTGGTTTGCAGGGAAGAAACAGAGACACAGAGGTAGAGAACAAACATATGGACACCAAGTGTGGGAAGCCATGGGGTGGTGGTGGTGGGATGAGTTGGGAGATTGGGATTGACCTGTATACATGTATATGCATGAAATACATAACTAATAATAACCTGCTGTATAAAAAAATAAATCAAATTAAATTTCAAATTTTTAAAAAATAAAATTTAAAAATAAAACAGAAAAATGTTCTTCCCTTCACACAGATGTATTTATAGGAATGAATTATTTCCATGCTTATATCTATAAATACATAAAGGAGGAATAAAATCTAACTTGAACCATAAAAGAAAAAAAAAAACCTGAACCCACCAGGTATACAGAGGAAAACCCTATCAAGGCGCTTGCTCCAGCGGTAAACAATTCTGAAATTGGTCAGAGGTGGGGAATCATCTCCCATACAACCAGCAACCCACCCCCCACGCCAGGAGCATCCTCATTGCAAAGCTGGGGGACCGTGCCGAGGCATCTGTGAGTAAACGTGAGCTGAGCCCCAGGCCAGCTGCTGCTGAACTGTTCCCACCCTTCCCAGGTAAAACACCTGAATATGTACAAGGGCTTGAAAGCCTAGAGGAAGGGCCGTGGAGCCACACCAGCGACAGCACGCAGGCCAACTTGGTGCCTGCAGGCCAGCCAGGGTGGTCCTGGCCCCGGGCGCTCTTCCGGAAGCTTTCCATTGCCCAGCCTGAGATACCCCTCCTGTCCCGGCCCCCACTGCTTTTTTCCTTCCTCACCTCTGTCCGGAGAGAAATTCCAGCGGAAGGTATGGGTGACACATCCTCTTCTTTACAGGTGGCAGCCTGGCAACCCCTGCAGAAAGGCCAGCAGAGCCCCACTCACACCGGGCCACCAACAAAGCTGTGGCCCCTCACTCCCTCCCGCCAGCAGAGCCCCGAGACTGCTGACGGGGCAGAGAATATGGAGTCAGGCACAGCTTCAGGGGCTATTGCTGCCTGGAGCGCTGTTTATATTGACCTCAAACAGGCACACCTGGGGAGGGCCGGCCGGCAGGGTAAGGCTGCCCAGGTCAGCTAATCCACAACCCTCAGGGAATCACATTGTTGAAAACGGACCTCGCTAAGGCAGAATAGAAGCCAAGGAAGAAAAGGACACAATGCCATTTGCAGCACCGTAGATGAGTCTAGAGGTAATCACGTGACTTGTAGTAAGTCAGAAAGTGAAAGACACATATCGTATCATATCACTTATAGGTGTTACCTAAGAATGGATACCAGGGCAGATATTTCCACGGAGAAGGGCCATCACAGATTCATCAAACAAACTTATGGTTCACCAATGGAAAGGTGTGAGGATTGGTTTCATTACGATATTGGGGTTAACAGACATATACAAACACAGGTGACACATATAATCACCAAAGACCTACGGAATACCAAGAGAAGACTACTCAACCTTCTGTCATAACGTACATGGGAAAAGGATCCCAGGAAGAACAGACATCTGTATATGTGTAAAAGAACCCCATCTTCCACACCTACAACAAGCCAAACATTGTCATCAAACTTGCTGTAATAAAAAATAAAAAATTAAATTAAAAACACGAACAAGAAGTAGTGAGACAAACTTGAGGGGCTTTCTCCTGGCACATTCCATTCTAAATTCCAATCTAGAACACCACTTCCATTGAGGCTCTGTTGCCCTAGTCACCAGATTTGGTAAGGGAGAACTGCTGCCACCTTGTGGCCGTTTCGCACAACAGCAGCTTTAATCCCAGCGCTGATGGTCAGTTGATATTCAAAATCATTGCAGGCCTGTAAATGACACCTGCCCTGAAAACAAATCCTGGGGTCACATATCGACCAAAAAATTCAAAGCACGTCCATATTTCAAAACGACCGTTTCAAAAGGCATATTTTACGCACATTAGTGTTCTGCTTCTTTTTCTTTCTTTCCTTTTTTTGTTAAAAATACGGGAATGGAAAAAGGCATCCCACAGAATGGGCGAAAATCGTTGCAAACGAATCAATGGACAAAGGTTTAATCTCCAATATATATAAAGAGCTCATGCAGCTTAATATTAACAAAACAAACAACCCAATACAAAAAATGGGCAGAAGATCTAAAGAGATGTTTCTTCCAAGAAGACACAGAGATGGCCAAGACGCACATGAAAAGCTGCTCAACAGCACTAATTATTAGAGAAATGCAAATCAAAACTACAATGAGGTATCACCTCACACCTGTTAGAATCGGCATCATCAGAAAATCTACAAACAACCAATTCTGGGGAGGGTGTGGACAAAAGGAGCCCTCTTCCACTATTGGTGGGAATGTAAATTGATACAGTCACTATGGAGAACGGTATGGAGTTTCCTTAAAAAAACTAGAAATAGAATTACCATCTGATCCAGCAATCCCACTTCTGGGCATATACCCAGAGAAAACCATAAATCAAAAAGGCACATTCACCACAATGTTCATGGCAGCACTATTTACAATAGCCAGGTAATGGAAGCAACGTAAATGCCCACAGACAGATGAATGGATAAAGATGTGGTACATATATAAAATGGAATATTACTCAGCCATAAGAAGGAATGAAACTGGGTCATTTGTAGAGACATCGATGGATCTAGAGACTGTCATACAGAATGAAGTAAGTCAGAAAGAGGAAAACAAATATTGTATATTAATGCATATATGTGGAACCTAAAAAATGGTACAGATGAACTTGTTTGCAGGGAAGAAACAGAGACACAGAGGTAGAGAACAAACATATGGACACCAAGTGTGGGAAGCCATGGGGTGGTGGTGGTGGGATGAGTTGGGAGATTGGGATTGACCTGTATACATGTATATGCATGAAATACATAACTAATAATAACCTGCTGTATAAAAAAATAAATCAAATTAAATTTCAAATTTTTAAAAAATAAAATTTAAAAATAAAACAGAAAAATGTTCTTCCCTTCACACAGATGTATTTATAGGAATGAATTATTTCCATGCTTATATCTATAAATACATAAAGGAGGAATAAAATCTAACTTGAACCATAAAAGAAAAAAAAAAACCTGAACCCACCAGGTATACAGAGGAAAACCCTATCAAGGCGCTTGCTCCAGCGGTAAACAATTCTGAAATTGGTCAGAGGTGGGGAATCATCTCCCATACAACCAGCAACCCACCCCCCACGCCAGGAGCATCCTCATTGCAAAGCTGGGGGACCGTGCCGAGGCATCTGTGAGTAAACGTGAGCTGAGCCCCAGGCCAGCTGCTGCTGAACTGTTCCCACCCTTCCCAGGTAAAACACCTGAATATGTACAAGGGCTTGAAAGCCTAGAGGAAGGGCCGTGGAGCCACACCAGCGACAGCACGCAGGCCAACTTGGTGCCTGCAGGCCAGCCAGGGTGGTCCTGGCCCCGGGCGCTCTTCCGGAAGCTTTCCATTGCCCAGCCTGAGATACCCCTCCTGTCCCGGCCCCCACTGCTTTTTTCCTTCCTCACCTCTGTCCGGAGAGAAATTCCAGCGGAAGGTATGGGTGACACATCCTCTTCTTTACAGGTGGCAGCCTGGCAACCCCTGCAGAAAGGCCAGCAGAGCCCCACTCACACCGGGCCACCAACAAAGCTGTGGCCCCTCACTCCCTCCCGCCAGCAGAGCCCCGAGACTGCTGACGGGGCAGAGAATATGGAGTCAGGCACAGCTTCAGGGGCTATTGCTGCCTGGAGCGCTGTTTATATTGACCTCAAACAGGCACACCTGGGGAGGGCCGGCCGGCAGGGTAAGGCTGCCCAGGTCAGCTAATCCACAACCCTCAGGGAATCACATTGTTGAAAACGGACCTCGCTAAGGCAGAATAGAAGCCAAGGAAGAAAAGGACACAATGCCATTTGCAGCACCGTAGATGAGTCTAGAGGTAATCACGTGACTTGTAGTAAGTCAGAAAGTGAAAGACACATATCGTATCATATCACTTATAGGTGTTACCTAAGAATGGATACCAGGGCAGATATTTCCACGGAGAAGGGCCATCACAGATTCATCAAACAAACTTATGGTTCACCAATGGAAAGGTGTGAGGATTGGTTTCATTACGATATTGGGGTTAACAGACATATACAAACACAGGTGACACATATAATCACCAAAGACCTACGGAATACCAAGAGAAGACTACTCAACCTTCTGTCATAACGTACATGGGAAAAGGATCCCAGGAAGAACAGACATCTGTATATGTGTAAAAGAACCCCATCTTCCACACCTACAACAAGCCAAACATTGTCATCAAACTTGCTGTAATAAAAAATAAAAAATTAAATTAAAAACACGAACAAGAAGTAGTGAGACAAACTTGAGGGGCTTTCTCCTGGCACATTCCATTCTAAATTCCAATCTAGAACACCACTTCCATTGAGGCTCTGTTGCCCTAGTCACCAGATTTGGTAAGGGAGAACTGCTGCCACCTTGTGGCCGTTTCGCACAACAGCAGCTTTAATCCCAGCGCTGATGGTCAGTTGATATTCAAAATCATTGCAGGCCTGTAAATGACACCTGCCCTGAAAACAAATCCTGGGGTCACATATCGACCAAAAAATTCAAAGCACGTCCATATTTCAAAACGACCGTTTCAAAAGGCATATTTTACGCACATTAGTGTTCTGCTTCTTTTTCTTTCTTTCCTTTTTTTGTTAAAAATACGGGAATGGAAAAAGGCATCCCACAGAATGGGCGAAAATCGTTGCAAACGAATCAATGGACAAAGGTTTAATCTCCAATATATATAAAGAGCTCATGCAGCTTAATATTAACAAAACAAACAACCCAATACAAAAAATGGGCAGAAGATCTAAAGAGATGTTTCTTCCAAGAAGACACAGAGATGGCCAAGACGCACATGAAAAGCTGCTCAACAGCACTAATTATTAGAGAAATGCAAATCAAAACTACAATGAGGTATCACCTCACACCTGTTAGAATCGGCATCATCAGAAAATCTACAAACAACCAATTCTGGGGAGGGTGTGGACAAAAGGAGCCCTCTTCCACTATTGGTGGGAATGTAAATTGATACAGTCACTATGGAGAACGGTATGGAGTTTCCTTAAAAAAACTAGAAATAGAATTACCATCTGATCCAGCAATCCCACTTCTGGGCATATACCCAGAGAAAACCATAAATCAAAAAGGCACATTCACCACAATGTTCATGGCAGCACTATTTACAATAGCCAGGTAATGGAAGCAACGTAAATGCCCACAGACAGATGAATGGATAAAGATGTGGTACATATATAAAATGGAATATTACTCAGCCATAAGAAGGAATGAAACTGGGTCATTTGTAGAGACATCGATGGATCTAGAGACTGTCATACAGAATGAAGTAAGTCAGAAAGAGGAAAACAAATATTGTATATTAATGCATATATGTGGAACCTAAAAAATGGTACAGATGAACTTGTTTGCAGGGAAGAAACAGAGACACAGAGGTAGAGAACAAACATATGGACACCAAGTGTGGGAAGCCATGGGGTGGTGGTGGTGGGATGAGTTGGGAGATTGGGATTGACCTGTATACATGTATATGCATGAAATACATAACTAATAATAACCTGCTGTATAAAAAAATAAATCAAATTAAATTTCAAATTTTTAAAAAATAAAATTTAAAAATAAAACAGAAAAATGTTCTTCCCTTCACACAGATGTATTTATTGGAATGAATTATTTCCATGCTTATATCTATAAATACATAAAGGAGGAATACAATCTAACTTGAACCATAAAAGAAAAAAAAACCTGAACCCACCAGTTATACAGAGGAAAACCCTATCAAGGCGCTTGCTCCAGCGGTAAACAATTCTGAAATTGGTCAGAGGTGGGGAATCATCTCCCATACAACCAGCAACCCACCCCCCACGCCAGGAGCATCCTCATTGCAAAGCTGGGGGACCGTGCCGAGGCATCTGTGAGTAAACGTGAGCTGAGCCCCAGGCCAGCTGCTGCTGAACTGTTCCCACCCTTCCCAGGTAAAACACCTGAATATGTACAAGGGCTTGAAAGCCTAGAGGAAGGGACACGGAGCCACACCAGCAACAGCACGCAGGCCAAATTGGTGCCTGCAGGCCAGCCAGGGTGGTCCTGGCTCCGGGCGCTCTTCCGGAAGCTTTCCATTGCCCTGCCTGAGATACCCCTCCTGTCCCGGCCCCCACTGCTTTTTTCCTTCCTCACCTCTGTCCGGAGAGAAATTCCAGCGGAAGGTATGGGTGACACATCCTCTTCTTTACAGGTGGCAGCCTGGCAACCCCTGCAGAAAGGCCAGCAGAGCCCCACTCACACCGGGCTACCAACAAAGCTGTGGCCCCTCACTCCCTCCCGCCAGCAGAGCCCCGAGACTGCTGACGGGGCAGAGAATATGGAGTCAGGCACAGCTTCAGGGGCTATTGCTGCCTGGAGCGCTGTTTATATTGACCTCAACGAGGCACACCTGGGGAGGGCGGGCCGGCAGGTTAAGGCTGCCCAGGTCAGCTAATCCACAACCCTCAGGGAATCACATTGTTGAAAACGGACCTCGCTAAGGCAGAATAGAAGCCAAGGAAGAAAAGGACACAATGCCATTTGCAGCACCGTAGATGAGTCTAGAGGTAATCACGTGACTTGTAGTAAGTCAGAAAGTGAAAGACACATATCGTATCCTATCACTTATAGGTGTTACCTAAGAATGGATACCAGGGCAGATATTTCCACGGAGAAGGGCCATCACAGATTCATCAAACAAACTTATGGTTCACCAATGGAAAGGTGTGAGGATTGGTTTCATTACGATATTGGGGTTAACAGACATATACAAACACAGGTGACACATATAATCACCAAAGACCTACGGAATACCAAGAGAAGACTACTCAACATTCTGTCATAACGTACATGGGAAAAGGATCCCAGGAAGAACAGACATCTGTATATGTGTAAAACAACCCCATCTTCCACACCTACAACAAGCCAAACATTGTAATCAAACTTGCTGTAATAAAAAATAAAAAATTAAATTAAAAACACGAACAAGAAGTAGTGAGGCAAACTTGAGGGGCTTTCTCCTGGCACATTCCGTTCTAAATTCCAATCTAGAACACGACTTCCATTGAGGCTCTGTTGCCCTAGTCACCAGATTTGGTAAGGGAGAACTGCTGCCACCTTGTGGCCGTTTCGCACAACAGCAGCTTTAATCCCAGCGCTGATGGTCAGTTGATATTCAAAATCATTGCAGGCCTGTAAATGACACCTGCCCTGAAAACAAATCCTGGGGTCACATATGGACCAAAAAATTCAAAGCACGTCCATATTTTAAAACGACCGTTTCAAAAGGCATATTTTACGCACATTAGTGTTCTGCTTCTTTTTCTTTCTTTCCTTTTTTTGTTAAAAATACGGGAATGGAAAAAGGCATCCCTCAGAATGGGCGAAAATCGTTGCAAACGAATCAATGGACAAAGGTTTAATCTCCAATATATATAAACAGCTCATGCAGCTTAATATTAACAAAACAAACAACCCAATACAAAAAATGGGCAGAAGATCTAAAGAGATGTTTCTTCCAAGAAGACACAGAGATGGCCAAGACGCACATGAAAAGCTGCTCAACAGCACTAATTATTAGAGAAATGCAAATCAAAACTACAATGAGGTATCACCTCACACCTGTTAGAATCGGCATCATCAGAAAATCTACAAACAACCAATTCTGGGGAGGGTGTGGACAAAAGGAGCCCTCTTCCACTATTGGTGGGAATGTAAATTGATACAGTCACTATGGAGAACGGTATGGAGTTTCCTTAAAAAAACTAGAAATAGAATTACCATCTGATCCAGCAATCCCACTTCTGGGCATATACCCAGAGAAAACCATAAATCAAAAAGGCACATTCACCACAATGTTCATGGCAGCACTATTTACAATAGCCAGGTAATGGAAGCAACGTAAATGCCCACAGACAGATGAATGGATAAAGATGTGGTACATATATAAAATGGAATATTACTCAGCCATAAGAAGGAATGAAACTGGGTCATTTGTAGAGACATCGATGGATCTAGAGACTGTCATACAGAATGAAGTAAGTCAGAAAGAGGAAAACAAATATTGTATATTAATGCATATATGTGGAACCAAAAAAATGGTACAGATGAACTGGTTTGCAGGGAAGAAACAGAGACACAGAGGTAGAGAACAAACATATGGACACCAAGTGTGGGAAGCCATGGGGTGGTGGTGGTGGGATGAGTTGGGGGATTGGGATTGACCTGTATACATGTATATGCATAAAATACATAACTAATAATAACCTGCTGTATAAAAAAATAAATCAAATTAAATTTCAAATTTTTAAAAAATAAAATTTAAAAATAAAACAGAAAAATGTTCTTCCCTTCACACAGATGTATTTATAGGAATGAATTATTTCCATGCTTATATCTATAAATACATAAAGGAGGAATACAATCTAACTTGAACCATAAAAGAAAAAAAAAAAACCTGAACCCACCAGTTATACAGAGGAAAACCCTATCAGGGCACTTGCTCCAGCGGTAAACAATTATGAAATTGGTCAGATGTGGGGAATCATCTCCCATACAACCAGCAACCCACCCCCCACGCCAGGAGCATCCTCATTGCAAAGCTGGGGGACCGTGCCGAGGCATCTGTGAGTAAACGTGAGCTGAGCCCCAGGCCAGCTGCTGCTGAACTGTTCCCACCCTTCCCAGGTAAAACACCTGAATATGTACAAGGGCTTGAAAGCCTAGAGGAAGGGCGGTGGAGCCACACCAGCGACAGCACGCAGGCCAACTTGGTGCCTGCAGGCCAGCCAGGGTGGTCCTGGCCCCGGGCGCTCTTCCGGAAGCTTTCCATTGCCCTGCCTGAGATACCCCTCCTGTCCCGGCCCCCACTGCTTTTTTCCTTCCTCACCTCTGTCCGGAGAGAAATTCCAGCGGAAGGTATGGGTGACACATCCTCTTCTTTACAGGTGGCAGCCTGGCAACCCCTGCAGAAAGGCCAGCAGAGCCCCACTCACACCGGGCCACCAACAATGCTGTGGCCCCTCACTCCCTCTCGCCAGCAGAGCCCCGAGACTGCTGACGGGGCAGAGAATATGGAGTCAGGCACAGCTTCAGGGGCTATTGCTGCCTGGAGCGCTGTTTATATTGACCTCAAACAGGCACACCTGGGGAGGGCCGGCCAGCAGGGTAAGGCTGCCCAGGTCAGCTAATCCACAACCCTCAGGGAATCACATTGTTGAAAACGGACCTCGCTAAGGCAGAATAGAAGCCAAGGAAGAAAAGGACACAATGCCATTTGCAGCACCGTAGATGAGTCTAGAGGTAATCACGTGACTTGTAGTAAGTCAGAAAGTGAAAGACACATATCGTATCATATCACTTATAGGTGTTACCTAAGAATGGATACCAGGGCAGATATTTCCACGGAGAAGGGCCATCACAGATTCATCAAACATACTTATGGTTCACCAATGGAAAGGTGTGAGGATTGGTTTCATTACGATATTGGGGTTAACAGACATATACAAACACAGGTGACACATATAATCACCAAAGACCTACAGAATACCAAGAGAAGACTACTCAACATTCTGTCATAACGTACATGGGAAAAGGATCCCAGGAAGAACAGACATCTGTATATGTGTAAAACAACCACATCTTCCACACCTACAACAAGCCAAACATTGTAATCAAACTTGCTGTAATAAAAAATAAAAAATTAAATTAAAAACACGAACAAGAAGTAGTGAGACAAACTTGAGGGGCTTTCTCCTGGCACATTCCATTCTAAATTCCAATCTAGAACACGACTTCCATTGAGGCTCTGTTGCCCTAGTCACCAGATTTGGTAAGGGAGAACTGCTGCCACCTTGTGGCCGTTTCGCACAACAGCAGCTTTAATCCCAGCGCTGATGGTCAGTTGATATTCAAAATCATTGCAGGCCTGTAAATGACACCTGCCCTGAAAACAAATCCTGGGGTCACATATCGACCAAAAAATTCAAAGCACGTCCATATTTCAAAACGACCGTTTCAAAAGGCATATTTTACGCACATTAGTGTTCTGCTTCTTTTTCTTTCTTTCCTTTTTTTGTTAAAAATACGGGAATGGAAAAAGGCATCCCTCAGAATGGGCGAAAATCGTTGCAAACGAATCAATGGACAAAGGTTTAATCTCCAATATATATAAAGAGCTCATGCAGCTTAATATTAACAAAACAAACAACCCAATACAAAAAATGGGCAGAAGATCTAAAGAGATGTTTCTTCCAAGAAGACACAGAGATGGCCAAGACGCACATGAAAAGCTGCTCAACAGCACTAATTATTAGAGAAATGCAAATCAAAACTACAATGAGGTATCACCTCACACCTGTTAGAATCGGCATCATCAGAAAATCTACAAACAACCAATTCTGGGGAGGGTGTGGACAAAAGGATCCCTCTTCCACTATTGGTGGGAATGTAAATTGATACAGTCACTATGGAGAACGGTATGGAGTTTCCTTAAAAAAACTAGAAATAGAATTACCATCTGATCCAGCAATCCCACTTCTGGGCATATACCCAGAGAAAACCATAAATCAAAAAGGCACATTCACCACAATGTTCATGGCAGCACTATTTACAATAGCCAGGTAATGGAAGCAACGTAAATGCCCACAGACAGATGAATGGATAAAGATGTGGTACATATATAAAATGGAATATTACTCAGCCATAAGAAGGAATGAAACTGGGTCATTTGTAGAGACATCGATGGATCTAGAGACTGTCATACAGAATGAAGTAAGTCAGAAAGAGGAAAACAAATATTGTATATTAATGCATATATGTGGAACCTAAAAAATGGTACAGATGAACTGGTTTGCAGAGAAGAAACAGAGACACATAGGTAGAGAACAAACATGGACACCAAGTGTGGGAAGCCATGGGGTGGTGGTGGTGGGATGAGTTGGGAGATTGGGATTGACCTGTATACATGTATATGCATAAAATACATAACTAATAATAACCTGCTGTATAAAAAAATAAATCAAATTAAATTTCAAATTTTTAAAAAATAAAATTTAAAAATAAAACAGAAAAATGTTCTTCCCTTCACACAGATGTATTTATAGGAATGAATTATTTCCATGCTTATATCTATAAATACATAAAGGAGGAATACAATCTAACTTGAACCATAAAAGAAAAAAAAAAAACCTGAACCCACCAGTTATACAGAGGAAAACCCTATCAGGGCACTTGCTGCAGCGGTAAACAATTCT
Organism: Mesoplodon mirus; assembly: GCF_964341445.2. Taxonomy (NCBI): domain Eukaryota; kingdom Metazoa; phylum Chordata; class Mammalia; order Artiodactyla; family Ziphiidae; genus Mesoplodon; species Mesoplodon mirus. The sequence goes on along the minus strand of NW_028295814.1, from coordinate 6,030,203 downwards.
GAAATTGGTCAGAGGTGGGGAATCATCTCCCATACAACCAGCAACCCACCCCCCACGCCAGGAGCATCCTCATTGCAAAGCTGGGGGACCGTGCCGAGGCATCTGTGAGTAAACGTGAGCTGAGCCCCAGGCCAGCTGCTGCTGAACTGTTCCCACCCTTCCCAGGTAAAACACCTGAATATGTACAAGGGCTTGAAAGCCTAGAGGAATGGCGGTGGAGCCACACCAGCGACAGCACGCAGGCCAACTTGGTGCCTGCAGGCCAGCCAGGGTGGTCCTGGCCCCGGGCGCTCTTCCGGAAGCTTTCCATTGCCCTGCCTGAGATACCCCTCCTGTCCCGGCCCCCACTGCTTTTTTCCTTCCTCACCTCTGTCCGGAGAGAAATTCCAGCGGAAGGTATGGGTGACACATCCTCTTCTTTACAGGTGGCAGCCTGGCAACCCCTGCAGAAAGGCCAGCAGAGCCCCACTCACACCGGGCCACCAACAATGCTGTGGCCCCTCACTCCCTCTCGCCAGCAGAGCCCCGAGACTGCTGACGGGGCAGAGAATATGGAGTCAGGCACAGCTTCAGGGGCTATTGCTGCCTGGAGCGCTGTTTATATTGACCTCAAACAGGCACACCTGGGGAGGGCCGGCCGGCAGGGTAAGGCTGCCCAGGTCAGCCAATCCACAACCCTCAGGGAATCACATTGTTGAAAACGGACCTCGCTAAGGCAGAATAGAAGCCAAGGAAGAAAAGGACACAATGCCATTTGCAGCACCGTAGATGAGTCTAGAGGTAATCACGTGACTTGTAGTAAGTCAGAAAGTGAAAGACACATATCGTATCATATCACTTATAGGTGTTACCTAAGAATGGATACCAGGGCAGATATTTCCACGGAGAAGGGCCATCACAGATTCATCAAACAAACTTATGGTTCACCAATGGAAAGGTGTGAGGATTGGTTTCATTACGATATTGGGGTTAACAGACATATACAAACACAGGTGACACATATAATCACCAAAGACCTACGGAATACCAAGAGAAGACTACTCAACCTTCTGTCATAACGTACATGGGAAAAGGATCCCAGGAAGAACAGACATCTGTATATGTGTAAAACAACCACATCTTCCACACCTACAACAAGCCAAACATTGTCATCAAACTTGCTGTAATAAAAAATAAAAAATTAAATTAAAAACACGAACAAGAAGTAGTGAGACAAACTTGAGGGGCTTTCTCCTGGCACATTCCATTCTAAATTCCAATCTAGAACACGACTTCCATTGAGGCTCTGTTGCCCTAGTCACCAGATTTGGTAAGGGAGAACTGCTGCCACCTTGTGGCCGTTTCGCACAACAGCAGCTTTAATCCCAGCGCTGATGGTCAGTTGATATTCAAAATCATTGCAGGCCTGTAAATGACACCTGCCCTGAAAACAAATCCTGGGGTCACATATCGACCAAAAAATTCAAAGGACGTCCATATTTCAAAACGACCGTTTCAAAAGGCATATTTTACGCACATTAGTGTTCTGCTTCTTTTTCTTTCTTTCCTTTTTTTGTTAAAAATACGGGAATGGAAAAAGGCATCCCTCAGAATGGGCGAAAATCGTTGCAAACGAATCAATGGACAAAGGTTTAATCTCCAATATATATAAAGAGCTCATGCAGCTTAATATTAACAAAACAAACAACCCAATACAAAAAATGGGCAGAAGATCTAAAGAGATGTTTCTTCCAAGAAGACACAGAGATGGCCAAGACGCACATGAAAAGCTGCTCAACAGCACTAATTATTAGAGAAATGCAAATCAAAACTACAATGAGGTATCACCTCACACCTGTTAGAATCGGCATCATCAGAAAATCTACAAACAACCAATTCTGGGGAGGGTGTGGACAAAAGGAGCCCTCTTCCACTATTGGTGGGAATGTAAATTGATACAGTCACTATGGAGAACGGTATGGAGTTTCCTTTAAAAAACTAGAAATAGAATTACCATCTGATCCAGCAATCCCACTTCTGGGCATATACCCAGAGAAAACCATAAATCAAAAAGGCACATTCACCACAATGTTCATGGCAGCACTATTTACAATAGCCAGGTAATGGAAGCAACGTAAATGCCCACAGACAGATGAATGGATAAAGATGTGGTACATATATAAAATGGAATATTACTCAGCCATAAGAAGGAATGAAACTGGGTCATTTGTAGAGACATCGATGGATCTAGAGACTGTCATACAGAATGAAGTAAGTCAGAAAGAGGAAAACAAATATTGTATATTAATGCATATATGTGGAACCTAAAAAATGGTACAGATGAACTTGTTTGCAGGGAAGAAACAGAGACACAGAGGTAGAGAACAAACATATGGACACCAAGTGTGGGAAGCCATGGGGTGGTGGTGGTGGGATGAGTTGGGAGATTGGGATTGACCTGTATACATGTATATGCATGAAATACATAACTAATAATAACCTGCTGTATAAAAAACTAAATCAAATTAAATTTCAAATTTTTAAAAAATAAAATTTAAAAATAAAACAGAAAAATGTTCTTCCCTTCACACAGATGTATTTATAGGAATGAATTATTTCCATGCTTATATCTATAAATACATAAAGGAGGAATACAATCTAACTTGAACCATAAAAGAAAAAAAAAAAAACCTGAACCCACCAGTTATACAGAGAAAAACCCTATCAGGGCACTTGCTCCAGCGGTAAACAATTCTGAAATTGGTCAGAGGTGGGGAATCATCTCCCATACAACCAGCAAGCCACCCCCCACGCCAGGAGCATCCTCATTGCAAAGCTGGGGGACCGTGCCGAGGCATCTGTGAGTAAACGTGAGCTGAGCCCCAGGCCAGCTGCTGCTGAACTGTTCCCACCCTTCCCAGGTAAAACACCTGAATATGTACAAGGGCTTGAAAGCCTAGAGGAAGGGCCACGGAGCCACACCAGCGACAGCACGCAGGCCAACTTGGTGCCTGCAGGCCAGCCAGGGTGGTCCTGGCCCCGGGCGCTCTTCCGGAAGCTTTCCATTGCCCTGCCTGAGATACCCCTCCTGTCCCGGCCCCCACTGCTTTTTTCCTTCCTCACCTCTGTCCGGAGAGAAATTCCAGCGGAAGGTATGGGTGACACATCCTCTTCTTTACAGGTGGCAGCCTGGCAACCCCTGCAGAAAGGCCAGCAGAGCCCCACTCACACTGGGCCACCAACAAAGCTGTGGCCCCTCACTCCCTCTCGCCAGCAGAGCCCCGAGACTGCTGACGGGGCAGAGAATATGGAGTCAGGCACAGCTTCAGGGGCTATTGCTGCCTGGAGCGCTGTTTATATTGACCTCAAACAGGCACACCTGGGGAGGGCCGGCCGGCAGGGTAAGGCTGCCCAGGTCAGCTAATCCACAACCCTCAGGGAATCACATTGTTGAAAACGGACCTCGCTAAGGCAGAATAGAAGCCAAGGAAGAAAAGGACACAATGCCATTTGCAGCACCGTAGATGAGTCTAGAGGTAATCACGTGACTTGTAGTAAGTCAGAAAGTGAAAGACACATATCGTATCATATCACTTATAGGTGTTACCTAAGAATGGATACCAGGGCAGATATTTCCACGGAGAAGGGCCATCACAGATTCATCAAACAAACTTATGGTTCACCAATGGAAAGGTGTGAGGATTGGTTTCATTACGATATTGGGGTTAACAGACATATACAAACACAGGTGACACATATAATCACCAAAGACCTACGGAATACCAAGAGAAGACTACTCAACCTTCTGTCATAACGTACATGGGAAAAGGATCCCAGGAAGAACAGACATCTGTATATGTGTAAAAGAACCACATCTTCCACACCTACAACAAGCCAAACATTGTAATCAAACTTGCTGTAATAAAAAATAAAAAATTAAATTAAAAACACGAACAAGAAGTAGTGAGACAAACTTGAGGGGCTTTCTCCTGGCACATTCCATTCTAAATTCCAATCTAGAACACGACTTCCATTGAGGCTCTGTTGCCCTAGTCACCAGATTTGGTAAGGGAGAACTGCTGCCACCTTGTGGCCGTTTCGCACAACAGCAGCTTTAATCCCAGCGCTGATGGTCAGTTGATATTCAAAATCATTGCAGGCCTGTAAATGACACCTGCCCTGAAAACAAATCCTGGGGTCACATATCGACCAAAAAATTCAAAGGACGTCCATATTTCAAAACGACCGTTTCAAAAGGCATATTTTACGCACATTAGTGTTCTGCTTCTTTTTCTTTCTTTCCTTTTTTTGTTAAAAATACGGGAATGGAAAAAGGCATCCCTCAGAATGGGCGAAAATCGTTGCAAACGAATCAATGGACAAAGGTTTAATCTCCAATATATATAAAGAGCTCATGCAGCTTAATATTAACAAAACAAACAACCCAATACAAAAAATGGGCAGAAGATCTAAAGAGATGTTTCTTCCAAGAAGACACAGAGATGGCCAAGACGCACATGAAAAGCTGCTCAACAGCACTAATTATTAGAGAAATGCAAATCAAAACTACAATGAGGTATCACCTCACACCTGTTAGAATCGGCATCATCAGAAAATCTACAAACAACCAATTCTGGGGAGGGTGTGGACAAAAGGAGCCCTCTTCCACTATTGGTGGGAATGTAAATTGATACAGTCACTATGGAGAACGGTATGGAGTTTCCTTAAAAAAACTAGAAATAGAATTACCATCTGATCCAGCAATCCCACTTCTGGGCATATACCCAGAGAAAACCATAAATCAAAAAGGCACATTCACCACAATGTTCATGGCAGCACTATTTACAATAGCCAGGTAATGGAAGCAACGTAAATGCCCACAGACAGATGAATGGATAAAGATGTGGTACATATATAAAATGGAATATTACACAGCCATAAGAAGGAATGAAACTGGGTCATTTGTAGAGACATCGATGGATCTAGAGACTGTCATACAGAATGAAGTAAGTCAGAAAGAGGAAAACAAATATTGTATATTAATGCATATATGTGGAACCTAAACAATTGTACAGATGAACTGGTTTGCAGGGAAGAAACAGAGACACAGAGGTAGACAACAAACATATGGACACCAAGTGTGGGAAGCCATGGGGTGGTGGTGGTGGGATGAGTTGGGAGATTGGGATTGACCTGTATACATGTATATGCATAAAATACATAACTAATAATAACCTGCTGTATAAAAACTAAATCAAATTAAATTTCAAATTTTTAAAAAATAAAATTTAAAAATAAAACAGAAAAATGTTCTTCCCTTCACACAGATGTATTTATAGGAATGAATTATTTCCATGCTTATATCTATAAATACATAAAGGAGGAATACAATCTAACTTGAACCATAAAAGAAAAAAAAAAAACCTGGACCCTCCACTTATAGAGAGGAATACCCTATCAGGGCACTTGCTCCAGCGGTAAACAATTCTGAAATTGGTCAGAGGTGGGGAATCATCTCCCATACAACCAGCAACCCACCCCCCACGCCAGGAGCATCCTCATTGCAAAGCTGGGGGACCGTGCCGAGGCATCTGTGAGTAAACGTGAGCTGAGCCCCAGGCCAGCTGCTGCTGAACTGTTCCCACCCTTCCCAGGTAAAACACCTGAATATGTACAAGGGCTTGAAAGCCTAGAGGAAGGGCCACGGAGCCACACCAGCGACAGCACGCAGGCCAACTTGGTGCCTGCAGGCCAGCCAGGGTGGTCCTGGCCCCGGGCGCTCTTCCGGAAGCTTTCCATTGCCCTGCCTGAGATACCCCTCCTGTCCCGGCCCCCACTGCTTTTTTCCTTCCTCACCTCTGTCCGGAGAGAAATTCCAGCGGAAGGTATGGGTGACACATCCTCTTCTTTACAGGTGGCAGCCTGGCAATCCCTGCAGAAAGGCCAGCAGAGCCCCACTCACACCGGGCCACCAACAAAGCTGTGGCCCCTCACTCCCTCCCACCAGCAGAGCCCCGAGACTGCTGACGGGGCAGAGAATATGGAGTCAGGCACAGCTTCAGGGGCTATTGCTGCCTGGAGCGCTGTTTATATTGACCTCAAACAGGCACACCTGGGGAGGGCCGGCCGGCAGGGTATGGCTGCCCAGGTCGGCTAATCCACAACCCTCAGGGAATCACATTGTTGAAAACGGACCTCGGTAAGGCAGAATAGAAGCCAAGGAAGAAAAGGACACAATGCCATTTGCAGCACCGTAGATGAGTCTAGAGGTAATCACGTGACTTGTAGTAAGTCAGAAAGTGAAAGACACATATCGTATCATATCACTTATAGGTGTTACCTAAGAATGGATACCAGGGCAGATATTTCCACGGAGAAGGGCCATCACAGATTCATCAAACAAACTTATGGTTCACCAATGGAAAGGTGTGAGGATTGGTTTCATTACGATATTGGGGTTAACAGACATATACAAACACAGGTGACACATATAATCACCAAAGACCTACGGAATACCAAGAGAAGACTACTCAACCTTCTGTCATAACGTACATGGGAAAAGGATCCCAGGAAGAACAGACATGTGTATATGTGTAAAAGAACCCCATCTTCCACACCTACAACAAGCCAAACATTGTAATCAAACTTGCTGTAATAAAAAATAAAAAATTAAATTAAAAACACGAACAAGAAGTAGTGAGACAAACTTGAGGGGCTTTCTCCTGGCACATTCCATTCTAAATTCCAATCTAGAACACGACTTCCATTGAGGCTCTGTTGCCCTAGTCACCAGATTTGGTAAGGGAGAACTGCTGCCACCTTGTGGCCGTTTCGCACAACAGCAGCTTTAATCCCAGCGCTGATGGTCAGTTGATATTCAAAATCATTGCAGGCCTGTAAATGACACCTGCCCTGAAAACAAATCCTGGGGTCACATATCGACCAAAAAATTCAAAGGACGTCCATATTTCAAAACGACCGTTTCAAAAGGCATATTTTACGCACATTAGTGTTCTGCTTCTTTTTCTTTCTTTCCTTTTTTTGTTAAAAATACGGGAATGGAAAAAGGCATCCCTCAGAATGGGCGAAAATCGTTGCAAACGAATCAATGGACAAAGGTTTAATCTCCAATATATATAAAGAGCTCATGCAGCTTAATATTAACAAAACAAACAACCCAATACAAAAAATGGGCAGAAGATCTAAAGAGATGTTTCTTCCAAGAAGACACAGAGATGGCCAAGACGCACATGAAAAGCTGCTCAACAGCACTAATTATTAGAGAAATGCAAATCAAAACTACAATGAGGTATCACCTCACACCTGTTAGAATCGGCATCATCAGAAAATCTACAAACAACCAATTCTGGGGAGGGTGTGGACAAAAGGAGCCCTCTTCCACTATTGGTGGGAATGTAAATTGATACAGTCACTATGGAGAACGGTATGGAGTTTCCTTAAAAAAACTAGAAATAGAATTACCATCTGATCCAGCAATCCCACTTCTGGGCATATACCCAGAGAAAACCATAAATCAAAAAGGCACATTCACCACAATGTTCATGGCAGCACTATTTACAATAGCCAGGTAATGGAAGCAACGTAAATGCCCACAGACAGATGAATGGATAAAGATGTGGTACATATATAAAATGGAATATTACTCAGCCATAAGAAGGAATGAAACTGGGTCATTTGTAGAGACATCGATGGATCTAGAGACTGTCATACAGAATGAAGTAAGTCAGAAAGAGGAAAACAAATATTGTATATTAATGCATATATGTGGAACCTAAAAAATGGTACAGATGAACTTGTTTGCAGGGAAGAAACAGAGACACAGAGGTAGAGAACAAACATATGGACACCAAGTGTGGGAAGCCATGGGGTGGTGGTGGTGGGATGAGTTGGGAGATTGGGATTGACCTGTATACATGTATATGCATAAAATACAAAACTAATAATAACCTGCTGTATAAAAAAATAAATCAAATTAAATTTCAAATTTTTAAAAAATAAAATTTAAAAATAAAACAGAAAAATGTTCTTCCCTTCACACAGATGTATTTATAGGAATGAATTATTTCCATGCTTATATCTATAAATACATAAAGGAGTAATAAAATCTAACTTGAACCATAAAAGAAAAAAAAAAACCTGAACCCACCAGTTATAGAGAGGAATACCCTATCAGGGCACTTGCTCCAGCGGTAAACAATTCTGAAATTGGTCAGAGGTGGGGAATCATCTCCCATACAACCAGCAACCCACCCCCCACGCCAGGAGCATCCTCATTGCAAAGCTGGGGGACCGTGCCGAGGCATCTGTGAGTAAACGTGAGCTGAGCCCCAGGCCAGCTGCTGCTGAACTGTTCCCACCCTTCCCAGGTAAAACACCTGAATATGTACAAGGGCTTGAAAGCCTAGAGGAAGGGCAGTGGAGCCACACCAGCGACAGCACGCAGGCCAACTTGGTGCCTGCAGGCCAGCCAGGGTGGTCCTGGCCCCGGGCGCTCTTCCGGAAGCTTTCCATTGCCCTGCCTGAGATACCCCTCCTGTCCCGGCCCCCACTGCTTTTTTCCTTCCTCACCTCTGTCCGGAGAGAAATTCCAGCGGAAGGTATGGGTGACACATCCTCTTCTTTACAGGTGGCAGCCTGGCAATCCCTGCAGAAAGGCCAGCAGAGCCCCACTCACACCGGGCCACCAACAAAGCTGTGGCCCCTCACTCCCTCCCACCAGCAGAGCCCCGAGACTGCTGACGGGGCAGAGAATATGGAGTCAGGCACAGCTTCAGGGGCTATTGCTGCCTGGAGCGCTGTTTATATTGACCTCAAACAGGCACACCTGGGGAGGGCCGGCCGGCAGGGTATGGCTGCCCAGGTCGGCTAATCCACAACCCTCAGGGAATCACATTGTTGAAAACGGACCTCGGTAAGGCAGAATAGAAGCCAAGGAAGAAAAGGACACAATGCCATTTGCAGCACCGTAGATGAGTCTAGAGGTAATCACGTGACTTGTAGTAAGTCAGAAAGTGAAAGACACATATCGTATCATATGACTTATAGGTGTTACCTAAGAATGGATACCAGGGCAGATATTTCCACGGAGAAGGGCCATCACAGATTCATCAAACAAACTTATGGTTCACCAATGGAAAGGTGTGAGGATTGGTTTCATTACGATATTGGGGTTAACAGACATATACAAACACAGGTGACACATATAATCACCAAAGACCTACGGAATACCAAGAGAAGACTACTCAACCTTCTGTCATAACGTACATGGGAAAAGGATCCCAGGAAGAACAGACATGTGTATATGTGTAAAAGAACCCCATCTTCCACACCTACAACAAGCCAAACATTGTAATCAAACTTGCTGTAATAAAAAATAAAAAATTAAATTAAAAACACGAACAAGAAGTAGTGAGACAAACTTGAGGGGCTTTCTCCTGGCACATTCCATTCTAAATTCCAATCTAGAACACGACTTCCATTGAGGCTCTGTTGCCCTAGTCACCAGATTTGGTAAGGGAGAACTGCTGCCACCTTGTGGCCGTTTCGCACAACAGCAGCTTTAATCCCAGCGCTGATGGTCAGTTGATATTCAAAATCATTGCAGGCCTGTAAATGACACCTGCCCTGAAAACAAATCCTGGGGTCACATATCGACCAAAAAATTCAAAGGACGTCCATATTTCAAAACGACCGTTTCAAAAGGCATATTTTACGCACATTAGTGTTCTGCTTCTTTTTCTTTCTTTCCTTTTTTTGTTAAAAATACGGGAATGGAAAAAGGCATCCCTCAGAATGGGCGAAAATCGTTGCAAACGAATCAATGGACAAAGGTTTAATCTCCAATATATATAAAGAGCTCATGCAGCTTAATATTAACAAAACAAACAACCCAATACAAAAAATGGGCAGAAGATCTAAAGAGATGTTTCTTCCAAGAAGACACAGAGATGGCCAAGACGCACATGAAAAGCTGCTCAACAGCACTAATTATTAGAGAAATGCAAATCAAAACTACAATGAGGTATCACCTCACACCTGTTAGAATCGGCATCATCAGAAAATCTACAAACAACCAATTCTGGGGAGGGTGTGGACAAAAGGAGCCCTCTTCCACTATTGGTGGGAATGTAAATTGATACAGTCACTATGGAGAACGGTATGGAGTTTCCTTAAAAAAACTAGAAATAGAATTACCATCTGATCCAGCAATCCCACTTCTGGGCATATACCCAGAGAAAACCATAAATCAAAAAGGCACATTCACCACAATGTTCATGGCAGCACTATTTACAATAGCCAGGTAATGGAAGCAACGTAAATGCCCACAGACAGATGAATGGATAAAGATGTGGTACATATATAAAATGGAATATTACTCAGCCATAAGAAGGAATGAAACTGGGTCATTTGTAGAGACATCGATGGATCTAGAGACTGTCATACAGAATGAAGTAAGTCAGAAAGAGGAAAACAAATATTGTATATTAATGCATATATGTGGAACCTAAAAAATGGTACAGATGAACTGGTTTGCAGGGAAGAAACAGAGACACAGAGGTAGAGAACAAACATATGGACACCAAGTGTGGGAAGCCATGGGGTGGTGGTGGTGGGATGAGTTGGGAGATTGGGATTGACCTGTATACATGTATATGCATAAAATACAAAACTAATAATAACCTGCTGTATAAAAAAATAAATCAAATTAAATTTCAAATTTTTAAAAAATAAAATTTAAAAATAAAACAGAAAAATGTTCTTCCCTTCACACAGATGTATTTATAGGAATGAATTATTTCCATGCTTATATCTATAAATACATAAAGGAGTAATAAAATCTAACTTGAACCATAAAAGAAAAAAAAAAACCTGAACCCACCAGTTATAGAGAGGAATACCCTATCAGGGCACTTGCTCCAGCGGTAAACAATTCTGAAATTGGTCAGAGGTGGGGAATCATCTCCCATACAACCAGCAACCCACCCCCCACGCCAGGAGCATCCTCATTGCAAAGCTGGGGGACCGTGCCGAGGCATCTGTGAGTAAACGTGAGCTGAGCCCCAGGCCAGCTGCTGCTGAACTGTTCCCACCCTTCCCAGGTAAAACACCTGAATATGTACAAGGGCTTGAAAGCCTAGAGGAAGGGCAGTGGAGCCACACCAGCGACAGCACGCAGGCCAACTTGGTGCCTGCAGGCCAGCCAGGGTGGTCCTGGCCCCGGGCGCTCTTCCGGAAGCTTTCCATTGCCCTGCCTGAGATACCCCTCCTGTCCCGGCCCCCACTGCTTTTTTCCTTCCTCACCTCTGTCCGGAGAGAAATTCCAGCGGAAGGTATGGGTGACACATCCTCTTCTTTACAGGTGGCAGCCTGGCAATCCCTGCAGAAAGGCCAGCAGAGCCCCACTCACACCGGGCCACCAACAAAGCTGTGGCCCCTCACTCCCTCCCACCAGCAGAGCCCCGAGACTGCTGACGGGGCAGAGAATATGGAGTCAGGCACAGCTTCAGGGGCTATTGCTGCCTGGAGCGCTGTTTATATTGACCTCAAACAGGCACACCTGGGGAGGGCCGGCCGGCAGGGTATGGCTGCCCAGGTCGGCTAATCCACAACCCTCAGGGAATCACATTGTTGAAAACGGACCTCGGTAAGGCAGAATAGAAGCCAAGGAAGAAAAGGACACAATGCCATTTGCAGCACCGTAGATGAGTCTAGAGGTAATCACGTGACTTGTAGTAAGTCAGAAAGTGAAAGACACATATCGTATCATATGACTTATAGGTGTTACCTAAGAATGGATACCAGGGCAGATATTTCCACGGAGAAGGGCCATCACAGATTCATCAAACAAACTTATGGTTCACCAATGGAAAGGTGTGAGGATTGGTTTCATTACGATATTGGGGTTAACAGACATATACAAACACAGGTGACACATATAATCACCAAAGACCTACGGAATACCAAGAGAAGACTACTCAACCTTCTGTCATAACGTACATGGGAAAAGGATCCCAGGAAGAACAGACATGTGTATATGTGTAAAAGAACCCCATCTTCCACACCTACAACAAGCCAAACATTGTAATCAAACTTGCTGTAATAAAAAATAAAAAATTAAATTAAAAACACGAACAAGAAGTAGTGAGACAAACTTGAGGGGCTTTCTCCTGGCACATTCCATTCTAAATTCCAATCTAGAACACGACTTCCATTGAGGCTCTGTTGCCCTAGTCACCAGATTTGGTAAGGGAGAACTGCTGCCACCTTGTGGCCGTTTCGCACAACAGCAGCTTTAATCCCAGCGCTGATGGTCAGTTGATATTCAAAATCATTGCAGGCCTGTAAATGACACCTGCCCTGAAAACAAATCCTGGGGTCACATATCGACCAAAAAATTCAAAGGACGTCCATATTTCAAAACGACCGTTTCAAAAGGCATATTTTACGCACATTAGTGTTCTGCTTCTTTTTCTTTCTTTCCTTTTTTTGTTAAAAATACGGGAATGGAAAAAGGCATCCCTCAGAATGGGCGAAAATCGTTGCAAACGAATCAATGGACAAAGGTTTAATCTCCAATATATATAAAGAGCTCATGCAGCTTAATATTAACAAAACAAACAACCCAATACAAAAAATGGGCAGAAGATCTAAAGAGATGTTTCTTCCAAGAAGACACAGAGATGGCCAAGACGCACATGAAAAGCTGCTCAACAGCACTAATTATTAGAGAAATGCAAATCAAAACTACAATGAGGTATCACCTCACACCTGTTAGAATCGGCATCATCAGAAAATCTACAAACAACCAATTCTGGGGAGGGTGTGGACAAAAGGAGCCCTCTTCCACTATTGGTGGGAATGTAAATTGATACAGTCACTATGGAGAACGGTATGGAGTTTCCTTAAAAAAACTAGAAATAGAATTACCATCTGATCCAGCAATCCCACTTCTGGGCATATACCCAGAGAAAACCATAAATCAAAAAGGCACATTCACCACAATGTTCATGGCAGCACTATTTACAATAGCCAGGTAATGGAAGCAACGTAAATGCCCACAGACAGATGAATGGATAAAGATGTGGTACATATATAAAATGGAATATTACTCAGCCATAAGAAGGAATGAAACTGGGTCATTTGTAGAGACATCGATGGATCTAGAGACTGTCATACAGAATGAAGTAAGTCAGAAAGAGGAAAACAAATATTGTATATTAATGCATATATGTGGAACCTAAAAAATGGTACAGATGAACTGGTTTGCAGGGAAGAAACAGAGACACAGAGGTAGAGAACAAACATATGGACACCAAGTGTGGGAAGCCATGGGGTGGTGGTGGTGGGATGAGTTGGGAGATTGGGATTGACCTGTATACATGTATATGCATAAAATACAAAACTAATAATAACCTGCTGTATAAAAAAATAAATCAAATTAAATTTCAAATTTTTAAAAAATAAAATTTAAAAATAAAACAGAAAAATGTTCTTCCCTTCACACAGATGTATTTATAGGAATGAATTATTTCCATGCTTATATCTATAAATACATAAAGGAGTAATAAAATCTAACTTGAACCATAAAAGAAAAAAAAAAACCTGAACCCACCAGTTATAGAGAGGAATACCCTATCAGGGCACTTGCTCCAGCGGTAAACAATTCTGAAATTGGTCAGAGGTGGGGAATCATCTCCCATACAACCAGCAACCCACCCCCCACGCCAGGAGCATCCTCATTGCAAAGCTGGGGGACCGTGCCGAGGCATCTGTGAGTAAACGTGAGCTGAGCCCCAGGCCAGCTGCTGCTGAACTGTTCCCACCCTTCCCAGGTAAAACACCTGAATATGTACAAGGGCTTGAAAGCCTAGAGGAAGGGCAGTGGAGCCACACCAGCGACAGCACGCAGGCCAACTTGGTGCCTGCAGGCCAGCCAGGGTGGTCCTGGCCCCGGGCGCTCTTCCGGAAGCTTTCCATTGCCCTGCCTGAGATACCCCTCCTGTCCCGGCCCCCACTGCTTTTTTCCTTCCTCACCTCTGTCCGGAGAGAAATTCCAGCGGAAGGTATGGGTGACACATCCTCTTCTTTACAGGTGGCAGCCTGGCAATCCCTGCAGAAAGGCCAGCAGAGCCCCACTCACACCGGGCCACCAACAAAGCTGTGGCCCCTCACTCCCTCCCACCAGCAGAGCCCCGAGACTGCTGACGGGGCAGAGAATATGGAGTCAGGCACAGCTTCAGGGGCTATTGCTGCCTGGAGCGCTGTTTATATTGACCTCAAACAGGCACACCTGGGGAGGGCCGGCCGGCAGGGTATGGCTGCCCAGGTCGGCTAATCCACAACCCTCAGGGAATCACATTGTTGAAAACGGACCTCGGTAAGGCAGAATAGAAGCCAAGGAAGAAAAGGACACAATGCCATTTGCAGCACCGTAGATGAGTCTAGAGGTAATCACGTGACTTGTAGTAAGTCAGAAAGTGAAAGACACATATCGTATCATATCACTTATAGGTGTTACCTAAGAATGGATACCAGGGCAGATATTTCCACGGAGAAGGGCCATCACAGATTCATCAAACAAACTTATGGTTCACCAATGGAAAGGTGTGAGGATTGGTTTCATTACGATATTGGGGTTAACAGACATATACAAACACAGGTGACACATATAATCACCAAAGACCTACGGAATACCAAGAGAAGACTACTCAACCTTCTGTCATAACGTACATGGGAAAAGGATCCCAGGAAGAACAGACATGTGTATATGTGTAAAAGAACCCCATCTTCCACACCTACAACAAGCCAAACATTGTAATCAAACTTGCTGTAATAAAAAATAAAAAATTAAATTAAAAACACGAACAAGAAGTAGTGAGACAAACTTGAGGGGCTTTCTCCTGGCACATTCCATTCTAAATTCCAATCTAGAACACGACTTCCATTGAGGCTCTGTTGCCCTAGTCACCAGATTTGGTAAGGGAGAACTGCTGCCACCTTGTGGCCGTTTCGCACAACAGCAGCTTTAATCCCAGCGCTGATGGTCAGTTGATATTCAAAATCATTGCAGGCCTGTAAATGACACCTGCCCTGAAAACAAATCCTGGGGTCACATATCGACCAAAAAATTCAAAGGACGTCCATATTTCAAAACGACCGTTTCAAAAGGCATATTTTACGCACATTAGTGTTCTGCTTCTTTTTCTTTCTTTCCTTTTTTTGTTAAAAATACGGGAATGGAAAAAGGCATCCCTCAGAATGGGCGAAAATCGTTGCAAACGAATCAATGGACAAAGGTTTAATCTCCAATATATATAAAGAGCTCATGCAGCTTAATATTAACAAAACAAACAACCCAATACAAAAAATGGGCAGAAGATCTAAAGAGATGTTTCTTCCAAGAAGACACAGAGATGGCCAAGACGCACATGAAAAGCTGCTCAACAGCACTAATTTTTAGAGAAATGCAAATCAAAACTACAATGAGGTATCACCTCACACCTGTTAGAATCGGCATCATCAGAAAATCTACAAACAACCAATTCTGGGGAGGGTGTGGACAAAAGGAGCCCTCTTCCACTATTGGTGGGAATGTAAATTGATACAGTCACTATGGAGAACGGTATGGAGTTTCCTTAAAAAAACTAGAAATAGAATTACCATCTGATCCAGCAATCCCACTTCTGGGCATATACCCAGAGAAAACCATAAATCAAAAAGGCACATTCAATACAATGTTCATGGCAGCACTATTTACAATAGCCAGGTAATGGAAGCAACGTAAATGCCCACAGACAGATGAATGGATAAAGATGTGGTACATATATAAAATGGAATATTACTCAGCCATAAGAAGGAATGAAACTGGGTCATTTGTAGAGACATCGATGGATCTAGAGACTGTCATACAGAATGAAGTAAGTCAGAAAGAGGAAAACAAATATTGTATATTAATGCATATATGTGGAACCTAAAAAATGGTACAGATGAACTTGTTTGCAGGGAAGAAACAGAGACACAGAGGTAGAGAACAAACATATGGACACCAAGTGTGGGAAGCCATGGGGTGGTGGTGGTGGGATGAGTTGGGAGATTGGGATTGACCTGTATACATGTATATGCATAAAATACAAAACTAATAATAACCTGCTGTATAAAAAATAAATCAAATTAAATTTCAAATTTTTAAAAAATAAAATTTAAAAATAAAACAGAAAAATGTTCTTCCCTTCACACAGATGTATTTATAGGAATGAATTATTTCCATGCTTATATCTATAAATACATAAAGGAGTAATAAAATCTAACTTGAACCATAAAAGAAAAAAAAAAAACCTGAACCCACCAGTTATAGAGAGGAATACCCTATCAGGGCACTTGCTCCAGCGGTAAACAATTCTGAAATTGGTCAGAGGTGGGGAATCATCTCCCATACAACCAGCAACCCACCCCCCACGCCAGGAGCATCCTCATTGCAAAGCTGGGGGACCGTGCCGAGGCATCTGTGAGTAAACGTGAGCTGAGCCCCAGGCCAGCTGCTGCTGAACTGTTCCCACCCTTCCCAGGTAAAACACCTGAATATGTACAAGGGCTTGAAAGCCTAGAGGAAGGGCCGTGGAGCCACACCAGCGACAGCACGCAGGCCAACTTGGTGCCTGCAGGCCAGCCAGGGTGGTCCTGGCCCCGGGCGCTCTTGTGGAAGCTTTCCATTGCCCTGCCTGAGATACCCCTCCTGTCCCGGCCCCCACTGCTTTTTTCCTTCCTCACCTCTGTCCGGAGAGAAATTCCAGCGGAAGGTATGGGTGACACATCCTCTTCTTTACAGGTGGCAGCCTGGCAACCCCTGCAGAAAGGCCAGCAGAGCCCCACTCACACTGGGCCACCAACAAAGCTGTGGCCCCTCACTCCCTCCCACCAGCAGAGCCCCGAGACTGCTGACGGGGCAGAGAATATGGAGTCAGGCACAGCTTCAGGGGCTATTGCTGCCTGGAGCGCTGTTTATATTGACCTCAAACAGGCACACTGGGGAGGGCCGGCCGGCAGGGTAAGGCTGCCCAGGTCAGCTAATCCACAACCCTCAGGGAATCACATTGTTGAAAACGGACCTCGCTAAGGCAGAGTAGAAGCCAAGGAAGAAAAGGACACAATGCCATTTGCAGCACCGTAGATGAGTCTAGAGGTAATCACGTGACTTGTAGTAAGTCAGAAAGTGAATGACACATATCGTATCATATCACTTATAGGTGTTACCTAAGAATGGATACCAGGGCAGATATTTCCACGGAGAAGGGCCATCACAGATTCATCAAACAAACTTATGGTTCACCAATGGAAAGGTGTGAGGATTGGTTTCATTACGATATTGGGGTTAACAGACATATACAAACACAGGTGACACATATAATCACCAAAGACCTACGGAATACCAAGAGAAGACTACTCAACCTTCTGTCATAACGTACATGGGAAAAGGATCCCAGGAAGAACAGACATCTGTATATGTGTAAAAGAACCCCATCTTCCACACCTACAACAAGCCAAACATTGTCATCAAACTTGCTGTAATAAAAAATAAAAAATTAAATTAAAAACACGAACAAGAAGTAGTGAGACAAACTTGAGGGGCTTTCTCCTGGCACATTCCATTCTAAATTCCAATCTAGAACACGACTTCCATTGAGGCTCTGTTGCCCTAGTCACCAGATTTGGTAAGGGAGAACTGCTGCCACCTTGTGGCCGTTTCGCACAACAGCAGCTTTAATCCCAGCGCTGATGGTCAGTTGATATTCAAAATCATTGCAGGCCTGTAAATGACACCTGCCCTGAAAACAAATCCTGGGGTCACATATCGACCAAAAAATTCAAAGGACGTCCATATTTCAAAACGACCGTTTCAAAAGGCATATTTTACGCACATTAGTGTTCTGCTTCTTTTTCTTTCTTTCCTTTTTTTGTTAAAAATACGGGAATGGAAAAAGGCATCCCTCAGAATGGGCGAAAATCGTTGCAAACGAATCAATGGACAAAGGTTTAATCTCCAATATATATAAAGAGCTCATGCAGCTTAATATTAACAAAACAAACAACCCAATACAAAAAATGGGCAGAAGATCTAAAGAGATGTTTCTTCCAAGAAGACACAGAGATGGCCAAGACGCACATGAAAAGCTGCTCAACAGCACTAATTATTAGAGAAATGCAAATCAAAACTACAATGAGGTATCACCTCACACCTGTTAGAATCGGCATCATCAGAAAATCTACAAACAACCAATTCTGGGGAGGGTGTGGACAAAAGGAGCCCTCT
Organism: Mesoplodon mirus; assembly: GCF_964341445.2. Classification (NCBI taxonomy): domain Eukaryota; kingdom Metazoa; phylum Chordata; class Mammalia; order Artiodactyla; family Ziphiidae; genus Mesoplodon; species Mesoplodon mirus. Next base: position 6,011,896 of record NW_028295814.1, on the reverse strand, counting down.
TCCACTATTGGTGGGAATGTAAATTGATACAGTCACTATGGAGAACGGTATGGAGTTTCCTTAAAAAAACTAGAAATAGAATTACCATCTGATCCAGCAATCCCACTTCTGGGCATATACCCAGAGAAAACCATAAATCAAAAAGGCACATTCACCACAATGTTCATGGCAGCACTATTTACAATAGCCAGGTAATGGAAGCAACGTAAATGCCCACAGACAGATGAATGGATAAAGATGTGGTACATATATAAAATGGAATATTACACAGCCATAAGAAGGAATGAAACTGGGTCATTTGTAGAGACATCGATGGATCTAGAGACTGTCATACAGAATGAAGTAAGTCAGAAAGAGGAAAACAAATATTGTATATTAATGCATATATGTGGAACCTAAACAATTGTACAGATGAACTGGTTTGCAGGGAAGAAACAGAGAAACAGAGGTAGACAACAAACATATGGACACCAAGTGTGGGAAGCCATGGGGTGGTGGTGGTGGGATGAGTTGGGAGATTGGGATTGACCTGTATACATGTATATGCATAAAATACATAACTAATAATAACCTGCTGTATAAAAAATAAATCAAATTAAATTTCAAATTTTTAAAAAATAAAATTTAAAAATAAAACAGAAAAATGTTCTTCCCTTCACACAGATGTATTTATAGGAATGAATTATTTCCATGCTTATATCTATAAATACATAAAGGAGGAATACAATCTAAATTGAACCATAAAAGAAAAAAAAAAAACCTGGACCCTCCACTTATAGAGAGGAATACCCTATCAGGGCACTTGCTCCAGCGGTAAACAATTCTGAAATTGGTCAGAGGTGGGGAATCATCTCCCATACAACCAGCAACCCACCCCCCACGCCAGGAGCATCCTCATTGCAAAGCTGGGGGACCGTGCCGAGGCATCTGTGAGTAAACGTGAGCTGAGCCCCAGGCCAGCTGCTGCTGAACTGTTCCCACCCTTCCCAGGTAAAACACCTGAATATGTACAAGGGCTTGAAAGCCTAGAGGAAGGGCAGTGGAGCCACACCAGCGACAGCACGCAGGCCAACTTGGTGCCTGCAGGCCAGCCAGGGTGGTCCTGGCCCCGGGCGCTCTTCCTGAAGCTTTCCATTGCCCTGCCTGAGATACCCCTCCTGTCCCGGCCCCCACTGCTTTTTTCCTTCCTCACCTCTGTCCGGAGAGAAATTCCAGCGGAAGGTATGGGTGACACATCCTCTTCTTTGCAGGTGGCAGCCTGGCAATCCCTGCAGAAAGGCCAGCAGAGCCCCACTCACACCGGGCCACCAACAAAGCTGTGGCCCCTCACTCCCTCCCACCAGCAGAGCCCCGAGACTGCTGACGGGGCAGAGAATATGGAGTCAGGCACAGCTTCAGGGGCTATTGCTGCCTGGAGCGCTGTTTATATTGACCTCAAACAGGCACACCTGGGGAGGGCTGGCCGGCAGGGTATGGCTGCCCAGGTCGGCTAATCCACAACCCTCAGGGAATCACATTGTTGAAAACGGACCTCGCTAAGGCAGAATAGAAGCCAAGGAAGAAAAGGACACAATGCCATTTGCAGCACCGTAGATGAGTCTAGAGGTAATCACGTGACTTGTAGTAAGTCAGAAAGTGAAAGACACATATCGTATCATATCACTTATAGGTGTTACCTAAGAATGGATACCAGGGCAGATATTTCCACGGAGAAGGGCCATCACAGATTCATCAAACAAACTTATGGTTCACCAATGGAAAGGTGTGAGGATTGGTTTCATTACGATATTGGGGTTAACAGACATATACAAACACAGGTGACACATATAATCACCAAAGACCTACGGAATACCAAGAGAAGACTACTCAACCTTCTGTCATAACGTACATGGGAAAAGGATCCCAGGAAGAACAGACATGTGTATATGTGTAAAAGAACCCCATCTTCCACACCTACAACAAGCCAAACATTGTAATCAAACTTGCTGTAATAAAAACTAAAAAATTAAATTAAAAACACGAACAAGAAGTAGTGAGACAAACTTGAGGGGCTTTCTCCTGGCACATTCCATTCTAAATTCCAATCTAGAACACGACTTCCATTGAGGCTCTGTTGCCCTAGTCACCAGATTTGGTAAGGGAGAACTGCTGCCACCTTGTGGCCGTTTCGCACAACAGCAGCTTTAATCCCAGCGCTGATGGTCAGTTGATATTCAAAATCATTGCAGGCCTGTAAATGACACCTGCCCTGAAAACAAATCCTGGGGTCACATATCGACCAAAAAATTCAAAGGACGTCCATATTTCAAAACGACCGTTTCAAAAGGCATATTTTACGCACATTAGTGTTCTGCTTCTTTTTCTTTCTTTCCTTTTTTTGTTAAAAATACGGGAATGGAAAAAGGCATCCCTCAGAATGGGCGAAAATCGTTGCAAACGAATCAATAGACAAAGGTTTAATCTCCAATATATATAAAGAGCTCATGCAGCTTAATATTAACAAAACAAACAACCCAATACAAAAAATGGGCAGAAGATCTAAAGAGATGTTTCTTCCAAGAAGACACAGAGATGGCCAAGACGCACATGAAAAGCTGCTCAACAGCACTAATTTTTAGAGAAATGCAAATCAAAACTACAATGAGGTATCACCTCACACCTGTTAGAATCGGCATCATCAGAAAATCTACAAACAACCAATTCTGGGGAGGGTGTGGACAAAAGGAGCCCTCTTCCACTATTGGTGGGAATGTAAATTGATACAGTCACTATGGAGAACGGTATGGAGTTTCCTTAAAAAAACTAGAAATAGAATTACCATCTGATCCAGCAATCCCACTTCTGGGCATATACCCAGAGAAAACCATAAATCAAAAAGGCACATTCACCACAATGTTCATGGCAGCACTATTTACAATAGCCAGGTAATGGAAGCAACGTAAATGCCCACAGACAGATGAATGGATAAAGATGTGGTACATATATAAAATGGAATATTACTCAGCCATAAGAAGGAATGAAACTGGGTCATTTGTAGAGACATCGATGGATCTAGAGACTGTCATACAGAATGAAGTAAGTCAGAAAGAGGAAAACAAATATTGTATATTAATGCATATATGTGGAACCTAAAAAATGGTACAGATGAACTTGTTTGCAGGGAAGAAACAGAGACACAGAGGTAGAGAACAAACATATGGACACCAAGTGTGGGAAGCCATGGGGTGGTGGTGGTGGGATGAGTTGGGAGATTGGGATTGACCTGTATACATGTATATGCATAAAATACAAAACTAATAATAACCTGCTGTATAAAAAATAAATCAAATTAAATTTCAAATTTTTAAAAAATAAAATTTAAAAATAAAACAGAAAAATGTTCTTCCCTTCACACAGATGTATTTATAGGAATGAATTATTTCCATGCTTATATCTATAAATACATAAAGGAGTAATAAAATCTAACTTGAACCATAAAAGAAAAAAAAAAAACCTGAACCCACCAGTTATAGAGAGGAATACCCTATCAGGGCACTTGCTCCAGCGGTAAACAATTCTGAAATTGGTCAGAGGTGGGGAATCATCTCCCATACAACCAGCAACCCACCCCCCACGCCAGGAGCATCCTCATTGCAAAGCTGGGGGACCGTGCCGAGGCATCTGTGAGTAAACGTGAGCTGAGCCCCAGGCCAGCTGCTGCTGAACTGTTCCCACCCTTCCCAGGTAAAACACCTGAATATGTACAAGGGCTTGAAAGCCTAGAGGAAGGGCCGTGGAGCCACACCAGCGACAGCACGCAGGCCAACTTGGTGCCTGCAGGCCAGCCAGGGTGGTCCTGGCCCCGGGCGCTCTTGTGGAAGCTTTCCATTGCCCTGCCTGAGATACCCCTCCTGTCCCGGCCCCCACTGCTTTTTTCCTTCCTCACCTCTGTCCGGAGAGAAATTCCAGCGGAAGGTATGGGTGACACATCCTCTTCTTTACAGGTGGCAGCCTGGCAACCCCTGCAGAAAGGCCAGCAGAGCCCCACTCACACCGGGCCACCAACAAAGCTGTGGCCCCTCACTCCCTCCCACCAGCAGAGCCCCGAGACTGCTGACGGGGCAGAGAATATGGAGTCAGGCACAGCTTCAGGGGCTATTGCTGCCTGGAGCGCTGTTTATATTGACCTCAAACAGGCACACTGGGGAGGGCCGGCCGGCAGGGTAAGGCTGCCCAGGTCAGCTAATCCACAACCCTCAGGGAATCACATTGTTGAAAACGGACCTCGCTAAGGCAGAGTAGAAGCCAAGGAAGAAAAGGACACAATGCCATTTGCAGCACCGTAGATGAGTCTAGAGGTAATCACGTGACTTGTAGTAAGTCAGAAAGTGAATGACACATATCGTATCATATCACTTATAGGTGTTACCTAAGAATGGATACCAGGGCAGATATTTCCACGGAGAAGGGCCATCACAGATTCATCAAACAAACTTATGGTTCACCAATGGAAAGGTGTGAGGATTGGTTTCATTACGATATTGGGGTTAACAGACATATACAAACACAGGTGACACATATAATCACCAAAGACCTACGGAATACCAAGAGAAGACTACTCAACCTTCTGTCATAACGTACATGGGAAAAGGATCCCAGGAAGAACAGACATCTGTATATGTGTAAAAGAACCCCATCTTCCACACCTACAACAAGCCAAACATTGTCATCAAACTTGCTGTAATAAAAAATAAAAAATTAAATTAAAAACACGAACAAGAAGTAGTGAGACAAACTTGAGGGGCTTTCTCCTGGCACATTCCATTCTAAATTCCAATCTAGAACACGACTTCCATTGAGGCTCTGTTGCCCTAGTCACCAGATTTGGTAAGGGAGAACTGCTGCCACCTTGTGGCCGTTTCGCACAACAGCAGCTTTAATCCCAGCGCTGATGGTCAGTTGATATTCAAAATCATTGCAGGCCTGTAAATGACACCTGCCCTGAAAACAAATCCTGGGGTCACATATCGACCAAAAAATTCAAAGGACGTCCATATTTCAAAACGACCGTTTCAAAAGGCATATTTTACGCACATTAGTGTTCTGCTTCTTTTTCTTTCTTTCCTTTTTTTGTTAAAAATACGGGAATGGAAAAAGGCATCCCTCAGAATGGGCGAAAATCGTTGCAAACGAATCAATGGACAAAGGTTTAATCTCCAATATATATAAAGAGCTCATGCAGCTTAATATTAACAAAACAAACAACCCAATACAAAAAATGGGCAGAAGATCTAAAGAGATGTTTCTTCCAAGAAGACACAGAGATGGCCAAGACGCACATGAAAAGCTGCTCAACAGCACTAATTATTAGAGAAATGCAAATCAAAACTACAATGAGGTATCACCTCACACCTGTTAGAATCGGCATCATCAGAAAATCTACAAACAACCAATTCTGGGGAGGGTGTGGACAAAAGGAGCCCTCTTCCACTATTGGTGGGAATGTAAATTGATACAGTCACTATGGAGAACGGTATGGAGTTTCCTTAAAAAAACTAGAAATAGAATTACCATCTGATCCAGCAATCCCACTTCTGGGCATATACCCAGAGAAAACCATAAATCACAAAGGCACATTCACCACAATGTTCATGGCAGCACTATTTACAATAGCCAGGTAATGGAAGCAACGTAAATGCCCACAGACAGATGAATGGATAAAGATGTGGTACATATATAAAATGGAATATTACTCAGCCATAAGAAGGAATGAAACTGGGTCATTTGTAGAGACATCGATGGATCTAGAGACTGTCATACAGAATGAAGTAAGTCAGAAAGAGGAAAACAAATATTGTATATTAATGCATATATGTGGAACCTAAAAAATGGTACAGATGAACTGGTTTGCAGGGAAGAAACAGAGACACAGAGGTAGAGAACAAACATATGGACACCAAGTGTGGGAAGCCATGGGGTGGTGGTGGTGGGATGAGTTGGGAGATTGGGATTGACCTGTATACATGTATATGCATAAAATACATAACTAATAATAACCTGCTGTATAAAAAAATAAATCAAATTAAATTTCAAATTTTAAAAAAATAAAATTTAAAAATAAAACAGAAAAATGTTCTTCCCTTCACACAGATGTATTTATAGGAATGAATTATTTCCATGCTTATATCTATAAATACATAAAGGAGGAATACAATCTAACTTGAACCATAAAAGGAAAAAAAAAAACCTGAACCCTCCAGTTATAGAGAGGAATAACCTATCAGGGCACTTGCTCCAGCGGTAAACAATTCTGAAATTGGTCAGAGGTGGGGAATCATCTCCCATACAACCAGCAACCCACCCCCCACGCCAGGAGCATCCTCATTGCAAAGCTGGGGGACCGTGCCGAGGCATCTGTGAGTAAACGTGAGCTGAGCCCCAGGCCAGCTGCTGCTGAACTGTTCCCACCCTTCCCAGGTAAAACACCTGAATATGTACAAGGGCTTGAAAGCCTAGAGGAAGGGCCGTGGAGCCACACCAGCGACAGCACGCAGGCCAACTTGGTGCCTGCAGGCCAGCCAGGGTGGTCCTGGCCCCGGGCGCTCTTGCAGAAGCTTTCCATTGCCCTGCCTGAGATACCCCTCCTGTCCCGGCCCCCACTGCTTTTTTCCTTCCTCACCTCTGTCCGGAGAGAAATTCCAGCGGAAGGTATGGGTGACACATCCTCTTCTTTACAGGTGGCAGCCTGGCAACCCCTGCAGAAAGGCCAGCAGAGCCCCACTCACACCGGGCCACCAACAAAGCTGTGGCCCCTCACTCCCTCTCGCCAGCACAGCCCCGAGACTGCTGACGGGACAGAGAATATGGAGTCAGGCACAGCTTCAGGGGCTATTGCTGCCTGGAGCGCTGTTTATATTGACCTCAAACAGGCACACCTGGGGAGGGCCGGCCGGCAGGGTAAGGCTGCCCAGGTCAGCTAATCCACAACCCTCAGGGAATCACATTGTTGAAAACGGACCTCGCTAAGGCAGAATAGAAGCCAAGGAAGAAAAGGACACAATGCCATTTGCAGCACCGTAGATGAGTCTAGAGGTAATCACGTGACTTGTAGTAAGTCAGAAAGTGAAAGACACATATCGTATCCTATCACTTATAGGTGTTACCTAAGAATGGATACCAGGGCAGATATTTCCACGGAGAAGGGCCATCACAGATTCATCAAACAAACTTATGGTTCACCAATGGAAAGGTGTGAGGATTGGTTTCATTATGATATTGGGGTTAACAGACATATACAAACACAGGTGACACATATAATCACCAAAGACCTACGGAATACCAAGAGAAGACTACTCAACATTCTGTCATAACGTACATGGGAAAAGGATCCCAGGAAGAACAGACATCTGTATATGTGTAAAACAACCACATCTTCCACACCTACAACAAGCCAAACATTGTAATCAAACTTGCTGTAATAAAAAATAAAAAATTAAATTAAAAACACGAACAAGAAGTAGTGAGACAAACTTGAGGGGCTTTCTCCTGGCACATTCCATTCTAAATTCCAATCTAGAACACGACTTCCATTGAGGCTCTGTTGCCCTAGTCACCAGATTTGGTAAGGGAGAACTGCTGCCACCTTGTGGCCGTTTCGCACAACAGCAGCTTTAATCCCAGCGCTGATGGTCAGTTGATATTCAAAATCATTGCAGGCCTGTAAATGACACCTGCCCTGAAAACAAATCCTGGGGTCACATATCGACCAAAAAATTCAAAGGACGTCCATATTTCAAAACGACCGTTTCAAAAGGCATATTTTACGCACATTAGTGTTCTGCTTCTTTTTCTTTCTTTCCTTTTTTTGTTAAAAATACGGGAATGGAAAAAGGCATCCCTCAGAATGGGCGAAAATCGTTGCAAACGAATCAATGGACAAAGGTTTAATCTCCAATATATATAAAGAGCTCATGCAGCTTAATATTAACAAAACAAACAACCCAATACAAAAAATGGGCAGAAGATCTAAAGAGATGTTTCTTCCAAGAAGACACAGAGATGGCCAAGACGCACATGAAAAGCTGCTCAACAGCACTAATTATTAGACAAATGCAAATCAAAACTACAATGAGGTATCACCTCACACCTGTTAGAATCGGCATCATCAGAAAATCTACAAACAACCAATTCTGGGGAGGGTGTGGACAAAAGGAGCCCTCTTCCACTATTGGTGGGAATGTAAATTGATACAGTCACTATGGAGAACGGTATGGAGTTTCCTTAAAAAAACTAGAAATAGAATTACCATCTGATCCAGCAATCCCACTTCTGGGCATATACCCAGAGAAAACCATAAATCACAAAGGCACATTCACCACAATGTTCATGGCAGCACTATTTACAATAGCCAGGTAATGGAAGCAACGTAAATGCCCACAGACAGATGAATGGATAAAGATGTGGTACATATATAAAATGGAATATTACTCAGCCATAAGAAGGAATGAAACTGGGTCATTTGTAGAGACATCGATGGATCTAGAGACTGTCATACAGAATGAAGTAAGTCAGAAAGAGGAAAACAAATATTGTATATTAATGCATATATGTGGAACCTAAAAAATGGTACAGATGAACTGGTTTGCAGGGAAGAAACAGAGACACAGAGGTAGAGAACAAACATATGGACACCAAGTGTGGGAAGCCATGGGGTGGTGGTGGTGGGATGAGTTGGGAGATTGGGATTGACCTGTATACATGTATATGCATAAAATACATAACTAATAATAACCTGCTGTATAAAAAAATAAATCAAATTAAATTTCAAATTTTAAAAAAATAAAATTTAAAAATAAAACAGAAAAATGTTCTTCCCTTCACACAGATGTATTTATAGGAATGAGTTATTTCCATGCTTATATCTATAAATACATAAAGGAGGAATACAATCTAACTTGAACCATAAAAGGAAAAAAAAAAACCTGAACCCTCCAGTTATAGAGAGGAATAACCTATCAGGGCACTTGCTCCAGCGGTAAACAATTCTGAAATTGGTCAGAGGTGGGGAATCATCTCCCATACAACCAGCAACCCACCCCCCACGCCAGGAGCATCCTCATTGCAAAGCTGGGGGACCGTGCCGAGGCATCTGTGAGTAAACGTGAGCTGAGCCCCAGGCCAGCTGCTGCTGAACTGTTCCCACCCTTCCCAGGTAAAACACCTGAATATGTACAAGGGCTTGAAAGCCTAGAGGAAGGGCCGTGGAGCCACACCAGCGACAGCACGCAGGCCAACTTGGTGCCTGCAGGCCAGCCAGGGTGGTCCTGGCCCCGGGCGCTCTTCCGGAAGCTTTCCATTGCCCTGCCTGAGATACCCCTCCTGTCCCGGCCCCCACTGCTTTTTTCCTTCCTCACCTCTGTCCGGAGAGAAATTCCAGCGGAAGGTATGGGTGACACATCCTCTTCTTTACAGGTGGCAGCCTGGCAACCCCTGCAGAAAGGCCAGCAGAGCCCCACTCACACCGGGCCACCAACAAAGCTGTGGCCCCTCACTCCCTCTCGCCAGCAGAGCCCCGAGACTGCTGACGGGGCAGAGAATATGGAGTCAGGCACAGCTTCAGGGGCTATTGCTGCCTGGAGCGCTGTTTATATTGACCTCAAACAGGCACACCTGGGGAGGGCCGGCCGGCAGGGTAAGGCTGCCCAGGTCAGCTAATCCACAACCCTCAGGGAATCACATTGTTGAAAACGGACCTCGCTAAGGCAGAATAGAAGCCAAGGAAGAAAAGGACACAATGCCATTTGCAGCACCGTAGATGAGTCTAGAGGTAATCACGTGACTTGTAGTAAGTCAGAAAGTGAAAGACACATATCGTATCCTATCACTTATAGGTGTTACCTAAGAATGGATACCAGGGCAGATATTTCCACGGAGAAGGGCCATCACAGATTCATCAAACAAACTTATGGTTCACCAATGGAAAGGTGTGAGGATTGGTTTCATTACGATATTGGGGTTAACAGACATATACAAACACAGGTGACACATATAATCACCAAAGACCTACGGAATACCAAGAGAAGACTACTCAACATTCTGTCATAACGTACATGGGAAAAGGATCCCAGGAAGAACAGACATCTGTATATGTGTAAAACAACCACATCTTCCACACCTACAACAAGCCAAACATTGTAATCAAACTTGCTGTAATAAAAAATAAAAAATTAAATTAAAAACACGAACAAGAAGTAGTGAGACAAACTTGAGGGGCTTTCTCCTGGCACATTCCATTCTAAATTCCAATCTAGAACACGACTTCCATTGAGGCTCTGTTGCCCTAGTCACCAGATTTGGTAAGGGAGAACTGCTGCCACCTTGTGGCCGTTTCGCACAACAGCAGCTTTAATCCCAGCGCTGATGGTCAGTTGATATTCAAAATCATTGCAGGCCTGTAAATGACACCTGCCCTGAAAACAAATCCTGGGGTCACATATCGACCAAAAAATTCAAAGGACGTCCATATTTCAAAACGACCGTTTCAAAAGGCATATTTTACGCACATTAGTGTTCTGCTTCTTTTTCTTTCTTTCCTTTTTTTGTTAAAAATACGGGAATGGAAAAAGGCATCCCTCAGAATGGGCGAAAATCGTTGCAAACGAATCAATGGACAAAGGTTTAATCTCCAATATATATAAAGAGCTCATGCAGCTTAATATTAACAAAACAAACAACCCAATACAAAAAATGGGCAGAAGATCTAAAGAGATGTTTCTTCCAAGAAGACACAGAGATGGCCAAGACGCACATGAAAAGCTGCTCAACAGCACTAATTTTTAGAGAAATGCAAATCAAAACTACAATGAGGTATCACCTCACACCTGTTAGAATCGGCATCATCAGAAAATCTACAAACAACCAATTCTGGGGAGGGTGTGGACAAAAGGAGCCCTCTTCCACTATTGGTGGGAATGTAAATTGATACAGTCACTATGGAGAACGGTATGGAGTTTCCTTAAAAAAACTAGAAATAGAATTACCATCTGATCCAGCAATCCCACTTCTGGGCATATACCCAGAGAAAACCATAAATCACAAAGGCACATTCACCACAATGTTCATGGCAGCACTATTTACAATAGCCAGGTAATGGAAGCAACGTAAATGCCCACAGACAGATGAATGGATAAAGATGTGGTACATATATAAAATGGAATATTACTCAGCCATAAGAAGGAATGAAACTGGGTCATTTGTAGAGACATCGATGGATCTAGAGACTGTCATACAGAATGAAGTAAGTCAGAAAGAGGAAAACAAATATTGTATATTAATGCATATATGTGGAACCAAAAAAATGGTACAGATGAACTGGTTTGCAGGGAAGAAACAGAGACACAGAGGTAGAGAACAAACATATGGACACCAAGTGTGGGAAGCCATGGGGTGGTGGTGGTGGGATGAGTTGGGAGATTGGGATTGACCTGTATACATGTATATGCATGAAATACATAACTAATAATAACCTGCTGTATAAAAAAATAAATCAAATTAAATTTCAAATTTTTAAAAAATAAAATTTAAAAATAAAACAGAAAAATGTTCTTCCCTTCACACAGATGTATTTATAGGAATGAATTATTTCCATGCTTATATCTATAAATACATAAAGGAGGAATACAATCTAACTTGAACCATAAAAGAAAAAAAAAAAAACCTGAACCCACCAGTTATACAGAGGAAAACCCTATCAGGGCACTTGCTCCAGCGGTAAACAATTCTGAAATTGGTCAGAGGTGGGGAATCATCTCCCATACAACCAGCAACCCACCCCCCACGCCAGGAGCATCCTCATTGCAAAGCTGGGGGACCGTGCCGAGGCATCTGTGAGTAAACGTGAGCTGAGCCCCAGGCCAGCTGCTGCTGAACTGTTCCCACCCTTCCCAGGTAAAACACCTGAATATGTACAAGGGCTTGAAAGCCTAGAGGAAGGGCGGTGGAGCCACACCAGCGACAGCACACAAGCCAACTTGGTGCCTGCAGGCCAGCCAGGGTGGTCCTGGCCCCGGGCGCTCTTCCGGAAGCTTTCCATTGCCCTGCCTGAGATACCCCTCCTGTCCCGGCCCCCACTGCTTTTTTCCTTCCTCACCTCTGTCCGGAGAGAAATTCCAGCGGAAGGTATGGGTGACACATCCTCTTCTTTACAGGTGGCAGCCTGGCAACCCCTGCAGAAAGGCCAGCAGAGCCCCACTCACACCGGGCCACCAACAAAGCTGTGGCCCCTCACTCCCTCTCGCCAGCAGAGCCCCGAGACTGCTGACGGGGCAGAGAATATGGAGTCAGGCACAGCTTCAGGGGCTATTGCTGCCTGGAGCGCTGTTTATATTGACCTCAAACAGGCACACCTGGGGAGGGCCGGCCGGCAGGGTAAGGCTGCCCAGGTCAGCTAATCCACAACCCTCAGGGAATCACATTGTTGAAAACGGACCTCGCTAAGGCAGAATAGAAGCCAAGGAAGAAAAGGACACAATGCCATTTGCAGCACCGTAGATGAGTCTAGAGGTAATCACGTGACTTGTAGTAAGTCAGAAAGTGAAAGACACATATCGTATCATATCACTTATAGGTGTTACCTAAGAATGGATACCAGGGCAGATATTTCCACGGAGAAGGGCCATCACAGATTCATCAAACAAACTTATGGTTCACCAATGGAAAGGTGTGAGGATTGGTTTCATTACGATATTGGGGTTAACAGACATATACAAACACAGGTGACACATATAATCACCAAAGACCTACGGAATACCAAGAGAAGACTACTCAACATTCTGTCATAATGTACATGGGAAAAGGATCCCAGGAAGAACAGACATCTGTATATGTGTAAAACAACCACATCTTCCACACCTACAACAAGCCAAACATTGTAATCAAACTTGCTGTAATAAAAAATTAAAAATTAAATTAAAAACACGAACAAGAAGTAGTGAGACAAACTTGAGGGGCTTTCTCCTGGCACATTCCATTCTAAATTCCAATCTAGAACACGACTTCCATTGAGGCTCTGTTGCCCTAGTCACCAGATTTGGTAAGGGAGAACTGCTGCCACCTTGTGGCCGTTTCGCACAACAGCAACTTTAATCCCAGCGCTGATGGTCAGTTGATATTCAAAATCATTGCAGGCCTGTAAATGACACCTGCCCTGAAAACAAATCCTGGGGTCACATATCGACCAAAAAATTCAAAGGACGTCCATATTTCAAAACGACCGTTTCAAAAGGCATATTTTACGCACATTAGTGTTCTGCTTCTTTTTCTTTCTTTCCTTTTTTTGTTAAAAATACGGGAATGGAAAAAGGCATCCCTCAGAATGGGCGAAAATCGTTGCAAACGAATCAATGGACAAAGGTTTAATCTCCAATATATATAAAGAGCTCATGCAGCTTAATATTAACAAAACAAACAACCCAATACAAAAAATGGGCAGAAGATCTAAAGAGATGTTTCTTCCAAGAAGACACAGAGATGGCCAAGACGCACATGAAAAGCTGCTCAACAGCACTAATTATTAGAGAAATGCAAATCAAAACTACAATGAGGTATCACCTCACACCTGTTAGAATCGGCATCATCAGAAAATCTACAAACAACCAATTCTGGGGAGGGTGTGGACAAAAGGAGCCCTCTTCCACTATTGGTGGGAATGTAAATTGATACAGTCACTATGGAGAACGGTATGGAGTTTCCTTAAAAAATCTAGAAATAGAATTACCATCTGATCCAGCAATCCCACTTCTGGGCATATACCCAGAGAAAACCATAAATCAAAAAGGCACATTCACCACAATGTTCATGGCAGCACTATTTACAATAGCCAGGTAATGGAAGCAACGTAAATGCCCACAGACAGATGAATGGATAAAGATGTGGTACATATATAAAATGGAATATTACTCAGCCATAAGAAGGAATGAAACTGGGTCATTTGTAGAGACATCGATGGATCTAGAGACTGTCATACAGAATGAAGTAAGTCAGAAAGAGGAAAACAAATATTGTATATTAATGCATATATGTGGAACCTAAAAAATGGTACAGATGAACTGGTTTGCAGGGAAGAAACAGAGACACAGAGGTAGAGAACAAACATATGGACACCAAGTGTGGGAAGCCATGGGGTGGTGGTGGTGGGATGAGTTGGGAGCTTGGGATTGACCTGTATACATGTATATGCATAAAATACATAACTAATAATAACCTGCTGTATAAAAAAATAAATCAAATTAAATTTCAAATTTTTAAAAAATAAAATTTAAAAATAAAACAGAAAAATGTTCTTCCCTTCACACAGATGTATTTATAGGAATGAATTATTTCCATGCTTATATCTATAAATACATAAAGGAGGAATACAATCTAACTTGAACCATAAAAGGAAAAAAAAAAACCTGAACCCTCCAGTTATAGAGAGGAATAACCTATCAGGGCACTTGCTCCAGCGGTAAACAATTCTGAAATTGGTCAGAGGTGGGGAATCATCTCCCATACAACCAGCAACCCACCCCCCACGCCAGGAGCATCCTCATTGCAAAGCTGGGGGACCGTGCCGAGGCATCTGTGAGTAAACGTGAGCTGAGCCCCAGGCCAGCTGCTGCTGAACTGTTCCCACCCTTCCCAGGTAAAACACCTGAATATGTACAAGGGCTTGAAAGCCTAGAGGAAGGGCCGTGGAGCCACACCAGCGACAGCACGCAGGCCAACTTGGTGCCTGCAGGCCAGCCAGGGTGGTCCTGGCCCCGGGCGCTCTTGCGGAAGCTTTCCATTGCCCTGCCTGAGATACCCCTCCTGTCCCGGCCCCCACTGCTTTTTTCCTTCCTCACCTCTGTCCGGAGAGAAATTCCAGCGGAAGGTATGGGTGACACATCCTCTTCTTTACAGGTGGCAGCCTGGCAACCCCTGCAGAAAGGCCAGCAGAGCCCCACTCACACCGGGCCACCAACAAAGCTGTGGCCCCTCACTCCCTCTCGCCAGCAGAGCCCCGAGACTGCTGACGGGGCAGAGAATATGGAGTCAGGCACAGCTTCAGGGGCTATTGCTGCCTGGAGCGCTGTTTATATTGACCTCAAACAGGCACACCTGGGGAGGGCCGGCCGGCAGGGTAAGGCTGCCCAGGTCAGCTAATCCACAACCCTCAGGGAATCACATTGTTGAAAACGGACCTCGCTAAGGCAGAATAGAAGCCAAGGAAGAAAAGGACACAATGCCATTTGCAGCACCGTAGATGAGTCTAGAGGTAATCACGTGACTTGTAGTAAGTCAGAAAGTGAAAGACACATATCGTATCCTATCACTTATAGGTGTTACCTAAGAATGGATACCAGGGCAGATATTTCCACGGAGAAGGGCCATCACAGATTCATCAAACAAACTTATGGTTCACCAATGGAAAGGTGTGAGGATTGGTTTCATTACGATATTGGGGTTAACAGACATATACAAACACAGGTGACACATATAATCACCAAAGACCTACGGAATACCAAGAGAAGACTACTCAACCTTCTGTCATAACGTACATGGGAAAAGGATCCCAGGAAGAACAGACATCTGTATATGTGTAAAACAACCACATCTTCCACACCTACAACAAGCCAAACATTGTAATCAAACTTGCTGTAATAAAAAATAAAAAATTAAATTAAAAACACGAACAAGAAGTAGTGAGACAAACTTGAGGGGCTTTCTCCTGGCACATTCCATTCTAAATTCCAATCTAGAACACAACTTCCATTGAGGCTCTGTTGCCCTAGTCACCAGATTTGGTAAGGGAGAACTGCTGCCACCTTGTGGCC
The DNA here is from genome assembly GCF_964341445.2 of Mesoplodon mirus. NCBI lineage: Eukaryota > Metazoa > Chordata > Mammalia > Artiodactyla > Ziphiidae > Mesoplodon > Mesoplodon mirus. Next base: position 5,996,063 of record NW_028295814.1, on the reverse strand, counting down.
GTTTCGCACAACAGCAGCTTTAATCCCAGCGCTGATGGTCAGTTGATATTCAAAATCATTGCAGGCCTGTAAATGACACCTGCCCTGAAAACAAATCCTGGGGTCACATATCGACCAAAAAATTCAAAGGACGTCCATATTTCAAAACGACCGTTTCAAAAGGCATATTTTACGCACATTAGTGTTCTGCTTCTTTTTCTTTCTTTCCTTTTTTTGTTAAAAATACGGGAATGGAAAAAGGGATCCCTCAGAATGGGCGAAAATCGTTGCAAACGAATCAATGGACAAAGGTTTAATCTCCAATATATATAAAGAGCTCATGCAGCTTAATATTAACAAAACAAACAACCCAATACAAAAATTGGGCAGAAGATCTAAAGAGATGTTTCTTCCAAGAAGACACAGAGACGGCCAAGACGCACATGAAAAGCTGCTCAACAGCACTAATTATTAGAGAAATGCAAATCAAAACTACAATGAGGTATCACCTCACACCTGTTAGAATCGGCATCATCAGAAAATCTACAAACAACCAATTCTGGGGAGGGTGTGGACAAAAGGAGCCCTCTTCCACTATTGGTGGGAATGTAAATTGATACAGTCACTATGGAGAACGGTATGGAGTTTCCTTAAAAAAACTAGAAATAGAATTACCATCTGATCCAGCAATCCCACTTCTGGGCATATACCCAGAGAAAACCATAAATCAAAAAGGCACATTCACCACAATGTTCATGGCAGCACTATTTACAATAGCCAGGTAATGGAAGCAACGTAAATGCCCACAGACAGATGAATGGATAAAGATGTGGTACATATATAAAATGGAATATTACTCAGCCATAAGAAGGAATGAAACTGGGTCATTTGTAGAGACATCGATGGATCTAGAGACTGTCATACAGAATGAAGTAAGTCAGAAAGAGGAAAACAAATATTGTATATTAATGCATATATGTGGAACCTAAAAAATGGTACAGATGAACTGGTTTGCAGGGAAGAAACAGAGACACAGAGGTAGAGAACAAACATATGGACACCAAGTGTGGGAAGCCATGGGGTGGTGGTGGTGGGATGAGTTGGGAGATTGGGATTGACCTGTATACATGTATATGCATGAAATACATAACTAATAATAACCTGCTGTATAAAAAATAAATCAAATTAAATTTCTAATTTTTAAAAAATAAAATTTAAAAATAAAACAGAAAAATGTTCTTCCCTTCACACAGATGTATTTATAGGAATGAATTATTTCCATGCTTATATCTATAAATACATAAAGGAGGAATAAAATCTAACTTGAACCATAAAAGAAAAAATAAAACACCTGAACCGACCAGTTATACAGAGGAAAACACTATCAGGGCACTTGCTCCAGCGGTAAACAATTCTGAAATTGGTCAGAGGTGGGGAATCATCTCCCATACAACCAGCAACCCACCCCCCACGCCAGGAGCATCCTCATTGCAAAGCTGGGGGACCGTGCCGAGGCATCTGTGAGTAAACGTGAGCTGAGCCCCAGGCCAGCTGCTGCTGAACTGTTCCCACCCTTCCCAGGTAAAACACCTGAATATGTACAAGGGCTTGAAAGCCTAGAGGAAGGGCCGTGGAGCCACACCAGCGACAGCACGCAGGCCAACTTGGTGCCTGCAGGCCAGCCAGGGTGGTCCTGGCCCCGGGCGCTCTTGCGGAAGCTTTCCATTGCCCTGCCTGAGATACCCCTCCTGTCCCGGCCCCCACTGCTTTTTTCCTTCCTCACCTCTGTCCGGAGAGAAATTCCAGCGGAAGGTATGGGTGACACATCCTCTTCTTTACAGGTGGCAGCCTGGCAACCCCTGCAGAAAGGCCAGCAGAGCCCCACTCACACCGGGCCACCAACAAAGCTGTGGCCCCTCACTCCCTCTCGCCAGCAGAGCCCCGAGACTGCTGACGGGGCAGAGAATATGGAGTCAGGCACAGCTTCAGGGGCTATTGCTGCCTGGAGCGCTGTTTATATTGACCTCAAACAGGCACACCTGGGGAGGGCCGGCCGGCAGGGTAAGGCTGCCCAGGTCAGCTAATCCACAACCCTCAGGGAATCACATTGTTGAAAACGGACCTCGCTAAGGCAGAATAGAAGCCAAGGAAGAAAAGGACACAATGCCATTTGCAGCACCGTAGATGAGTCTAGAGGTAATCACGTGACTTGTAGTAAGTCAGAAAGTGAAAGACACATATCGTATCCTATCACTTATAGGTGTTACCTAAGAATGGATACCAGGGCAGATATTTCCACGGAGAAGGGCCATCACAGATTCATCAAACAAACTTATGGTTCACCAATGGAAAGGTGTGAGGATTGGTTTCATTACGATATTGGGGTTAACAGACATATACAAACACAGGTGACACATATAATCACCAAAGACCTACGGAATACCAAGAGAAGACTACTCAACCTTCTGTCATAACGTACATGGGAAAAGGATCCCAGGAAGAACAGACATCTGTATATGTGTAAAACAACCACATCTTCCACACCTACAACAAGCCAAACATTGTAATCAAACTTGCTGTAATAAAAAATAAAAAATTAAATTAAAAACACGAACAAGAAGTAGTGAGACAAACTTGAGGGGCTTTCTCCTGGCACATTCCATTCTAAATTCCAATCTAGAACACAACTTCCATTGAGGCTCTGTTGCCCTAGTCACCAGATTTGGTAAGGGAGAACTGCTGCCACCTTGTGGCCGTTTCGCACAACAGCAGCTTTAATCCCAGCGCTGATGGTCAGTTGATATTCAAAATCATTGCAGGCCTGTAAATGACACCTGCCCTGAAAACAAATCCTGGGGTCACATATCGACCAAAAAATTCAAAGGACGTCCATATTTCAAAACGACCGTTTCAAAAGGCATATTTTACGCACATTAGTGTTCTGCTTCTTTTTCTTTCTTTCCTTTTTTTGTTAAAAATACGGGAATGGAAAAAGGGATCCCTCAGAATGGGCGAAAATTGTTGCAAACGAATCAATGGACAAAGGTTTAATCTCCAATATATATAAAGAGCTCATGCAGCTTAATATTAACAAAACAAACAACCCAATACAAAAATTGGGCAGAAGATCTAAAGAGATGTTTCTTCCAAGAAGACACAGAGACGGCCAAGACGCACATGAAAAGCTGCTCAACAGCACTAATTATTAGAGAAATGCAAATCAAAACTACAATGAGGTATCACCTCACACCTGTTAGAATCGGCATCATCAGAAAATCTACAAACAACCAATTCTGGGGAGGGTGTGGACAAAAGGAGCCCTCTTCCACTATTGGTGGGAATGTAAATTGATACAGTCACTATGGAGAACGGTATGGAGTTTCCTTAAAAAAACTAGAAATAGAATTACCATCTGATCCAGCAATCCCACTTCTGGGCATATACCCAGAGAAAACCATAAATCAAAAAGGCACATTCACCACAATGTTCATGGCAGCACTATTTACAATAGCCAGGTAATGGAAGCAACGTAAATGCCCACAGACAGATGAATGGATAAAGATGTGGTACATATATAAAATGGAATATTACTCAGCCATAAGAAGGAATGAAACTGGGTCATTTGTAGAGACATCGATGGATCTAGAGACTGTCATACAGAATGAAGTAAGTCAGAAAGAGGAAAACAAATATTGTATATTAATGCATATATGTGGAACCTAAAAAATGGTACAGATGAACTGGTTTGCAGGGAAGAAACAGAGACACAGAGGTAGAGAACAAACATATGGACACCAAGTGTGGGAAGCCATGGGGTGGTGGTGGTGGGATGAGTTGGGAGATTGGGATTGACCTGTATACATGTATATGCATGAAATACATAACTAATAATAACCTGCTGTATAAAAAATAAATCAAATTAAATTTCTAATTTTTAAAAAATAAAATTTAAAAATAAAACAGAAAAATGTTCTTCCCTTCACACAGATGTATTTATAGGAATGAATTATTTCCATGCTTATATCTATAAATACATAAAGGAGGAATAAAATCTAACTTGAACCATAAAAGAAAAAATAAAACACCTGAACCGACCAGTTATACAGAGGAAAACACTATCAGGGCACTTGCTCCAGCGGTAAACAATTCTGAAATTGGTCAGAGGTGGGGAATCATCTCCCATACAACCAGCAACCCACCCCCCACGCCAGGAGCATCCTCATTGCAAAGCTGGGGGACCGTGCCGAGGCATCTGTGAGTAAACGTGAGCTGAGCCCCAGGCCAGCTGCTGCTGAACTGTTCGCACCCTTCCCAGGTAAAACACCTGAATATGTACAAGGGCTTGAAAGCCTAGAGGAAGGGCGGTGGAGCCACACCAGCGACAGCACGCAGGCCAACTTGGTGCCTGCAGGCCAGCCAGGGTGGTCCTGGCACCGGGCGCTCTTCCGGAAGCTTTCCATTGCCCTGCCTGAGATACCCCTCCTGTCCCGGCCCCCACTGCTTTTTTCCTTCCTCACCTCTGTCCGGAGAGAAATTCCAGCGGAAGGTATGGGTGACACATCCTCTTCTTTACAGGTGGCAGCCTGGCAACCCCTGCAGAAAGGCCAGCAGAGCCCCACTCACACCGGGCCACCAACAAAGCTGTGGCCCCTCACTCCCTCTCGCCAGCAGAGCCCCGAGACTGCTGACGGGGCAGAGAATATGGAGTCAGGCACAGCTTCAGGGGCTATTGCTGCCTGGAGCGCTGTTTATATTGACCTCAAACAGGCACACCTGGGGAGGGCCGGCCGGCAGGGTAAGGCTGCCCAGGTCAGCTAATCCACAACCCTCAGGGAATCACATTGTTGAAAACGGACCTCGCTAAGGCAGAATAGAAGCCAAGGAAGAAAAGGACACAATGCCATTTGCAGCACCGTAGATGAGTCTAGAGGTAATCACGTGACTTGTAGTAAGTCAGAAAGTGAAAGACACATATCGTATCCTATCACTTATAGGTGTTACCTAAGAATGGATACCAGGGCAGATATTTCCACGGAGAAGGGCCATCACAGATTCATCAAACAAACTTATGGTTCACCAATGGAAAGGTGTGAGGATTGGTTTCATTACGATATTGGGGTTAACAGACATATACAAACACAGGTGACACATATAATCACCAAAGACCTACGGAATACCAAGAGAAGACTACTCAACCTTCTGTCATAACGTACATGGGAAAAGGATCCCAGGAAGAACAGACATCTGTATATGTGTAAAAGAACCCCATCTTCCACACCTACAACAAGCCAAACATTGTAATCAAACTTGGTGTAATAAAAAATAAAAAATTAAATTAAAAACACGAACAAGAAGTAGTGAGACAAACGTGAGGGGCTTTCTCCTGGCACATTCCATTCTAAATTCCAATCTAGAACACGACTTCCATTGAGGCTCTGTTGCCCTAGTCACCAGATTTGGTAAGGGAGAACTGCTGCCACCTTGTGGCCGTTTCGCACAACAGCAGCTTTAATCCCAGCGCTGATGGTCAGTTGATATTCAAAATCATTGCAGGCCTGTAAATGACACCTGCCCTGAAAACAAATCCTGGGGTCACATATCGACCAAAAAATTCAAAGGACGTCCATATTTCAAAACGACCGTTTCAAAAGGCATATTTTACGCACATTAGTGTTCTGCTTCTTTTTCTTTCTTTCCTTTTTTTGTTAAAAATACGGGAATGGAAAAAGGCATCCCTCAGAATGGGCGAAAATCGTTGCAAACGAATCAATGGACAAAGGTTTAATCTCCAATATATATAAAGAGCTCATGCAGCTTAATATTAACAAAACAAACAACCCAATACAAAAAATGGGCAGAAGATCTAAAGAGATGTTTCTTCCAAGAAGACACAGAGATGGCCAAGACGCACATGAAAAGCTGCTCAACAGCACTAATTATTAGAGAAATGCAAATCAAAACTACAATGAGGTATCACCTCACACCTGTTAGAATCGGCATCATCAGAAAATCTACAAACAACCAATTCTGGGGAGGGTGTGGACAAAAGGAGCCCTCTTCCACTATTGGTGGGAATGTAAATTGATACAGTCACTATGGAGAACGGTATGGAGTTTCCTTTAAAAAACTAGAAATAGAATTACCATCTGATCCAGCAATCCCACTTCTGGGCATATACCCAGAGAAAACCATAAATCAAAAAGGCACATTCACCACAATGTTCATGGCAGCACTATTTACAATAGCCAGGTAATGGAAGCAACGTAAATGCCCACAGACAGATGAATGGATAAAGATGTGGTACATATATAAAATGGAATATTACTCAGCCATAAGAAGGAATGAAACTGGGTCATTTGTAGAGACATCGATGGATCTAGAGACTGTCATACAGAATGAAGTAAGTCAGAAAGAGGAAAACAAATATTGTATATTAATGCATATATGTGGAACCTAAAAAATGGTACAGATGAACTTGTTTGCAGGGAAGAAACAGAGACACAGAGGTAGAGAACAAACATATGGACACCAAGTGTGGGAAGCCATGGGGTGGTGGTGGTGGGATGAGTTGGGAGATTGGGATTGACCTGTATACATGTATATGCATGAAATACATAACTAATAATAACCTGCTGTATAAAAAAATAAATCAAATTAAATTTCAAATTTTTAAAAAATAAAATTTAAAAATAAAACAGAAAAATGTTCTTCCCTTCACACAGATGTATTTATAGGAATGAATTATTTCCATGCTTATATCTATAAATACATAAAGGAGGAATACAATCTAACTTGAACCATAAAAGGAAAAAAAAAAAACCTGAACCCACCAGTTATACAGAGGAAAACCCTATCAGGGCACTTGCTCCAGCGGTAAACAATTCTGAAATTGGTCAGAGGTGGGGAATCATCTCCCATACAACCAGCAACCCACCCCCCACGCCAGGAGCATCCTCATTGCAAAGCTGGGGGACCGTGCCGAGGCATCTGTGAGTAAACGTGAGCTGAGCCCCAGGCCAGCTGCTGCTGAACTGTTCCCACCCTTCCCAGGTAAAACACCTGAATATGTACAAGGGCTTGAAAGCCTAGAGGAAGGGCCGTGGAGCCACACCAGCGACAGCACGCAGGCCAACTTGGTGCCTGCAGGCCAGCCAGGGTGGTCCTGGCCCCGGGCGCTCTTGCGGAAGCTTTCCATTGCCCTGCCTGAGATACCCCTCCTGTCCCGGCCCCCACTGCTTTTTTCCTTCCTCACCTCTGTCCGGAGAGAAATTCCAGCGGAAGGTATGGGTGACACATCCTCTTCTTTACAGGTGGCAGCCTGGCAACCCCTGCAGAAAGGCCAGCAGAGCCCCACTCACACCGGGCCACCAACAAAGCTGTGGCCCCTCACTCCCTCTCGCCAGCAGAGCCCCGAGACTGCTGACGGGGCAGAGAATATGGAGTCAGGCACAGCTTCAGGGGCTATTGCTGCCTGGAGCGCTGTTTATATTGACCTCAAACAGGCACACCTGGGGAGGGCCGGCCGGCAGGGTAAGGCTGCCCAGGTCAGCTAATCCACAACCCTCAGGGAATCACATTGTTGAAAACGGACCTCGCTAAGGCAGAATAGAAGCCAAGGAAGAAAAGGACACAATGCCATTTGCAGCACCGTAGATGAGTCTAGAGGTAATCACGTGACTTGTAGTAAGTCAGAAAGTGAAAGACACATATCGTATCATATCACTTATAGGTGTTACCTAAGAATGGATACCAGGGCAGATATTTCCACGGAGAAGGGCCATCACAGATTCATCAAACAAACTTATGGTTCACCAATGGAAAGGTGTGAGGATTGGTTTCATTACGATATTGGGGTTAACAGACATGTACAAACACAGGTGACACATATAATCACCAAAGACCTACGGAATACCAAGAGAAGACTACTCAACATTCTGTCATAACGTACATGGGAAAAGGATCCCAGGAAGAACAGACATCTGTATATGTGTAAAAGAACCCCATCTTCCACACCTACAACAAGCCAAACATTGTAATCAAACTTGCTGTAATAAAAAATAAAAAATTAAATTAAAAACACGAACAAGAAGTAGTGAGACAAACGTGAGGGGCTTTCTCCTGGCACATTCCATTCTAAATTCCAATCTAGAACACGACTTCCATTGAGGCTCTGTTGCCCTAGTCACCAGATTTGGTAAGGGAGAACTGCTGCCACCTTGTGGCCGTTTCGCACAACAGCAACTTTAATCCCAGCGCTGATGGTCAGTTGATATTCAAAATCATTGCAGGCCTGTAAATGACACCTGCCCTAAAAACAAATCCTGGGGTCACATATCGACCAAAAAATTCAAAGTCGTCCATATTTCAAAACGACCATTTCAAAAGGCATATTTTACGCACATTAGTGTTCTGCTTCTTTTTCTTTCTTTCCTTTTTTTGTTAAAAATACGGGAATGGAAAAAGGCATCCCTCAGAATGGGCGAAAATCGTTGCAAACGAATCAATGGACAAAGGTTTAATCTCCAATATATATAAAGAGCTCATGCAGCTTAATATTAACAAAACAAACAACCCAATACAAAAAATGGGCAGAAGATCTAAAGAGATGTTTCTTCCAAGAAGACACAGAGATGGCCAAGACGCACATGAAAAGCTGCTCAACAGCACTAATTATTAGAGAAATGCAAATCAAAACTACAATGAGGTATCACCTCACACCTGTTAGAATCGGCATCATCAGAAAATCTACAAACAACCAATTCTGGGGAGGGTGTGGACAAAAGGAGCCCTCTTCCACTATTGGTGGGAATGTAAATTGATACAGTCACTATGGAGAACGGTATGGAGTTTCCTTAAAAAAACTAGAAATAGAATTACCATCTGATCCAGCAATCCCACTTCTGGGCATATACCCAGAGAAAACCAAAAATCAAAAAGGCACATTCACCACAATGTTCATGGCAGCACTATTTACAATAGCCAGGTAATGGAAGCAACGTAAATGCCCACAGACAGATGAATGGATAAAGATGTGGTACATATATAAAATGGAATATTACTCAGCCATAAGAAGGAATGAAACTGGGTCATTTGTAGAGACATCGATGGATCTAGAGACTGTCATACAGAATGAAGTAAGTCAGAAAGAGGAAAACAAATATTGTATATTAATGCATATATGTGGAACCTAAAAAATGGTACAGATGAACTGATTTGCAGGGAAGAAACAGAGACACAGAGGTAGACAACAAACATATGGACACCAAGTGTGGGAAGCCATGGGGTGGTGGTGGTGGGATGAGTTGGGAGATTGGGATTGACCTGTATACATGTATATGCATAAAATACATAACTAATAATAACCTGCTGTATAAAAAAATAAATCAAATTAAATTTCTAATTTTTAAAAAATAAAATTTAAAAATAAAACAGAAAAATGTTCTTCCCTTCACACAGATGTATTTATAGGAATGAATTATTTCCATGCTTATATCTATAAATACATAAAGGAGGAATAAAATCTAACTTGAACCATAAAAGAAAAAAAAAAACCTGAACCCACCAGTTATAGAGAGGAATACCCTATCAGGGCACTTGCTCCAGCGGTAAACAATTATGAAATTGGTCAGAGGTGGGGAATCATCTCCCATACAACCAGCAACCCACCCCCCACGCCAGGAGCATCCTCATTGCAAAGCTGGGGAACCATGCCGAGGCATCTCTGAGTAAACATGAGCTGAGCCCCAGGCCAGCTGCTGCTGAACTGTTCCCTCCCTTCCCAGGTAAAACACCTGAATATGTACAAGGGCTTGAAAGCCTAGAGGAAGGGCGGTGGAGCCACACCAGCGACAGCACGCAGGCCAACTTGGTGCCTGCAGGCCAGCCAGGGTGGTCCTGGCCCCAGGCGCTCTTACGGAAGCTTTCCATTGCCCTGCCTGAGATACCCCTCCTGTCCCGGCCCCCACTGCTTTTTTCCTTCCTCACCTCTGTCCGGAGAGAAATTCCAGCGGAAGGTATGGGTGACACATCCTCTTCTTTACAGGTGGCAGCCTGGCAACCCCTGCAGAAAGGCCAGCAGAGCCCCACTCACACCGGGCCACCAACAAAGCTGTGGCCCCTCACTCCCTCTCGCCAGCAGAGCCCCGAGACTGCTGACGGGGCAGAGAATATGGAGTCAGGCACAGCTTCAGGGGCTATTGCTGCCTGGAGCGCTGTTTATATTGACCTCAAACAGGCACACCTGGGGAGGGCCGGCCGGCAGGGTAAGGCTGCCCAGGTCAGCTAATCCACAACCCTCAGGGAATCACATTTTTGAAAACGGACCTCGCTAAGGCAGAATAGAAGCCAAGGAAGAAAAGGACACAATGCCATTTGCAGCACCGTAGATGAGTCTAGAGGTAATCACGTGACTTGTAGTAAGTCAGAAAGTGAAAGACACATATCGTATCATATCACTTATAGGTGTTACTTAAGAATGGATACCAGGGCAGATATTTCCACGGAGAAGGGCCATCACAGATTCATCAAACAAACTTATGGTTCACCAATGGAAAGGTGTGAGGATTGGTTTCATTACGATATTGGGGTTAACAGACATATACAAACACAGGTGACACATATAATCACCAAAGACCTACGGAATACCAAGAGAAGACTACTCAACCTTCTGTCATAACGTACATGGGAAAAGGATCCCAGGAAGAACAGACATCTGTATATGTGTAAAAGAACCCCATCTTCCACACCTACAACAAGCCAAACATTGTAATCAAACTTGCTGTAATAAAAACTAAAAAATTAAATTAAAAACACGAACAAGAAGTAGTGAGACAAACTTGAGGGGCTTTCTCCTGGCACATTCCATTCTAAATTCCAATCTAGAACACGACTTCCATTGAGGCTCTGTTGCCCTAGTCACCAGATTTGGTAAGGGAGAACTGCTGCCACCTTGTGGCCGTTTCGCACAACAGCAGCTTTAATCCCAGCGCTGATGGTCAGTTGATATTCAAAATCATTGCAGGCCTGTAAATGACACCTGCCCTGAAAACAAATCCTGGGGTCACATATCGACCAAAAAATTCAAAGGACGTCCATATTTCAAAACGACCGTTTCAAAAGGCATATTTTACGCACATTAGTGTTCTGCTTCTTTTTCTTTCTTTCCTTTTTTTGTTAAAAATACGGGAATGGAAAAAGGCATCCCTCAGAATGGGCGAAAATCGTTGCAAACGAATCAATGGACAAAGGTTTAATCTCCAATATATATAAAGAGCTCATGCAGCTTAATATTAACAAAACAAACAACCCAATACAAAAAATGGGCAGAAGATCTAAAGAGATGTTTCTTCCAAGAAGACACAGAGATGGCCAAGACGCACATGAAAAGCTGCTCAACAGCACTAATTATTAGAGAAATGCAAATCAAAACTACAATGAGGTATCACCTCACACCTGTTAGAATCGGCATCATCAGAAAATCTACAAACAACCAATTCTGGGGAGGGTGTGGACAAAAGGAGCCCTCTTCCACTATTGGTGGGAATGTAAATTGATACAGTCACTATGGAGAACGGTATGGAGTTTCCTTAAAAAAACTAGAAATAGAATTACCATCTGATCCAGCAATCCCACTTCTGGGCATATACCCAGAGAAAACCATAAATCAAAAAGGCACATTCACCACAATGTTCATGGCAGCACTATTTACAATAGCCAGGTAATGGAAGCAACGTAAATGCCCACAGACAGATGAATGGATAAAGATGTGGTACATATATAAAATGGAATATTACTCAGCCATAAGAAGGAATGAAACTGGGTCATTTGTAGAGACATCGATGGATCTAGAGACTGTCATACAGAATGAAGTAAGTCAGAAAGAGGAAAACAAATATTGTATATTAATGCATATATGTGGAACCTAAAAAATGGTACAGATGAACTGGTTTGCAGGGAAGAAACAGGGACACAGAGGTAGAGAACAAACATATGGACACCAAGTGCGGGAAGCCATGGGGTGGTGGTGGTGGGATGAGTTGGGAGATTGGGATTGACCTGTATACATGTATATGCATAAAATACATAACTAATAATAACCTGCTGTATAAAAAAATAAATCAAATTAAATTTCTAATTTTTAAAAAATAAAATTTAAAAATAAAACAGAAAAATGTTCTTCCCTTCACACAGATGTATTTATAGGAATGAATTATTTCCATGCTTATATCTATAAATACATAAAGGAGGAATAAAATCTAACTTGAACCATAAAAGAAAAAAAAAACCTGAACCCACCAGTTATAGAGAGGAATACCCTATCAGGGCACTTGCTCCAGCGGTAAACAATTATGAAATTGGTCAGAGGTGGGGAATCATCTCCCATACAACCAGCAACCCACCCCCCACGCCAGGAGCATCCTCATTGCAAAGCTGGGGAACCATGCCGAGGCATCTCTGAGTAAACATGAGCTGAGCCCCAGGCCAGCTGCTGCTGAACTGTTCCCACCCTTCCCAGGTAAAACACCTGAATATGTACAAGGGCTTGAAAGCCTAGAGGAAGGGCCGTGGAGCCACACCAGCGACAGCACGCAGGCCAACTTGGTGCCTGCAGGCCAGCCAGTGTGGTCCTGGCCCCGGGCGCTCTTGCGGAAGCTTTCCATTGCCCTGCCTGAGATACCCCTCCTGTCCTGGCCCCCACTGCTTTTTTCCTTCCTCACCTCTGTCCGGAGAGAAATTCCAGCGGAAGGTATGGGTGACACATCCTCTTCTTTACAGGTGGCAGCCTGGCAACCCCTGCAGAAAGGCCAGCAGAGCCCCACTCACACCGGGCCACCAACAAAGCTGTGGCCCCTCACTCCCTCCCACCAGCAGAGCCCCGAGACTGCTGACAGGGCAGAGAATATGGAGTCAGGCACAGCATCAGGGGCTATTGCTGCCTGGAGCGCTGTTTATATTGACCTCAAACAGGCACACCTGGAGAGGGCCGGCCGGCAGGGTAAGGCTGCCCAGGTCAGCTAATCCACAACCCTCAGGGAATCACATTGTTGAAAACGGACCTCGCTAAGGCAGAATAGAAGCCAAGGAAGAAAAGGACACAATGCCATTTGCAGCACCGTAGATGAGTCTAGAGGTAATCACGTGACTTGTAGTAAGTCAGAAAGTGAAAGACACATATCGTATCCTATCACTTATAGGTGTTACCTAAGAATGGATACCAGGGCAGATATTTCCACGGAGAAGGGCCATCACAGATTCATCAAACAAACTTATGGTTCACCAATGGAAAGGTGTGAGGATTGGTTTCATTACGATATTGGGGTTAACAGACATATACAAACACAGGTGACACATATAATCACCAAAGACCTACGGAATACCAAGAGAAGACTACTCAACCTTCTGTCATAACGTACATGGGAAAAGGATCCCAGGAAGAACAGACATCTGTATATGTGTAAAACAACCACATCTTCCACACCTACAACAAGCCAAACATTGTAATCAAACTTGCTGTAATAAAAAATAAAAAATTAAATTAAAAACACGAACAAGAAGTAGTGAGACAAACTTGAGGGGCTTTCTCCTGGCACATTCCATTCTAAATTCCAATCTAGAACACGACTTCCATTGAGGCTCTGTTGCCCTAGTCACCAGATTTGGTAAGGGAGAACTGCTGCCACCTTGTGGCCGTTTCGCACAACAGCAGCTTTAATCCCAGCGCTGATGGTCAGTTGATATTCAAAATCATTGCAGGCCTGTAAATGACACCTGCCCTGAAAACAAATCCTGGGGTCACATATCGACCAAAAAATTCAAAGGACGTCCATATTTCAAAACGACCGTTTCAAAAGGCATATTTTACGCACATTAGTGTTCTGCTTCTTTTTCTTTCTTTCCTTTTTTTGTTAAAAATACGGGAATGGAAAAAGGGATCCCTCAGAATGGGCGAAAATCGTTGCAAACGAATCAATGGACAAAGGTTTAATCTCCAATATATATAAAGAGCTCATGCAGCTTAATATTAACAAAACAAACAACCCAATACAAAAATTGGGCAGAAGATCTAAAGAGATGTTTCTTCCAAGAAGACACAGAGACGGCCAAGACGCACATGAAAAGCTGCTCAACAGCACTAATTATTAGAGAAATGCAAATCAAAACTACAATGAGGTATCACCTCACACCTGTTAGAATCGGCATCATCAGAAAATCTACAAACAACCAATTCTGGGGAGGGTGTGGACAAAAGGAGCCCTCTTCCACTATTGGTGGGAATGTAAATTGATACAGTCACTATGGAGAACGGTATGGAGTTTCCTTAAAAAAACTAGAAATAGAATTACCATCTGATCCAGCAATCCCACTTCTGGGCATATACCCAGAGAAAACCATAAATCAAAAAGGCACATTCACCACAATGTTCATGGCAGCACTATTTACAATAGCCAGGTAATGGAAGCAACGTAAATGCCCACAGACAGATGAATGGATAAAGATGTGGTACATATATAAAATGGAATATTACTCAGCCATAAGAAGGAATGAAACTGGGTCATTTGTAGAGACATCGATGGATCTAGAGACTGTCATACAGAATGAAGTAAGTCAGAAAGAGGAAAACAAATATTGTATATTAATGCATATATGTGGAACCTAAAAAATGGTACAGATGAACTGGTTTGCAGGGAAGAAACAGAGACACAGAGGTAGAGAACAAACATATGGACACCAAGTGTGGGAAGCCATGGGGTGGTGGTGGTGGGATGAGTTGGGAGATTGGGATTGACCTGTATACATGTATATGCATGAAATACATAACTAATAATAACCTGCTGTATAAAAAATAAATCAAATTAAATTTCTAATTTTTAAAAAATAAAATTTAAAAATAAAACAGAAAAATGTTCTTCCCTTCACACAGATGTATTTATAGGAATGAATTATTTCCATGCTTATATCTATAAATACATAAAGGAGGAATAAAATCTAACTTGAACCATAAAAGAAAAAATAAAACACCTGAACCGACCAGTTATACAGAGGAAAACACTATCAGGGCACTTGCTCCAGCGGTAAACAATTCTGAAATTGGTCAGAGGTGGGGAATCATCTCCCATACAACCATCAACCCACCCCCCACGCCAGGAGCATCCTCATTGCAAAGCTGGGGGACCGTGCCGAGGCATCTGTGAGTAAACGTGAGCTGAGCCCCAGGCCAGCTGCTGCTGAACTGTTCCCACCCTTCCCAGGTAAAACACCTGAATATGTACAAGGGCTTGAAAGCCTAGAGGAAGGGCGGTGGAGCCACACCAGCGACAGCACGCAGGCCAACTTGGTGCCTGCAGGCCAGCCAGGGTGGTCCTGGCCCCGGGCGCTCTTCCGGAAGCTTTCCATTGCCCTGCCTGAGATACCCCTCCTGTCCCGGCCCCCACTGCTTTTTTCCTTCCTCACCTCTGTCCGGAGAGAAATTCCAGCGGAAGGTATGGGTGACACATCCTCTTCTTTACAGGTGGCAGCCTGGCAACCCCTGCAGAAAGGCCAGCAGAGCCCCACTCACACCGGGCCACCAACAAAGCTGTGGCCCCTCACTCCCTCTCGCCAGCAGAGCCCCGAGACTGCTGACGGGGCAGAGAATATGGAGTCAGGCACAGCTTCAGGGGCTATTGCTGCCTGGAGCGCTGTTTATATTGACCTCAAACAGGCACACCTGGGGAGGGCCGGCCGGCAGGGTAAGGCTGCCCAGGTCAGCTAATCCACAACCCTCAGGGAATCACATTGTTGAAAACGGACCTCGCTAAGGCAGAATAGAAGCCAAGGAAGAAAAGGACACAATGCCATTTGCAGCACCGTAGATGAGTCTAGAGGTAATCACGTGACTTGTAGTAAGTCAGAAAGTGAAAGACACATATCGTATCCTATCACTTATAGGTGTTACCTAAGAATGGATACCAGGGCAGATATTTCCACGGAGAAGGGCCATCACAGATTCATCAAACAAACTTATGGTTCACCAATGGAAAGGTGTGAGGATTGGTTTCATTACGATATTGGGGTTAACAGACATATACAAACACAGGTGACACATATAATCACCAAAGACCTACGGAATACCAAGAGAAGACTACTCAACCTTCTGTCATAACGTACATGGGAAAAGGATCCCAGGAAGAACAGACATCTGTATATGTGTAAAACAACCACATCTTCCACACCTACAACAAGCCAAACATTGTAATCAAACTTGCTGTAATAAAAAATAAAAAATTAAATTAAAAACACGAACAAGAAGTAGTGAGACAAACTTGAGGGGCTTTCTCCTGGCACATTCCATTCTAAATTCCAATCTAGAACACGACTTCCATTGAGGCTCTGTTGCCCTAGTCACCAGATTTGGTAAGGGAGAACTGCTGCCACCTTGTGGCCGTTTCGCACAACAGCAGCTTTAATCCCAGCGCTGATGGTCAGTTGATATTCAAAATCATTGCAGGCCTGTAAATGACACCTGCCCTGAAAAAAAATCCTGGGGTCACATATCGACCAAAAAATTCAAAGGACGTCCATATTTCAAAACGACCGTTTCAAAAGGCATATTTTACGCACATTAGTGTTCTGCTTCTTTTTCTTTCTTTCCTTTTTTTGTTAAAAATACGGGAATGGAAAAAGGGATCCCTCAGAATGGGCGAAAATCGTTGCAAACGAATCAATGGACAAAGGTTTAATCTCCAATATATATAAAGAGCTCATGCAGCTTAATATTAACAAAACAAACAACCCAATACAAAAATTGGGCAGAAGATCTAAAGAGATGTTTCTTCCAAGAAGACACAGAGACGGCCAAGACGCACATGAAAAGCTGCTCAACAGCACTAATTATTAGAGAAATGCAAATCAAAACTACAATGAGGTATCACCTCACACCTGTTAGAATCGGCATCATCAGAAAATCTACAAACAACCAATTCTGGGGAGGGTGTGGACAAAAGGAGCCCTCTTCCACTATTGGTGGGAATGTAAATTGATACAGTCACTATGGAGAACGGTATGGAGTTTCCTTAAAAAAACTAGAAATAGAATTACCATCTGATCCAGCAATCCCACTTCTGGGCATATACCCAGAGAAAACCATAAATCAAAAAGGCACATTCACCACAATGTTCATGGCAGCACTATTTACAATAGCCAGGTAATGGAAGCAACGTAAATGCCCACAGACAGATGAATGGATAAAGATGTGGTACATATATAAAATGGAATATTACTCAGCCATAAGAAGGAATGAAACTGGGTCATTTGTAGAGACATCGATGGATCTAGAGACTGTCATACAGAATGAAGTAAGTCAGAAAGAGGAAAACAAATATTGTATATTAATGCATATATGTGGAACCTAAAAAATGGTACAGATGAACTGGTTTGCAGGGAAGAAACAGAGACACAGAGGTAGAGAACAAACATATGGACACCAAGTGTGGGAAGCCATGGGGTGGTGGTGGTGGGATGAGTTGGGAGATTGGGATTGACCTGTATACATGTATATGCATGAAATACATAACTAATAATAACCTGCTGTATAAAAAATAAATCAAATTAAATTTCAAATTTTTAAAAAATAAAATTTAAAAATAAAACAGAAAAATGTTCTTCCCTTCACACAGATGTATTTATAGGAATGAATTATTTCCATGCTTATATCTATAAATACATAAAGGAGGAATAAAATCTAACTTGAACCATAAAAGAAAAAATAAAACACCTGAACCGACCAGTTATACAGAGGAAAACACTATCAGGGCACTTGCTCCAGCGGTAAACAATTCTGAAATTGGTCAGAGGTGGGGAATCATCTCCCATACAACCATCAACCCACCCCCCACGCCAGGAGCATCCTCATTGCAAAGCTGGGGGACCGTGCCGAGGCATCTGTGAGTAAACGTGAGCTGAGCCCCAGGCCAGCTGCTGCTGAACTGTTCCCACCCTTCCCAGGTAAAACACCTGAATATGTACAAGGGCTTGAAAGCCTAGAGGAAGGGCGGTGGAGCCACACCAGCGACAGCACGCAGGCCAACTTGGTGCCTGCAGGCCAGCCAGGGTGGTCCTGGCACCGGGCGCTCTTCCGGAAGCTTTCCATTGCCCTGCCTGAGATACCCCTCCTGTCCCGGCCCCCACTGCTTTTTTCCTTCCTCACCTCTGTCCGGAGAGAAATTCCAGCGGAAGGTATGGGTGACACATCCTCTTCTTTACAGGTGGCAGCCTGGCAACCCCTGCAGAAAGGCCAGCAGAGCCCCACTCACACCGGGCCACCAACAAAGCTGTGGCCCCTCACTCCCTCCCGCCAGCACAGCCCCGAGACTGCTGACGGGGCAGAGAATATGGAGTCAGGCACAGCTTCAGGGGCTATTGCTGCCTGGAGCGCTGTTTATATTGACCTCAAACAGGCACACCTGGGGAGGGCCGGCCGGCAGGGTAAGGCTGCCCAGGTCAGCTAATCCACAACCCTCAGGGAATCACATTGTTGAAAACGGACCTCGCTAAGGCAGAATAGAAGCCAAGGAAGAAAAGGACACAATGCCATTTGCAGCACCGTAGATGAGTCTAGAGGTAATCACGTGACTTGTAGTAAGTCAGAAAGTGAAAGACACATATCGTATCATATCACTTATAGGTGTTACCTAAGAATGGATACCAGGGCAGATATTTCCACGGAGAAGGGCCATCACAGATTCATCAAACAAACTTATGGTTCACCAATGGAAAGGTGTGAGGATTGGTTTCATTACGATATTGGGGTTAACAGACATATACAAACACAGGTGACACATATAATCACCAAAGACCTACGGAATACCAAGAGAAGACTACTCAACATTCTGTCATAACGTACATGGGAAAAGGATCCCAGGAAGAACAGACATCTGTATATGTGTAAAAGAACCCCATCTTCCACACCTACAACAAGCCAAACATTGTAATCAAACTTGGTGTAATAAAAAATAAAAAATTAAATTAAAAACACGAACAAGAAGTAGTGAGACAAACGTGAGGGGCTTTCTCCTGGCACATTCCATTCTAAATTCCAATCTAGAACACGACTTCCATTGAGGCTCTGTTGCCCTAGTCACCAGATTTGGTAAGGGAGAACTGCTGCCACCTTGTGGCCGTTTCGCACAACAGCAGCTTTAATCCCAGCGCTGATGGTCAGTTGATATTCAAAATCATTGCAGGCCTGTAAATTACACCTGCCCTGAAAACAAATCCTGGGGTCACATATCGACCAAAAAATTCAAAGGACGTCCATATTTCAAAACGACCGTTTCAAAAGGCATATTTTACGCACATTAGTGTTCTGCTTCTTTTTCTTTCTTTCCTTTTTTTGTTAAAAATACGGGAATGGAAAAAGGCATCCCTCAGAATGGGCGAAAATCGTTGCAAACGAATCAATGGACAAAGGTTTAATCTCCAATATATATAAAGAGCTCATGCAGCTTAATATTAACAAAACAAACAACCCAATACAAAAAATGGGCAGAAGATCTAAAGAGATGTTTCTTCCAAGAAGACACAGAGATGGCCAAGACGCACATGAAAAGCTGCTCAACAGCACTAATTATTAGAGAAATGCAAATCAAAACTACAATGAGGTATCACCTCACACCTGTTAGAATCGGCATCATCAGAAAATCTACAAACAACCAATTCTGGGGAGGGTGTGGACAAAAGGAGCCCTCTTCCACTATTGGTGGGAATGTAAATTGATACAGTCACTATGGAGAACGGTATGGAGTTTCCTTAAAAAAACTAGAAATAGAATTACCATCTGATCCAGCAATCCCACTTCTGGGCATATACCCAGAGAAAACCATAAATCAAAAAGGCACATTCACCACAATGTTCATGGCAGCACTATTTACAATAGCCAGGTAATGGAAGCAACGTAAATGCCCACAGACAGATGAATGGATAAAGATGTGGTACATATATAAAATGGAATATTACTCAGCCATAAGAAGGAATGAAACTGGGTCATTTGTAGAGACATCGATGGATCTAGAGACTGTCATACAGAATGAAGTAAGTCAGAAAGAGGAAAACAAATATTGTATATTAATGCATATATGTGGAACCTAAAAAATGGTACAGATGAACTGGTTTGCAGGGAAGAAACAGAGACACAGAGGTAGAGAACAAACATATGGACACCAAGTGTGGGAAGCCATGGGGTGGTGGTGGTGGGATGAGTTGGGAGATTGGGATTGACCTGTATACATGTATATGCATGAAATACATAACTAATAATAACCTGCTGTATAAAAAAATAAATCAAATTAAATTTCAAATTTTTAAAAAATAAAATTTAAAAATAAAACAGAAAAATGTTCTTCCATTCACACAGATGTATTTATAGGAATGAATTATTTCCATGCTTATATCTATAAATACATAAAGGAGGAATACAATCTAACTTGAACCATAAAAGGAAAAAAAAAAAACCTGAACCCACCAGTTATACAGAGGAAAACCCTATCAGGGCACTTGCTCCAGCGGTAAACAATTCTGAAATTGGTCAGAGGTGGGGAATCATCTCCCATACAACCATCAACCCACCCCCCACGCCAGGAGCATCCTCATTGCAAAGCTGGGGGACCGTGCCGAGGCATCTGTGAGTAAACGTGAGCTGAGCCCCAGGCCAGCTGCTGCTGAACTGTTCCCACCCTTCCCAGGTAAAACACCTGAATATGTACAAGGGCTTGAAAGCCTAGAGGAATGGCGGTGGAGCCACACGAGCGATAGCACGCAGGCCAACTTGGTGCCTGCATGCCAGCCAGGGTGGTCCTGGCCCCAGGCGCTCTTCCGGAAACTTTCCATTGCCCTGCCTGAGATACCCCTCCTGTCCCGGCCCCCACTGCTTTTTTCCTTCCTCACCTCTGTCCGGAGAGAAATTCCAGCGGAAGGTATGGGTGACACATCCTCTTCTTTACAGGTGGCAGCCTGGCAACCCCTGCAGAAAGGCCAGCAGAGCCCCACTCACACCGGGCCACCAACAAAGCTGTGGCCCCTCACACCCTCTCGCCAGCAGAGCCCCGAGACTGCTGACGGGGCAGAGAATATGGAGTCAGGCACAGCTTCAGGGGCTATTGCTGCCTGGAGCGCTGTTTATATTGACCTCAAACAGGCACACCAGGGGAGGGCCGGCCGGCAGGGTAAGGCTGCCCAGGTCAGCTAATCCACAACCCTCAGGGAATCACATTGTTGAAAACGGACCTCGCTAAGGCAGAATAGAAGCCAAGGAAGAAAAGGACACAATGCCATTTGCAGCACCGTAGATGAGTCTAGAGGTAATCACGTGACTTGTAGTAAGTCAGAAAGTGAAAGACACATATCGTATCATATCACTTATAGGTGTTACCTAAGAATGGATACCAGGGCAGATATTTCCACGGAGAAGGGCCATCACAGATTCATCAAACAAACTTATGGTTCACCAATGGAAAGGAGTGAGGATTGGTTTCATTACGATATTGGGGTTAACAGACATATACAAACACAGGTGACACATATAATCACCAAAGACCTACGGAATACCAAGAGAAGACTACTCAACATTCTGTCATAACGTACATGGGAAAAGGATCCCAGGAAGAACAGACATCTGTATATGTGTAAAAGAACCCCATCTTCCACACCTACAACAAGCCAAACATTGTAATCAAACTTGGTGTAATAAAAAATAAAAAATTAAATTAAAAACACGAACAAGAAGTAGTGAGACAAACGTGAGGGGCTTTCTCCTGGCACATTCCATTCTAAATTCCAATCTAGAACACGACTTCCATTGAGGCTCTGTTGCCCTAGTCACCAGATTTGGTAAGGGAGAACTGCTGCCACCTTGTGGCCGTTTCGCACAACAGCAACTTTAATCCCAGCGCTGATGGTCAGTTGATATTCAAAATCATTGCAGGCCTGTAAATGACACCTGCCCTAAAAACAAATCCTGGGGTCACATATCGACCAAAAAATTCAAAGGACGTCCATATTTCAAAACGACCATTTCAAAAGGCATATTTTACGCACATTAGTGTTCTGCTTCTTTTTCTTTCTTTCCTTTTTTTGTTAAAAATACGGGAATGGAAAAAGGCATCCCTCAGAATGGGCGAAAATCGTTGCAAACGAATCAATGGACAAAGGTTTAATCTCCAATATATATAAAGAGCTCATGCAGCTTAATATTAACAAAACAAACAACCCAATACAAAAAATGGGCAGAAGATCTAAAGAGATGTTTCTTCCAAGAAGACACAGAGATGGCCAAGACGCACATGAAAAGCTGCTCAACAGCACTAATTATTAGAGAAATGCAAATCAAAACTACAATGAGGTATCACCTCACACCTGTTAGAATCGGCATCATCAGAAAATCTACAAACAACCAATTCTGGGGAGGGTGTGGACAAAAGGAGCCCTCTTCCACTATTGGTGGGAATGTAAATTGATACAGTCACTATGGAGAACGGTATGGAGTTTCCTTAAAAAAACTAGAAATAGAATTACCATCTGATCCAGCAATCCCACTTCTGGGCATATACCCAGAGAAAACCATAAATCAAAAAGGCACATTCACCACAATGTTCATGGCAGCACTATTTACAATAGCCAGGTAATGGAAGCAACGTAAATGCCCACAGACAGATGAATGGATAAAGATGTGGTACATATATAAAATGGAATATTACTCAGCCATAAGAAGGAATGAAACTGGGTCATTTGTAGAGACATCGATGGATCTAGAGACTGTCATACAGAATGAAGTAAGTCAGAAAGAGGAAAACAAATATTGTATATTAATGCATATATGTGGAACCTAAAAAATGGTACAGATGAACTGGTTTGCAGGGAAGAAACAGAGACACAGAGGTAGACAACAAACATATGGACACCAAGTGTGGGAAGCCATGGGGTGGTGGTGGTGGGATGAGTTGGGAGATTGGGATTGACCTGTATACATGTATATGCATAAAATACATAACTAATAATAACCTGCTGTATAAAAAAATAAATCAAATTAAATTTCTAATTTTTAAAAAATAAAATTTAAAAATAAAACAGAAAAATGTTCTTCCCTTCACACAGATGTATTTATAGGAATGAATTATTTCCATGCTTATATCTATAAATACATAAAGGAGGAATAAAATCTAACTTGAACCATAAAAGAAAAAAAAAACCTGAACCCACCAGTTATAGAGAGGAATACCCTATCAGGGCACTTGCTCCAGCGGTAAACAATTATGAAATTGGTCAGAGGTGGGGAATCATCTCCCATACAACCAGCAACCCACCCCCCACGCCAGGAGCATCCTCATTGCAAAGCTGGGGAACCATGCCGAGGCATCTCTGAGTAAACATGAGCTGAGCCCCAGGCCAGCTGCTGCTGAACTGTTCCCACCCTTCCCAGGTAAAACACCTGAATATGTACAAGGGCTTGAAAGCCTAGAGGAAGGGCGGTGGAGCCACACCAGCGACAGCACGCAGGCCAACTTGGTGCCTGCAGGCCAGCCAGGGTGGTCCTGGCCCCAGGCGCTCTTCCGGAAGCTTTCCATTGCCCTGCCTGAGATACCCCTCCTGTCCCGGCCCCCACTGCTTTTTTCCTTCCTCACCTCTGTCCGGAGAGAAATTCCAGCGGAAGGTATGGGTGACACATCCTCTTCTTTACAGGTGGCAGCCTGGCAACCCCTGCAGAAAGGCCAGCAGAGCCCCACTCACACCGGGCCACCAACAAAGCTGTGGCCCCTCACTCCCTCTCGCCAGCAGAGCCCCGAGACTGCTGACGGGGCAGAGAATATGGAGTCAGGCACAGCTTCAGGGGCTATTGCTGCCTGGAGCGCTGTTTATATTGACCTCAAACAGGCACACCTGGGGAGGGCCGGCCGGCAGGGTAAGGCTGCCCAGGTCAGCTAATCCACAACCCTCAGGGAATCACATTGTTGAAAACGGACCTCGCTAAGGCAGAATAGAAGCCAAGGAAGAAAAGGACACAATGCCATTTGCAGCACCGTAGATGAGTCTAGAGGTAATCACGTGACTTGTAGTAAGTCAGAAAGTGAAAGACACATATCGTATCATATCACTTATAGGTGTTACTTAAGAATGGATACCAGGGCAGATATTTCCACGGAGAAGGGCCATCACAGATTCATCAAACAAACTTATGGTTCACCAATGGAAAGGTGTGAGGATTGGTTTCATTACGATATTGGGGTTAACAGACATATACAAACACAGGTGACACATATAATCACCAAAGACCTACGGAATACCAAGAGAAGACTACTCAACCTTCTGTCATAACGTACATGGGAAAAGGATCCCAGGAAGAACAGACATCTGTATATGTGTAAAAGAACCCCATCTTCCACACCTACAACAAGCCAAACATTGTAATCAAACTTGCTGTAATAAAAACTAAAAAATTAAATTAAAAACACGAACAAGAAGTAGTGAGACAAACTTGAGGGGCTTTCTCCTGGCACATTCCATTCTAAATTCCAATCTAGAACACGACTTCCATTGAGGCTCTGTTGCCCTAGTCACCAGATTTGGTAAGGGAGAACTGCTGCCACCTTGTGGCCGTTTCGCACAACAGCAGCTTTAATCCCAGCGCTGATGGTCAGTTGATATTCAAAATCATTGCAGGCCTGTAAATGACACCTGCCCTGAAAACAAATCCTGGGGTCACATATCGACCAAAAAATTCAAAGGACGTCCATATTTCAAAACGACCGTTTCAAAAGGGATATTTTACGCACATTAGTGTTCTGCTTCTTTTTCTTTCTTTCCTTTTTTTGTTAAAAATACGGGAATGGAAAAAGGCATCCCTCAGAATGGGCGAAAATCGTTGCAAACGAATCAATGGACAAAGGTTTAATCTCCAATATATATAAAGAGCTCATGCAGCTTAATATTAACAAAACAAACAACCCAATACAAAAAATGGGCAGAAGATCTAAAGAGATGTTTCTTCCAAGAAGACACAGAGATGGCCAAGACGCACATGAAAAGCTGCTCAACAGCACTAATTATTAGAGAAATGCAAATCAAAACTACAATGAGGTATCACCTCACACCTGTTAGAATCGGCATCATCAGAAAATCTACAAACAACCAATTCTGGGGAGGGTGTGGACAAAAGGAGCCCTCTTCCACTATTGGTGGGAATGTAAATTGATACAGTCACTATGGAGAACGGTATGGAGTTTCCTTAAAAAAACTAGAAATAGAATTACCATCTGATCCAGCAATCCCACTTCTGGGCATATACCCAGAGAAAACCATAAATCAAAAAGGCACATTCACCACAATGTTCATGGCAGCACTATTTACAATAGCCAGGTAATGGAAGCAACGTAAATGCCCACAGACAGATGAATGGATAAAGATGTGGTACATATATAAAATGGAATATTACTCAGCCATAAGAAGGAATGAAACTGGGTCATTTGTAGAGACATCGATGGATCTAGAGACTGTCATACAGAATGAAGTAAGTCAGAAAGAGGAAAACAAATATTGTATATTAATGCATATATGTGGAACCTAAAAAATGGTACAGATGAACTGGTTTGCAGGGAAGAAACAGAGACACAGAGGTAGACAACAAACATATGGACACCAAGTGTGGGAAGCCATGGGGTGGTGGTGGTGGGATGAGTTGGGAGATTGGGATTGACCTGTATACATGTATATGCATAAAATACATAACTAATAATAACCTGCTGTATAAAAAAATAAATCAAATTAAATTTCTAATTTTTAAAAAATAAAATTTAAAAATAAAACAGAAAAATGTTCTTCCCTTCACACAGATGTATTTATAGGAATGAATTATTTCCATGCTTATATCTATAAATACATAAAGGAGGAATAAAATCTAACTTGAACCATAAAAGAAAAAAAAAACCTGAACCCACCAGTTATAGAGAGGAATACCCTATCAGGGCACTTGCTCCAGCGGTAAACAATTATGAAATTGGTCAGAGGTGGGGAATCATCTCCCATACAACCAGCAACCCACCCCCCACGCCAGGAGCATCCTCATTGCAAAGCTGGGGAACCATGCCGAGGCATCTCTGAGTAAACATGAGCTGAGCCCCAGGCCAGCTGCTGCTGAACTGTTCCCACCCTTCCCAGGTAAAACACCTGAATATGTACAAGGGCTTGAAAGCCTAGAGGAAGGGCGGTGGAGCCACACCAGCGACAGCACGCAGGCCAACTTGGTGCCTGCAGGCCAGCCAGGGTGGTCCTGGCCCCAGGCGCTCTTCCGGAAGCTTTCCATTGCCCTGCCTGAGATACCCCTCCTGTCCCGGCCCCCACTGCTTTTTTCCTTCCTCACCTCTGTCCGGAGAGAAATTCCAGCGGAAGGTATGGGTGACACATCCTCTTCTTTACAGGTGGCAGCCTGGCAACCCCTGCAGAAAGGCCAGCAGAGCCCCACTCACACCGGGCCACCAACAAAGCTGTGGCCCCTCACTCCCTCTCGCCAGCAGAGCCCCGAGACTGCTGACGGGGCAGAGAATATGGAGTCAGGCACAGCTTCAGGGGCTATTGCTGCCTGGAGCGCTGTTTATATTGACCTCAAACAGGCACACCTGGGGAGGGCCGGCCGGCAGGGTAAGGCTGCCCAGGTCAGCTAATCCACAACCCTCAGGGAATCACATTGTTGAAAACGGACCTCGCTAAGGCAGAATAGAAGCCAAGGAAGAAAAGGACACAATGCCATTTGCAGCACCGTAGATGAGTCTAGAGGTAATCACGTGACTTGTAGTAAGTCAGAAAGTGAAAGACACATATCGTATCATATCACTTATAGGTGTTACTTAAGAATGGATACCAGGGCAGATATTTCCACGGAGAAGGGCCATCACAGATTCATCAAACAAACTTATGGTTCACCAATGGAAAGGTGTGAGGATTGGTTTCATTACGATATTGGGGTTAACAGACATATACAAACACAGGTGACACATATAATCACCAAAGACCTACGGAATACCAAGAGAAGA
Organism: Mesoplodon mirus; assembly: GCF_964341445.2. Classification (NCBI taxonomy): domain Eukaryota; kingdom Metazoa; phylum Chordata; class Mammalia; order Artiodactyla; family Ziphiidae; genus Mesoplodon; species Mesoplodon mirus. The sequence continues at coordinate 5,969,031 of NW_028295814.1, read as the reverse complement.
CTACTCAACCTTCTGTCATAACGTACATGGGAAAAGGATCCCAGGAAGAACAGACATCTGTATATGTGTAAAAGAACCCCATCTTCCACACCTACAACAAGCCAAACATTGTAATCAAACTTGCTGTAATAAAAACTAAAAAATTAAATTAAAAACACGAACAAGAAGTAGTGAGACAAACTTGAGGGGCTTTCTCCTGGCACATTCCATTCTAAATTCCAATCTAGAACACGACTTCCATTGAGGCTCTGTTGCCCTAGTCACCAGATTTGGTAAGGGAGAACTGCTGCCACCTTGTGGCCGTTTCGCACAACAGCAGCTTTAATCCCAGCGCTGATGGTCAGTTGATATTCAAAATCATTGCAGGCCTGTAAATGACACCTGCCCTGAAAACAAATCCTGGGGTCACATATCGACCAAAAAATTCAAAGGACGTCCATATTTCAAAACGACCGTTTCAAAAGGCATATTTTACGCACATTAGTGTTCTGCTTCTTTTTCTTTCTTTCCTTTTTTTGTTAAAAATACGGGAATGGAAAAAGGCATCCCTCAGAATGGGCGAAAATCGTTGCAAACGAATCAATGGACAAAGGTTTAATCTCCAATATATATAAAGAGCTCATGCAGCTTAATATTAACAAAACAAACAACCCAATACAAAAAATGGGCAGAAGATCTAAAGAGATGTTTCTTCCAAGAAGACACAGAGATGGCCAAGACGCACATGAAAAGCTGCTCAACAGCACTAATTATTAGAGAAATGCAAATCAAAACTACAATGAGGTATCACCTCACACCTGTTAGAATCGGCATCATCAGAAAATCTACAAACAACCAATTCTGGGGAGGGTGTGGACAAAAGGAGCCCTCTTCCACTATTGGTGGGAATGTAAATTGATACAGTCACTATGGAGAACGGTATGGAGTTTCCTTAAAAAAACTAGAAATAGAATTACCATCTGATCCAGCAATCCCACTTCTGGGCATATACCCAGAGAAAACCATAAATCAAAAAGGCACATTCACCACAATGTTCATGGCAGCACTATTTACAATAGCCAGGTAATGGAAGCAACGTAAATGCCCACAGACAGATGAATGGATAAAGATGTGGTACATATATAAAATGGAATATTACTCAGCCATAAGAAGGAATGAAACTGGGTCATTTGTAGAGACATCGATGGATCTAGAGACTGTCATACAGAATGAAGTAAGTCAGAAAGAGGAAAACAAATATTGTATATTAATGCATATATGTGGAACCTAAAAAATGGTACAGATGAACTGGTTTGCAGGGAAGAAACAGGGACACAGAGGTAGAGAACAAACATATGGACACCAAGTGCGGGAAGCCATGGGGTGGTGGTGGTGGGATGAGTTGGGAGATTGGGATTGACCTGTATACATGTATATGCATAAAATACATAACTAATAATAACCTGCTGTATAAAAAAATAAATCAAATTAAATTTCAAATTTTAAAAAAATAAAATTTAAAAATAAAACAGAAAAATGTTCTTCCCTTCACACAGATGTATTTATAGGAATGAATTATTTCCATGCTTATATCTATAAATACATAAAGGAGGAATAAAATCTAACTTGAACCATAAAAGAAAAAAAAAAACCTGAACCCACCAGTTATAGAGAGGAATACCCTATCAGGGCACTTGCTCCAGCGGTAAACAATTATGAAATTGGTCAGAGGTGGGGAATCATCTCCCATACAACCAGCAACCCACCCCCCACGCCAGGAGCATCCTCATTGCAAAGCTGGGGAACCATGCCGAGGCATCTCTGAGTAAACATGACCTGAGCCCCAGGCCAGCTGCTGCTGAACTGTTCCCACCCTTCCCAGGTAAAACACCTGAATATGTACAAGGGCTTGAAAGCCTAGAGGAAGGGCCGTGGAGCCACACCAGCGACAGCACGCAGGCCAACTTGGTGCCTGCAGGCCAGCCAGTGTGGTCCTGGCCCGGGCGCTCTTGCGGAAGCTTTCCATTGCCCTGCCTGAGATACCCCTCCTGTCCTGGCCCCCACTGCTTTTTTCCTTCCTCACCTCTGTCCGGAGAGAAATTCCAGCGGAAGGTATGGGTGACACATCCTCTTCTTTACAGGTGGCAGCCTGGCAACCCCTGCAGAAAGGCCAGCAGAGCCCCACTCACACCGGGCCACCAACAAAGCTGTGGCCCCTCACTCCCTCCCACCAGCAGAGCCCCGAGACTGCTGATGGGGCAGAGAATATGGAGTCAGGCACAGCATCAGGGGCTATTGCTGCCTGGAGCGCTGTTTATATTGACCTCAAACAGGCACACCTGGAGAGGGCCGGCCGGCAGGGTAAGGCTGCCCAGGTCAGCTAATCCACAACCCTCAGGGAATCACATTGTTGAAAACGGACCTCGCTAAGGCAGAATAGAAGCCAAGGAAGAAAAGGACACAATGCCATTTGCAGCACCGTAGATGAGTCTAGAGGTAATCACGTGACTTGTAGTAAGTCAGAAAGTGAAAGACACATATCGTATCATATCACTTATAGGTGTTACCTAAGAATGGATACCAGGGCAGATATTTCCACGGAGAAGGGCCATCACAGATTCATCAAACAAACTTATGGTTCACCAATGGAAAGCTGTGAGGATTGGTTTCATTACGATATTGGGGTTAACAGACATATACAAACACAGGTGACACATATAATCACCAAAGACCTACGGAATACCAAGAGAAGACTACTCAACCTTCTGTCATAACGTACATGGGAAAAGGATCCCAGGAAGAACAGACATCTGTATATGTGTAAAAGAACCCCATCTTCCACACCTACAACAAGCCAAACATTGTAATCAAACTTGCTGTAATAAAAAATAAAAAATTAAATTAAAAACACGAACAAGAAGTAGTGAGACAAACTTGAGGGTCTTTCTCCTGGCACATTCCATTCTAAATTCCAATCTAGAACACGACTTCCATTGAGGCTCTGTTGCCCTAGTCACCAGATTTGGTAAGGGAGAACTGCTGCCACCTTGTGGCCGTTTCGCACAACAGCAACTTTAATCCCAGCGCTGATGGTCAGTTGATATTCAAAATCATTGCAGGCCTGTAAATGACACCTGCCCTGAAAAGAAATCCTGGGGTCACATATCGACCAAAAAATTCAAAGGACGTCCATATTTCAAAACGACCGTTTCAAAAGGCATATTTTACGCACATTAGTGTTCTGCTTCTTTTTCTTTCTTTCCTTTTTTTGTTAAAAATACGGGAATGGAAAAAGGCATCCCTCAGAATGGGCGAAAATCGTTGCAAACGAATCAATGGACAAAGGTTTAATCTCCAATATATATAAAGAGCTCATGCAGCTTAATATTAACAAAACAAACAACCCAATACAAAAAATGGGCAGAAGATCTAAAGAGATGTTTCTTCCAAGAAGACACAGAGATGGCCAAGACGCACATGAAAAGCTGCTCAACAGCACTAATTATTAGAGAAATGCAAATCAAAACTACAATGAGGTATCACCTCACACCTGTTAGAATCGGCATCATCAGAAAATCTACAAACAACCAATTCTGGGGAGGGTGTGGACAAAAGGAGCCCTCTTCCACTATTGGTGGGAATGTAAATTGATACAGTCACTATGGAGAACGGTATGGAGTTTCCTTAAAAAAACTAGAAATAGAATTACCATCTGATCCAGCAATCCCACTTCTGGGCATATACCCAGAGAAAACCATAAATCAAAAAGGCACATTCACCACAATGTTCATGGCAGCACTATTTACAATAGCCAGGTAATGGAAGCAACGTAAATGCCCACAGACAGATGAATGGATAAAGATGTGGTACATATATAAAATGGAATATTACTCAGCCATAAGAAGGAATGAAACTGGGTCATTTGTAGAGACATCGATGGATCTAGAGACTGTCATACAGAATGAAGTAAGTCAGAAAGAGGAAAACAAATATTGTATATTAATGCATATATGTGGAACCTAAAAAATGGTACAGATGAACTTGTTTGCAGGGAAGAAACAGAGACACAGAGGTAGAGAACAAACATATGGACACCAAGTGTGGGAAGCCATGGGGTGGTGGTGGTGGGATGAGTTGGGAGATTGGGATTGACCTGTATACATGTATATGCATGAAATACATAACTAATAATAACCTGCTGTATAAAAAAATAAATCAAATTAAATTTCAAATTTTTAAAAAATAAAATTTAAAAATAAAACAGAAAAATGTTCTTCCATTCACACAGATGTATTTATAGGAATGAATTATTTCCATGCTTATATCTATAAATACATAAAGGAGGAATACAATCTAACTTGAACCATAAAAGAAAAAAAAAAAACCTGAACCCACCAGTTATAGAGAGGAAAACCCTATCAGGGCACTTGCTCCAGCGGTAAACAATTCTGAAATTGGTCAGAGGTGGGGAATCATCTCCCATACAACCAGCAACCCACCCCCCACGCCAGGAGCATCCTCATTGCAAAGCTGGGGGACCGTGCCGAGGCATCTGTGAGTAAACGTGAGCTGAGCCCCAGGACAGCTGCTGCTGAACTGTTCCCACCCTTCCCAGGTAAAACACCTGAATATGTACAAGGGCTTGAAAGCCTAGAGGAAGGGCGGTGGAGCCACACCAGCGACAGCACGCAGGCCAACTTGGTGCCTGCAGGCCAGCCAGGGTGGTCCTGGCCCCGGGCGCTCTTCCGGAAGCTTTCCATTGCCCTGCCTGAGATACCCCTCCTGTCCCGGCCCCCACTGCTTTTTTCCTTCCTCACCTCTGTCCGGAGAGAAATTCCAGCGGAAGGTATGGGTGACACATCCTCTTCTTTACAGGTGGCAGCCTGGCAACCCCTGCAGAAAGGCCAGCAGAGCCCCACTCACACCGGGCCACCAACAAAGCTGTGGCCCCTCACTCCCTCTCGCCAGCAGAGCCCCGAGACTGCTGACGGGGCAGAGAATATGGAGTCAGGCACAGCTTCAGGGGCTATTGCTGCCTGGAGCGCTGTTTATATTGACCTCAAACAGGCACACCTGGGGAGGGCCGGCCGGCAGGGTAAGGCTGCCCAGGTCAGCTAATCCACAACCCTCAGGGAATCACATTGTTGAAAACGGACCTCGCTAAGGCAGAATAGAAGCCAAGGAAGAAAAGGACACAATGCCATTTGCAGCACCGTAGATGAGTCTAGAGGTAATCACGTGACTTGTAGTAAGTCAGAAAGTGAAAGACACATATCGTATCATATCACTTATAGGTGTTACCTAAGAATGGATACCAGGGCAGATATTTCCACGGAGAAGGGCCATCACAGATTCATCAAACAAACTTATGGTTCACCAATGGAAAGGTGTGAGGATTGGTTTCATTACGATATTGGGGTTAACAGACATATACAAACACAGGTGACACATATAATCACCAAAGACCTACGGAATACCAAGAGAAGACTACTCAACATTCTGTCATAACGTACATGGGAAAAGGATCCCAGGAAGAACAGACATCTGTATATGTGTAAAACAACCACATCTTCCACACCTACAACAAGCCAAACATTGTAATCAAACTTGCTGTAATAAAAAATAAAAAATTAAATTAAAAACACGAACAAGAAGTAGTGAGACAAACTTGAGGGGCTTTCTCCTGGCACATTCCATTCTAAATTCCAATCTAGAACACGACTTCCATTGAGGCTCTGTTGCCCTAGTCACCAGATTTGGTAAGGGAGAACTGCTGCCACCTTGTGGCCGTTTCGCACAACAGCAGCTTTAATCCCAGCGCTGATGGTCAGTTGATATTCAAAATCATTGCAGGCCTGTAAATGACACCTGCCCTGAAAACAAATCCTGGGGTCACATATCGACCAAAAAATTCAAAGGACGTCCATATTTCAAAACGACCGTTTCAAAAGGCATATTTTACGCACATTAGTGTTCTGCTTCTTTTTCTTTCTTTCCTTTTTTTGTTAAAAATACGGGAATGGAAAAAGGCATCCCTCAGAATGGGCGAAAATCGTTGCAAACGAATCAATGGACAAAGGTTTAATCTCCAATATATATAAAGAGCTCATGCAGCTTAATATTAACAAAACAAACAACCCAATACAAAAAATGGGCAGAAGATCTAAAGAGATGTTTCTTCCAAGAAGACACAGAGATGGCCAAGACGCACATGAAAAGCTGCTCAACAGCACTAATTATTAGAGAAATGCAAATCAAAACTACAATGAGGTATCACCTCACACCTGTTAGAATCGGCATCATCAGAAAATCTACAAACAACCAATTCTGGGGAGGGTGTGGACAAAAGGAGCCCTCTTCCACTATTGGTGGGAATGTAAATTGATACAGTCACTATGGAGAACGGTATGGAGTTTCCTTAAAAAAACTAGAAATAGAATTACCATCTGATCCAGCAATCCCACTTCTGGGCATATACCCAGAGAAAACCATAAATCAAAAAGGCACATTCACCACAATGTTCATGGCAGCACTATTTACAATAGCCAGGTAATGGAAGCAACGTAAATGCCCACAGACAGATGAATGGATAAAGATGTGGTACATATATAAAATGGAATATTACTCAGCCATAAGAAGGAATGAAACTGGGTCATTTGTAGAGACATCGATGGATCTAGAGACTGTCATACAGAATGAAGTAAGTCAGAAAGAGGAAAACAAATATTGTATATTAATGCATATATGTGGAACCTAAAAAATGGTACAGATGAACTGGTTTGCAGGGAAGAAACAGAGACACAGAGGTAGAGAACAAACATATGGACACCAAGTGTGGGAAGCCATGGGGTGGTGGTGGTGGGATGAGTTGGGAGATTGGGATTGACCTGTATACATGTATATGCATGAAATACATAACTAATAATAACCTGCTGTATAAAAAATAAATCAAATTAAATTTCAAATTTTTAAAAAATAAAATTTAAAAATAAAACAGAAAAATGTTCTTCCCTTCACACAGATGTATTTATAGGAATGAATTATTTCCATGCTTATATCTATAAATACATAAAGGAGGAATACAATCTAACTTGAACCATAAAAGAAAAAAAAAAAACCTGAACCCACCAGTTATACAGAGGAAAACCCTATCAGGGCACTTGCTCCAGCGGTAAACAATTCTGAAATTGGTCAGAGGTGGGGAATCATCTCCCATACAACCAGCAACCCACCCCCCCACGCCAGGAGCATCCTCATTGCAAAGCTGGGGGACCGTGCCGAGGCATCTGTGAGTAAACGTGAGCTGAGCCCCAGGACAGCTGCTGCTGAACTGTTCCCACCCTTCCCAGGTAAAACACCTGAATATGTACAAGGGCTTGAAAGCCTAGAGGAAGGGCGGTGGAGCCACACCAGCGACAGCTCGCAGGCCAACTTGGTGCCTGCAGGCCAGCCAGGGTGGTCCTGGCCCCGGGCGCTCTTCCGGAAGCTTTCCATTGCCCTGCCTGAGATACCCCTCCTGTCCCGGCCCCCACTGCTTTTTTCCTTCCTCACCTCTGTCCGGAGAGAAATTCCAGCGGAAGGTATGGGTGACACATCCTCTTCTTTACAGGTGGCAGCCTGGCAACCCCTGCAGAAAGGCCAGCAGAGCCCCACTCACAACGGGCCACCAACAAAGCTGTGGCCCCTCACTCCCTCTCGCCAGCAGAGCCCCGAGACTGCTGACGGGGCAGAGAATATGGAGTCAGGCACAGCTTCAGGGGCTATTGCTGCCTGGAGCGCTGTTTATATTGACCTCAAACAGGCACACCTGGGGAGGGCCGGCCGGCAGGGTAAGGCTGCCCAGGTCAGCTAATCCACAACCCTCAGGGAATCACATTGTTGAAAACGGACCTCGCTAAGGCAGAATAGAAGCCAAGGAAGAAAAGGACACAATGCCATTTGCAGCACCGTAGATGAGTCTAGAGGTAATCACGTGACTTGTAGTAAGTCAGAAAGTGAAAGACACATATCGTATCATATCACTTATAGGTGTTACCTAAGAATGGATACCAGGGCAGATATTTCCACGGAGAAGGGCCATCACAGATTCATCAAACAAACTTATGGTTCACCAATGGAAAGGTGTGAGGATTGGTTTCATTACGATATTGGGGTTAACAGACATATACAAACACAGGTGACACATATAATCACCAAAGACCTACGGAATACCAAGAGAAGACTACTCAACATTCTGTCATAACGTACATGGGAAAAGGATCCCAGGAAGAACAGACATCTGTATATGTGTAAAACAACCACATCTTCCACACCTACAACAAGCCAAACATTGTAATCAAACTTGCTGTAATAAAAAATAAAAAATTAAATTAAAAACACGAACAAGAAGTAGTGAGACAAACTTGAGGGTCTTTCTCCTGGCACATTCCATTCTAAATTCCAATCTAGAACACGACTTCCATTGAGGCTCTGTTGCCCTAGTCACCAGATTTGGTAAGGGAGAACTGCTGCCACCTTGTGGCCGTTTCGCACAACAGCAGCTTTAATCCCAGCGCTGATGGTCAGTTGATATTCAAAATCATTGCAGGCCTGTAAATGACACCTGCCCTGAAAACAAATCCTGGGGTCACATATCGACCAAAAAATTCAAAGGACGTCCATATTTCAAAACGACCGTTTCAAAAGGCATATTTTACGCACATTAGTGTTCTGCTTCTTTTTCTTTCTTTCCTTTTTTTGTTAAAAATACGGGAATGGAAAAAGGCATCCCTCAGAATGGGCGAAAATCGTTGCAAACGAATCAATGGACAAAGGTTTAATCTCCAATATATATAAACAGCTCATGCAGCTTAATATTAACAAAACAAACAACCCAATACAAAAAATGGGCAGAAGATCTAAAGAGATGTTTCTTCCAAGAAGACACAGAGATGGCCAAGACGCACATGAAAAGCTGCTCAACAGCACTAATTATTAGAGAAATGCAAATCAAAACTACAATGAGGTATCACCTCACACCTGTTAGAATCGGCATCATCAGAAAATCTACAAACAACCAATTCTGGGGAGGGTGTGGACAAAAGGAGCCCTCTTCCACTATTGGTGGGAATGTAAATTGATACAGTCACTATGGAGAACGGTATGGAGTTTCCTTAAAAAAACTAGAAATAGAATTACCATCTGATCCAGCAATCCCACTTCTGGGCATATACCCAGAGAAAACCATAAATCAAAAAGGCACATTCACCACAATGTTCATGGCAGCACTATTTACAATAGCCAGGTAATGGAAGCAACGTAAATGCCCACAGACAGATGAATGGATAAAGATGTGGTACATATATAAAATGGAATATTACTCAGCCATAAGAAGGAATGAAACTGGGTCATTTGTAGAGACATCGATGGATCTAGAGACTGTCATACAGAATGAAGTAAGTCAGAAAGAGGAAAACAAATATTGTATATTAATGCATATATGTGGAACCTAAAAACTGGTACAGATGAACTGGTTTGCAGGGAAGAAACAGAGACACAGAGGTAGAGAACAAACATATGGACACCAAGTGTGGGAAGCCATGGGGTGGTGGTGGTGGGATGAGTTGGGAGATTGGGATTGACCTGTATACATGTATATGCATAAAATACATAACTAATAATAACCTGCTGTATAAAAAAATAAATCAAATTAAATTTCAAATTTTTAAAAAATAAAATTTAAAAATAAAACAGAAAAATGTTCTTCCCTTCACACAGATGTATTTATAGGAATGAATTATTTCCATGCTTATATCTATAAATACATAAAGGAGGAATACAATCTAACTTGAACCATAAAAGAAAAAAAAAAAACCTGAACCCACCAGTTATACAGAGGAAAACCCTATCAGGGCACTTGCTCCAGCGGTAAACAATTCTGAAATTGGTCAGAGGTGGGGAATCATCTCCCATACAACCAGCAACCCACCCCCCACGCCAGGAGCATCCTCATTGCAAAGCTGGGGGACCGTGCCGAGGCATCTGTGAGTAAACGTGAGCTGAGCCCCAGGACAGCTGCTGCTGAACTGTTCCCACCCTTCCCAGGTAAAACACCTGAATATGTACAAGGGCTTGAAAGCCTAGAGGAAGGGCGGTGGAGCCACACCAGCGACAGCACGCAGGCCAACTTGGTGCCTGCAGGCCAGCCAGGGTGGTCCTGGCCCCGGGCGCTCTTCCGGAAGCTTTCCATTGCCCTGCCTGAGATACCCCTCCTGTCCCGGCCCCCACTGCTTTTTTCCTTCCTCACCTCTGTCCGGAGAGAAATTCCAGCGGAAGGTATGGGTGACACATCCTCTTCTTTACAGGTGGCAGCCTGGCAACCCCTGCAGAAAGGCCAGCAGAGCCCCACTCACACCGGGCCACCAACAAAGCTGTGGCCCCTCACTCCCTCTCGCCAGCAGAGCCCCGAGACTGCTGACGGGGCAGAGAATATGGAGTCAGGCACAGCTTCAGGGGCTATTGCTGCCTGGAGCGCTGTTTATATTGACCTCAAACAGGCACACCTGGGGAGGGCCGGCCGGCAGGGTAAGGCTGCCCAGGTCAGCTAATCCACAACCCTCAGGGAATCACATTGTTGAAAACGGACCTCGCTAAGGCAGAATAGAAGCCAAGGAAGAAAAGGACACAATGCCATTTGCAGCACCGTAGATGAGTCTAGAGGTAATCACGTGACTTGTAGTAAGTCAGAAAGTGAAAGACACATATCGTATCATATCACTTATAGGTGTTACCTAAGAATGGATACCAGGGCAGATATTTCCACGGAGAAGGGCCATCACAGATTCATCAAACAAACTTATGGTTCACCAATGGAAAGGTGTGAGGATTGGTTTCATTACGATATTGGGGTTAACAGACATATACAAACACAGGTGACACATATAATCACCAAAGACCTACGGAATACCAAGAGAAGACTACTCAACATTCTGTCATAACGTACATGGGAAAAGGATCCCAGGAAGAACGGACATCTGTATATGTGTAAAACAACCACATCTTCCACACCTACAACAAGCCAAACATTGTCATCAAACTTGCTGTAATAAAAAATAAAAAATTAAATTAAAAACACGAACAAGAAGTAGTGAGACAAACTTGAGGGGCTTTCTCCTGGCACATTCCATTCTAAATTCCAATCTAGAACACGACTTCCATTGAGGCTCTGTTGCCCTAGTCACCAGATTTGGTAAGGGAGAACTGCTGCCACCTTGTGGCCGTTTCGCACAACAGCAGCTTTAATCCCAGCGCTGATGGTCAGTTGATATTCAAAATCATTGCAGGCCTGTAAATGACACCTGCCCTGAAAACAAATCCTGGGGTCACATATCGACCAAAAAATTCAAAGGACGTCCATATTTCAAAACGACCGTTTCAAAAGGCATATTTTACGCACATTAGTGTTCTGCTTCTTTTTCTTTCTTTCCTTTTTTTGTTAAAAATACGGGAATGGAAAAAGGCATCCCTCAGAATGGGCGAAAATCGTTGCAAACGAATCAATGGACAAAGGTTTAATCTCCAATATATATAAACAGCTCATGCAGCTTAATATTAACAAAACAAACAACCCAATACAAAAAATGGGCAGAAGATCTAAAGAGATGTTTCTTCCAAGAAGACACAGAGATGGCCAAGACGCACATGAAAAGCTGCTCAACAGCACTAATTATTAGAGAAATGCAAATCAAAACTACAATGAGGTATCACCTCACACCTGTTAGAATCGGCATCATCAGAAAATCTACAAACAACCAATTCTGGGGAGGGTGTGGACAAAAGGAGCCCTCTTCCACTATTGGTGGGAATGTAAATTGATACAGTCACTATGGAGAACGGTATGGAGTTTCCTTAAAAAAACTAGAAATAGAATTACCATCTGATCCAGCAATCCCACTTCTGGGCATATACCCAGAGAAAACCATAAATCAAAAAGGCACATTCACCACAATGTTCATGGCAGCACTATTTACAATAGCCAGGTAATGGAAGCAACGTAAATGCCCACAGACAGATGAATGGATAAAGATGTGGTACATATATAAAATGGAATATTACTCAGCCATAAGAAGGAATGAAACTGGGTCATTTGTAGAGACATCGATGGATCTAGAGACTGTCATACAGAATGAAGTAAGTCAGAAAGAGGAAAACAAATATTGTATATTAATGCATATATGTGGAACCTAAAAACTGGTACAGATGAACTGGTTTGCAGGGAAGAAACAGAGACACAGAGGTAGAGAACAAACATATGGACACCAAGTGTGGGAAGCCATGGGGTGGTGGTGGTGGGATGAGTTGGGAGATTGGGATTGACCTGTATACATGTATATGCATAAAATACATAACTAATAATAACCTGCTGTATAAAAAAATAAATCAAATTAAATTTCAAATTTTTAAAAAATAAAATTTAAAAATAAAACAGAAAAATGTTCTTCCCTTCACACAGATGTATTTATAGGAATGAATTATTTCCATGCTTATATCTATAAATACATAAAGGAGGAATACAATCTAACTTGAACCATAAAAGAAAAAAAAAAAACCTGAACCCACCAGTTATACAGAGGAAAACCCTATCAGGGCACTTGCTCCAGCGGTAAACAATTCTGAAATTGGTCAGAGGTGGGGAATCATCTCCCATACAACCAGCAACCCACCCCCCACGCCAGGAGCATCCTCATTGCAAAGCTGGGGGACCGTGCCGAGGCATCTGTGAGTAAACGTGAGCTGAGCCCCAGGACAGCTGCTGCTGAACTGTTCCCACCCTTCCCAGGTAAAACACCTGAATATGTACAAGGGCTTGAAAGCCTAGAGGAAGGGCCGTGGAGCCACACCAGCGACAGCACGCAGGCCAACTTGGTGCCTGCAGGCCAGCCAGGGTGGTCCTGGCCCCGGGCGCTCTTCCGGAAGCTTTCCATTGCCCTGCCTGAGATACCCCTCCTGTCCCGGCCCCCACTGCTTTTTTCCTTCCTCACCTCTGTCCGGAGAGAAATTCCAGCGGAAGGTATGGGTGACACATCCTCTTCTTTACAGGTGGCAGCCTGGCAACCCCTGCAGAAAGGCCAGCAGAGCCCCACTCACACCGGGCCACCAACAAAGCTGTGGCCCCTCACTCCCTCTCGCCAGCAGAGCCCCGAGACTGCTGACGGGGCAGAGAATATGGAGTCAGGCACAGCTTCAGGGGCTATTGCTGCCTGGAGCGCTGTTTATATTGACCTCAAACAGGCACACCTGGGGAGGGCCGGCCGGCAGGGTAAGGCTGCCCAGGTCAGCTAATCCACAACCCTCAGGGAATCACATTGTTGAAAACGGACCTCGCTAAGGCAGAATAGAAGCCAAGGAAGAAAAGGACACAATGCCATTTGCAGCACCGTAGATGAGTCTAGAGGTAATCACGTGACTTGTAGTAAGTCAGAAAGTGAAAGACACATATCGTATCATATCACTTATAGGTGTTACCTAAGAATGGATACCAGGGCAGATATTTCCACGGAGAAGGGCCATCACAGATTCATCAAACAAACTTATGGTTCACCAATGGAAAGGTGTGAGGATTGGTTTCATTACGATATTGGGGTTAACAGACATATACAAACACAGGTGACACATATAATCACCAAAGACCTACGGAATACCAAGAGAAGACTACTCAACATTCTGTCATAACGTACATGGGAAAAGGATCCCAGGAAGAACGGACATCTGTATATGTGTAAAACAACCACATCTTCCACACCTACAACAAGCCAAACATTGTCATCAAACTTGCTGTAATAAAAAATAAAAAATTAAATTAAAAACACGAACAAGAAGTAGTGAGACAAACTTGAGGGGCTTTCTCCTGGCACATTCCATTCTAAATTCCAATCTAGAACACGACTTCCATTGAGGCTCTGTTGCCCTAGTCACCAGATTTGGTAAGGGAGAACTGCTGCCACCTTGTGGCCGTTTCGCACAACAGCAGCTTTAATCCCAGCGCTGATGGTCAGTTGATATTCAAAATCATTGCAGGCCTGTAAATGACACCTGCCCTGAAAACAAATCCTGGGGTCACATATCGACCAAAAAATTCAAAGGACGTCCATATTTCAAAACGACCGTTTCAAAAGGCATATTTTACGCACATTAGTGTTCTGCTTCTTTTTCTTTCTTTCCTTTTTTTGTTAAAAATACGGGAATGGAAAAAGGCATCCCTCAGAATGGGCGAAAATCGTTGCAAACGAATCAATGGACAAAGGTTTAATCTCCAATATATATAAACAGCTCATGCAGCTTAATATTAACAAAACAAACAACCCAATACAAAAAATGGGCAGAAGATCTAAAGAGATGTTTCTTCCAAGAAGACACAGAGATGGCCAAGACGCACATGAAAAGCTGCTCAACAGCACTAATTATTAGAGAAATGCAAATCAAAACTACAATGAGGTATCACCTCACACCTGTTAGAATCGGCATCATCAGAAAATCTACAAACAACCAATTCTGGGGAGGGTGTGGACAAAAGGAGCCCTCTTCCACTATTGGTGGGAATGTAAATTGATACAGTCACTATGGAGAACGGTATGGAGTTTCCTTAAAAAAACTAGAAATAGAATTACCATCTGATCCAGCAATCCCACTTCTGGGCATATACCCAGAGAAAACCATAAATCAAAAAGGCACATTCACCACAATGTTCATGGCAGCACTATTTACAATAGCCAGGTAATGGAAGCAACGTAAATGCCCACAGACAGATGAATGGATAAAGATGTGGTACATATATAAAATGGAATATTACTCAGCCATAAGAAGGAATGAAACTGGGTCATTTGTAGAGACATCGATGGATCTAGAGACTGTCATACAGAATGAAGTAAGTCAGAAAGAGGAAAACAAATATTGTATATTAATGCATATATGTGGAACCTAAAAAATGGTACAGATGAACTGGTTTGCAGGGAAGAAACAGAGACACAGAGGTAGAGAACAAACATATGGACACCAAGTGTGGGAAGCCATGGGGTGGTGGTGGTGGGATGAGTTGGGAGATTGGGATTGACCTGTATACATGTATATGCATAAAATACATAACTAATAATAACCTGCTGTATAAAAAATAAATCAAATTAAATTTCAAATTTTTAAAAAATAAAATTTAAAAATAAAACAGAAAAATGTTCTTCCCTTCACACAGATGTATTTATAGGAATGAATTATTTCCATGCTTATATCTATAAATACATAAAGGAGGAATACAATCTAACTTGAACCATAAAAGGAAAAAAAAAAACCTGAACCCTCCAGTTATAGAGAGGAATAACCTATCAGTGCACTTGCTCCAGCGGTAAACAATTCTGAAATTGGTCAGAGGTGGGGAATCATCTCCCATACAACCAGCAACCCACCCCCCACGCCAGGAGCATCCTCATTGCAAAGCTGGGGGACCGTGCCGAGGCATCTGTGAGTAAACGTGAGCTGAGCCCCAGGACAGCTGCTGCTGAACTGTTCCCACCCTTCCCAGGTAAAACACCTGAATATGTACAAGGGCTTGAAAGCCTAGAGGAAGGGCCGTGGAGCCACACCAGCGACAGCACGCAGGCCAACTTGGTGCCTGCAGGCCAGCCAGGGTGGTCCTGGCCCCGGGCGCTCTTGCGGAAGCTTTCCATTGCCCTGCCTGAGATACCCCTCCTGTCCCGGCCCCCACTGCTTTTTTCCTTCCTCACCTCTGTCCGGAGAGAAATTCCAGCGGAAGGTATGGGTGACACATCCTCTTCTTTACAGGTGGCAGCCTGGCAACCCCTGCAGAAAGGCCAGCAGAGCCCCACTCACACCGGGCCACCAACAAAGCTGTGGCCCCTCACTCCCTCCCACCAGCAGAGCCCCGAGACTGCTGACGGGGCAGAGAATATGGAGTCAGGCACAGCTTCAGGGGCTATTGCTGCCTGGAGCGCTGTTTATATTGACCTCAAACAGGCACACCTGGGGAGGGCCGGCCGGCAGGGTAAGGCTGCCCAGGTCAGCTAATCCACAACCCTCAGGGAATCACATTGTTGAAAACGGACCTCGCTAAGGCAGAATAGAAGCCAAGGAAGAAAAGGACACAATGCCATTTGCAGCACCGTAGATGAGTCTAGAGGTAATCACGTGACTTGTAGTAAGTCAGAAAGTGAAAGACACATATCGTATCATATCACTTATAGGTGTTACCTAAGAATGGATACCAGGGCAGATATTTCCACGGAGAAGGGCCATCACAGATTCATCAAACAAACTTATGGTTCACCAATGGAAAGGTGTGAGGATTGGTTTCATTACGATATTGGGGTTAACAGACATATACAAACACAGGTGACACATATAATCACCAAAGACCTACGGAATACCAAGAGAAGACTACTCAACCTTCTGTCATAACGTACATGGGAAAAGGATCCCAGGAAGAACAGACATCTGTATATGTGTAAAACAACCACATCTTCCACACCTACAACAAGCCAAACATTGTAATCAAACTTGCTGTAATAAAAAATAAAAAATTAAATTAAAAACACGAACAAGAAGTAGTGAGACAAACTTGAGGGGCTTTCTCCTGGCACATTCCATTCTAAATTCCAATCTAGAACACGACTTCCATTGAGGCTCTGTTGCCCTAGTCACCAGATTTGGTAAGGGAGAACTGCTGCCACCTTGTGGCCGTTTCGCACAACAGCAGCTTTAATCCCAGCGCTGATGGTCAGTTGATATTCAAAATCATTGCAGGCCTGTAAATGACACCTGCCCTGAAAACAAATCCTGGGGTCACATATCGACCAAAAAATTCAAAGGACGTCCATATTTCAAAACGACCGTTTCAAAAGGCATATTTTACGCACATTAGTGTTCTGCTTCTTTTTCTTTCTTTCCTTTTTTTGTTAAAAATACGGGAATGGAAAAAGGCATCCCTCAGAATGGGCGAAAATCGTTGCAAACGAATCAATGGACAAAGGTTTAATCTCCAATATATATAAAGAGCTCATGCAGCTTAATATTAACAAAACAAACAACCCAATACAAAAAATGGGTAGAAGATCTAAAGAGATGTTTCTTCCAAGAAGACACAGAGATGGCCAAGACGCACATGAAAAGCTGCTCAACAGCACTAATTATTAGAGAAATGCAAATCAAAACTACAATGAGGTATCACCTCACACCTGTTAGAATCGGCATCATCAGAAAATCTACAAACAACCAATTCTGGGGAGGGTGTGGACAAAAGGAGCCCTCTTCCACTATTGGTGGGAATGTAAATTGATACAGTCACTATGGAGAACGGTATGGAGTTTCCTTTAAAAATCTAGAAATAGAATTACCATCTGATCCAGCAATCCCACTTCTGGGCATATACCCAGAGAAAACCATAAATCAAAAAGGCACATTCACCACAATGTTCATGGCAGCACTATTTACAATAGCCAGGTAATGGAAGCAACGTAAATGCCCACAGACAGATGAATGGATAAAGAGGTGGTACATATATAAAATGGAATATTACTCAGCCATAAGAAGGAATGAAACTGGGTCATTTGTAGAGACATCGATGGATCTAGAGACTGTCATACAGAATGAAGTAAGTCAGAAAGAGGAAAACAAATATTGTATATTAATGCATATATGTGGAACCTAAAAAATGGTACAGATGAACTGGTTTGCAGGGAAGAAACAGAGACACAGAGGTAGAGAACAAACATATGGACACCAAGTGTGGGAAGCCATGGGGTGGTGGTGGTGGGATGAGTTGGGAGATTGGGATTGACCTGTATACATGTATATGCATGAAATACATAACTAATAATAACCTGCTGTATAAAAAATAAATCAAATTAAATTTCAAATTTTTAAAAAATAAAATTTAAAAATAAAACAGAAAAATGTTCTTCCCTTCACACAGATGTATTTATAGGAATGAATTATTTCCATGCTTATATCTATAAATACATAAAGGAGGAATACAATCTAACTTGAACCATAAAAGAAAAAAAAAAAACCTGAACCCACCAGTTATACAGAGGAAAACCCTATCAGGGCACTTGCTCCAGCGGTAAACAATTCTGAAATTGGTCAGAGGTGGGGAATCATCTCCCATACAACCAGCAACCCACCCCCCACGCCAGGAGCATCCTCATTGCAAAGCTGGGGGACCGTGCCGAGGCATCTGTGAGTAAACGTGAGCTGAGCCCCAGGACAGCTGCTGCTGAACTGTTCCCACCCTTCCCAGGTAAAACACCTGAATATGTACAAGGGCTTGAAAGCCTAGAGGAAGGGCCGTGGAGCCACACCAGCGACAGCACGCAGGCCAACTTGGTGCCTGCAGGCCAGCCAGGGTGGTCCTGGCCCCGGGCGCTCTTCCGGAAGCTTTCCATTGCCCTGCCTGAGATACCCCTCCTGTCCCGGCCCCCACTGCTTTTTTCCTTCCTCACCTCTGTCCGGAGAGAAATTCCAGCGGAAGGTATGGGTGACACATCCTCTTCTTTACAGGTGGCAGCCTGGCAACCCCTGCAGAAAGGCCAGCAGAGCCCCACTCACAACGGGCCACCAACAAAGCTGTGGCCCCTCACTCCCTCTCGCCAGCAGAGCCCCGAGACTGCTGACGGGGCAGAGAATATGGAGTCAGGCACAGCTTCAGGGGCTATTGCTGCCTGGAGCGCTGTTTATATTGACCTCAAACAGGCACACCTGGGGAGGGCCGGCCGGCAGGGTAAGGCTGCCCAGGTCAGCTAATCCACAACCCTCAGGGAATCACATTGTTGAAAACGGACCTCGCTAAGGCAGAATAGAAGCCAAGGAAGAAAAGGACACAATGCCATTTGCAGCACCGTAGATGAGTCTAGAGGTAATCACGTGACTTGTAGTAAGTCAGAAAGTGAAAGACACATATCGTATCATATCACTTATAGGTGTTACCTAAGAATGGATACCAGGGCAGATATTTCCACGGAGAAGGGCCATCACAGATTCATCAAACAAACTTATGGTTCACCAATGGAAAGGTGTGAGGATTGGTTTCATTACGATATTGGGGTTAACAGACATATACAAACACAGGTGACACATATAATCACCAAAGACCTACGGAATACCAAGAGAAGACTACTCAACATTCTGTCATAACGTACATGGGAAAAGGATCCCAGGAAGAACAGACATCTGTATATGTGTAAAACAACCACATCTTCCACACCTACAACAAGCCAAACATTGTAATCAAACTTGCTGTAATAAAAAATAAAAAATTAAATTAAAAACACGAACAAGAAGTAGTGAGACAAACTTGAGGGGCTTTCTCCTGGCACATTCCATTCTAAATTCCAATCTAGAACACGACTTCCATTGAGGCTCTGTTGCCCTAGTCACCAGATTTGGTAAGGGAGAACTGCTGCCACCTTGTGGCCGTTTCGCACAACAGCAGCTTTAATCCCAGCGCTGATGGTCAGTTGATATTCAAAATCATTGCAGGCCTGTAAATGACACCTGCCCTGAAAACAAATCCTGGGGTCACATATCGACCAAAAAATTCAAAGGACGTCCATATTTCAAAACGACCGTTTCAAAAGGCATATTTTACGCACATTAGTGTTCTGCTTCTTTTTCTTTCTTTCCTTTTTTTGTTAAAAATACGGGAATGGAAAAAGGCATCCCTCAGAATGGGCGAAAATCGTTGCAAACGAATCAATGGACAAAGGTTTAATCTCCAATATATATAAAGAGCTCATGCAGCTTAATATTAACAAAACAAACAACCCAATACAAAAAATGGGCAGAAGATCTAAAGAGATGTTTCTTCCAAGAAGACACAGAGATGGCCAAGACGCACATGAAAAGCTGCTCAACAGCACTAATTATTAGAGAAATGCAAATCAAAACTACAATGAGGTATCACCTCACACCTGTTAGAATCGGCATCATCAGAAAATCTACAAACAACCAATTCTGGGGAGGGTGTGGACAAAAGGAGCCCTCTTCCACTATTGGTGGGAATGTAAATTGATACAGTCACTATGGAGAACGGTATGGAGTTTCCTTAAAAAAACTAGAAATAGAATTACCATCTGATCCAGCAATCCCACTTCTGGGCATATACCCAGAGAAAACCATAAATCAAAAAGGCACATTCACCACAATGTTCATGGCAGCACTATTTACAATAGCCAGGTAATGGAAGCAACGTAAATGCCCACAGACAGATGAATGGATAAAGATGTGGTACATATATAAAATGGAATATTACTCAGCCATAAGAAGGAATGAAACTGGGTCATTTGTAGAGACATCGATGGATCTAGAGACTGTCATACAGAATGAAGTAAGTCAGAAAGAGGAAAACAAATATTGTATATTAATGCATATATGTGGAACCTAAAAAATGGTACAGATGAACTGGTTTGCAGGGAAGAAACAGAGACACAGAGGTAGAGAACAAACATATGGACACCAAGTGTGGGAAGCCATGGGGTGGTGGTGGTGGGATGAGTTGGGAGATTGGGATTGACCTGTATACATGTATATGCATAAAATACATAACTAATAATAACCTGCTGTATAAAAAAATAAATCAAATTAAATTTCAAATTTTTAAAAAATAAAATTTAAAAATAAAACAGAAAAATGTTCTTCCCTTCACACAGATGTATTTATAGGAATGAATTATTTCCATGCTTATATCTATAAATACATAAAGGAGGAATACAATCTAACTTGAACCATAAAAGAAAAAAAAAAAACCTGAACCCACCAGTTATACAGAGGAAAACCCTATCAGGGCACTTGCTCCAGCGGTAAACAATTCTGAAATTGGTCAGAGGTGGGGAATCATCTCCCATACAACCAGCAACCCACCCCCCACGCCAGGAGCATCCTCATTGCAAAGCTGGGGGCCGTGCCGAGGCATCTGTGAGTAAACGTGAGCTGAGCCCCAGGACAGCTGCTGCTGAACTGTTCCCACCCTTCCCAGGTAAAACACCTGAATATGTACAAGGGCTTGAAAGCCTAGAGGAAGGGCGGTGGAGCCACACCAGCGACAGCACGCAGGCCAACTTGGTGCCTGCAGGCCAGCCAGGGTGGTCCTGGCCCCGGGCGCTCTTCCGGAAGCTTTCCATTGCCCTGCCTGAGATACCCCTCCTGTCCCGGCCCCCACTGCTTTTTTCCTTCCTCACCTCTGTCCGGAGAGAAATTCCAGCGGAAGGTATGGGTGACACATCCTCTTCTTTACAGGTGGCAGCCTGGCAACCCCTGCAGAAAGGCCAGCAGAGCCCCACTCACACCGGGCCACCAACAAAGCTGTGGCCCCTCACTCCCTCTCGCCAGCAGAGCCCCGAGACTGCTGACGGGGCAGAGAATATGGAGTCAGGCACAGCTTCAGGGGCTATTGCTGCCTGGAGCGCTGTTTATATTGACCTCAAACAGGCACACCTGGGGAGGGCCGGCCGGCAGGGTAAGGCTGCCCAGGTCAGCTAATCCACAACCCTCAGGGAATCACATTGTTGAAAACGGACCTCGCTAAGGCAGAATAGAAGCCAAGGAAGAAAAGGACACAATGCCATTTGCAGCACCGTAGATGAGTCTAGAGGTAATCACGTGACTTGTAGTAAGTCAGAAAGTGAAAGACACATATCGTATCATATCACTTATAGGTGTTACCTAAGAATGGATACCAGGGCAGATATTTCCACGGAGAAGGGCCATCACAGATTCATCAAACAAACTTATGGTTCACCAATGGAAAGGTGTGAGGATTGGTTTCATTACGATATTGGGGTTAACAGACATATACAAACACAGGTGACACATATAATCACCAAAGACCTACGGAATACCAAGAGAAGACTACTCAACATTCTGTCATAACGTACATGGGAAAAGGATCCCAGGAAGAACGGACATCTGTATATGTGTAAAACAACCACATCTTCCACACCTACAACAAGCCAAACATTGTCATCAAACTTGCTGTAATAAAAAATAAAAAATTAAATTAAAAACACGAACAAGAAGTAGTGAGACAAACTTGAGGGGCTTTCTCCTGGCACATTCCATTCTAAATTCCAATCTAGAACACGACTTCCATTGAGGCTCTGTTGCCCTAGTCACCAGATTTGGTAAGGGAGAACTGCTGCCACCTTGTGGCCGTTTCGCACAACAGCAGCTTTAATCCCAGCGCTGATGGTCAGTTGATATTCAAAATCATTGCAGGCCTGTAAATGACACCTGCCCTGAAAACAAATCCTGGGGTCACATATCGACCAAAAAATTCAAAGGACGTCCATATTTCAAAACGACCGTTTCAAAAGGCATATTTTACGCACATTAGTGTTCTGCTTCTTTTTCTTTCTTTCCTTTTTTTGTTAAAAATACGGGAATGGAAAAAGGCATCCCTCAGAATGGGCGAAAATCGTTGCAAACGAATCAATGGACAAAGGTTTAATCTCCAATATATATAAAGAGCTCATGCAGCTTAATATTAACAAAACAAACAACCCAATACAAAAAATGGGCAGAAGATCTAAAGAGATGTTTCTTCCAAGAAGACACAGAGATGGCCAAGACGCACATGAAAAGCTGCTCAACAGCACTAATTATTAGAGAAATGCAAATCAAAACTACAATGAGGTATCACCTCACACCTGTTAGAATCGGCATCATCAGAAAATCTACAAACAACCAATTCTGGGGAGGGTGTGGACAAAAGGAGCCCTCTTCCACTATTGGTGGGAATGTAAATTGATACAGTCACTATGGAGAACGGTATGGAGTTTCCTTAAAAAAACTAGAAATAGAATTACCATCTGATCCAGCAATCCCACTTCTGGGCATATACCCAGAGAAAACCATAAATCAAAAAGGCACATTCACCACAATGTTCATGGCAGCACTATTTACAATAGCCAGGTAATGGAAGCAACGTAAATGCCCACAGACAGATGAATGGATAAAGATGTGGTACATATATAAAATGGAATATTACTCAGCCATAAGAAGGAATGAAACTGGGTCATTTGTAGAGACATCGATGGATCTAGAGACTGTCATACAGAATGAAGTAAGTCAGAAAGAGGAAAACAAATATTGTATATTAATGCATATATGTGGAACCTAAAAAATGGTACAGATGAACTGGTTTGCAGGGAAGAAACAGAGACACAGAGGTAGAGAACAAACATATGGACACCAAGTGTGGGAAGCCATGGGGTGGTGGTGGTGGGATGAGTTGGGAGATTGGGATTGACCTGTATACATGTATATGCATAAAATACATAACTAATAATAACCTGCTGTATAAAAAATAAATCAAATTAAATTTCAAATTTTTAAAAAATAAAATTTAAAAATAAAACAGAAAAATGTTCTTCCCTTCACACAGATGTATTTATAGGAATGAATTATTTCCATGCTTATATCTATAAATACATAAAGGAGGAATACAATCTAACTTGAACCATAAAAGGAAAAAAAAAAACCTGAACCCTCCAGTTATAGAGAGGAATAACCTATCAGTGCACTTGCTCCAGCGGTAAACAATTCTGAAATTGGTCAGAGGTGGGGAATCATCTCCCATACAACCAGCAACCCACCCCCCACGCCAGGAGCATCCTCATTGCAAAGCTGGGGGACCGTGCCGAGGCATCTGTGAGTAAACGTGAGCTGAGCCCCAGGACAGCTGCTGCTGAACTGTTCCCACCCTTCCCAGGTAAAACACCTGAATATGTACAAGGGCTTGAAAGCCTAGAGGAAGGGCCGTGGAGCCACACCAGCGACAGCACGCAGGCCAACTTGGTGCCTGCAGGCCAGCCAGGGTGGTCCTGGCCCCGGGCGCTCTTGCGGAAGCTTTCCATTGCCCTGCCTGAGATACCCCTCCTGTCCCGGCCCCCACTGCTTTTTTCCTTCCTCACCTCTGTCCGGAGAGAAATTCCAGCGGAAGGTATGGGTGACACATCCTCTTCTTTACAGGTGGCAGCCTGGCAACCCCTGCAGAAAGGCCAGCAGAGCCCCACTCACACCGGGCCACCAACAAAGCTGTGGCCCCTCACTCCCTCCCACCAGCAGAGCCCCGAGACTGCTGACGGGGCAGAGAATATGGAGTCAGGCACAGCTTCAGGGGCTATTGCTGCCTGGAGCGCTGTTTATATTGACCTCAAACAGGCACACCTGGGGAGGGCCGGCCGGCAGGGTAAGGCTGCCCAGGTCAGCTAATCCACAACCCTCAGGGAATCACATTGTTGAAAACGGACCTCGCTAAGGCAGAATAGAAGCCAAGGAAGAAAAGGACACAATGCCATTTGCAGCACCGTAGATGAGTCTAGAGGTAATCACGTGACTTGTAGTAAGTCAGAAAGTGAAAGACACATATCGTATCATATCACTTATAGGTGTTACCTAAGAATGGATACCAGGGCAGATATTTCCACGGAGAAGGGCCATCACAGATTCATCAAACAAACTTATGGTTCACCAATGGAAAGGTGTGAGGATTGGTTTCATTACGATATTGGGGTTAACAGACATATACAAACACAGGTGACACATATAATCACCAAAGACCTACGGAATACCAAGAGAAGACTACTCAACATTCTGTCATAACGTACATGGGAAAAGGATCCCAGGAAGAACAGACATCTGTATATGTGTAAAACAACCACATCTTCCACACCTACAACAAGCCAAACATTGTAATCAAACTTGCTGTAATAAAAAATAAAAAATTAAATTAAAAACACGAACAAGAAGTAGTGAGACAAACTTGAGGGGCTTTCTCCTGGCACATTCCATTCTAAATTCCAATCTAGAACACGACTTCCATTGAGGCTCTGTTGCCCTAGTCACCAGATTTGGTAAGGGAGAACTGCTGCCACCTTGTGGCCGTTTCGCACAACAGCAGCTTTAATCCCAGCGCTGATGGTCAGTTGATATTCAAAATCATTGCAGGCCTGTAAATGACACCTGCCCTGAAAACAAATCCTGGGGTCACATATCGACCAAAAAATTCAAAGGACGTCCATATTTCAAAACGACCGTTTCAAAAGGCATATTTTACGCACATTAGTGTTCTGCTTCTTTTTCTTTCTTTCCTTTTTTTGTTAAAAATACGGGAATGGAAAAAGGCATCCCTCAGAATGGGCGAAAATCGTTGCAAACGAATCAATGGACAAAGGTTTAATCTCCAATATATATAAAGAGCTCATGCAGCTTAATATTAACAAAACAAACAACCCAATACAAAAAATGGGTAGAAGATCTAAAGAGATGTTTCTTCCAAGAAGACACAGAGATGGCCAAGACGCACATGAAAAGCTGCTCAACAGCACTAATTATTAGAGAAATGCAAATCAAAACTACAATGAGGTATCACCTCACACCTGTTAGAATCGGCATCATCAGAAAATCTACAAACAACCAATTCTGGGGAGGGTGTGGACAAAAGGAGCCCTCTTCCACTATTGGTGGGAATGTAAATTGATACAGTCACTATGGAGAACGGTATGGAGTTTCCTTTAAAAATCTAGAAATAGAATTACCATCTGATCCAGCAATCCCACTTCTGGGCATATACCCAGAGAAAACCATAAATCAAAAAGGCACATTCACCACAATGTTCATGGCAGCACTATTTACAATAGCCAGGTAATGGAAGCAACGTAAATGCCCACAGACAGATGAATGGATAAAGATGTGGTACATATATAAAATGGAATATTACTCAGCCATAAGAAGGAATGAACCTGGGTCATTTGTAGAGACATCGATGGATCTAGAGACTGTCATACAGAATGAAGTAAGTCAGAAAGAGGAAAACAAATATTGTATATTAATGCATATATGTGGAACCTAAAAAATGGTACAGATGAACTGGTTTGCAGGGAAGAAACAGAGACACAGAGGTAGAGAACAAACATATGGACACCAAGTGTGGGAAGCCATGGGGTGGTGGTGGTGGGATGAGTTGGGAGATTGGGATTGACCTGTATATATGTATATGCATAAAATACATAACTAATAATAACCTGCTGTATAAAAAATAAATCAAATTAAATTTCAAATTTTTAAAAAATAAAATTTAAAAATAAAACAGAAAAATGTTCTTCCCTTCACACAGATGTATTTATAGGAATGAATTATTTCCATGCTTATATCTATAAATACATAAAGGAGGAATACAATCTAACTTGAACCATAAAAGGAAAAAAAAAAACCTGAACCCTCCAGTTATAGAGAGGAATAACCTATCAGTGCACTTGCTCCAGCGGTAAACAATTCTGAAATTGGTCAGAGGTGGGGAATCACCTCCCATACAACCAGCAACCCACCCCCCACGCCAGGAGCATCCTCATTGCAAAGCTGGGGGACCGTGCCGAGGCATCTGTGAGTAAACGTGAGCTGAGCCCCAGGACAGCTGCTGCTGAACTGTTCCCACCCTTCCCAGGTAAAACACCTGAATATGTACAAGGGCTTGAAAGCCTAGAGGAAGGGCCGTGGAGCCACACCAGCGACAGCACGCAGGCCAACTTGGTGCCTGCAGGCCAGCCAGGGTGGTCCTGGCCCCGGGCGCTCTTGCGGAAGCTTTCCATTGCCCTGCCTGAGATACCCCTCCTGTCCCGGCCCCCACTGCTTTTTTCCTTCCTCACCTCTGTCCGGAGAGAAATTCCAGCGGAAGGTATGGGTGACACATCCTCTTCTTTACAGGTGGCAGCCTGGCAACCCCTGCAGAAAGGCCAGCAGAGCCCCACTCACACCGGGCCACCAACAAAGCTGTGGCCCCTCACTCCCTCCCACCAGCAGAGCCCCGAGACTGCTGACGGGGCAGAGAATATGGAGTCAGGCACAGCTTCAGGGGCTATTGCTGCCTGGAGCGCTGTTTATATTGACCTCAAACAGGCACACCTGGGGAGGGCCGGCCGGCAGGGTAAGGCTGCCCAGGTCAGCTAATCCACAACCCTCAGGGAATCACATTGTTGAAAACGGACCTCGCTAAGGCAGAATAGAAGCCAAGGAAGAAAAGGACACAATGCCATTTGCAGCACCGTAGATGAGTCTAGAGGTAATCACGTGACTTGTAGTAAGTCAGAAAGTGAAAGACACATATCGTATCATATCACTTATAGGTGTTACCTAAGAATGGATACCAGGGCAGATATTTCCACGGAGAAGGGCCATCACAGATTCATCAAACAAACTTATGGTTCACCAATGGAAAGGTGTGAGGATTGGTTTCATTACGATATTGGGGTTAACAGACATATACAAACACAGGTGACACATATAATCACCAAAGACCTACGGAATACCAAGAGAAGACTACTCAACCTTCTGTCATAACGTACATGGGAAAAGGATCCCAGGAAGAACAGACATCTGTATATGTGTAAAACAACCACATCTTCCACACCTACAACAAGCCAAACATTGTCATCAAACTTGCTGTAATAAAAAATAAAAACTTAAATTAAAAACACGAACAAGAAGTAGTGAGACAAACGTGAGGGTCTTTCTCCTGGCACATTCCATTCTAAATTCCAATCTAGAACACGACTTCCATTGAGGCTCTGTTGCCCTAGTCACCAGATTTGGTAAGGGAGAACTGCTGCCACCTTGTGGCCGTTTCGCACAACAGCAACTTTAATCCCAGCGCTGATGGTCAGTTGATATTCAAAATCATTGCAGGCCTGTAAATGACACCTGCCCTGAAAAGAAATCCTGGGGTCACATATCGACCAAAAAATTCAAAGGACGTCCATATTTCAAAACGACCGTTTCAAAAGGCATATTTTACGCACATTAGTGTTCTGCTTCTTTTTCTTTCTTTCCTTTTTTTGTTAAAAATACGGGAATGGAAAAAGGCATCCCTCAGAATGGGCGAAAATCGTTGCAAACGAATCAATGGACAAAGGTTTAATCTCCAATATATATAAAGAGCTCATGCAGCTTAATATTAACAAAACAAACAACCCAATACAAAAAATGGGCAGAAGATCTAAAGAGATGTTTCTTCCAAGAAGACACAGAGATGGCCAAGACGCACATGAAAAGCTGCTCAACAGCACTAATTATTAGAGAAATGCAAATCAAAACTACAATGAGGTATCACCTCACACCTGTTAGAATCGGCATCATCAGAAAATCTACAAACAACCAATTCTGGGGAGGGTGTGGACAAAAGGAGCCCTCTTCCACTATTGGTGGGAATGTAAATTGATACAGTCACTATGGAGAACGGTATGGAGTTTCCTTAAAAAAACTAGAAATAGAATTACCATCTGATCCAGCAATCCCACTTCTGGGCATATACCCAGAGAAAACCATAAATCAAAAAGGCACATTCACCACAATGTTCATGGCAGCACTATTTACAATAGCCAGGTAATGGAAGCAACGTAAATGCCCACAGACAGATGAATGGATAAAGATGTGGTACATATATAAAATGGAATATTACTCAGCCATAAGAAGGAATGAAACTGGGTCATTTGTAGAGACATCGATGGATCTAGAGACTGTCATACAGAATGAAGTAAGTCAGAAAGAGGAAAACAAATATTGTATATTAATGCATATATGTGGAACCTAAAAAATGGTACAGATGAACTTGTTTGCAGGGAAGAAACAGAGACACAGAGGTAGAGAACAAACATATGGACACCAAGTGTGGGAAGCCATGGGGTGGTGGTGGTGGGATGAGTTGGGAGATTGGGATTGACCTGTATACATGTATATGCATGAAATACATAACTAATAATAACCTGCTGTATAAAAAAATAAATCAAATTAAATTTCAAATTTTTAAAAAATAAAATTTAAAAATAAAACAGAAAAATGTTCTTCCATTCACACAGATGTATTTATAGGAATGAATTATTTCCATGCTTATATCTATAAATACATAAAGGAGGAATACAATCTAACTTGAACCATAAAAGAAAAAAAAAAAACCTGAACCCACCAGTTATAGAGAGGAAAACCCTATCAGGGCACTTGCTCCAGCGGTAAACAATTCTGAAATTGGTCAGAGGTGGGGAATCATCTCCCATACAACCAGCAACCCACCCCCCACGCCAGGAGCATCCTCATTGCAAAGCTGGGGGACCGTGCCGAGGCATCTGTGAGTAAACGTGAGCTGAGCCCCAGGACAGCTGCTGCTGAACTGTTCCCACCCTTCCCAGGTAAAACACCTGAATATGTACAAGGGCTTGAAAGCCTAGAGGAAGGGCGGTGGAGCCACACCAGCGACAGCACGCAGGCCAACTTGGTGCCTGCAGGCCAGCCAGGGTGGTCCTGGCCCCGGGCGCTCTTCCGGAAGCTTTCCATTGCCCTGCCTGAGATACCCCTCCTGTCCCGGCCCCCACTGCTTTTTTCCTTCCTCACCTCTGTCCGGAGAGAAATTCCAGCGGAAGGTATGGGTGACACATCCTCTTCTTTACAGGTGGCAGCCTGGCAACCCCTGCAGAAAGGCCAGCAGAGCCCCACTCACACCGGGCCACCAACAAAGCTGTGGCCCCTCACTCCCTCTCGCCAGCAGAGCCCCGAGACTGCTGACGGGGCAGAGAATATGGAGTCAGGCACAGCTTCAGGGGCTATTGCTGCCTGGAGCGCTGTTTATATTGACCTCAAACAGGCACACCTGGGGAGGGCCGGCCGGCAGGGTAAGGCTGCCCAGGTCAGCTAATCCACAACCCTCAGGGAATCACATTGTTGAAAACGGACCTCGCTAAGGCAGAATAGAAGCCAAGGAAGAAAAGGACACAATGCCATTTGCAGCACCGTAGATGAGTCTAGAGGTAATCACGTGACTTGTAGTAAGTCAGAAAGTGAAAGACACATATCGTATCATATCACTTATAGGTGTTACCTAAGAATGGATACCAGGGCAGATATTTCCACGGAGAAGGGCCATCACAGATTCATCAAACAAACTTATGGTTCACCAATGGAAAGGTGTGAGGATTGGTTTCATTACGATATTGGGGTTAACAGACATATACAAACACAGGTGACACATATAATCACCAAAGACCTACGGAATACCAAGAGAAGACTACTCAACATTCTGTCATAACGTACATGGGAAAAGGATCCCAGGAAGAACAGACATCTGTATATGTGTAAAACAACCACATCTTCCACACCTACAACAAGCCAAACATTGTAATCAAACTTGCTGTAATAAAAAATAAAAAATTAAATTAAAAACACGAACAAGAAGTAGTGAGACAAACTTGAGGGGCTTTCTCCTGGCACATTCCATTCTAAATTCCAATCTAGAACACGACTTCCATTGAGGCTCTGTTGCCCTAGTCACCAGATTTGGTAAGGGAGAACTGCTGCCACCTTGTGGCCGTTTCGCACAACAGCAGCTTTAATCCCAGCGCTGATGGTCAGTTGATATTCAAAATCATTGCAGGCCTGTAAATGACACCTGCCCTGAAAACAAATCCTGGGGTCACATATCGACCAAAAAATTCAAAGGACGTCCATATTTCAAAACGACCGTTTCAAAAGGCATATTTTACGCACATTAGTGTTCTGCTTCTTTTTCTTTCTTTCCTTTTTTTGTTAAAAATACGGGAATGGAAAAAGGCATCCCTCAGAATGGGCGAAAATCGTTGCAAACGAATCAATGGACAAAGGTTTAATCTCCAATATATATAAAGAGCTCATGCAGCTTAATATTAACAAAACAAACAACCCAATACAAAAAATGGGCAGAAGATCTAAAGAGATGTTTCTTCCAAGAAGACACAGAGATGGCCAAGACGCACATGAAAAGCTGCTCAACAGCACTAATTATTAGAGAAATGCAAATCAAAACTACAATGAGGTATCACCTCACACCTGTTAGAATCGGCATCATCAGAAAATCTACAAACAACCAATTCTGGGGAGGGTGTGGACAAAAGGAGCCCTCTTCCACTATTGGTGGGAATGTAAATTGATACAGTCACTATGGAGAACGGTATGGAGTTTCCTTAAAAAAACTAGAAATAGAATTACCATCTGATCCAGCAATCCCACTTCTGGGCATATACCCAGAGAAAACCATAAATCAAAAAGGCACATTCACCACAATGTTCATGGCAGCACTATTTACAATAGCCAGGTAATGGAAGCAACGTAAATGCCCACAGACAGATGAATGGATAAAGATGTGGTACATATATAAAATGGAATATTACTCAGCCATAAGAAGGAATGAAACTGGGTCATTTGTAGAGACATCGATGGATCTAGAGACTGTCATACAGAATGAAGTAAGTCAGAAAGAGGAAAACAAATATTGTATATTAATGCATATATGTGGAACCTAAAAAATGGTACAGATGAACTGGTTTGCAGGGAAGAAACAGAGACACAGAGGTAGAGAACAAACATATGGACACCAAGTGTGGGAAGCCATGGGGTGGTGGTGGTGGGATGAGTTGGGAGATTGGGATTGACCTGTATACATGTATATGCATAAAATACATAACTAATAATAACCTGCTGTATAAAAAATAAATCAAATTAAATTTCAAATTTTTAAAAAATAAAATTTAAAAATAAAACAGAAAAATGTTCTTCCCTTCACACAGATGTATTTATAGGAATGAATTATTTCCATGCTTATATCTATAAATACATAAAGGAGGAATACAATCTAACTTGAACCATAAAAGGAAAAAAAAAACCCTGAACCCTCCAGTTATAGAGAGGAATAACCTATCAGTGCACTTGCTCCAGCGGTAAACAATTCTGAAATTGGTCAGAGGTGGGGAATCACCTCCCATACAACCAGCAACCCACCCCCCACGCCAGGAGCATCCTCATTGCAAAGCTGGGGGACCGTGCCGAGGCATCTGTGAGTAAACGTGAGCTGAGCCCCAGGACAGCTGCTGCTGAACTGTTCCCACCCTTCCCAGGTAAAACACCTGAATATGTACAAGGGCTTGAAAGCCTAGAGGAAGGGCCGTGGAGCCACACCAGCGACAGCACGCAGGCCAACTTGGTGCCTGCAGGCCAGCCAGGGTGGTCCTGGCCCCGGGCGCTCTTGCGGAAGCTTTCCATTGCCCTGCCTGAGATACCCCTCCTGTCCCGGCCCCCACTGCTTTTTTCCTTCCTCACCTCTGTCCGGAGAGAAATTCCAGCGGAAGGTATGGGTGACACATCCTCTTCTTTACAGGTGGCAGCCTGGCAACCCCTGCAGAAAGGCCAGCAGAGCCCCACTCACACCGGGCCACCAACAAAGCTGTGGCCCCTCACTCCCTCCCACCAGCAGAGCCCCGAGACTGCTGACGGGGCAGAGAATATGGAGTCAGGCACAGCTTCAGGGGCTATTGCTGCCTGGAGCGCTGTTTATATTGACCTCAAACAGGCACACCTGGGGAGGGCCGGCCGGCAGGGTAAGGCTGCCCAGGTCAGCTAATCCACAACCCTCAGGGAATCACATTGTTGAAAACGGACCTCGCTAAGGCAGAATAGAAGCCAAGGAAGAAAAGGACACAATGCCATTTGCAGCACCGTAGATGAGTCTAGAGGTAATCACGTGACTTGTAGTAAGTCAGAAAGTGAAAGACACATATCGTATCATATCAGTTATAGGTGTTACCTAAGAATGGATACCAGGGCAGATATTTCCACGGAGAAGGGCCATCACAGATTCATCAAACAAACTTATGGTTCACCAATGGAAAGGTGTGAGGATTGGTTTCATTACGATATTGGGGTTAACAGACATATACAAACACAGGTGACACATATAATCACCAAAGACCTACGGAATACCAAGAGAAGACTACTCAACCTTCTGTCATAACGTACATGGGAAAAGGATCCCAGGAAGAACAGACATCTGTATATGTGTAAAACAACCACATCTTCCACACCTACAACAAGCCAAACATTGTAATCAAACTTGCTGTAATAAAAAATAAAAAATTAAATTAAAAACACGAACAAGAAGTAGTGAGACAAACTTGAGGGGCTTTCTCCTGGCACATTCCATTCTAAATTCCAATCTAGAACAGGACTTCCATTGAGGCTCTGTTGCCCTAGTCACCAGATTTGGTAAGGGAGAACTGCTGCCACCTTGTGGCCGTTTCGCACAACAGCAGCTTTAATCCCAGCGCTGATGGTCAGTTGATATTCAAAATCATTGCAGGCCTGTAAATGACACCTGCCCTGAAAACAAATCCTGTGGTCACATATCGACCAAAAAATTCAAAGGACGTCCATATTTCAAAACGACCGTTTCAAAAGGCATATTTTACGCACATTAGTGTTCTGCTTCTTTTTCTTTCTTTCCTTTTTTTGTTAAAAATACGGGAATGGAAAAAGGCATCCCTCAGAATGGGCGAAAATCGTTGCAAACGAATCAATGGACAAAGGTTTAATCTCCAATATATATAAAGAGCTCATGCAGCTTAATATTAACAAAACAAACAACCCAATACAAAAATTGGGCAGAAGATCTAAAGAGATGTTTCTTCCAAGAAGACACAGAGACGGCCAAGACGCACATGAAAAGCTGCTCAACAGCACTAATTATTAGAGAAATGCAAATCAAAACTACAATGAGGTATCACCTCACACCTGTTAGAATCGGCATCATCAGAAAATCTACAAACAACCAATTCTGGGGAGGGTGTGGACAAAAGGAGCCCTCTTCCACTATTGGTGGGAATGTAAATTGATACAGTCACTATGGAGAACGGTATGGAGTTTCCTTAAAAAAACTAGAAATAGAATTACCATCTGATCCAGCAATCCCACTTCTGGGCATATACCCAGAGAAAACCATAAATCAAAAAGGCACATTCACCACAATGTTCATGGCAGCACTATTTACAATAGCCAGGTAATGGAAGCAACGTAAATGCCCACAGACAGATGAATGGATAAAGATGTGGTACATATATAAAATGGAATATTACTCAGCCATAAGAAGGAATGAAACTGGGTCATTTGTAGAGACATCGATGGATCTAGAGACTGTCATACAGAATGAAGTAAGTCAGAAAGAGGAAAACAAATATTGTATATTAATGCATATATGTGGAACCTAAAAAATGGTACAGATGAACTGGTTTGCAGGGAAGAAACAGAGACACAGAGGTAGAGAACAAACATATGGACACCAAGTGTGGGAAGCCATGGGGTGGTGGTGGTGGGATGAGTTGTGAGATTGGGATTGACCTGTATACATGTATATGCATGAAATACATAACTAATAATAACCTGCTGTATAAAAAATAAATCAAATTAAATTTCAAATTTTTAAAAAATAAAATTTAAAAATAAAACAGAAAAATGTTCTTCCCTTCACACAGATGTATTTATAGGAATGAATTATTTCCATGCTTATATCTATAAATACATAAAGGAGGAATACAATCTAACTTGAACCATAAAAGAAAAAAAAAACACCTGAACCGACCAGTTATACAGAGGAAAACACTATCAGGGCACTTGCTCCAGCGGTAAACAATTCTGAAATTGGTCAGAGGTGGGGAATCATCTCCCATACAACCAGCAACCCACCCCCCACGCCAGGAGCATCCTCATTGCAAAGCTGGGGGACCGTGCCGAGGCATCTGTGAGTAAACGTGAGCTGAGCCCCAGGCCAGCTGCTGCTGAACTGTTCCCACCCTTCCCAGGTAAAACACCTGAATATGTACAAGGGCTTGAAAGCCTAGAGGAAGGGCGGTGGAGCCACACCAGCGACAGCACGCAGGCCAACTTGGTGCCTGCAGGCCAGCCAGGGTGGTCCTGGCACCGGGTGATCTTCCGGAAGCTTTCCATTGCCCTGCCTGAGATACCCCTCCTGTCCCGGCCCCCACTGCTTTTTTCCTTCCTCACCTCTGTCCGGAGAGAAATTCCAGGGGAAGGTATGGGTGACACATCCTCTTCTTTACAGGTGGCAGCCTGGCTACCCCTGCAGAAAGGCCAGCAGAGCCCCACTCACACCGGGCCACCAACAAAGCTGTGGCCCCTCACTCCCTCTCGCCAGCAGAGCCCCGAGACTGCTGACGGGGCAGAGAATATGGAGTCAGGCACAGCTTCAGGGGCTATTGCTGCCTGGAGCGCTGTTTATATTGACCTCAAACAGGCACACCTGGGGAGGGCCGGCCGGCAGGGTAAGGCTGCCCAGGTCAGCTAATCCACAACCCTCAGGGAATCACATTGTTGAAAACGGACCTCGCTAAGGCAGAATAGAAGCCAAGGAAGAAAAGGACACAATGCCATTTGCAGCACCGTAGATGAGTCTAGAGGTAATCACGTGACTTGTAGTAAGTCAGAAAGTGAAAGACACATATCGTATCATATCACTTATAGGTGTTACCTAAGAATGGATACCAGGGCAGATATTTCCACGGAGAAGGGCCATCACAGATTCATCAAACAAACTTATGGTTCACCAATGGAAAGGTGTGAGGATTGGTTTCATTACGATATTGGGGTTAACAGACATATACAAACACAGGTGACACATATAATCACCAAAGACCTACGGAATACCAAGAGAAGACTACTCAACATTCTGTCATAACGTACATGGGAAAAGGATCCCAGGAAGAACAGACATCTGTATATGTGTAAAACAACCACATCTTCCACACCTACAACAAGCCAAACATTGTAATCAAACTTGCTGTAATAAAAAATAAAAAATTAAATTAAAAACACGAACAAGAAGTAGTGAGACAAACTTGAGGGGCTTTCTCCTGGCACATTCCATTCTAAATTCCAATCTAGAACACGACTTCCATTGAGGCTCTGTTGCCCTAGTCACCAGATTTGGTAAGGGAGAACTGCTGCCACCTTGTGGCCGTTTCGCACAACAGCAGCTTTAATCCCAGCGCTGATGGTCAGTTGATATTCAAAATCATTGCAGGCCTGTAAATGACACCTGCCCTGAAAACAAATCCTGGGGTCACATATCGACCAAAAAGTTCAAAGGACGTCCATATTTCAAAACGACCGTTTCAAAAGGCATATTTTACGCACATTAGTGTTCTGCTTCTTTTTCTTTCTTTCCTTTTTTTGTTAAAAATACGGGAATGGAAAAAGGCATCCCTCAGAATGGGCGAAAATCGTTGCAAACGAATCAATGGACAAAGGTTTAATCTCCAATATATATAAAGAGCTCATGCAGCTTAATATTAACAAAACAAACAACCCAATACAAAAATTGGGCAGAAGATCTAAAGAGATGTTTCTTCCAAGAAGACACAGAGACGGCCAAGACGCACATGAAAAGCTGCTCAACAGCACTAATTATTAGAGAAATGCAAATCAAAACTACAATGAGGTATCACCTCACACCTGTTAGAATCGGCATCATCAGAAAATCTACAAACAACCAATTCTGGGGAGGGTGTGGACAAAAGGAGCCCTCTTCCACTATTGGTGGGAATGTAAATTGATACAGTCACTATGGAGAACGGTATGGAGTTTCCTTAAAAAAACTAGAAATAGAATTACCATCTGATCCAGCAATCCCACTTCTGGGCATATACCCAGAGAAAACCATAAATCAAAAAGGCACATTCACCACAATGTTCATGGCAGCACTATTTACAATAGCCAGGTAATGGAAGCAACGTAAATGCCCACAGACAGATGAATGGATAAAGATGTGGTACATATATAAAATGGAATATTACTCAGCCATAAGAAGGAATGAAACTGGGTCATTTGTAGAGACATCGATGGATCTAGAGACTGTCATACAGAATGAAGTAAGTCAGAAAGAGGAAAACAAATATTGTATATTAATGCATATATGTGGAACCTAAAAAATGGTACAGATGAACTGGTTTGCAGGGAAGAAACAGAGACACAGAGGTAGAGAACAAACATATGGACACCAAGTGTGGGAAGCCATGGGGTGGTGGTGGTGGGATGAGTTGTGAGATTGGGATTGACCTGTATACATGTATATGCATGAAATACATAACTAATAATAACCTGCT
Source organism: Mesoplodon mirus (assembly GCF_964341445.2). NCBI lineage: Eukaryota > Metazoa > Chordata > Mammalia > Artiodactyla > Ziphiidae > Mesoplodon > Mesoplodon mirus. The sequence continues at coordinate 5,932,051 of NW_028295814.1, read as the reverse complement.
GTATAAAAAATAAATCAAATTAAATTTCAAATTTTTAAAAAATAAAATTTAAAAATAAAACAGAAAAATGTTCTTCCCTTCACACAGATGTATTTATAGGAATGAATTATTTCCATGCTTATATCTATAAATACATAAAGGAGGAATACAATCTAACTTGAACCATAAAAGAAAAAAAAAAACACCTGAACCGACCAGTTATACAGAGGAAAACACTATCAGGGCACTTGCTCCAGCGGTAAACAATTCTGAAATTGGTCAGAGGTGGGGAATCATCTCCCATACAACCAGCAACCCACCCCCCACGCCAGGAGCATCCTCATTGCAAAGCTGGGGGACCGTGCCGAGGCATCTGTGAGTAAACGTGAGCTGAGCCCCAGGCCAGCTGCTGCTGAACTGTTCCCACCCTTCCCAGGTAAAACACCTGAATATGTACAAGGGCTTGAAAGCCTAGAGGAAGGGCGGTGGAGCCACACCAGCGACAGCACGCAGGCCAACTTGGTGCCTGCAGGCCAGCCAGGGTGGTCCTGGCACCGGGTGATCTTCCGGAAGCTTTCCATTGCCCTGCCTGAGATACCCCTCCTGTCCCGGCCCCCACTGCTTTTTTCCTTCCTCACCTCTGTCCGGAGAGAAATTCCAGGGGAAGGTATGGGTGACACATCCTCTTCTTTACAGGTGGCAGCCTGGCTACCCCTGCAGAAAGGCCAGCAGAGCCCCACTCACACCGGGCCACCAACAAAGCTGTGGCCCCTCACTCCCTCTCGCCAGCAGAGCCCCGAGACTGCTGACGGGGCAGAGAATATGGAGTCAGGCACAGCTTCAGGGGCTATTGCTGCCTGGAGCGCTGTTTATATTGACCTCAAACAGGCACACCTGGGGAGGGCCGGCCGGCAGGGTAAGGCTGCCCAGGTCAGCTAATCCACAACCCTCAGGGAATCACATTGTTGAAAACGGACCTCGCTAAGGCAGAATAGAAGCCAAGGAAGAAAAGGACACAATGCCATTTGCAGCACCGTAGATGAGTCTAGAGGTAATCACGTGACTTGTAGTAAGTCAGAAAGTGAAAGACACATATCGTATCATATCACTTATAGGTGTTACCTAAGAATGGATACCAGGGCAGATATTTCCACGGAGAAGGGCCATCACAGATTCATCAAACAAACTTATGGTTCACCAATGGAAAGGTGTGAGGATTGGTTTCATTACGATATTGGGGTTAACAGACATATACAAACACAGGTGACACATATAATCACCAAAGACCTACGGAATACCAAGAGAAGACTACTCAACATTCTGTCATAACGTACATGGGAAAAGGATCCCAGGAAGAACAGACATCTGTATATGTGTAAAAGAACCACATCTTCCACACCTACAACAAGCCAAACATTGTAATCAAACTTGCTGTAATAAAAAATAAAAAATTAAATTAAAAACACGAACAAGAAGTAGTGAGACAAACTTGAGGGGCTTTCTCCTGGCACATTCCATTCTAAATTCCAATCTAGAACACGACTTCCATTGAGGCTCTGTTGCCCTAGTCACCAGATTTGGTAAGGGAGAACTGCTGCCACCTTGTGGCCGTTTCGCACAACAGCAGCTTTAATCCCAGCGCTGATGGTCAGTTGATATTCAAAATCATTGCAGGCCTGTAAATGACACCTGCCCTGAAAACAAATCCTGGGGTCACATATCGACCAAAAAGTTCAAAGGACGTCCATATTTCAAAACGACCGTTTCAAAAGGCATATTTTACGCACATTAGTGTTCTGCTTCTTTTTCTTTCTTTCCTTTTTTTGTTAAAAATACGGGAATGGAAAAAGGCATCCCTCAGAATGGGCGAAAATCGTTGCAAACGAATCAATGGACAAAGGTTTAATCTCCAATATATATAAAGAGCTCATGCAGCTTAATATTAACAAAACAAACAACCCAATACAAAAAATGGGCAGAAGATCTAAAGAGATATTTCTTCCAAGAAGACACAGAGATGGCCAAGACGCACATGAAAAGCTGCTCAACAGCACTAATTATTAGAGAAATGCAAATCAAAACTACAATGAGGTATCACCTCACACCTGTTAGAATCGGCATCATCAGAAAATCTACAAACAACCAATTCTGGGGAGGGTGTGGACAAAAGGAGCCCTCTTCCACTATTGGTGGGAATGTAAATTGATACAGTCACTATGGAGAACGGTATGGAATTTCCTTAAAAAAACTAGAAATAGAATTACCATCTGATCCAGCAATCCCACTTCTGGGCATATACCCAGAGAAAACCATAAATCAAAAAGGCATATTCACCACAATGTTCATGGCAGCACTATTTACAATAGCCAGGTAATGGAAGCAACGTAAATGCCCACAGACAGATGAATGGATAAAGATGTGGTACATATATAAAATGGAATATTACTCAGCCATAAGAAGGAATGCAACTGGGTCATTTGTAGAGACATCGATGAATCTAGAGACTGTCATACAGAATGAAGTAAGTCAGAAAGAGGAAAACAAATATTGTATATTAATGCATATATGTGGAACCTAAACAATGGTACAGATGAACTTGTTTGCAGGGAAGAAACAGAGACACAGAGGTAGACAACAAACATATGGACACCAAGTGTGGGAAGCCATGGGGTGGTGGTGGTGGGATGAGTTGGGAGATTGGGATTGACCTGTATACATGTATATGCATAAAATACATAACTAATAATAACCTGCTGTATAAAAAAATAAATCAAATTAAATTTCAAATTTTTAAAAAATAAAATTTAAAAATAAAACAGAAAAATGTTCTTCCCTTCACACAGATGTATTTATAGGAATGAATTATTTCCATGCTTATATCTATAAATACATAAAGGAGGAATACAATCTAACTTGAACCATAAAAGAAAAAAAAAAAACCTGAACGCTCCAGTTATAGAGAGGAATACACTATCAGGGCACTTGCTCCAGCGGTAAACAATTCTGAAATTGGTCAGAGGTGGGGAATCATCTCCCATACAACCAGCAACCCACCCCCCACGCCAGGAGCATCCTCATTGCAAAGCTGGGGGACCGTGCCGAGGCATCTGTGAGTAAACGTGAGCTGAGCCCCAGGCCAGCTGCTGCTGAACTGTTCCCACCCTTCCCAGGTAAAACACCTGAATATGTACAAGGGCTTGAAAGCCTAGAGGAAGGGCCGTGGAGCCACACCAGCGACAGCACGCAGGCCAACTTGGTGCCTGCAGGCCAGACAGGGTGGTCCTGGCCCCGGGCGCTCTTCCGGAAGCTTTCCATTGCCCTGCCTGAGATACCCCTCCTGTCCCGGCCCCCACTGCTTTTTTCCTTCCTCACCTCTGTCCGGAGAGAAATTCCAGCGGAAGGTATGGGTGACACATCCTCTTCTTTACAGGTGGCAGCCTGGCAACCCCTGCAGAAAGGCCAGCAGAGCCCCACTCACACCGGGCCACCAACAAAGCTGTGGCCCCTCACTCCCTCCCACCAGCACAGCCCCGAGACTGCTGACGGGGCAGAGAATATGGAGTCAGGCACAGCTTCAGGGGCTATTGCTGCCTGGAGCGCTGTTTATATTGACCTCAAACAGGCACACCTGGGGAGGGCCGGCCGGCAGGGTAAGGCTGCCCAGGTCAGCTAATCCACAACCCTCAGGGAATCACATTGTTGAAAACGGACCTCGCTAAGGCAGAAAAGAAGCCAAGGAAGAAAAGGACACAATGCCATTTGCAGCACCGTAGATGAGTCTAGAGGTAATCACGTGACTTGTAGTAAGTCAGAAAGTGAAAGACACATATCGTATCATATCACTTATAGGTGTTACCTAAGAATGGATACCAGGGCAGATATTTCCACGGAGAAGGGCCATCACAGATTCATCAAACAAACTTATGGTTCACCAATGGAAAGGTGTGAGGATTGGTTTCATTACGATATTGGGGTTAACAGACATATACAAACACAGGTGACACATATAATCACCAAAGACCTACGGAATACCAAGAGAAGACTACTCAACATTCTGTCATAACGTACATGGGAAAAGGATCCCAGGAAGAACAGACATCTGTATATGTGTAAAAGAACCACATCTTCCACACCTACAACAAGCCAAACATTGTAATCAAACTTGCTGTAATAAAAAATAAAAAATTAAATTAAAAACACGAACAAGAAGTAGTGAGACAAACTTGAGGGGCTTTCTCCTGGCACATTCCATTCTAAATTCCAATCTAGAACACGACTTCCATTGAGGCTCTGTTGCCCTAGTCACCAGATTTGGTAAGGGAGAACTGCTGCCACCTTGTGGCCGTTTCGCACAACAGCAGCTTTAATCCCAGCGCTGATGGTCAGTTGATATTCAAAATCATTGCAGGCCTGTAAATGACACCTGCCCTGAAAACAAATCCTGGGGTCACATATCGACCAAAAAGTTCAAAGGACGTCCATATTTCAAAACGACCGTTTCAAAAGGCATATTTTACGCACATTAGTGTTCTGCTTCTTTTTCTTTCTTTCCTTTTTTTGTTAAAAATACGGGAATGGAAAAAGGCATCCCTCAGAATGGGCGAAAATCGTTGCAAACGAATCAATGGACAAAGGTTTAATCTCCAATATATATAAAGAGCTCATGCAGCTTAATATTAACAAAACAAACAACCCAATACAAAAAATGGGCAGAAGATCTAAAGAGATATTTCTTCCAAGAAGACACAGAGATGGCCAAGACGCACATGAAAAGCTGCTCAACAGCACTAATTATTAGAGAAATGCAAATCAAAACTACAATGAGGTATCACCTCACACCTGTTAGAATCGGCATCATCAGAAAATCTACAAACAACCAATTCTGGGGAGGGTGTGGACAAAAGGAGCCCTCTTCCACTATTGGTGGGAATGTAAATTGATACAGTCACTATGGAGAACGGTATGGAATTTCCTTAAAAAAACTAGAAATAGAATTACCATCTGATCCAGCAATCCCACTTCTGGGCATATACCCAGAGAAAACCATAAATCAAAAAGGCATATTCACCACAATGTTCATGGCAGCACTATTTACAATAGCCAGGTAATGGAAGCAACGTAAATGCCCACAGACAGATGAATGGATAAAGATGTGGTACATATATAAAATGGAATATTACTCAGCCATAAGAAGGAATGCAACTGGGTCATTTGTAGAGACATCGATGAATCTAGAGACTGTCATACAGAATGAAGTAAGTCAGAAAGAGGAAAACAAATATTGTATATTAATGCATATATGTGGAACCTAAACAATGGTACAGATGAACTTGTTTGCAGGGAAGAAACAGAGACACAGAGGTAGACAACAAACATATGGACACCAAGTGTGGGAAGCCATGGGGTGGTGGTGGTGGGATGAGTTGGGAGATTGGGATTGACCTGTATACATGTATATGCATAAAATACATAACTAATAATAACCTGCTGTATAAAAAAATAAATCAAATTAAATTTCAAATTTTTAAAAAATAAAATTTAAAAATAAAACAGAAAAATGTTCTTCCCTTCACACAGATGTATTTATAGGAATGAATTATTTCCATGCTTATATCTATAAATACATAAAGGAGGAATACAATCTAACTTGAACCATAAAAGAAAAAAAAAAAACCTGAACGCTCCAGTTATAGAGAGGAATACACTATCAGGGCACTTGCTCCAGCGGTAAACAATTCTGAAATTGGTCAGAGGTGGGGAATCATCTCCCATACAACCAGCAACCCACCCCCCACGCCAGGAGCATCCTCATTGCAAAGCTGGGGGACCGTGCCGAGGCATCTGTGAGTAAACGTGAGCTGAGCCCCAGGCCAGCTGCTGCTGAACTGTTCCCACCCTTCCCAGGTAAAACACCTGAATATGTACAAGGGCTTGAAAGCCTAGAGGAAGGGCCGTGGAGCCACACCAGCGACAGCACGCAGGCCAACTTGGTGCCTGCAGGCCAGACAGGGTGGTCCTGGCCCCGGGCGCTCTTCCGGAAGCTTTCCATTGCCCTGCCTGAGATACCCCTCCTGTCCCGGCCCCCACTGCTTTTTTCCTTCCTCACCTCTGTCCGGAGAGAAATTCCAGCGGAAGGTATGGGTGACACATCCTCTTCTTTACAGGTGGCAGCCTGGCAACCCCTGCAGAAAGGCCAGCAGAGCCCCACTCACACCGGGCCACCAACAAAGCTGTGGCCCCTCACTCCCTCCCACCAGCACAGCCCCGAGACTGCTGACGGGGCAGAGAATATGGAGTCAGGCACAGCTTCAGGGGCTATTGCTGCCTGGAGCGCTGTTTATATTGACCTCAAACAGGCACACCTGGGGAGGGCCGGCCGGCAGGGTAAGGCTGCCCAGGTCAGCTAATCCACAACCCTCAGGGAATCACATTGTTGAAAACGGACCTCGCTAAGGCAGAAAAGAAGCCAAGGAAGAAAAGGACACAATGCCATTTGCAGCACCGTAGATGAGTCTAGAGGTAATCACGTGACTTGTAGTAAGTCAGAAAGTGAAAGACACATATCGTATCATATCACTTATAGGTGTTACCTAAGAATGGATACCAGGGCAGATATTTCCACGGAGAAGGGCCATCACAGATTCATCAAACAAACTTATGGTTCACCAATGGAAAGGTGTGAGGATTGGTTTCATTACGATATTGGGGTTAACAGACATATACAAACACAGGTGACACATATAATCACCAAAGACCTACGGAATACCAAGAGAAGACTACTCAACATTCTGTCATAACGTACATGGGAAAAGGATCCCAGGAAGAACAGACATCTGTATATGTGTAAAAGAACCACATCTTCCACACCTACAACAAGCCAAACATTGTAATCAAACTTGCTGTAATAAAAAATAAAAAGTTAAATTAAAAACACGAACAAGAAGTAGTGAGACAAACGTGAGGATCTTTCTCCTGGCACATTCCATTCTAAATTCCAATCTAGAACACGACTTCCATTGAGGCTCTGTTGCCTTAGTCACCAGATTTGGTAAGGGAGAACTGCTGCCACCTTGTGGCCGTTTCGCACAACAGCAGCTTTAATCCCAGCGCTGATGGTCAGTTGATATTCAAAATCATTGCAGGCCTGTAAATGACACCTGCCCTGAAAACAAATCCTGGGGTCACATATCGACCAAAAAATTCAAAGGACGTCCATATTTCAAAACGACCGTTTCAAAAGGCATATTTTACGCACATTAGTGTTCTGCTTCTTTTTCTTTCTTTCCTTTTTTTGTTAAAAATACGGGAATGGAAAAAGGCATCCCTCAGAATGGGCGAAAATCGTTGCAAACGAATCAATGGACAAAGGTTCAATCTCCAATATATATAAACAGCTCATGCAGCTTAATATTAACAAAACAAACAACCCAATACAAAAAATGGGCAGAAGATATAAAGAGATGTTTCTTCCAAGAAGACACAGAGATGGCCAAGACGCACATGAAAAGCTGCTCAACAGCACTAATTATTAGAGAAATGCAAATCAAAACTACAATGAGGTATCACCTCACACCTGTTAGAATCGGCATCATCAGAAAATCTACAAACAACCAATTCTGGGGAGGGTGTGGACAAAAGGAACCCTCTTCCACTATTGGTGGGAATGTAAATTGATACAGTCACTATGGAGAACGGTATGGAGTTTCCTTAAAAAAAACTAGAAATAGAATTACCATCTGATCCAGCAATCCCACTTCTGGGCATATACCCAGAGAAAACCATAAATCAAAAAGGCACATTCACCACAATGTTCATGGCAGCACTATTTACAATAGCCAGGTAATGGAAGCAACGTAAATGCCCACAGACAGATGAATGGATAAAGATGTGGTACATATATAAAATGGAATATTACTCAGCCATAAGAAGGAATGAAACTGGGTCATTTGTAGAGACATCGATGGATCTAGAGACTGTCATACAGAATGAAGTAAGTCAGAAAGAGGAAAACAAATATTGTATATTAATGCATATATGTGAAACCTAAAAAATGGTACAGATGAACTGGTTTGCAGGGAAGAAACAGAGACACAGAGGTAGAGAACAAACATATGGACACCAAGAGTGGGAAGCCATGGGGTGGTGGTGGTGGGATGAGTTGGGAGATTGGGATTGACCTGTATATATGTATATGCATAAAATACATAACTAATAATAACCTGCTGTATAAAAAATAAATCAAATTAAATTTCAAATTTTTAAAAAATAAAATTTAAAAATAAAACAGAAAAATGTTCTTCCCTTCACACAGATGTATTTATAGGAATGAATTATTTCCATGCTTATATCTATAAATACATAAAGGAGGAATAAAATCTAACTTGAACCATAAAAGAAAAAAAAAAACCTGAACCCACCAGTTATACAGAGGAAAACCCTATCAGGGCACTTGCTCCAGCAGTAAACAATTCTGAAATTGGTCAGAGGTGGGGAATCATCTCCCATACAACCAGCAACCCACCCCCCACGCAAGGAGCATCCTCATTGCAAAGCTGGGGGACCGTGCCGAGGCATCTGTGAGTAAACGTGAGCTGAGCCCCAGGCCAGCTGCTGCTGAACTGTTCCCACCCTTCCCAGGTAAAACACCTGAATAGGTACAAAGGCTTGAAAGCCTAGAGGAAGGGCCACGGATCCACACCAGCGACAGCACGCAGGCCAACTTGGTGCCTGCAGGCCAGCCAGGGTGGTCCTGGCCCCGGGCGCTCTTCCGGAAGCTTTCCATTGCCCTGCCTGAGATACCCCTCCTGTCCCGGCCCCCACTGCTTTTTTCCTTCCTCACCTCTGTCCGGAGAGAAATTCCAGCGGAAGGTATGGGTGACACATCCTCTTCTTTACAGGTGGCAGCCTGGCAACCCCTGCAGAAAGGCCAGCAGAGCCCCACTCACACCGGGCCACCAACAAAGCTGTGGCCCCTCACTCCCTCCCACCAGCACAGCCCCGAGACTGCTGACGGGGCAGAGAATATGGAGTCAGGCACAGCTTCAGGGGCTATTGCTGCCTGGAGCGCTGTTTATATTGACCTCAAACAGGCACACCTGGGGAGGGCCGGCCGGCAGGGTAAGGCTGCCCAGGTCAGCTAATCCACAACCCTCAGGGAATCACATTGTTGAAAACGGACCTCGCTAAGGCAGAATAGAAGCCAAGGAAGAAAAGGACACAATGCCATTTGCAGCACCGTAGATGAGGCTAGAGGTAATCACGTGACTTGTAGTAAGTCAGAAAGTGAAAGACACATATCGTATCATATCACTTATAGGTGTTACCTAAGAATGGATACCAGGGCAGATATTTCCACGGAGAAGGGCTATCACAGATTCATCAAACAAACTTATGGTTCACCAATGGAAAGGTGTGAGGATTGGTTTCATTACGATATTGGGGTTAACAGACATATACAAACACAGGTGACACATATAATCACCAAAGACCTACGGAATACCAAGAGAAGACTACTCAACATTCTGTCATAACGTACATGGGAAAAGGATCCCAGGAAGAACAGACATCTGTATATGTGTAAAAGAACCACATCTTCCACACCTACAACAAGCCAAACATTGTAATCAAACTTGCTGTAATAAAAAATAAAAAATTAAATTAAAAACACGAACAAGAAGTAGTGAGACAAACTTGAGGGGCTTTCTCCTGGCACATTCCATTCTAAATTCCAATCTAGAACACGACTTCCATTGAGGCTCTGTTGCCCTAGTCACCAGATTTGGTAAGGGAGAACTGCTGCCACCTTGTGGCCGTTTCGCACAACAGCAGCTTTAATCCCAGCGCTGATGGTCAGTTGATATTCAAAATCATTGCAGGCCTGTAAATGACACCTGCCCTGAAAACAAATCCTGGGGTCACATATCGACCAAAAAGTTCAAAGGACGTCCATATTTCAAAACGACCGTTTCAAAAGGCATATTTTACGCACATTAGTGTTCTGCTTCTTTTTCTTTCTTTCCTTTTTTTGTTAAAAATACGGGAATGGAAAAAGGCATCCCTCAGAATGGGCGAAAATCGTTGCAAACGAATCAATGGACAAAGGTTTAATCTCCAATATATATAAAGAGCTCATGCAGCTTAATATTAACAAAACAAACAACCCAATACAAAAAATGGGCAGAAGATCTAAAGAGATATTTCTTCCAAGAAGACACAGAGATGGCCAAGACGCACATGAAAAGCTGCTCAACAGCACTAATTATTAGAGAAATGCAAATCAAAACTACAATGAGGTATCACCTCACACCTGTTAGAATCGGCATCATCAGAAAATCTACAAACAACCAATTCTGGGGAGGGTGTGGACAAAAGGAGCCCTCTTCCACTATTGGTGGGAATGTAAATTGATACAGTCACTATGGAGAACGGTATGGAATTTCCTTAAAAAAACTAGAAATAGAATTACCATCTGATCCAGCAATCCCACTTCTGGGCATATACCCAGAGAAAACCATAAATCAAAAAGGCACATTCACCACAATGTTCATGGCAGCACTATTTACAATAGCCAGGTAATGGAAGCAACGTAAATGCCCACAGACAGATGAATGGATAAAGATGTGGTACATATATAAAATGGAATATTACTCAGCCATAAGAAGGAATGCAACTGGGTCATTTGTAGAGACATCGATGAATCTAGAGACTGTCATACAGAATGAAGTAAGTCAGAAAGAGGAAAACAAATATTGTATATTAATGCATATATGTAGAACCTAAACAATGGTACAGATGAACTTGTTTGCAGGGAAGAAACAGAGACACAGAGGTAGACAACAAACATATGGACACCAAGTGTGGGAAGCCATGGGGTGGTGGTGGTGGGATGAGTTGGGAGATTGGGATTGACCTGTATACATGTATATGCATAAAATACATAACTAATAATAACCTGCTGTATAAAAAAATAAATCAAATTAAATTTCAAATTTTTAAAAAATAAAATTTAAAAATAAAACAGAAAAATGTTCTTCCCTTCACACAGATGTATTTATAGGAATGAATTATTTCCATGCTTATATCTATAAATACATAAAGGAGGAATACAATCTAACTTGAACCATAAAAGAAAAAAAAAAAACCTGAACGCTCCAGTTATAGAGAGGAATACCCTATCAGGGCACTTGCTCCAGCGGTAAACAATTCTGAAATTGGTCAGAGGTGGGGAATCATCTCCCATACAACCAGCAACCCACCCCCCACGCCAGGAGCATCCTCATTGCAAAGCTGGGGGACCGTGCCGAGGCATCTGTGAGTAAACGTGAGCTGAGCCCCAGGCCAGCTGCTGCTGAACTGTTCCCACCCTTCCCAGGTAAAACACCTGAATATGTACAAGGGCTTGAAAGCCTAGAGGAAGGGCCGTGGAGCCACACCAGCGACAGCACGCAGGCCAACTTGGTGCCTGCAGGCCAGACAGGGTGGTCCTGGCCCCGGGCGCTCTTCCGGAAGCTTTCCATTGCCCTGCCTGAGATACCCCTCCTGTCCCGGCCCCCACTGCTTTTTTCCTTCCTCACCTCTGTCCGGAGAGAAATTCCAGCGGAAGGTATGGGTGACACATCCTCTTCTTTACAGGTGGCAGCCTGGCAACCCCTGCAGAAAGGCCAGCAGAGCCCCACTCACACCGGGCCACCAACAAAGCTGTGGCCCCTCACTCCCTCCCACCAGCACAGCCCCGAGACTGCTGACGGGGCAGAGAATATGGAGTCAGGCACAGCTTCAGGGGCTATTGCTGCCTGGAGCGCTGTTTATATTGACCTCAAACAGGCACACCTGGGGAGGGCCGGCCGGCAGGGTAAGGCTGCCCAGGTCAGCTAATCCACAACCCTCAGGGAATCACATTGTTGAAAACGGACCTCGCTAAGGCAGAAAAGAAGCCAAGGAAGAAAAGGACACAATGCCATTTGCAGCACCGTAGATGAGTCTAGAGGTAATCACGTGACTTGTAGTAAGTCAGAAAGTGAAAGACACATATCGTATCATATCACTTATAGGTGTTACCTAAGAATGGATACCAGGGCAGATATTTCCACGGAGAAGGGCCATCACAGATTCATCAAACAAACTTATGGTTCACCAATGGAAAGGTGTGAGGATTGGTTTCATTACGATATTGGGGTTAACAGACATATACAAACACAGGTGACACATATAATCACCAAAGACCTACGGAATACCAAGAGAAGACTACTCAACATTCTGTCATAACGTACATGGGAAAAGGATCCCAGGAAGAACAGACATCTGTATATGTGTAAAAGAACCCCATCTTCCACACCTACAACAAGCCAAACATTGTAATCAAACTTGGTGTAATAAAAAATAAAAAATTAAATTAAAAACACGAACAAGAAGTAGTGAGACAAACGTGAGGGTCTTTCTCCTGGCACATTCCATTCTAAATTCCAATCTAGAACACGACTTCCATTGAGGCTCTGTTGCCCTAGTCACCAGATTTGGTAAGGGAGAACTGCTGCCACCTTGTGGCCGTTTCGCACAACAGCAGCTTTAATCCCAGCGCTGATGGTCAGTTGATATTCAAAATCATTGCAGGCCTGTAAATGACACCTGCCCTGAAAACAAATCCTGGGGTCACATATCGACCAAAAAATTCAAAGGACGTCCATATTTCAAAACGACCGTTTCAAAAGGCATATTTTACGCACATTAGTGTTCTGCTTCTTTTTCTTTCTTTCCTTTTTTTGTTAAAAATACGGGAATGGAAAAAGGCATCCCTCAGAATGGGCGAAAATCGTTGCAAACGAATCAATGGACAAAGGTTTAATCTCCAATATATATAAACAGCTCATGCAGCTTAATATTAACAAAACAAACAACCCAATACAAAAAATGGGCAGAAGATCTAAAGAGATGTTTCTTCCAAGAAGACACAGAGACGGCCAAGACGCACATGAAAAGCTGCTCAACAGCACTAATTATTAGAGAAATGCAAATCAAATCTACAATGAGGTATCACCTCACACCTGTTAGAATCGGCATCATCAGAAAATCTACAAACAACCAATTCTGGGGAGGGTGTGGACAAAAGGAGCCCTCTTCCACTATTGGTGGGAATGTAAATTGATACAGTCACTATGGAGAACGGTATGGAGTTTCCTTAAAAAAACTAGAAATAGAATTACCATCTGATCCAGCAATCCCACTTCTGGGCATATACCCAGAGAAAACCATAAATCAAAAAGGCACATTCACCACAGTGTTCATGGCAGCACTATTTACAATAGCCAGGTAATGGAAGCAACGTAAATGCCCACAGACAGATGAATGGATAAAGATGTGGTACATATATAAAATGGAATATTACTCAGCCATAAGAAGGAATGAAACTGGGTCATTTGTAGAGACGTCGATGGATCTAGAGACTGTCATACAGAATGAAGTAAGTCAGAAAGAGGAAAACAAATATTGTATATTAATGCATATATGTGGAACCTAAAAAATGGTACAGATGAACTGGATTGCAGGGAAGAAACTGAGACATAGATGTAGAGAACAAACATATGGACACCAAGAGTGGGAAGCCATGGGGTGGTGGTGGTGGGATGAGTTGGGAGATTGGGATTGACCTGTATACATGTATATGCATAAAATACATAACTAATAATAACCTGCTGTATAAAAAATAAATCAAATTAAATTTCAAATTTTTAAAAAATAAAATTTAAAAATAAAACAGAAAAATGTTCTTCCCTTCACACAGATGTATTTATAGGAATGAATTATTTCCATGCTTATATCTATAAATACATAAAGGAGGAATACAATCTAACTTGAACCATAAAAGAAAAAAAAAAAACCTGAACCCACCAGTTATACAGAGGAAAACCCTATCAGGGCACTTGCTCCAGCGGTAAACAATTCTGAAATTGGTCAGAGGTGGGGAATCATCTCCCATACAACCAGCAACCCACCCCCCACGCCAGGAGCATCCTCATTGCAAAGCTGGGGGACCGTGCCGAGGCATCTGTGAGTAAACGTGAGCTGAGCCCCAGGCCAGCTGCTGCTGAACTGTTCCCACCCTTCCCAGGTAAAACACCTGAATAGGTACAAGGGCTTGAAAGCCTAGAGGAAGGGCCACGGAGCCACACCAGCGACAGCACGCAGGCCAACTTGGTGCCTGCAGGCCAGCCAGGGTGGTCCTGGCCCCGGGCGCTCTTCCGGAAGCTTTCCATTGCCCTGCCTGAGATACCCCTCCTGTCCCGGCCCCCACTGCTTTTTTCCTTCCTCACCTCTGTCCGGAGAGAAATTCCAGCGGAAGGTATGGGTGACACATCCTCTTCTTTACAGGTGGCAGCCTGGCAACCCCTGCAGAAAGGCCAGCAGAGCCCCACTCACACCGGGCCACCAACAAAGCTGTGGCCCCTCACTCCCTCCCACCAGCAGAGCCCCGAGACTGCTGATGGGGCAGAGAATATGGAGTCAGGCACAGCTTCAGGGGCTATTGCTGCCTGGAGCGCTGTTTATATTGACCTCAAACAGGCACACCTGGGGAGGGCCGGCCGGCAGGGTAAGGCTGCCCAGGTCAGCTAATCCACAAACCTCAGGGAATCACATTGTTGAAAACGGACCTCGCTAAGGCAGAATAGAAGCCAAGGAAGAAAAGGACACAATGCCATTTGCAGCACCGTAGATGAGTCTAGAGGTAATCACGTGACTTGTAGTAAGTCAGAAAGTGAAAGACACATATCGTATCCTATCACTTATAGGTGTTACCTAAGGATGGATACCAGGGCAGATATTTCCACGGAGAAGGGCCATCACAGATTCATCAAACAAACTTATGGTTCACCAATGGAAAGGTGTGAGGATTGGTTTCATTACGATATTGGGGTTAACAGACATATACAAACACAGGTGACACATATAATCACCAAAGACCTACGGAATACCAAGAGAAGACTACTCAACCTTCTGTCATAACGTACATGGGAAAAGGATCCCAGGAAGAACAGACATCTGTATATGTGTAAAAGAACCCCATCTTCCACACCTACAACAAGCCAAACATTGTAATCAAACTTGCTGTAATAAAAAATAAAAAATTAAATTAAAAACACGAACAAGAAGTAGTGAGACAAACTTGAGGGGCTTTCTCCTGGCACATTCCATTCTAAATTCCAATCTAGAACACGACTTCCATTGAGGCTCTGTTGCCCTAGTCACCAGATTTGGTAAGGGAGAACTGCTGCCACCTTGTGGCCGTTTCGCACAACAGCAGCTTTAATCCCAGCGCTGATGGTCAGTTGATATTCAAAATCATTGCAGGCCTGTAAATGACACCTGCCCTGAAAACAAATCCTGGGGTCACATATCGACCAAAAAATTCAAAGGACGTCCATATTTCAAAACGACCGTTTCAAAAGGCATATTTTACGCACATTAGTGTTCTGCTTCTTTTTCTTTCTTTCCTTTTTTTGTTAAAAATACGGGAATGGAAAAAGGCATCCCTCAGAATGGGCGAAAATCGTTGCAAACGAATCAATGGACAAAGGTTTTATCTCCAATATATATAAACAGCTCATGCAGCTTAATATTAACAAAACAAACAACCCAATACAAAAAATGGGCAGAAGATCTAAAGAGATGTTTCTTCCAAGAAGACACAGAGACGGCCAAGACGCACATGAAAAGCTGCTCAACAGCACTAATTATTAGAGAAATGCAAATCAAAACTACAATGAGGTATCACCTCACACCTGTTAGATTCGGCATCATCAGAAAATCTACAAACAACCAATTCTGGGGAGGGTGTGGACAAAAGGAGCCCTCTTCCACTATTGGTGGGAATGTAAATTGATACAGTCACTATGGAGAACGGTATGGAGTTTCCTTAAAAAAACTAGAAATAGAATTACCATCTGATCCAGCAATCCCACTTCTGGGCATATACCCAGAGAAAACCATAAATCAAAAAGGCACATTCACCACAATGTTCATGGCAGCACTATTTACAATAGCCAGGTAATGGAAGCAACGTAAATGCCCACAGACAGATGAATGGATAAAGATGTGGTACATATATAAAATGGAATATTACTCAGCCATAAGAAGGAATGCAACTGGGTCATTTGTAGAGACATCGATGGATCTAGAGACTGTCATACAGAATGAAGTAAGTCAGAAAGAGGAAAACAAATATTGTATATTAATGAATATATGTGGAACCTAAAAAATGGTACAGATGAACTGGTTTGCAGGGAAGAAACAGAGACACAGAGGTAGAGAACAAACATATGGACACCAAGTGTGGGAAGCCATGGGGTGGTGGTGGTGGGATGAGTTGGGAGATTGGGATTGACCTGTATACATGTATATGCATAAAATACATAACTAATAATAACCTGCTGTATAAAAAAATAAATCAAATTAAATTTCAAATTTTTAAAAAATAAAATTTAAAAATAAAACAGAAAAATGTTCTTCCCTTCACACAGATGTATTTATAGGAATGAATTATTTCCATGCTTATATCTATAAATACATAAAGGAGGAATACAATCTAACTTGAACCATAAAAGAAAAAAAAAACCTGAACCCACGAGTTATACAGAGGAAAACCCTATCAGGGTACTTGCTCCAGCGGTAAACAATTCTGAAATTGGTCAGAGGTGGGGAATCATCTCCCATACAACCAGCAACCCACCCCCCACGCCAGGAGCATCCTCATTGCAAAGCTGGGGGACCGTGCCGAGGCATCTGTGAGTAAACGTGAGCTGAGCCCCAGGCCAGCTGCTGCTGAACTGTTCCCACCCTTCCCAGGTAAAACACCTGAATATGTACAAGGGCTTGAAAGCCTAGAGGAAGGGCCACGGAGCCACACCAGCGACAGCACGCAGGCCAACTTGGTCCCTGCAGGCCAGCCAGGGTGGTCCTGGCCCCGGGCGCTCTTCCGGAAGCTTTCCATTGCCCTGCCTGAGATACCCCTCCTGTCCCGGCCCCCACTGCTTTTTTCCTTCCTCACCTCTGTCCGGAGAGAAATTCCAGCGGAAGGTATGGGTGACACATCCTCTTCTTTACAGGTGGCAGCCTGGCAACCCCTGCAGAAAGGCCAGCAGAGCCCCACTCACACCGGGCCACCAACAAAGCTGTGGCCCCTCACTCCCTCCCACCAGCAGAGCCCCGAGACTGCTGACGGGGCAGAGAATATGGAGTCAGGCACAGCTTCAGGGGCTATTGCTGCCTGGAGCGCTGTTTATATTGACCTCAAACAGGCACCCCTGGGGAAGGCCGGCCGGCAGGGTAAGGCTGCCCAGGTCAGCTAATCCACAACCCTCAGGGAATCACATTGTTGAAAACGGACCTCGCTAAGGCAGAATAGAAGCCAAGGAAGAAAAGGACACAATGCCATTTGCAGCACCGTAGATGAGTCTAGAGGTAATCACGTGACTTGTAGTAAGTCAGAAAGTGAAAGACACATATCGTATCATATCACTTATAGGTGTTACCTAAGAATGGATACCAGGGCAGATATTTCCACGGAGAAGGGCCATCACAGATTCATCAAACAAACTTATGGTTCACCAATGGAAAGGTGTGAGGATTGGTTTCATTACGATATTGGGGTTAACAGACATATACAAACACAGGTGACACATATAATCACCAAAGACCTACGGAATACCAAGAGAAGACTACTCAACATTCTGTCATAACGTACATGGGAAAAGGATCCCAGGAAGAACAGACATCTGTATATGTGTAAAAGAACCCCATCTTCCACACCTACAACAAGCCAAACATTGTAATCAAACTTGCTGTAATAAAAAATAAAAAATTAAATTAAAAACACGAACAAGAAGTAGTGAGACAAACTTGAGGGGCTTTCTCCTGGCACATTCCATTCTAAATTCCAATCTAGAGCACGACTTCCATTGAGGCTCTCTTGCCCTAGTCACCAGATTTGGTAAGGGAGAACTGCTGCCACCTTGTGGCCGTTTCGCACAACAGCAGCTTTAATCCCAGCGCTGATGGTCAGTTGATATTCAAAATCATTGCAGGCCTGTAAATGACACCTGCCCTGAAAACAAATCCTGGGGTCACATATCGACCAAAAAATTCAAAGGACGTCCATATTTCAAAACGACCGTTTCAAAAGGCATATTTTACGCACATTAGTGTTCTGCTTCTTTTTCTTTCTTTCCTTTTTTTGTTAAAAATACGGGAATGGAAAAAGGCATCCCTCAGAATGGGCGAAAATCGTTGCAAACGAATCAATGGACAAAGGTTTAATCTCCAATATATATAAAGAGCTCATGCAGCTTAATATTAACAAAACAAACAACCCAATACAAAAAATGGGCAGAAGATCTAAAGAGATGTTTCTTCCAAGAAGACACAGAGATGGCCAAGACGCACATGAAAAGCTGCTCAACAGCACTAATTATTAGAGAAATGCAAATCAAAACTACAATGAGGTATCACCTCACACCTGTTAGAATCGGCATCATCAGAAAATCTACAAACAACAAATTCTGGGGAGGGTTTGGACAAAAGGAGCCCTCTTTCACTATTGGTGGGAATGTAAATTGATACAGTCACTATGGAGAACGGTATGGAGTTTCCTTAAAAAAACTAGAAATAGAATTACCATCTGATCCAGCAATCCCACTTCTGGGCATATACCCAGAGAAAACCATAAATCAAAAAGGCACATTCACCACAATGTTCATGGCAGCACTATTTACAATAGCCAGGTAATGGAAGCAACGTAAATGCCCACAGACAGATGAATGGATAAAGATGTGGTACATATATAAAATGGAATATTACTCAGCCCTAAGAAGGAATGAAACTGGGTCATTTGTAGAGACATCGATGGATCTAGAGACTGTCATACAGAATGAAGTAAGTCAGAAAGAGGAAAACAAATATTGTATATTAATGCATATATGTGGAACCTAAAAAATGGTACAGATGAACTGGTTTGCAGGGAAGAAACAGAGACACAGAGGTAGACAACAAACATATGGACACCAAGTGTGGGAAGCCATGGGGTGGTGGTGGTGGGATGAGTTGGGAGATTGGGATTGACCTGTATACATGTATATGCATAAAATACATAACTAATAATAACCTGCTGTATAAAAAAATAAATCAAATTAAATTTCAAATTTTTAAAAAATAAAATTTAAAAATAAAACAGAAAAATGTTCTTCCCTTCACACAGATGTATTTATAGGAATGAATTATTTCCATGCTTATATCTATAAATACATAAAGGAGGAATACAATCTAACTTGAACCATAAAAGAAAAAAAAAAAAAACCTGAACCCACCAGTTATAGAGAGGAATACCCTATCAGGGCACTTGCTCCAGCGGTAAACAATTCTGAAATTGGTCAGAGGTGGGGAATCATCTCCCATACAACCAGCAACCCACCCCCCACGCCAGGAGCATCCTCATTGCAAAGCTGGGGGACCGTGCCGAGGCATCTGTGAGTAAACGTGAGCTGAGCCCCAGGCCAGCTGCTGCTGAACTGTTCCCACCCTTCCCAGGTAAAACACCTGAATATGTACAAGGGCTTGAAAGCCTAGAGGAAGGGCCGCAGAGCCACACCAGCGACAGCACGCAGGCCAACTTGGTGCCTGCAGGCCAGCCAGGGTGGTCCTGGCCCCGGGCGCTCTTCCGGAAGCTTTCCATTGCCCTGCCTGAGATACCCCTCCTGTCCCGGCCCCCACTGCTTTTTTCCTTCCTCACCTCTGTCCGGAGAGAAATTCCAGGGGAAGGTATGGGTGACACATCCTCTTCTTTACAGGTGGCAGCCTGGCTACCCCTGCAGAAAGGCCAGCAGAGCCCCACTCACACCGGGCCACCAACAAAGCTGTGGCCCCTCACTCCCTCCCACCAGCAGAGCCCCGAGACTGCTGATGGGGCAGAGAATATGGATTCAGGCACAGCTTCAGGGGCTATTGCTGCCTGGAGCGCTGTTTATATTGACCTCAAACAGGCACACCTGGGGAGGGCCGGCCGGCAGGGTAAGGCTGCCCAGGTCAGCTAATCCACAACCCTCAGGGAATCACATTGTTGAAAACGGACCTCGCTAAGGCAGAATAGAAGCCAAGGAAGAAAAGGACACAATGCCATTTGCAGCACCGTAGATGAGTCTAGAGGTAATCACGTGACTTGTAGTAAGTCAGAAAGTGAAAGACACATATCGTATCATATCACTTATAGGTGTTACCTAAGAATGGATACCAGGGCAGATATTTCCACGGAGAAGGGCCATCACAGATTCATCAAACAAACTTATGGTTCACCAATGGAAAGGTGTGAGGATTGGTTTCATTACGATATTGGGGTTAAGAGACATATACAAACACAGGTGACACATATAATCACCAAAGACCTACGGAATACCAAGAGAAGACTACTCAACCTTCTGTCATAACGTACATGGGAAAAGGATCCCAGGAAGAACAGACATCTGTATATGTGTAAAAGAACCCCATCTTCCACACCTACAACAAGCCAAACATTGTAATCAAACTTGCTGTAATAAAAACTAAAAAATTAAATTAAAAACACGAACAAGAAGTAGTGAGACAAACTTGAGGGGCTTTCTCCTGGCACATTCCATTCTAAATTCCAATCTAGAGCACGACTTCCATTGAGGCTCTCTTGCCCTAGTCACCAGATTTGGTAAGGGAGAACTGCTGCCACCTTGTGGCCGTTTCGCACAACAGCAGCTTTAATCCCAGCGCTGATGGTCAGTTGATATTCAAAATCATTGCAGGCCTGTAAATGACACCTGCCCTGAAAACAAATCCTGGGGTCACATATCGACCAAAAAATTCAAAGGACGTCCATATTTCAAAACGACCGTTTCAAAAGGCATATTTTACGCACATTAGTGTTCTGCTTCTTTTTCTTTCTTTCCTTTTTTTGTTAAAAATACGGGAATGGAAAAAGGCATCCCTCAGAATGGGCGAAAATCGTTGCAAACGAATCAATGGACAAAGGTTTAATCTCCAATATATATAAAGAGCTCATGCAGCTTAATATTAACAAAACAAACAACCCAATACAAAAAACGGGCAGAAGATCTAAAGAGATGTTTCTTCCAAGAAGACACAGAGATGGCCAAGACGCACATGAAAAGCTGCTCAACAGCACTAATTATTAGAGAAATGCAAATCAAAACTACAATGAGGTATCACCTCACACCTGTTAGAATCGGCATCATCAGAAAATCTACAAACAACCAATTCTGGGGAGGGTGTGGACAAAAGGAGCCCTCTTCCACTATTGGTGGGAATGTAAATTGATACAGTCACTATGGAGAACGGTATGGAGTTTCCTTAAAAAAACTAGAAATAGAATTACCATCTGATCCAGCAATCCCACTTCTGGGCATATACCCAGAGAAAACCATAAATCAAAAAGGCACATTCACCACAATGTTCATGGCAGCACTATTTACAATAGCCAGGTAATGGAAGCAACGTAAATGCCCACAGACAGATGAATGGATAAAGATGTGGTACATATATAAAATGGAATATTACTCAGCCATAAGAAGGAATGCAACTGGGTCATTTGTAGAGACATCGATGGATCTAGAGACTGTCATACAGAATGAAGTAAGTCAGAAAGAGGAAAACAAATATTGTATATTAATGCATATATGTGGAACCTAAAAAATGGTACAGATGAACTGGTTTGCAGGGAAGAAACAGAGACACAGAGGTAGAGAACAAACATATGGACACCAAGTGTGGGAAGCCATGGGGTGGTGGTGGTGGGATGAGTTGGGAGATTGGGATTGACCTGTATACATGTATATGCATAAAATACATAACTAATAATAACCTGATGTATAAAAAAATAAATCAAATTAAATTTCAAATTTTTAAAAAATAAAATTTAAAAATAAAACAGAAAAATGTTCTTCCCTTCACACAGATGTATTTATAGGAATGAATTATTTCCATGCTTATATCTATAAATACATAAAGGAGGAATACAATCTAACTTGAACCATAAAAGAAAAAAAAAAACCTGAACCCACCAGTTATAGAGAGGAATACCCTATCAGGGCACTTGCTCCAGCGGTAAACAATTCTGAAATTGGTCAGAGGTGGGGAATCATCTCCCATACAACCAGCAACCCACCCCCCACGCCAGGAGCATCCTCATTGCAAAGCTGGGGGACCGTGCCGAGGCATCTGTGAGTAAACGTGAGCTGAGCCCCAGGCCAGCTGCTGCTGAACTGTTCCCACCCTTCCCAGGTAAAACACCTGAATATGTACAAGGGCTTGAAAGCCTAGAGGAAGGGCCGCAGAGCCACACCAGCGACAGCATGCAGGCCAACTTGGTGCCTGCAGGCCAGCCAGGGTGGTCCTGGCCCCGGGCGCTCTTCCGGAAGCTCTCCATTGCCCTGCCTGAGATACCCCTCCTGTCCCGGCCCCCACTGCTTTTTTCCTTCCTCACCTCTGTCCGGAGAGAAATTCCAGCGGAAGGTATGGGTGACACATCCTCTTCTTTACAGGTGGCAGCCTGGCAACCCCTGCAGAAAGGCCAGCAGAGCCCCACTCACACCGGGCCACCAACAAAGCTGTGGCCCCTCACTCCCTCCCACCAGCACAGCCCCGAGACTGCTGACGGGGCAGAGAATATGGAGTCAGGCACAGCTTCAGGGGCTATTGCTGCCTGGAGCGCTGTTTATATTGACCTCAAACAGGCACACCTGGGGAGGGCCGGCCGGCAGGGTAAGGCTGCCCAGGTCAGCTAATCCACAACCCTCAGGGAATCCCATTGTTGAAAACGGACCTCGCTAAGGCAGAATAGAAGCCAAGGAAGAAAAGGACACAATGCCATTTGCAGCACCGTAGATGAGTCTAGAGGTAATCACGTGACTTGTAGTAAGTCAGAAAGTGAAAGACACATATCGTATCCTATCACTTATAGGTGTTACCTAAGAATGGATACCAGGGCAGATATTTCCACGGAGAAGGGCCATCACAGATTCATCAAACAAACTTATGGTTCACCAATGGAAAGGTGTGAGGATTGGTTTCATTACGATATTGGGGTTAACAGACATATACAAACACAGGTGACACATATAATCACCAAAGACCTACGGAATACCAAGAGAAGACTACTCAACATTCTGTCATAACGTACATGGGAAAAGGATCCCAGGAAGAACAGACATCTGTATATGTGTAAAAGAACCCCATCTTCCACACCTACAACAAGCCAAACATTGTAATCAAACTTGCTGTAATAAAAACTAAAAAATTAAATTAAAAACACGAACAAGAAGTAGTGAGACAAACTTGAGGGGCTTTCTCCTGGCACATTCCATTCTAAATTCCAATCTAGAACACGACTTCCATTGAGGCTCTGTTGCCCTAGTCACCAGATTTGGTAAGGGAGAACTGCTGCCACCTTGTGGCCGTTTCGCACAACAGCAGCTTTAATCCCAGCGCTGATGGTCAGTTGATATTCAAAATCATTGCAGGCCTGTAAATGACACCTGCCCTGAAAACAAATCCTGGGGTCACATATCGACCAAAAAATTCAAAGGACGTCCATATTTCAAAACGACCGTTTCAAAAGGCATATTTTACGCACATTAGTGTTCTGCTTCTTTTTCTTTCTTTCCTTTTTTTGTTAAAAATACGGGAATGGAAAAAGGCATCCCTCAGAATGGGCGAAAATCGTTGCAAACGAATCAATGGACAAAGGTTTAATCTCCAATATATATAAACAGCTCATGCAGCTTAATATTAACAAAACAAACAACCCAATACAAAAAACGGGCAGAAGATCTAAAGAGATGTTTCTTCCAAAAAGACACAGAGATGGCCAAGACGCACATGAAAAGCTGCTCAACAGCACTAATTATTAGAGAAATGCAAATCAAAACTACAATGAGGTATCACCTCACACCTGTTAGAATTGGCATCATCAGAAAATCTACAAACAACCAATTCTGGGGAGGGTGTGGACAAAAGGAGCCCTCTTCCACTATTGGTGGGAATGTAAATTGATACAGTCACTATGGAGAACGGTATGGAGTTTCCTTAAAAAAACTAGAAATAGAATTACCATCTGATCCAGCAATCCCACTTCTGGGCATATACCCAGAGAAAACCATAAATCAAAAAGGCACATTCACCACAATGTTCATGGCAGCACTATTTACAATAGCCAGGTAATGGAAGCAACGTAAATGCCCACAGACAGATGAATGGATAAAGATGTGGTACATATATAAAATGGAATATTACTCAGCCATAAGAAGGAATGCAACTGGGTCATTTGTAGAGACATCGATGGATCTAGAGACTGTCATACAGAATGAAGTAAGTCAGAAAGAGGAAAACAAATATTGTATATTAATGCATATATGTGGAACCTAAAAAATGGTACAGATGAACTGGTTTGCAGGGAAGAAACAGAGACACAGAGGTAGACAACAAACATATGGACACCAAGTGTGGGAAGCCATGGGGTGGTGGTGGTGGGATGAGTTGGGAGATTGGGATTGACCTGTATACATGTATATGCATAAAATACATAACTAATAATAACCTGCTGTATAAAAAAATAAATCAAATTAAATTTCAAATTTTTAAAAAATAAAATTTAAAAATAAAACAGAAAAATGTTCTTCCCTTCACACAGATGTATTTATAGGAATGAATTATTTCCATGCTTATATCTATAAATACATAAAGGAGGAATACAATCTAACTTGAACCATAAAAGAAAAAAAAAAAACCTGAACCCACCAGTTATAGAGAGGAATACCCTATCAGGGCACTTGCTGCAGCGGTAAACAATTCTGAAATTGGTCAGAGGTGGGGAATCATCTCCCATACAACCAGCAACCCACCCCCCACGCCAGGAGCATCCTCATTGCAAAGCTGGGGGACCGTGCCGAGGCATCTGTGAGTACACGTGAGCTGAGCCCCAGGCCAGCTGCTGCTGAACTGTTCCCACCCTTCCCAGGTAAAACACCTGAATATGTACAAGGGCTTGAAAGCCTAGAGGAAGGGCCGCAGAGCCACACCAGCGACAGCATGCAGGCCAACTTGGTGCCTGCAGGCCAGCCAGGGTGGTCCTGGCCCCGGGCGCTCTTCCGGAAGCTCTCCATTGCCCTGCCTGAGATACCCCTCCTGTCCCGGCCCCCACTGCTTTTTTCCTTCCTCACCTCTGTCCGGAGAGAAATTCCAGCGGAAGGTATGGGTGACACATCCTCTTCTTTACAGGTGGCAGCCTGGCAACCCCTGCAGAAAGGCCAGCAGAGCCCCACTCACACCGGGCCACCAACAAAGCTGTGGCCCCTCACTCCCTCCCACCAGCACAGCCCCGAGACTGCTGACGGGGCAGAGAATATGGAGTCAGGCACAGCTTCAGGGGCTATTGCTGCCTGGAGCGCTGTTTATATTGACCTCAAACAGGCACACCTGGGGAGGGCCGGCCGGCAGGGTAAGGCTGCCCAGGTCAGCTAATCCACAACCCTCAGGGAATCCCATTGTTGAAAACGGACCTCGCTAAGGCAGAATAGAAGCCAAGGAAGAAAAGGACACAATGCCATTTGCAGCACCGTAGATGAGTCTAGAGGTAATCACGTGACTTGTAGTAAGTCAGAAAGTGAAAGACACATATCGTATCCTATCACTTATAGGTGTTACCTAAGAATGGATACCAGGGCAGATATTTCCACGGAGAAGGGCCATCACAGATTCATCAAACAAACTTATGGTTCACCAATGGAAAGGTGTGAGGATTGGTTTCATTACGATATTGGGGTTAACAGACATATACAAACACAGGTGACACATATAATCACCAAAGACCTACGGAATACCAAGAGAAGACTACTCAACATTCTGTCATAACGTACATGGGAAAAGGATCCCAGGAAGAACAGACATCTGTATATGTGTAAAAGAACCCCATCTTCCACACCTACAACAAGCCAAACATTGTAATCAAACTTGCTGTAATAAAAACTAAAAAATTAAATTAAAAACACGAACAAGAAGTAGTGAGACAAACTTGAGGGGCTTTCTCCTGGCACATTCCATTCTAAATTCCAATCTAGAACACGACTTCCATTGAGGCTCTGTTGCCCTAGTCACCAGATTTGGTAAGGGAGAACTGCTGCCACCTTGTGGCCGTTTCGCACAACAGCAGCTTTAATCCCAGCGCTGATGGTCAGTTGATATTCAAAATCATTGCAGGCCTGTAAATGACACCTGCCCTGAAAACAAATCCTGGGGTCACATATCGACCAAAAAATTCAAAGGACGTCCATATTTCAAAACGACCGTTTCAAAAGGCATATTTTACGCACATTAGTGTTCTGCTTCTTTTTCTTTCTTTCCTTTTTTTGTTAAAAATACGGGAATGGAAAAAGGCATCCCTCAGAATGGGCGAAAAT
This sequence comes from Mesoplodon mirus, assembly GCF_964341445.2. Taxonomy (NCBI): domain Eukaryota; kingdom Metazoa; phylum Chordata; class Mammalia; order Artiodactyla; family Ziphiidae; genus Mesoplodon; species Mesoplodon mirus. Next base: position 5,905,595 of record NW_028295814.1, on the reverse strand, counting down.
CGTTGCAAACGAATCAATGGACAAAGGTTTAATCTCCAATATATATAAACAGCTCATGCAGCTTAATATTAACAAAACAAACAACCCAATACAAAAAACGGGCAGAAGATCTAAAGAGATGTTTCTTCCAAGAAGACACAGAGATGGCCAAGACGCACATGAAAAGCTGCTCAACAGCACTAATTATTAGAGAAATGCAAATCAAAACTACAATGAGGTATCACCTCACACCTGTTAGAATTGGCATCATCAGAAAATCTACAAACAACCAATTCTGGGGAGGGTGTGGACAAAAGGAGCCCTCTTCCACTATTGGTGGGAATGTAAATTGATACAGTCACTATGGAGAACGGTATGGAGTTTCCTTAAAAAAACTAGAAATAGAATTACCATCTGATCCAGCAATCCCACTTCTGGGCATATACCCAGAGAAAACCATAAATCAAAAAGGCACATTCACCACAATGTTCATGGCAGCACTATTTACAATAGCCAGGTAATGGAAGCAACGTAAATGCCCACAGACAGATGAATGGATAAAGATGTGGTACATATATAAAATGGAATATTACTCAGCCATAAGAAGGAATGCAACTGGGTCATTTGTAGAGACATCGATGGATCTAGAGACTGTCATACAGAATGAAGTAAGTCAGAAAGAGGAAAACAAATATTGTATATTAATGCATATATGTGGAACCTAAAAAATGGTACAGATGAACGGGTTTGCAGGGAAGAAACAGAGACACAGAGGTAGACAACAAACATATGGACACCAAGTGTGGGAAGCCATGGGGTGGTGGTGGTGGGATGAGTTGGGAGATTGGGATTGACCTGTATACATGTATATGCATAAAATACATAACTAATAATAACCTGCTGTATAAAAAAATAAATCAAATTAAATTTCAAATTTTTAAAAAATAAAATTTAAAAATAAAACAGAAAAATGTTCTTCCCTTCACACAGATGTATTTATAGGAATGAATTATTTCCATGCTTATATCTATAAATACATAAAGGAGGAATACAATCTAACTTGAACCATAAAAGAAAAAAAAAAAACCTGAACCCACCAGTTATAGAGAGGAATACCCTATCAGGGCACTTGCTCCAGCGGTAAACAATTCTGAAATTGGTCAGAGGTGGGGAATCATCTCCCATACAACCAGCAACCCACCCCCCACGCCAGGAGCATCCTCATTGCAAAGCTGGGGGACCGTGCCGAGGCATCTGTGAGTAAACGTGAGCTGAGCCCCAGGCCAGCTGCTGCTAAACTGTTCCCACCCTTCCCAGGTAAAACACCTGAATATGTACAAGGGCTTGAAAGCCTAGAGGAAGGGCCGCAGAGCCACACCAGCGACAGCACGCAGGCCAACTTGGTGCCTGCAGGCCAGCCAGGGTGGTCCTGGCCCCGGGCGCTCTTCCGGAAGCTTTCCATTGCCCTGCCTGAGATACCCCTCCTGTCCCGGCCCCCACTGCTTTTTTCCTTCCTCACCTCTGTCCGGAGAGAAATTCCAGGGGAAGGTATGGGTGACACATCCTCTTCTTTACAGGTGGCAGCCTGGCTACCCCTGCAGAAAGGCCAGCAGAGCCCCACTCACACCGGGCCACCAACAAAGCTGTGGCCCCTCACTCCCTCCCACCAGCAGAGCCCCGAGACTGCTGACGGGGCAGAGAATATGGATTCAGGCACAGCTTCAGGGGCTATTGCTGCCTGGAGCGCTGTTTATATTGACCTCAAACAGGCACACCTGGGGAGGGCCGGCCGGCAGGGTAAGGCTGCCCAGGTCAGCTAATCCACAACCCTCAGGGAATCCCATTATTGAAAACGGACCTCGCTAAGGCAGAATAGAAGCCAAGGAAGAAAAGGACACAATGCCATTTGCAGCACCGTAGATGAGTCTAGAGGTAATCACGTGACTTGTAGTAAGTCAGAAAGTGAAAGACACATATCGTATCATATCACTTATAGGTGTTACCTAAGAATGGATACCAGGGCAGATATTTCCACGGAGAAGGGCCATCACAGATTCATCAAACAAACTTATGGTTCACCAATGGAAAGGTGTGAGGATTGGTTTCATTACGATATTGGGGTTAACAGACATATACAAACACAGGTGAAACATATAATCACCAAAGACCTACGGAATACCAAGAGAAGACTACTCAACATTCTGTCATAACGTACATGGGAAAAGGATCCCAGGAAGAACAGACATCTGTATATGTGTAAAAGAACCCCATCTTCCACACCTACAACAAGCCAAACATTGTAATCAAACTTGCTGTAATAAAAACTAAAAAATTAAATTAAAAACACGAACAAGAAGTAGTGAGACAAACTTGAGGGGCTTTCTCCTGGCACATTCCATTCTAAATTCCAATCTAGAACACGACTTCCATTGAGGCTCTGTTGCCCTAGTCACCAGATTTGGTAAGGGAGAACTGCTGCCACCTTGTGGCCGTTTCGCACAACAGCAGCTTTAATCCCAGCGCTGATGGTCAGTTGATATTCAAAATCATTGCAGGCCTGTAAATGACACCTGCCCTGAAAACAAATCCTGGGGTCACATATCGACCAAAAAATTCAAAGGACGTCCATATTTCAAAACGACCGTTTCAAAAGGCATATTTTACGCACATTAGTGTTCTGCTTCTTTTTCTTTCTTTCCTTTTTTTGTTAAAAATACGGGAATGGAAAAAGGCATCCCTCAGAATGGGCGAAAATCGTTGCAAACGAATCAATGGACAAAGGTTTAATCTCCAATATATATAAAGAGCTCATGCAGCTTAATATTAACAAAACAAACAACCCAATACAAAAAACGGGCAGAAGATCTAAAGAGATGTTTCTTCCAAGAAGACACAGAGATGGCCAAGACGCACATGAAAAGCTGCTCAACAGCACTAATTATTAGAGAAATGCAAATCAAAACTACAATGAGGTATCACCTCACACCTGTTAGAATCGGCATCATCAGAAAATCTACAAACAACCAATTCTGGGGAGGGTGTGGACAAAAGGAGCCCTCTTCCACTATTGGTGGGAATGTAAATTGATACAGTCACTATGGAGAACGGTATGGAGTTTCCTTAAAAAAACTAGAAATAGAATTACCATCTGATCCAGCAATCCCACTTCTGGGCATATACCCAGAGAAAACCATAAATCAAAAAGGCACATTCACCACAATGTTCATGGCAGCACTATTTACAGTAGCCAGGTAATGGAAGCAACGTAAATGCCCACAGACAGATGAATGGATAAAGATGTGGTACATATATAAAATGGAATATTACTCAGCCATAAGAAGGAATGCAACTGGGTCATTTGTAGAGACATCGATGGATCTAGAGACTGTCATACAGAATGAAGTAAGTCAGAAAGAGGAAAAAAATATTGTATATTAATGCATATATGTGGAACCTAAAAAATGGTACAGATGAACTGGTTTGCAGGGAAGAAACAGAGACACAGAGGTAGAGAACAAACATATGGACACCAAGTGTGGGAAGCCATGGGGTGGTGGTGGTGGGATGAGTTGGGAGATTGGGATTGACCTGTATACATGTATATGCATAAAATACATAACTAATAATAACCTGATGTATAAAAAAATAAATCAAATTAAATTTCAAATTTTTAAAAAATAAAATTTAAAAATAAAACAGAAAAATGTTCTTCCCTTCACACAGATATATTTATAGGAATGAATTATTTCCATGCTTATATCTATAAATACATAAAGGAGGAATACAATCTAACTTGAACCATAAAAGAAAAAAAAAAAACCTGAACCCACGAGTTATACAGAGGAAAACCCTATCAGGGTACTTGCTCCAGCGGTAAACAATTCTGAAATTGGTCAGAGGTGGGGAATCATCTCCCATACAACCAGCAACCCACCCCCCACGCCAGGAGCATCCTCATTGCAAAGCTGGGGGACCGTGCCGAGGCATCTGTGAGTAAACGTGAGCTGAGCCCCAGGCCAGCTGCTGCTGAACTGTTCCCACCCTTCCCAGGTAAAACATCTGAATATGTACAAGGGCTTGAAAGCCTAGAGGAAGGGCCACGGAGCCACACCAGCGACAGCACGCAGGCCAACTTGGTCCCTGCAGGCCAGCCAGGGTGGTCCTGGCCCCGGGCGCTCTTCCGGAAGCTTTCCATTGCCCTGCCTGAGATACCCCTCCTGTCCCGGCCCCCACTGCTTTTTTCCTTCCTCACCTCTGTCCGGAGAGAAATTCCAGCGGAAGGTATGGGTGACACATCCTCTTCTTTACAGGTGGCAGCCTGGCAACCCCTGCAGAAAGGCCAGCAGAGCCCCACTCACACCGGGCCACCAACAAAGCTGTGGCCCCTCACTCCCTCCCACCAGCAGAGCCCCGAGACTGCTGACGGGGCAGAGAATATGGAGTCAGGCACAGCTTCAGGGGCTATTGCTGCCTGGAGCGCTGTTTATATTGACCTCAAACAGGCACACCTGGGGAGGGCCGGCCGGCAGGGTAAGGCTGCCCAGGTCAGCTAATCCACAACCCTCAGGGAATCCCATTGTTGAAAACGGACCTCGCTAAGGCAGAATAGAAGCCAAGGAAGAAAAGGACACAATGCCATTTGCAGCACCGTAGATGAGTCTAGAGGTAATCACGTGACTTGTAGTAAGTCAGAAAGTGAAAGACACATATCGTATCATATCACTTATAGGTGTTACCTAAGAATGGATACCAGGGCAGATATTTCCACGGAGAAGGGCCATCACAGATTCATCAAACAAACTTATGGTTCACCAATGGAAAGGTGTGAGGATTGGTTTCATTACGATATTGGGGTTAACAGACATATACAAACACAGGTGACACATATAATCACCAAAGACCTACGGAATACCAAGAGAAGACTACTCAACATTCTGTCATAACGTACATGGGAAAAGGATCCCAGGAAGAACAGACATCTGTATATGTGTAAAAGAACCCCATCTTCCACACCTACAACAAGCCAAACATTGTAATCAAACTTGCTGTAATAAAAACTAAAAAATTAAATTAAAAACACGAACAAGAAGTAGTGAGACAAACTTGAGGGGCTTTCTCCTGGCACATTCCATTCTAAATTCCAATCTAGAACACGACTTCCATTGAGGCTCTGTTGCCCTAGTCACCAGATTTGGTAAGGGAGAACTGCTGCCACCTTGTGGCCGTTTCGCACAACAGCAGCTTTAATCCCAGCGCTGATGGTCAGTTGATATTCAAAATCATTGCAGGCCTGTAAATGACACCTGCCCTGAAAACAAATCCTGGGGTGACATATCGACCAAAAAATTCAAAGGACGTCCATATTTCAAAACGACCGTTTCAAAAGGCATATTTTACGCACATTAGTGTTCTGCTTCTTTTTCTTTCTTTCCTTTTTTTGTTAAAAATACGGGAATGGAAAAAGGCATCCCTCAGAATGGGCGAAAATCGTTGCAAACGAATCAATGGACAAAGGTTTAATCTCCAATATATATAAAGAGCTCATGCAGCTTAATATTAACAAAACAAACAACCCAATACAAAAAACGGGCAGAAGATCTAAAGAGATGTTTCTTCCAAGAAGACACAGAGATGGCCAAGACGCACATGAAAAGCTGCTCAACAGCACTAATTATTAGAGAAATGCAAATCAAAACTACAATGAGGTATCACCTCACACCTGTTAGAAATGGCATCATCAGAAAATCTACAAACAACCAATTCTGGCGAGGGTGTGGACAAAAGGAGCCCTCTTCCACTATTGGTGGGAATGTAAATTGATACAGTCACTATGGAGAACGGTATGGAGTTTCCTTAAAAAAACTAGAAATAGAATTACCATCTGATCCAGCAATCCCACTTCTGGGCATATACCCAGAGAAAACCATAAATCAAAAAGGCACATTCACCACAATGTTCATGGCAGCACTATTTACAATAGCCAGGTAATGGAAGCAACGTAAATGCCCACAGACAGATGAATGGATAAAGATGTGGTACATATATAAAATGGAATATTACTCAGCCATAAGAAGGAATGCAACTGGGTCATTTGTAGAGACATCGATGGATCTAGAGACTGTCATACAGAATGAAGTAAGTCAGAAAGAGGAAAACAAATATTGTATATTAATGCATATATGTGGAACCTAAAAAATGGTACAGATGAACTGGTTTGCAGGGAAGAAACAGAGACACAGAGGTAGACAACAAACATATGGACACCAAGTGTGGGAAGCCATGGGGTGGTGGTGGTGGGATGAGTTGGGAGATTGGGATTGACCTGTATACATGTATATGCATAAAATACATAACTAATAATAACCTGCTGTATAAAAAAATAAATCAAATTAAATTTCAAATTTTTAAAAAATAAAATTTAAAAATAAAACAGAAAAATGTTCTTCCCTTCACACAGATGTATTTATAGGAATGAATTATTTCCATGCTTATATCTATAAATACATAAAGGAGGAATACAATCTAACTTGAACCATAAAAGAAAAAAAAAAAACCTGAACCCACCAGTTATAGAGAGGAATACCCTATCAGGGCACTTGCTCCAGCGGTAAACAATTCTGAAATTGGTCAGAGGTGGGGAATCATCTCCCATACAACCAGCAACCCACCCCCCACGCCAGGAGCATCCTCATTGCAAAGCTGGGGGACCGTGCCGAGGCATCTGTGAGTACACGTGAGCTGAGCCCCAGGCCAGCTGCTGCTGAACTGTTCCCACCCTTCCCAGGTAAAACACCTGAATATGTACAAGGGCTTGAAAGCCTAGAGGAAGGGCCGCAGAGCCACACCAGCGACAGCATGCAGGCCAACTTGGTGCCTGCAGGCCAGCCAGGGTGGTCCTGGCCCCGGGCGCTCTTCCGGAAGCTCTCCATTGCCCTGCCTGAGATAACCCTCCTGTCCCGGCCCCCACTGCTTTTTTCCTTCCTCACCTCTGTCCGGAGAGAAATTCCAGCGGAAGGTATGGGTGACACATCCTCTTCTTTACAGGTGGCAGCCTGGCAACCCCTGCAGAAAGGCCAGCAGAGCCCCACTCACACCGGGCCACCAACAAAGCTGTGGCCCCTCACTCCCTCCCACCAGCACAGCCCCGAGACTGCTGACGGGGCAGAGAATATGGAGTCAGGCACAGCTTCAGGGGCTATTGCTGCCTGGAGCGCTGTTTATATTGACCTCAAACAGGCACACCTGGGGAGGGCCGGCCGGCAGGGTAAGGCTGCCCAGGTCAGCTAATCCACAACCCTCAGGGAATCCCATTGTTGAAAACGGACCTCGCTAAGGCAGAATAGAAGCCAAGGAAGAAAAGGACACAATGCCATTTGCAGCACCGTAGATGAGTCTAGAGGTAATCACGTGACTTGTAGTAAGTCAGAAAGTGAAAGACACATATCGTATCCTATCACTTATAGGTGTTACCTAAGAATGGATACCAGGGCAGATATTTCCACGGAGAAGGGCCATCACAGATTCATCAAACAAACTTATGGTTCACCAATGGAAAGGTGTGAGGATTGGTTTCATTACGATATTGGGGTTAACAGACATATACAAACACAGGTGACACATATAATCACCAAAGACCTACGGAATACCAAGAGAAGACTACTCAACCTTCTGTCATAACGTACATGGGAAAAGGATCCCAGGAAGAACAGACATCTGTATATGTGTAAAAGAACCCCATCTTCCACACCTACAACAAGCCAAACATTGTAATCAAACTTGCTGTAATAAAAACTAAAAAATTAAATTAAAAACACGAACAAGAAGTAGTGAGACAAACTTGAGGGGCTTTCTCCTGGCACATTCCATTCTAAATTCCAATCTAGAACACGACTTCCATTGAGGCTCTGTTGCCCTAGTCACCAGATTTGGTAAGGGAGAACTGCTGCCACCTTGTGGCCGTTTCGCACAACAGCAGCTTTAATCCCAGCGCTGATGGTCAGTTGATATTCAAAATCATTGCAGGCCTGTAAATGACACCTGCCCTGAAAACAAATCCTGGGGTCACATATCGACCAAAAAATTCAAAGGACGTCCATATTTCAAAACGACCGTTTCAAAAGGCATATTTTACGCACATTAGTGTTCTGCTTCTTTTTCTTTCTTTCCTTTTTTTGTTAAAAATACGGGAATGGAAAAAGGCATCCCTCAGAATGGGCGAAAATCGTTGCAAACGAATCAATGGACAAAGGTTTAATCTCCAATATATATAAACAGCTCATGCAGCTTAATATTAACAAAACAAACAACCCAATACAAAAAACGGGCAGAAGATCTAAAGAGATGTTTCTTCCAAGAAGACACAGAGATGGCCAAGACGCACATGAAAAGCTGCTCAACAGCACTAATTATTAGAGAAATGCAAATCAAAACTACAATGAGGTATCACCTCACACCTGTTAGAATTGGCATCATCAGAAAATCTACAAACAACCAATTCTGGGGAGGGTGTGGACAAAAGGAGCCCTCTTCCACTATTGGTGGGAATGTAAATTGATACAGTCACTATGGAGAACGGTATGGAGTTTCCTTAAAAAAACTAGAAATAGAATTACCATCTGATCCAGCAATCCCACTTCTGGGCATATACCCAGAGAAAACCATAAATCAAAAAGGCACATTCACCACAATGTTCATGGCAGCACTATTTACAATAGCCAGGTAATGGAAGCAACGTAAATGCCCACAGACAGATGAATGGATAAAGATGTGGTACATATATAAAATGGAATATTACTCAGCCATAAGAAGGAATGCAACTGGGTCATTTGTAGAGACATCGATGGATCTAGAGACTGTCATACAGAATGAAGTAAGTCAGAAAGAGGAAAACAAATATTGTATATTAATGCATATATGTGGAACCTAAAAAATGGTACAGATGAACGGGTTTGCAGGGAAGAAACAGAGACACAGAGGTAGACAACAAACATATGGACACCAAGTGTGGGAAGCCATGGGGTGGTGGTGGTGGGATGAGTTGGGAGATTGGGATTGACCTGTATACATGTATATGCATAAAATACATAACTAATAATAACCTGCTGTATAAAAAAATAAATCAAATTAAATTTCAAATTTTTAAAAAATAAAATTTAAAAATAAAACAGAAAAATGTTCTTCCCTTCACACAGATGTATTTATAGGAATGAATTATTTCCATGCTTATATCTATAAATACATAAAGGAGGAATACAATCTAACTTGAACCATAAAAGAAAAAAAAAAAACCTGAACCCACCAGTTATAGAGAGGAATACCCTATCAGGGCACTTGCTCCAGCGGTAAACAATTCTGAAATTGGTCAGAGGTGGGGAATCATCTCCCATACAACCAGCAACCCACCCCCCACGCCAGGAGCATCCTCATTGCAAAGCTGGGGGACCGTGCCGAGGCATCTGTGAGTAAACGTGAGCTGAGCCCCAGGCCAGCTGCTGCTGAACTGTTCCCACCCTTCCCAGGTAAAACACCTGAATATGTACAAGGGCTTGAAAGCCTAGAGGAAGGGCCGCAGAGCCACACCAGCGACAGCACGCAGGCCAACTTGGTGCCTGCAGGCCAGCCAGGGTGGTCCTGGCCCCGGGCGCTCTTCCGGAAGCTTTCCATTGCCCTGCCTGAGATACCCCTCCTGTCCCGGCCCCCACTGCTTTTTTCCTTCCTCACCTCTGTCCGGAGAGAAATTCCAGGGGAAGGTATGGGTGACACATCCTCTTCTTTACATGTGGCAGCCTGGCTACCCCTGCAGAAAGGCCAGCAGAGCCCCACTCACACCGGGCCACCAACAAAGCTGTGGCCCCTCACTCCCTCCCACCAGCAGAGCCCCGAGACTGCTGATGGGGCAGAGAATATGGATTCAGGCACAGCTTCAGGGGCTATTGCTGCCTGGAGCGCTGTTTATATTGACCTCAAACAGGCACACCTGGGGAGGGCCGGCCGGCAGGGTAAGGCTGCCCAGGTCAGCTAATCCACAACCCTCAGGGAATCACATTGTTGAAAACGGACCTCGCTAAGGCAGAATAGAAGCCAAGGAAGAAAAGGACACAATGCCATTTGCAGCACCGTAGATGAGTCTAGAGGTAATCACGTGACTTGTAGTAAGTCAGAAAGTGAAAGACACATATCGTATCATATCACTTATAGGTGTTACCTAAGAATGGATACCAGGGCAGATATTTCCACGGAGAAGGGCCATCACAGATTCATCAAACAAACTTATGGTTCACCAATGGAAAGGTGTGAGGATTGGTTTCATTACGATATTGGGGTTAACAGACATATACAAACACAGGTGACACATATAATCACCAAAGACCTACGGAATACCAAGAGAAGACTACTCAACATTCTGTCATAACGTACATGGGAAAAGGATCCCAGGAAGAACAGACATCTGTATATGTGTAAAACAACCCCATCTTCCACACCTACAACAAGCCAAACATTGTAATCAAACTTGCTGTAATAAAAACTAAAAAATTAAATTAAAAACACGAACAAGAAGTAGTGAGACAAACTTGAGGGGCTTTCTCCTGGCACATTCCATTCTAAATTCCAATCTAGAACACGACTTCCATTGAGGCTCTGTTGCCCTAGTCACCAGATTTGGTAAGGGAGAACTGCTGCCACCTTGTGGCCGTTTCGCACAACAGCAGCTTTAATCCCAGCGCTGATGGTCAGTTGATATTCAAAATCATTGCAGGCCTGTAAATGACACCTGCCCTGAAAACAAATCCTGGGGTCACATATCGACCAAAAAATTCAAAGGACGTCCATATTTCAAAACGACCGTTTCAAAAGGCATATTTTACGCACATTAGTGTTCTGCTTCTTTTTCTTTCTTTCCTTTTTTTGTTAAAAATACGGGAATGGAAAAAGGCATCCCTCAGAATGGGCGAAAATCGTTGCAAACGAATCAATGGACAAAGGTTTAATCTCCAATATATATAAAGAGCTCATGCAGCTTAATATTAACAAAACAAACAACCCAATACAAAAAACGGGCAGAAGATCTAAAGAGATGTTTCTTCCAAGAAGACACAGAGATGGCCAAGACGCACATGAAAAGCTGCTCAACAGCACTAATTATTAGAGAAATGCAAATCAAAACTACAATGAGGTATCACCTCACACCTGTTAGAATCGGCATCATCAGAAAATCTACAAACAACCAATTCTGGGGAGGGTGTGGACAAAAGGAGCCCTCTTCCACTATTGGTGGGAATGTAAATTGATACAGTCACTATGGAGAACGGTATGGAGTTTCCTTAAAAAAACTAGAAATAGAATTACCATCTGATCCAGCAATCCCACTTCTGGGCATATACCCAGAGAAAACCATAAATCAAAAAGGCACATTCACCACAATGTTCATGGCAGCACTATTTACAGTAGCCAGGTAATGGAAGCAACGTAAATGCCCACAGACAGATGAATGGATAAAGATGTGGTACATATATAAAATGGAATATTACTCAGCCATAAGAAGGAATGCAACTGGGTCATTTGTAGAGACATCGATGGATCTAGAGACTGTCATACAGAATGAAGTAAGTCAGAAAGAGGAAAAAAATATTGTATATTAATGCATATATGTGGAACCTAAAAAATGGTACAGATGAACTGGTTTGCAGGGAAGAAACAGAGACACAGAGGTAGAGAACAAACATATGGACACCAAGTGTGGGAAGCCATGGGGTGGTGGTGGTGGGATGAGTTGGGAGATTGGGATTGACCTGTATACATGTATATGCATAAAATACATAACTAATAATAACCTGATGTATAAAAAAATAAATCAAATTAAATTTCAAATTTTTAAAAAATAAAATTTAAAAATAAAACAGAAAAATGTTCTTCCCTTCACACAGATATATTTATAGGAATGAATTATTTCCATGCTTATATCTATAAATACATAAAGGAGGAATACAATCTAACTTGAACCATAAAAGAAAAAAAAAAAACCTGAACCCACGAGTTATACAGAGGAAAACCCTATCAGGGTACTTGCTCCAGCGGTAAACAATTCTGAAATTGGTCAGAGGTGGGGGATCATCTCCCATACAACCAGCAACCCACCCCCCACGCCAGGAGCATCCTCATTGCAAAGCTGGGGGACCGTGCCGAGGCATCTGTGAGTAAACGTGAGCTGAGCCCCAGGCCAGCTGCTGCTGAACTGTTCCCACCCTTCCCAGGTAAAACATCTGAATATGTACAAGGGCTTGAAAGCCTAGAGGAAGGGCCACGGAGCCACACCAGCGACAGCACGCAGGCCAACTTGGTCCCTGCAGGCCAGCCAGGGTGGTCCTGGCCCCGGGCGCTCTTCCGGAAGCTTTCCATTGCCCTGCCTGAGATACCCCTCCTGTCCCGGCCCCCACTGCTTTTTTCCTTCCTCACCTCTGTCCGGAGAGAAATTCCAGCGGAAGGTATGGGTGACACATCCTCTTCTTTACAGGTGGCAGCCTGGCAACCCCTGCAGAAAGGCCAGCAGAGCCCCACTCACACCGGGCCACCAACAAAGCTGTGGCCCCTCACTCCCTCCCACCAGCAGAGCCCCGAGACTGCTGACGGGGCAGAGAATATGGAGTCAGGCACAGCTTCAGGGGTTATTGCTGCCTGGAGCGCTGTTTATATTGACCTCAAACAGGCACACCTGGGGAGGGCCGGCCGGCAGGGTAAGGCTGCCCAGGTCAGCTAATCCACAACCCTCAGGGAATCCCATTGTTGAAAACGGACCTCGCTAAGGCAGAATAGAAGCCAAGGAAGAAAAGGGCACAATGCCATTTGCAGCACCGTAGATGAGTCTAGAGGTAATCACGTGACTTGTAGTAAGTCAGAAAGTGAAAGACACATATCGTATCATATCACTTATAGGTGTTACCTAAGAATGGATACCAGGGCAGATATTTCCACGGAGAAGGGCCATCACAGATTCATCAAACAAACTTATGGTTCACCAATGGAAAGGTGTGAGGATTGGTTTCATTACGATATTGGGGTTAACAGACATATACAAACACAGGTGACACATATAATCACCAAAGACCTACGGAATACCAAGAGAAGACTACTCAACATTCTGTCATAACGTACATGGGAAAAGGATCCCAGGAAGAACAGACATCTGTATATGTGTAAAACAACCCCATCTTCCACACCTACAACAAGCCAAACATTGTAATCAAACTTGCTGTAATAAAAACTAAAAAATTAAATTAAAAACACGAACAAGAAGTAGTGAGACAAACTTGAGGGGCTTTCTCCTGGCACATTCCATTCTAAATTCCAATCTAGAACACGACTTCCATTGAGGCTCTGTTGCCCTAGTCACCAGATTTGGTAAGGGAGAACTGCTGCCACCTTGTGGCCGTTTCGCACAACAGCAGCTTTAATCCCAGCGCTGATGGTCAGTTGATATTCAAAATCATTGCAGGCCTGTAAATGACACCTGCCCTGAAAACAAATCCTGGGGTGACATATCGACCAAAAAATTCAAAGGACGTCCATATTTCAAAACGACCGTTTCAAAAGGCATATTTTACGCACATTAGTGTTCTGCTTCTTTTTCTTTCTTTCCTTTTTTTGTTAAAAATACGGGAATGGAAAAAGGCATCCCTCAGAATGGGCGAAAATCGTTGCAAACGAATCAATGGACAAAGGTTTAATCTCCAATATATATAAACAGCTCATGCAGCTTAATATTAACAAAACAAACAACCCAATACAAAAAACGGGCAGAAGATCTAAAGAGATGTTTCTTCCAAGAAGACACAGAGATGGCCAAGACGCACATGAAAAGCTGCTCAACAGCACTAATTATTAGAGAAATGCAAATCAAAACTACAATGAGGTATCACCTCACACCTGTTAGAAATGGCATCATCAGAAAATCTACAAACAACCAATTCTGGCGAGGGTGTGGACAAAAGGAGCCCTCTTCCACTATTGGTGGGAATGTAAATTGATACAGTCACTATGGAGAACGGTATGGAGTTTCCTTAAAAAAACTAGAAATAGAATTACCATCTGATCCAGCAATCCCACTTCTGGGCATATACCCAGAGAAAACCATAAATCAAAAAGGCACATTCACCACAATGTTCATGGCAGCACTATTTACAATAGCCAGGTAATGGAAGCAACGTAAATGCCCACAGACAGATGAATGGATAAAGATGTGGTACATATATAAAATGGAATATTACTCAGCCATAAGAAGGAATGCAACTGGGTCATTTGTAGAGACATCGATGGATCTAGAGACTGTCATACAGAATGAAGTAAGTCAGAAAGAGGAAAACAAATATTGTATATTAATGCATATATGTGGAACCTAAAAAATGGTACAGATGAACTGGTTTGCAGGGAAGAAACAGAGACACAGAGGTAGAGAACAAACATATGGACACCAAGTGTGGGAAGCCATGGGGTGGTGGTGGTGGGATGAGTTGGGAGATTGGGATTGACCTGTATACATGTATATGCATAAAATACATAACTAATAATAACCTGCTGTATAAAAAAATAAATCAAATTAAATTTCAAATTTTTAAAAAATAAAATTTAAAAATAAAACAGAAAAATGTTCTTCCCTTCACACAGATGTATTTATAGGAATGAATTATTTCCATGCTTATATCTATAAATACATAAAGGAGGAATACAATCTAACTTGAACCATAAAAGAAAAAAAAAAAACCTGAACCCACCAGTTATAGAGAGGAATACCCTATCAGGGCACTTGCTCCAGCGGTAAACAATTCTGAAATTGGTCAGAGGTGGGGAATCATCTCCCATACAACCAGCAACCCACCCCCCACGCCAGGAGCATCCTCATTGCAAAGCTGGGGGACCGTGCCGAGGCATCTGTGAGTACACGTGAGCTGAGCCCCAGGCCAGCTGCTGCTGAACTGTTCCCACCCTTCCCAGGTAAAACACCTGAATATGTACAAGGGCTTGAAAGCCTAGAGGAAGGGCCGCAGAGCCACACCAGCGACAGCATGCAGGCCAACTTGGTGCCTGCAGGCCAGCCAGGGTGGTCCTGGCCCCGGGCGCTCTTCCGGAAGCTCTCCATTGCCCTGCCTGAGATACCCCTCCTGTCCCGGCCCCCACTGCTTTTTTCCTTCCTCACCTCTGTCCGGAGAGAAATTCCAGCGGAAGGTATGGGTGACACATCCTCTTCTTTACAGGTGGCAGCCTGGCAACCCCTGCAGAAAGGCCAGCAGAGCCCCACTCACACCGGGCCACCAACAAAGCTGTGGCCCCTCACTCCCTCCCACCAGCACAGCCCCGAGACTGCTGACGGGGCAGAGAATATGGAGTCAGGCACAGCTTCAGGGGCTATTGCTGCCTGGAGCGCTGTTTATATTGACCTCAAACAGGCACACCTGGGGAGGGCCGGCCGGCAGGGTAAGGCTGCCCAGGTCAGCTAATCCACAACCCTCAGGGAATCCCATTGTTGAAAACGGACCTCGCTAAGGCAGAATAGAAGCCAAGGAAGAAAAGGACACAATGCCATTTGCAGCACCGTAGATGAGTCTAGAGGTAATCACGTGACTTGTAGTAAGTCAGAAAGTGAAAGACACATATCGTATCCTATCACTTATAGGTGTTACCTAAGAATGGATACCAGGGCAGATATTTCCACGGAGAAGGGCCATCACAGATTCATCAAACAAACTTATGGTTCACCAATGGAAAGGTGTGAGGATTGGTTTCATTACGATATTGGGGTTAACAGACATATACAAACACAGGTGACACATATAATCACCAAAGACCTACGGAATACCAAGAGAAGACTACTCAACCTTCTGTCATAACGTACATGGGAAAAGGATCCCAGGAAGAACAGACATCTGTATATGTGTAAAAGAACCCCATCTTCCACACCTACAACAAGCCAAACATTGTAATCAAACTTGCTGTAATAAAAACTAAAAAATTAAATTAAAAACACGAACAAGAAGTAGTGAGACAAACTTGAGGGGCTTTCTCCTGGCACATTCCATTCTAAATTCCAATCTAGAACACGACTTCCATTGAGGCTCTGTTGCCCTAGTCACCAGATTTGGTAAGGGAGAACTGCTGCCACCTTGTGGCCGTTTCGCACAACAGCAGCTTTAATCCCAGCGCTGATGGTCAGTTGATATTCAAAATCATTGCAGGCCTGTAAATGACACCTGCCCTGAAAACAAATCCTGGGGTCACATATCGACCAAAAAATTCAAAGGACGTCCATATTTCAAAACGACCGTTTCAAAAGGCATATTTTACGCACATTAGTGTTCTGCTTCTTTTTCTTTCTTTCCTTTTTTTGTTAAAAATACGGGAATGGAAAAAGGCATCCCTCAGAATGGGCGAAAATCGTTGCAAACGAATCAATGGACAAAGGTTTAATCTCCAATATATATAAACAGCTCATGCAGCTTAATATTAACAAAACAAACAACCCAATACAAAAAACGGGCAGAAGATCTAAAGAGATGTTTCTTCCAAGAAGACACAGAGATGGCCAAGACGCACATGAAAAGCTGCTCAACAGCACTAATTATTAGAGAAATGCAAATCAAAACTACAATGAGGTATCACCTCACACCTGTTAGAAATGGCATCATCAGAAAATCTACAAACAACCAATTCTGGCGAGGGTGTGGACAAAAGGAGCCCTCTTCCACTATTGGTGGGAATGTAAATTGATACAGTCACTATGGAGAACGGTATGGAGTTTCCTTAAAAAAACTAGAAATAGAATTACCATCTGATCCAGCAATCCCACTTCTGGGCATATACCCAGAGAAAACCATAAATCAAAAAGGCACATTCACCACAATGTTCATGGCAGCACTATTTACAATAGCCAGGTAATGGAAGCAACGTAAATGCCCACAGACAGATGAATGGATAAAGATGTGGTACATATATAAAATGGAATATTACTCAGCCATAAGAAGGAATGCAACTGGGTCATTTGTAGAGACATCGATGGATCTAGAGACTGTCATACAGAATGAAGTAAGTCAGAAAGAGGAAAACAAATATTGTATATTAATGCATATATGTGGAACCTAAAAAATGGTACAGATGAACGGGTTTGCAGGGAAGAAACAGAGACACAGAGGTAGACAACAAACATATGGACACCAAGTGTGGGAAGCCATGGGGTGGTGGTGGTGGGATGAGTTGGGAGATTGGGATTGACCTGTATACATGTATATGCATAAAATACATAACTAATAATAACCTGCTGTATAAAAAAATAAATCAAATTAAATTTCAAATTTTTAAAAAATAAAATTTAAAAATAAAACAGAAAAATGTTCTTCCCTTCACACAGATGTATTTATAGGAATGAATTATTTCCATGCTTATATCTATAAATACATAAAGGAGGAATACAATCTAACTTGAACCATAAAAGAAAAAAAAAAAACCTGAACCCACCAGTTATAGAGAGGAATACCCTATCAGGGCACTTGCTCCAGCGGTAAACAATTCTGAAATTGGTCAGAGGTGGGGAATCATCTCCCATACAACCAGCAACCCACCCCCCACGCCAGGAGCATCCTCATTGCAAAGCTGGGGGACCGTGCCGAGGCATCTGTGAGTAAACGTGAGCTGAGCCCCAGGCCAGCTGCTGCTGAACTGTTCCCACCCTTCCCAGGTAAAACACCTGAATATGTACAAGGGCTTGAAAGCCTAGAGGAAGGGCCGCAGAGCCACACCAGCGACAGCACGCAGGCCAACTTGGTGCCTGCAGGCCAGCCAGGGTGGTCCTGGCCCCGGGCGCTCTTCCGGAAGCTTTCCATTGCCCTGCCTGAGATACCCCTCCTGTCCCGGCCCCCACTGCTTTTTTCCTTCCTCACCTCTGTCCGGAGAGAAATTCCAGGGGAAGGTATGGGTGACACATCCTCTTCTTTACATGTGGCAGCCTGGCTACCCCTGCAGAAAGGCCAGCAGAGCCCCACTCACACCGGGCCACCAACAAAGCTGTGGCCCCTCACTCCCTCCCACCAGCAGAGCCCCGAGACTGCTGATGGGGCAGAGAATATGGATTCAGGCACAGCTTCAGGGGCTATTGCTGCCTGGAGCGCTGTTTATATTGACCTCAAACAGGCACACCTGGGGAGGGCCGGCCGGCAGGGTAAGGCTGCCCAGGTCAGCTAATCCACAACCCTCAGGGAATCACATTGTTGAAAACGGACCTCGCTAAGGCAGAATAGAAGCCAAGGAAGAAAAGGACACAATGCCATTTGCAGCACCGTAGATGAGTCTAGAGGTAATCACGTGACTTGTAGTAAGTCAGAAAGTGAAAGACACATATCGTATCATATCACTTATAGGTGTTACCTAAGAATGGATACCAGGGCAGATATTTCCACGGAGAAGGGCCATCACAGATTCATCAAACAAACTTATGGTTCACCAATGGAAAGGTGTGAGGATTGGTTTCATTACGATATTGGGGTTAACAGACATATACAAACACAGGTGACACATATAATCACCAAAGACCTACGGAATACCAAGAGAAGACTACTCAACATTCTGTCATAACGTACATGGGAAAAGGATCCCAGGAAGAACAGACATCTGTATATGTGTAAAAGAACCCCATCTTCCACACCTACAACAAGCCAAACATTGTAATCAAACTTGCTGTAATAAAAACTAAAAAATTAAATTAAAAACACGAACAAGAAGTAGTGAGACAAACTTGAGGGGCTTTCTCCTGGCACATTCCATTCTAAATTCCAATCTAGAACACGACTTCCATTGAGGCTCTGTTGCCCTAGTCACCAGATTTGGTAAGGGAGAACTGCTGCCACCTTGTGGCCGTTTCGCACAACAGCAGCTTTAATCCCAGCGCTGATGGTCAGTTGATATTCAAAATCATTGCAGGCCTGTAAATGACACCTGCCCTGAAAACAAATCCTGGGGTCACATATCGACCAAAAAATTCAAAGGACGTCCATATTTCAAAACGACCGTTTCAAAAGGCATATTTTACGCACATTAGTGTTCTGCTTCTTTTTCTTTCTTTCCTTTTTTTGTTAAAAATACGGGAATGGAAAATGGCATCCCTCAGAATGGGCGAAAATCGTTGCAAACGAATCAATGGACAAAGGTTTAATCTCCAATATATATAACAGCTCATGCAGCTTAATATTAACAAAACAAACAACCCAATACAAAAAATGGGCAGAAGATCTAAAGAGATGTTTCTTCCAAGAAGACACAGAGATGGCCAAGACGCACATGAAAAGCTGCTCAACAGCACTAATTATTAGAGAAATGCAAATCAAAACTACAATGAGGTATCACCTCACACCTGTTAGAATCGGCATCATCAGAAAATCTACAAACAACCAATTCTGGGGAGGGTGTGGACAAAAGGAGCCCTCTTCCACTATTGGTGGGAATGTAAATTGATACAGTCACTATGGAGAATGGTATGGAGTTTCCTTAAAAAAACTAGAAATAGAATTACCATCTGATCCAGCAATCCCACTTCTGGGCATATACCCAGAGAAAACCATAAATCAAAAAGGCACATTCACCACAATGTTCATGGCAGCACTATTTACAATAGCCAGGTAATGGAAGCAACGTAAATGCCCACAGACAGATGAATGGATAAAGATGTGGTACATATATAAAATGGAATATTACTCAGCCATAAGAAGGAATGAAACTGGGTCATTTGTAGAGACATTGATGGATCTAGAGACTGTCATACAGAATGAAGTAAGTCAGAAAGAGGAAAACAAATATTGTATATTAATGCATATATGTGGAACCTAAAAAATGGTACAGATGAACTGGTTTGCAGGGAAGAAACAGAGACACAGAGGTAGAGAACAAACATATGGACACCAAGTGTGGGAAGCCATGGGGTGGTGGTGGTGGGATGAGTTGGGAGATTGGGATTGACCTGTATACATGTATATGCATAAAATACATAACTAATAATAACCTGCTGTATAAAAAAATAAATCAAATTAAATTTCAAATTTTTAAAAAATAAAATTTAAAAATAAAACAGAAAAATGTTCTTCCCTTCACACAGATGTATTTATAGGAATGAATTATTTCCATGCTTATATCTATAAATACATAAAGGAGGAATACAATCTAACTTGAACCATAAAAGAAAAAAAAAAACCTGAACCCACCAGTTATAGAGAGGAATACCCTATCAGGGCACTTGCTCCAGCGGTAAACAATTCTGAAATTGGTCAGAGGTGGGGAATCATCTCCCATACAACCAGCAACCCACCCCCCACGCCAGGAGCATCCTCATTGCAAAGCTGGGGGACCGTGCCGAGGCATCTGTGAGTAAACGTGAGCTGAGCCCCAGGCCAGCTGCTGCTGAACTGTTCCCACCCTTCCCAGGTAAAACACCTGAATATGTACAAGGGCTTGAAAGCCTAGAGGAAGGGCCGCAGAGCCACACCAGCGACAGCATGTAGGCCAACTTGGTGCCTGCAGGCCAGCCAGGGTGGTCCTGGCCCCGGGCGCTCTTCCGGAAGCTCTCCATTGCCCTGCCTGAGATACCCCTCCTGTCCCGGCCCCCACTGCTTTTTTCCTTCCTCACCTCTGTCCGGAGAGAAATTCCAGCGGAAGGTATGGGTGACACATCCTCTTCTTTACAGGTGGCAGCCTGGCAACCACTGCAGAAAGGCCAGCAGAGCCCCACTCACACCGGGCCACCAACAAAGCTGTGGCCCCTCACTCCCTCCCACCAGCAGAGCCCCGAGACTGCTGACGAGGCAGAGAATATGGAGTCAGGCACAGCTTCAGGGGCTATTGCTGCCTGGAGCGCTGTTTATATTGACCTCAAACAGGCACACCTGGGGAGGGCCGGCCGGCAGGGTAAGGCTGCCCAGGTCAGCTAATCCACAACCCTCAGGGAATCCCATTGTTGAAAACGGACCTCGCTAAGGCAGAATAGAAGCCAAGGAAGAAAAGGACACAATGCCATTTGCAGCACCGTAGATGAGTCTAGAGGTAATCACGTGACTTGTAGTAAGTCAGAAAGTGAAAGACACATATCGTATCATATCACTTATAGGTGTTACCTAAGAATGGATACCAGGGAAGATATTTCCACGGAGAAGGGCCATCACAGATTCATCAAACAAACTTATGGTTCACCAATGGAAAGGTGTGAGGATTGGTTTCATTACGATATTGGGGTTAACAGACATATACAAACACAGGTGACACATATAATCACCAAAGACCTACGGAATACCAAGAGAAGACTACTCAACATTCTGTCATAACGTACATGGGAAAAGGATCCCAGGAAGAACAGACATCTGTATATGTGTAAAAGAACCCCATCTTCCACACCTACAACAAGCCAAACATTGTAATCAAACTTGCTGTAATAAAAACTAAAAAATTAAATTAAAAACACGAACAAGAAGTAGTGAGACAAACTTGAGGGGCTTTCTCCTGGCACATTCCATTCTAAATTCCAATCTAGAACACGACTTCCATTGAGGCTCTGTTGCCCTAGTCACCAGATTTGGTAAGGGAGAACTGCTGCCACCTTGTGGCCGTTTCACACAACAGCAGCTTTAATCCCAGCGCTGATGGTCAGTTGATATTCAAAATCATTGCAGGCCTGTAAATGACACCTGCCCTGAAAACAAATCCTGGGGTCACATATCGACCAAAAAATTCAAAGGACGTCCATATTTCAAAACGACCATTTCAAAAGGCATATTTTACGCACATTAGTGTTCTGCTTCTTTTTCTTTCTTTCCTTTTTTTGTTAAAAATACGGGAATGGAAAATGGCATCCCTCAGAATGGGCGAAAATCGTTGCAAACGAATCAATGGACAAAGGTTTAATCTCCAATATATATAACAGCTCATGCAGCTTAATATTAACAAAACAAACAACCCAATACAAAAAATGGGCAGAAGATCTAAAGAGATGTTTCTTCCAAGAAGACACAGAGATGGCCAAGACGCACATGAAAAGCTGCTCAACAGCACTAATTATTAGAGAAATGCAAATCAAAACTACAATGAGGTATCACCTCACACCTGTTAGAATCGGCATCATCAGAAAATCTACAAACAACCAATTCTGGGGAGGGTGTGGACAAAAGGAGCCCTCTTCCACTATTGGTGGGAATGTAAATTGATACAGTCACTATGGAGAATGGTATGGAGTTTCCTTAAAAAAACTAGAAATAGAATTACCATCTGATCCAGCAATCCCACTTCTGGGCATATACCCAGAGAAAACCATAAATCAAAAAGGCACATTCACCACAATGTTCATGGCAGCACTATTTACAATAGCCAGGTAATGGAAGCAACGTAAATGCCCACAGACAGATGAATGGATAAAGATGTGGTACATATATAAAATGGAATATTACTCAGCCATAAAAAGGAATGAAACTGGGTCATTTGTAGAGACATCGATGGATCTAGAGACTGTCATACAGAATGAAGTAAGTCAGAAAGAGGAAAACAAATATTGTATATTAATGCATATATGTGGAACCTAAAAAATGGTACAGATGAACTGGTTTGTAGGGAAGAAACAGAGACACAGAGGTAGAGAACAAACATATGGACACCAAGTGTGGGAAGCCATGGGGTGGTGGTGGTGGGATGAGTTGGGAGATTGGGATTGACCTGTATACATGTATATGCATAAAATACATAACTAATAATAACCTGCTGTATAAAAAAATAAATCAAATTAAATTTCAAATTTTTAAAAAATAAAATTTAAAAATAAAACAGAAAAATGTTCTTCCCTTCACACAGATGTATTTATAGGAATGAATTATTTCCATGCTTATATCTATAAATACATAAAGGAGGAATACAATCTAACTTGAACCATAAAAGAAAAAAAAAAAACCTGAACCCACCAGTTATACAGAGGAATACCCTATCAGGGCACTTGCTCCAGCGGTAAACAATTCTGAAATTGGTCAGAGGTGGGGAATCATCTCCCATACAACCAGCAACCCACCCCCCACGCCAGGAGCATCCTCATTGCAAAGCTGGGGGACCGTGCCGAGGCATCTGTGAGTAAACGTGAGCTGAGCCCCAGGCCAGCTGCTGCTGAACTGTTCCCACCCTTCCCAGGTAAAACACCTGAATATGTACAAGGGCTTGAAAGCGTAGAGGAAGGGCCGCAGAGCCACACCAGCGACAGCATGCAGGCCAACTTGGTGCCTGCAGGCCAGCCAGGGTGGTCCTGGCCCCGGGCGCTCTTCCGGAAGCTCTCCATTGCCCTGCCTGAGATACCCCTCCTGTCCCGGCCCCCACTGCTTTTTTCCTTCCTCACCTCTGTCCGGAGAGAAATTCCAGCGGAAGGTATGGGTGACACATCCTCTTCTTTACAGGTGGCAGCCTGGCAACCACTGCAGAAAGGCCAGCAGAGCCCCACTCACACCGGGCCACCAACAAAGCTGTGGCCCCTCACTCCCTCCCACCAGCAGAGCCCCGAGACTGCTGACGAGGCAGAGAATATGGAGTCAGGCACAGCTTCAGGGGCTATTGCTGCCTGGAGCGCTGTTTATATTGACCTCAAACAGGCACACCTGGGGAGGGCCGGCCGGCAGGGTAAGGCTGCCCAGGTCAGCTAATCCACAACCCTCAGGGAATCCCATTGTTGAAAACGGACCTCGCTAAGGCAGAATAGAAGCCAAGGAAGAAAAGGACACAATGCCATTTGCAGCACCGTAGATGAGTCTAGAGGTAATCACGTGACTTGTAGTAAGTCAGAAAGTGAAAGACACATATCGTATCATATCACTTATAGGTGTTACCTAAGAATGGATACCAGGGCAGATATTTCCACGGAGAAGGGCCATCACAGATTCATCAAACAAACTTATGGTTCACCAATGGAAAGGTGTGAGGATTGGTTTCATTACGATATTGGGGTTAACAGACATATACAAACACAGGTGACACATATAATCACCAAAGACCTACGGAATACCAAGAGAAGACTACTCAACATTCTGTCATAACGTACATGGGAAAAGGATCCCAGGAAGAACAGACATCTGTATATGTGTAAAAGAACCCCATCTTCCACACCTACAACAAGCCAAACATTGTAATCAAACTTGCTGTAATAAAAACTAAAAAATTAAATTAAAAACACGAACAAGAAGTAGTGAGACAAACTTGAGGGGCTTTCTCCTGGCACATTCCATTCTAAATTCCAATCTAGAACACGACTTCCATTGAGGCTCTGTTGCCCTAGTCACCAGATTTGGTAAGGGAGAACTGCTGCCACCTTGTGGCCGTTTCGCACAACAGCAGCTTTAATCCCAGCGCTGATGGTCAGTTGATATTCAAAATCATTGCAGGCCTGTAAATGACACCTGCCCTGAAAACAAATCCTGGGGTCACATATCGACCAAAAAATTCAAAGGACGTCCATATTTCAAAACGACCATTTCAAAAGGCATATTTTACGCACATTAGTGTTCTGCTTCTTTTTCTTTCTTTCCTTTTTTTGTTAAAAATACGGGAATGGAAAATGGCATCCCTCAGAATGGGCGAAAATCGTTGCAAACGAATCAATGGACAAAGGTTTAATCTCTAATATATATAACAGCTCATGCAGCTTAATATTAACAAAACAAACAACCCAATACAAAAAATGGGCAGAAGATCTAAAGAGATGTTTCTTCCAAGAAGACACAGAGATGGCCAAGACGCACATGAAAAGCTGCTCAACAGCACTAATTATTAGAGAAATGCAAATCAAAACTACAATGAGGTATCACCTCACACCTGTTAGATTCGGCATCATCAGAAAATCTACAAACAACCAATTCTGGGGAGGGTGTGGACAAAAGGAGCCCTCTTCCACTATTGGTGGGAATGTAAATTGATACAGTCACTATGGAGAATGGTATGGAGTTTCCTTAAAAAAACTAGAAATAGAATTACCATCTGATCCAGCAATCCCACTTCTGGGCATATACCCAGAGAAAACCATAAATCAAAAAGGCACATTCACCACAATGTTCATGGCAGCACTATTTACAATAGCCAGGTAATGGAAGCAACGTAAATGCCCACAGACAGATGAATGGATAAAGATGTGGTACATATATAAAATGGAATATTACTCAGCCATAAGAAGGAATGAAACTGGGTCATTTGTAGAGACATCGATGGATCTAGAGACTGTCATACAGAATGAAGTAAGTCAGAAAGAGGAAAACAAATATTGTATATTAATGCATATATGTGGAACCTAAAAAATGGTACAGATGAACTGGTTTGCAGGGAAGAAACAGAGACACAGAGGTAGAGAACAAACATATGGACACCAAGTGTGGGAAGCCATGGGGTGGTGGTGGTGGGATGAGTTGGGAGATTGGGATTGACCTGTATACATGTATATGCATAAAATACATAACTAATAATAACCTGATGTATAAAAAAATAAATCAAATTAAATTTCAAATTTTTAAAAAATAAAATTTAAAAATAAAACAGAAAAATGTTCTTCCCTTCACACAGATGTATTTATAGGAATGAATTATTTCCATGCTTATATCTATAAATACATAAAGGAGGAATACAATCTAACTTGAACCATAAAAGAAAAAAAAAAACCTGAACCCACCAGTTATACAGAGGAAAACCCTATCAGGGCACTTGCTCCAGCGGTAAACAATTCTGAAATTGGTCAGAGGTGGGGAATCATCTCCCATACAACCAGCAACCCACCCCCCACGCCAGGAGCATCCTCATTGCAAAGCTGGGGGACCGTGCCGAGGCATCTGTGAGTAAACGTGAGCTGAGCCCCAGGACAGCTGCTGCTGAACTGTTCCCACCCTTCCCAGGTAAAACACCTGAATATGTACAAGGGCTTGAAAGCCTAGAGGAAGGGCCACGGAGCCACACCAGCGACAGCACGCAGGCCAACTTGGTGCCTGCAGGCCAGCCAGGGTGGTCCTGGCCCCGGGCGCTCTTCCGGAAGCTTTCCATTGCCCTGCCTGAGATACCCCTCCTGTCCCGGCCCCCACTGCTTTTTTCCTTCCTCACCTCTGTCCGGAGAGAAATTCCAGCGGAAGGTATGGGTAACACATCCTCTTCTTTACAGGTGGCAGCCCGGCAACCCCTGCAGAAAGGCCAGCAAAGCCCCACTCACACCGGGCCACCAACAAAGCTGTGGCCCCTCACTCCCTCCCACCAGCAGAGCCCCGAGACTGCTGACGGGGCAGAGAATATGGAGTCAGGCACAGCTTCAGGGGCTATTGCTGCCTGGAGCGCTGTTTATATTGACCTCAAACAGGCACCCCTGGGGAAGGCCGGCCGGCAGGGTAAGGCTGCCCAGGTCAGCTAATCCACAACACTCAGGGAATCACATTGTTGAAAACGGACCTCGCTAAGGCAGAATAGAAGCCAAGGAAGAAAAGGACACAATGCCATTTGCAGCACCGTAGATGAGTCTAGAGGTAATCACGTGACTTGTAGTAAGTCAGAAAGTGAAAGACACATATCGTATCATATCACTTATAGGTGTTACCTAAGAATGGATACCAGGGCAGATATTTCCACGGAGAAGGGCCATCACAGATTCATCAAACAAACTTATGGTTCACCAATGGAAAGGTGTGAGGATTGGTTTCATTACGATATTGGGGTTAACAGACATATACAAACACAGGTGACACATATAATCACCAAAGACCTACGGAATACCAAGAGAAGACTACTCAACATTCTGTCATAACGTACATGGGAAAAGGATCCCAGGAAGAACAGACATCTGTATATGTGTAAAAGAACCCCATCTTCCACACCTACAACAAGCCAAACATTGTAATCAAACTTGCTGTAATAAAAACTAAAAAATTAAATTAAAAACACGAACAAGAAGTAGTGAGACAAACTTGAGGGGCTTTCTCCTGGCACATTCCATTCTAAATTCCAATCTAGAACACGACTTCCATTGAGGCTCTGTTGCCCTAGTCACCAGATTTGGTAAGGGAGAACTGCTGCCACCTTGTGGCCGTTTCGCACAACAGCAGCTTTAATCCCAGCGCTGATGGTCAGTTGATATTCAAAATCATTGCAGGCCTGTAAATGACACCTGCCCTGAAAACAAATCCTGGGGTCACATATCGACCAAAAAATTCAAAGGACGTCCATATTTCAAAACGACCATTTCAAAAGGCATATTTTACGCACATTAGTGTTCTGCTTCTTTTTCTTTCTTTCCTTTTTTTGTTAAAAATACGGGAATGGAAAATGGCATCCCTCAGAATGGGCGAAAATCGTTGCAAACGAATCAATGGACAAAGGTTTAATCTCCAATATATATAAACAGCTCATGCAGCTTAATATTAACAAAACAAACAACCCAATACAAAAAATGGGCAGAAGATCTAAAGAGATGTTTCTTCCAAGAAGACACAGAGATGGCCAAGACGCACATGAAAAGCTGCTCAACAGCACTAATTATTAGAGAAATGCAAATCAAAACTACAATGAGGTATCACCTCACACCTGTTAGAATCGGCATCATCAGAAAATCTACAAACAACAAATTCTGGGGAGGGTGTGGACAAAAGGAGCCCTCTTCCACTATGGGTGGGAATGTAAATTGATACAGTCACTATGGAGAATGGTATGGAGTTTCCTTAAAAAAACTAGAAATAGAATTACCATCTGATCCAGCAATCCCACTTCTGGGCATATACCCAGAGAAAACCATAAATCAAAAAGGCACATTCACCACAATGTTCATGGCAGCACTATTTACAATAGCCAGGTAATGGAAGCAACGTAAATGCCCACAGACAGATGAATGGATAAAGATGTGGTACATATATAAAATGGAATATTACTCAGCCATAAGAAGGAATGAACCTGGGTCATTTGTAGAGACATCGATGGATCTAGAGACTGTCATACAGAATGAAGTAAGTCAGAAAGAGGAAAACAAATATTGTATATTAATGCATATATGTGGAACCTAAAAAATGGTACAGATGAACTGGTTTGCAGGGAAGAAACAGAGACACAGAGGTAGAGAACAAACATATGGACACCAAGTGTGGGAAGCCATGGGGTGGTGGTGGTGGGATGAGTTGGGAGATTGGGATTGACCTGTATACATGTATATGCATAAAATACATAACTAATAATAACCTGCTGTATAAAAAAATAAATCAAATTAAATTTCAAATTTTTAAAAAATAAAATTTAAAAATAAAACAGAAAAATGTTCTTCCCTTCACACAGATGTATTTATAGGAATGAATTATTTCCATGCGTATATCTATAAATACATAAAGGAGGAATACAATCTAACTTGAACCATAAAAGAAAAAAAAAACCTGAACCCACCAGTTATACAGAGGAAAACCCTATCAGGGCACTTGCTCCAGCGGTAAACAATTCTGAAATTGGTCAGAGGTGGGGAATCATCTCCCATACAACCAGCAACCCACCCCCCACGCCAGGAGCATCCTCATTGCAAAGCTGGGGGACCGTGCCGAGGCATCTGTGAGTAAACGTGAGCTGAGCCCCAGGCCAGCTGCTGCTGAACTGTTCCCACCCTTCCCAGGTAAAACACCTGAATATGTACAAGGGCTTGAAAGCCTAGGGGAAGGGCCACGGAGCCACACCAGCGACAGCACGCAGGCCAAATTGGTGCCTGCAGGACAGCCAGGGTGGTCCTGGCCCCGGGCGCTCTTCCGGAAGCTCTCCATTGCCCTGCCTGAGATACCCCTCCTGTCCCGGCCCCCACTGCTTTTTTCCTTCCTCACCTCTGTCCGGAGAGAAATTCCAGCGGAAGGTATGGGTGACACATCCTCTTCTTTACAGGTGGCAGCCTGGCAACCCCTGCAGAAAGGCCAGCAGAGCCCCACTCACACCGGGCCACCAACAAAGCTGTGGCCCCTCACTCCCTCCCAACAGCAGAACCCCGAGACTTCTGACGGGGCAGAGAATATGGAGTCAGGCACAGCTTCAGGGGCTATTGCTGCCTGGAGCGCTGTTTATATTGACCTCAAACAGGCATCCCTGGGGAAGGCCGGCCAGCAGGGTAAGGCTGCCCAGGTTAGCTAATCCACAACCCTCAGGGAATCCCATTGTTGAAAACGGACCTCGCTAAGGCAGAATAGAAGCCAAGGAAGAAAAGGACACAATGCCATTTGCAGCACCGTAGATGAGTCTAGAGGTAATCACGTGACATGTAGTAAGTCAGAAAGTGAAAGACACATATCGTATCATATCACTTATAGGTGTTACCTAAGAATGGATACCAGGGCAGATATTTCCACGGAGAAGGGCCATCACAGATTCATCAAACAAACTTATGGTTCACCAATGGAAAGGTGTGAGGATTGGTTTCATTACGATATTGGGGTTAACAGACATATACAAACACAGGTGACACATATAATCACCAAAGACCTACGGAATACCAAGAGAAGACTACTCAACATTCTGTCATAACGTACATGGGAAAAGGATCCCAGGAAGTACAGACATCTGTATATGTGTAAAAGAACCCCATCTTCCACACCTACAACAAGCCAAACATTGTAATCAAACTTGCTGTAATAAAAAATAAAAAATTAAATTAAAAACACGAACAAGAAGTAGTGAGACAAACTTGAGGGGCTTTCTCCTGGCACATTCCATTCTAAATTCCAATCTAGAACACGACTTCCATTGAGGCTCTGTTGCCCTAGTCACCAGATTTGGTAAGGGAGAACTGCTGCCACCTTGTGGCCGTTTCGCACAACAGCAGCTTTAATCCCAGCGCTGATGGTCAGTTGATATTCAAAATCATTGCAGGCCTGTAAATGACACCTGCCCTGAAAACAAATCCTGGGGTCACATATCGACCAAAAAATTCAAAGGACGTCCATATTTCAAAACGACCATTTCAAAAGGCATATTTTACGCACATTAGTGTTCTGCTTCTTTTTCTTTCTTTCCTTTTTTTGTTAAAAATACGGGAATGGAAAATGGCATCCCTCAGAATGGGCGAAAATCGTTGCAAACGAATCAATGGACAAAGGTTTAATCTCCAATATATATAAACAGCTCATGCAGCTTAATATTAACAAAACAAACAACCCAATACAAAAAATGGGCAGAAGATCTAAAGAGATGTTTCTTCCAAGAAGACACAGAGATGGCCAAGACGCACATGAAAAGCTGCTCAACAGCACTAATTATTAGAGAAATGCAAATCAAAACTACAATGAGGTATCACCTCACACCTGTTAGATTCGGCATCATCAGAAAATCTACAAACAACCAATTCTGGGGAGGGTGTGGACAAAAGGAGCCCTCTTCCACTATTGGTGGGAATGTAAATTGATACAGTCACTATGGAGAATGGTATGGAGTTTCCTTAAAAAAACTAGAAATAGAATTACCATCTGATCCAGCAATCCCACTTCTGGGCATATACCCAGAGAAAACCATAAATCAAAAAGGCACATTCACCACAATGTTCATGGCAGCACTATTTACAATAGCCAGGTAATGGAAGCAACGTAAATGCCCACAGACAGATGAATGGATAAAGATGTGGTACATATATAAAATGGAATATTACTCAGCCATAAGAAGGAATGAAACTGGGTCATTTGTAGAGACATCGATGGATCTAGAGACTGTCATACAGAATGAAGTAAGTCAGAAAGAGGAAAACAAATATTGTATATTAATGCATATATGTGGAACCTAAAAAATGGTACAGATGAACTGGTTTGCAGGGAAGAAACAGAGACACAGAGGTAGAGAACAAACATATGGACACCAAGTGTGGGAAGCCATGGGGTGGTGGTGGTGGGATGAGTTGGGAGATTGGGATTGACCTGTATACATGTATATGCATAAAATACATAACTAATAATAACCTGATGTATAAAAAAATAAATCAAATTAAATTTCAAATTTTTAAAAAATAAAATTTAAAAATAAAACAGAAAAATGTTCTTCCCTTCACACAGATGTATTTATAGGAATGAATTATTTCCATGCTTATATCTATAAATACATAAAGGAGGAATACAATCTAACTTGAACCATAAAAGAAAAAAAAAACCTGAACCCACCAGTTATACAGAGGAAAACCCTATCAGGGCACTTGCTCCAGCGGTAAACAATTCTGAAATTGGTCAGAGGTGGGGAATCATCTCCCATACAACCAGCAACCCACCCCCCACGCCAGGAGCATCCTCATTGCAAAGCTGGGGGACCGTGCCGAGGCATCTGTGAGTAAACGTGAGCTGAGCCCCAGGACAGCTGCTGCTGAACTGTTCCCACCCTTCCCAGGTAAAACACCTGAATATGTACAAGGGCTTGAAAGCCTAGAGGAAGGGCCACGGAGCCACACCAGCGACAGCACGCAGGCCAACTTGGTGCCTGCAGGCCAGCCAGGGTGGTCCTGGCCCCGGGCGCTCTTCCGGAAGCTTTCCATTGCCCTGCCTGAGATACCCCTCCTGTCCCGGCCCCCACTGCTTTTTTCCTTCCTCACCTCTGTCCGGAGAGAAATTCCAGCGGAAGGTATGGGTAACACATCCTCTTCTTTACAGGTGGCAGCCCGGCAACCCCTGCAGAAAGGCCAGCAGAGCCCCACTCACACCGGGCCACCAACAAAGCTGTGGCCCCTCACTCCCTCCCACCAGCAGAGCCCCGAGACTGCTGACGGGGCAGAGAATATGGAGTCAGGCACAGCTTCAGGGGCTATTGCTGCCTGGAGCGCTGTTTATATTGACCTCAAACAGGCACCCCTGGGGAAGGCCGGCCGGCAGGGTAAGGCTGCCCAGGTCAGCTAATCCACAACTCTCAGGGAATCACATTGTTGAAAACGGACCTCGCTAAGGCAGAATAGAAGCCAAGGAAGAAAAGGACACAATGCCATTTGCAGCACCGTAGATGAGTCTAGAGGTAATCACGTGACTTGTAGTAAGTCAGAAAGTGAAAGACACATATCGTATCATATCACTTATAGGTGTTACCTAAGAATGGATACCAGGGCAGATATTTCCACGGAGAAGGGCCATCACAGATTCATCAAACAAACTTATGGTTCACCAATGGAAAGGTGTGAGGATTGGTTTCATTACGATATTGGGGTTAACAGACATATACAAACACAGGTGACACATATAATCACCAAAGACCTACGGAATACCAAGAGAAGACTACTCAACATTCTGTCATAACGTACATGGGAAAAGGATCCCAGGAAGAACAGACATCTGTATATGTGTAAAAGAACCCCATCTTCCACACCTACAACAAGCCAAACATTGTAATCAAACTTGCTGTAATAAAAACTAAAAAATTAAATTAAAAACACGAACAAGAAGTAGTGAGACAAACTTGAGGGGCTTTCTCCTGGCACATTCCATTCTAAATTCCAATCTAGAACACGACTTCCATTGAGGCTCTGTTGCCCTAGTCACCAGATTTGGTAAGGGAGAACTGCTGCCACCTTGTGGCCGTTTCGCACAACAGCAGCTTTAATCCCAGCGCTGATGGTCAGTTGATATTCAAAATCATTGCAGGCCTGTAAATGACACCTGCCCTGAAAACAAATCCTGGGGTCACATATCGACCAAAAAATTCAAAGGACGTCCATATTTCAAAACGACCATTTCAAAAGGCATATTTTACGCACATTAGTGTTCTGCTTCTTTTTCTTTCTTTCCTTTTTTTGTTAAAAATACGGGAATGGAAAATGGCATCCCTCAGAATGGGCGAAAATCGTTGCAAACGAATCAATGGACAAAGGTTTAATCTCCAATATATATAAACAGCTCATGCAGCTTAATATTAACAAAACAAACAACCCAATACAAAAAATGGGCAGAAGATCTAAAGAGATGTTTCTTCCAAGAAGACACAGAGATGGCCAAGACGCACATGAAAAGCTGCTCAACAGCACTAATTATTAGAGAAATGCAAATCAAAACTACAATGAGGTATCACCTCACACCTGTTAGAATCGGCATCATCAGAAAATCTACAAACAACAAATTCTGGGGAGGGTGTGGACAAAAGGAGCCCTCTTCCACTATGGGTGGGAATGTAAATTGATACAGTCACTATGGAGAATGGTATGGAGTTTCCTTAAAAAAACTAGAAATAGAATTACCATCTGATCCAGCAATCCCACTTCTGGGCATATACCCAGAGAAAACCATAAATCAAAAAGGCACATTCACCACAATGTTCATGGCAGCACTATTTACAATAGCCAGGTAATGGAAGCAACGTAAATGCCCACAGACAGATGAATGGATAAAGATGTGGTACATATATAAAATGGAATATTACTCAGCCATAAGAAGGAATGAACCTGGGTCATTTGTAGAGACATCGATGGATCTAGAGACTGTCATACAGAATGAAGTAAGTCAGAAAGAGGAAAACAAATATTGTATATTAATGCATATATGTGGAACCTAAAAAATGGTACAGATGAACTGGTTTGCAGGGAAGAAACAGAGACACAGAGGTAGAGAACAAACATATGGACACCAAGTGTGGGAAGCCATGGGGTGGTGGTGGTGGGATGAGTTGGGAGATTGGGATTGACCTGTATACATGTATATGCATAAAATACATAACTAATAATAACCTGCTGTATAAAAAAATAAATCAAATTAAATTTCAAATTTTTAAAAAATAAAATTTAAAAATAAAACAGAAAAATGTTCTTCCCTTCACACAGATGTATTTATAGGAATGAATTATTTCCATGCGTATATCTATAAATACATAAAGGAGGAATACAATCTAACTTGAACCATAAAAGAAAAAAAAAACCTGAACCCACCAGTTATACAGAGGAAAACCCTATCAGGGCACTTGCTCCAGCGGTAAACAATTCTGAAATTGGTCAGAGGTGGGGAATCATCTCCCATACAACCAGCAACCCACCCCCCACGCCAGGAGCATCCTCATTGCAAAGCTGGGGGACCGTGCCGAGGCATCTGTGAGTAAACGTGAGCTGAGCCCCAGGCCAGCTGCTGCTGAACTGTTCCCACCCTTCCCAGGTAAAACACCTGAATATGTACAAGGGCTTGAAAGCCTAGGGGAAGGGCCACGGAGCCACACCAGCGACAGCACGCAGGCCAAATTGGTGCCTGCAGGACAGCCAGGGTGGTCCTGGCCCCGGGCGCTCTTCCGGAAGCTCTCCATTGCCCTGCCTGAGATACCCCTCCTGTCCCGGCCCCCACTGCTTTTTTCCTTCCTCACCTCTGTCCGGAGAGAAATTCCAGCGGAAGGTATGGGTGACACATCCTCTTCTTTACAGGTGGCAGCCTGGCAACCCCTGCAGAAAGGCCAGCAGAGCCCCACTCACACCGGGCCACCAACAAAGCTGTGGCCCCTCACTCCCTCCCAACAGCAGAGCCCCGAGACTTCTGACGGGGCAGAGAATATGGAGTCAGGCACAGCTTCAGGGGCTATTGCTGCCTGGAGCGCTGTTTATATTGACCTCAAACAGGCACCCCTGGGGAAGGCCGGCCAGCAGGGTAAGGCTGCCCAGGTTAGCTAATCCACAACCCTCAGGGAATCCCATTGTTGAAAACGGACCTCGCTAAGGCAGAATAGAAGCCAAGGAAGAAAAGGACACAATGCCATTTGCAGCACCATAGATGAGTCTAGAGGTAATCACGTGACATGTAGTAAGTCAGAAAGTGAAAGACACATATCGTATCATATCACTTATAGGTGTTACCTAAGAATGGATACCAGGGCAGATATTTCCACGGAGAAGGGCCATCACAGATTCATCAAACAAACTTATGGTTCACCAATGGAAAGGTGTGAGGATTGGTTTCATTACGATATTGGGGTTAACAGACATATACAAACACAGGTGACACATATAATCACCAAAGACCTACGGAATACCAAGAGAAGACTACTCAACATTCTGTCATAACGTACATGGGAAAAGGATCCCAGGAAGTACAGACATCTGTATATGTGTAAAAGAACCCCATCTTCCACACCTACAACAAGCCAAACATTGTAATCAAACTTGCTGTAATAAAAAATAAAAAATTAAATTAAAAACACGAACAAGAAGTAGTGAGACAAACTTGAGGGGCTTTCTCCTGGCACATTCCATTCTAAATTCCAATCTAGAACACGACTTCCATTGAGGCTCTGTTGCCCTAGTCACCAGATTTGGTAAGGGAGAACTGCTGCCACCTTGTGGCCGTTTCGCATAACAGCAGCTTTAATCCCAGCGCTGATGGTCAGTTGATATTCAAAATCATTGCAGGCCTGTAAATGACACCTGCCCTGAAAACAAATCCCGGGGTCACATATCGACCAAAAAATTCAAAGGACGTCCATATTTCAAAACGACCATTTCAAAAGGCATATTTTACGCACATTAGTGTTCTGCTTCTTTTTCTTTCTTTCCTTTTTTTGTTAAAAATACGGGAATGGAAAATGGCATCCCTCAGAATGGGCGAAAATCGTTGCAAACGAATCAATGGACAAAGGTTTAATCTCCAATATATATAAACAGCTCATGCAGCTTAATATTAACAAAACAAACAACCCAATACAAAAAATGGGCAGAAGATCTAAAGAGATGTTTCTTCCAAGAAGACACAGAGATGGCCAAGACGCACATGAAAAGCTGCTCAACAGCACTAATTATTAGAGAAATGCAAATCAAAACTACAATGAGGTATCACCTCACACCTGTTAGAATCGGCATCATCAGAAAATCTACAAACAACCAATTCTGGGGAGGGTGTGGACAAAAGGAGCCCTCTTCCACTATTGGTGGGAATGTAAATTGATACAGTCACTATGGAGAACGGTATGGAGTTTCCTTAAAAAAACTAGAAATAGAATTACCATCTGATCCAGCAATCCCACTTCTGGGCATATACCCAGAGAAAACCATAAATCAAAAAGGCACATTCACCACAATGTTCATGGCAGCACTATTTACAATAGCCAGGTAATGGAAGCAACGTAAATGCCCACAGACAGATGAATGGATAAAGATGTGGTACATATATAAAATGGAATATTACTCAGCCATAAGAAGGAATGCAACTGGGTCATTTGTAGAGACATCGATGGATCTAGAGACTGTCATACAGAATGAAGTAAGTCAGAAAGAGGAAAACAAATATTGTATATTAATGCATATATGTGGAACCTAAAAAATGGTACAGATGAACTGGTTTGCAGGGAAGAAACAGAGACACAGAGGTAGAGAACAAACATATGGACACCAAGTGTGGGAAGCCATGGGGTGGTGGTGGTGGGATGAGTTGGGAGATTGGGATTGACCTGTATACATGTATATGCATAAAATACATAACTAATAATAACCTGCTGTATAAAAAAATAAATCAAATTAAATTTCAAATTTTTAAAAAATAAAATTTAAAAATAAAACAGAAAAATGTTCTTCCCTTCACACAGATGTATTTATAGGAATGAATTATTTCCATGCTTATATCTATAAATACATAAAGGAGGAATAAAATCTAACTTGAACCATAAAAGAAAAAAAAAAACCTGAACCCACCAGTTATACAGAGGAAAACCCTATCAGGGCACTTGCTCCAGCGGTAAACAATTCTGAAATAGGTCAGAGGTGGGGAATCATCTCCCATACAACCAGCAACCCACCCCCCACGCCAGGAGCATCCTCATTGCAAAGCTGGGGGACCGTGCCGAGGCATCTGTGAGTAAACGTGAGCTGAGCCCCAGGCCAGCTGCTGCTGAACTGTTCCCACCCTTCCCAGGTAAAACACCTGAATATGTACAAGGGCTTGAAAGCCTAGAGGAAGGGCCACGGAGCCACACCAGCAACAGCACGCAGGCCAACTTGGTGCCTGCAGGCCAGCCAGGGTGGTCCTGGCCCCGGGCGCTCTTCCAGAAGCTTTCCATTGCCCTGCCTGAGATACCCCTCCTGTCCCGGCCCCCACTGCTTTTTTCCTTCCTCACCTCTGTCCGGAGAGAAATTCCAGCGGAAGGTATGGGTGACACATCCTCTTCTTTACAGGTGGCAGCCTGGCAACCCCTGCAGAAAGGCCAGCAGAGCCCCACTCACACCGGGCCACCAACAAAGCTGTGGCCCCTCACTCCCTCCCACCAGCAGAGCCCCGAGACTTCTGACGGGGCAGAGAATATGGAGTCAGGCACAGCTTCAGGGGCTATTGCTGCCTGGAGCGCTGTTTATATTGACCTCAAACAGGCACACCTGTGGAGGGCCGGCCGGCAGGGTAAGGCTGCCCAGGTCAGCTAATCCACAACCCTCAGGGAATCACATTGTTGAAAACGGACCTCGCTAAGGCAGAATAGAAGCCAAGGAAGAAAAGGACACAATGCCATTTGCAGCACCGTAGATGAGTCTAAAGGAAATCACGTGACTTGTAGTAAGTCAGAAAGTGAAAGACACATATCGTATCATATCACTTATAGGTGTTACCTAAGAATGGATACCAGGGCAGATATTTCCACGGAGAAGGGCCATCACAGATTCATCAAACAAACTTATGGTTCACCAATGGAAAGGTGTGAGGATTGGTTTCATTACGATATTGGGGTTAACAGACATATACAAACACAGGTGACACATATAATCACCAAAGACCTACGGAATACCAAGAGAAGACTACTCAACCTTCTGTCATAACGTACATGGGAAAAGGATCCCAGGAAGAACAGACATCTGTATATGTGTAAAAGAACCCCATCTTCCACACCTACAACAAGCCAAACATTGTAATCAAACTTGCTGTAATAAAAAATAAAAAATTAAATTAAAGACACGAACAAGAAGTAGTGAGACAAACTTGAGGGGCTTCTCCTGGCACATTCCATTCTAAATTCCAATCTAGAACACGACTTCCATTGAGGCTCTGTTGCCCTAGTCACCAGATTTGGTAAGGGAGAACTGCTGCCACCTTGTGGCCGTTTCGCACAACAGCAGCTTTAATCCCAGCGCTGATGGTCAGTTGATATTCAAAATCATTGCAGGCCTGTAAATGACACCTGCCCTGAAAACAAATCCTGGGGTCACATATCGACCAAAAAATTCAAAGGATGTCCATATTTCAAAACGACCATTTCAAAAGGCATATTTTACGCACATTAGTGTTCTGCTTCTTTTTCTTTCTTTCCTTTTTTTGTTAAAAATACGGGAATGGAAAAAGGGATCCCTCAGAATGGGCGAAAATCGTTGCAAACGAATCAATGGACAAAGGTTTAATCTCCAATATATATAAACAGCTCATGCAGCTTAATATTAACAAAACAAACAACCCAATACAAAAAATGGGCAGAAGATCTAAAGAGATGTTTCTTCCAAGAAGACACAGAGATGGCCAAGACGCACATGAAAAGCTGCTCAACAGCACTAATTATTAGAGAAATGCAAATCAAAACTACAATGAGGTATCACCTCACACCTGTTAGAATCGGCATCATCAGAAAATCTACAAACAACAAATTCTGGGGAGGGTGTGGACAAAAGGAGCCCTCTTCCACTATTGGTGGGAATATAAATTGATACAGTCACTATGGAGAACGGTATGGAGTTTCCTTAAAAAAAACTAGAAATAGAATTACCATCTGATCCAGCAATCCCACTTCTGGGCATATACCCAGAGAAAACCATAAATCAAAAAGGCACATTCACCACAATGTTCATGGCAGCACTATTTACAATAGCCAGGTAATGGAAGCAACGTAAATGCCCACAGACAGATGAATGGATAAAGATGTGGTACATATATAAAATGGAATATTACTCAGCCATAAGAAGGAATGAAACTGGGTCATTTGTAGAGACATCGATGGATCTAGAGACTGTCATACAGAATGAAGTAAGTCAGAAAGAGGAAAACAAATATTGTATATTAATGCATATATGTGGAACCTAAAAAATGGTACAGATGAACTGGTTTGCAGGGAAGAAACAGAGACACAGAGGTAGAGAACAAACATATGGACACCAAGTGTGGGAAGCCATGGGGTGGTGGTGGTGGGATGAGTTGGGAGATTGGGATTGACCTGTATACATGTATATGCATAAAATACATAACTAATAATAAACTGCTGTATAAAAAAATAAATCAAATTAAATTTCAAATTTTTAAAAAATAAAATTTAAAAATAAAACAGAAAAATGTTCTTCCCTTCACACAGATGTATTTATAGGAATGAATTATTTCCATGCTTATATCTATAAATACATAAAGGAGGAATAAAATCTAACTTGAACCATAAAAGAAAAAAAAAAACCTGAACCCACCAGTTATACAGAGGAAAACCCTATCAGGGCACTTGCTCCAGCGGTAAACAATTCTGAAATTGGTCAGAGGTGGGGAATCATCTCCCATACAACCAGCAACCCACCCCCCACGCCAGGAGGATCCTCATTGCAAAGCTGGGGGACCGTGCCGAGGCATCTGTGAGTAAACGTGAACTGAGCCCCAGGCCAGCTGCTGCTGAACTGTTCCCACCCTTCCCAGGTAAAACACCTGAATATGTACAAGGGCTTGAAAGCCTAGAGGAAGGGCCACGGATCCACACCAGCGACAGCACGCAGGCCAACTTGGTGCCTGCAGGCCAGCCAGGGTGGTCCTGGCCCCGGGCGCTCTTCTGGAAGCTTTCCATTGCCCTGCCTGAGATACCCCTCCTGTCCTGGCACCCACTGCTTTTTTCCTTCCTCACCTCTGTCCGGAGAGAAATTCCAGCGGAAGGTATGGGTGACACATCCTCTTCTTTAAAGGTGGCAGCCTGGCAACCCCTGCAGTAAGGCCAGCAGAGCCCCACTCACACCGGGCCACCAACAAAGCTGTGGCCCCTCACTCCCTCCCACCAGCAGAGCCCCGAGACTGCTGACGGGGCAGAGAATATGGAGTCAGGCACAGCTTCAGGGGCTATTGCTGCCTGGAGCGCTGTTTATATTGACCTCAAACAGGCACACCTGGGGAGGGCCGGCTGGCAGGATAAGGCTGCCCAGGTCAGCTAATCCACAACCCTCAGGGAATCACATTGTTGAAAACGGACCTCGCTAAGGCAGAATAGAAGCCAAGGAAGAAAAGGACACAATGCCATTTGCAGCACCGTTGATGAGTCTAGAGGTAATCACGTGACTTGTAGTAAGTCAGAAAGTGAAAGACACATATCGTATCATATCACTTATAGGTGTTACCTAAGAATGGATACCAGGGCAGATATTTCCACGGAGAAGGGCCATCACAGATTCATCAAACAAACTTATGGTTCACCAATGGAAAGGTGTGAGGATTGGTTTCATTACGATATTGGGGTTAACAGACATATACAAACACAGGTGACACATATAATCACCAAAGACCTACGGAATACCAAGAGAAGACTACTCACCATTCTGTCATAACGTACATGGGAAAAGGATCCCAGGAAGAACAGACATCTGTATATGTGTAAAAGAACCCCATCTTCCACACCTACAACAAGCCAAACATTGTAATCAAACTTGCTGTAATAAAAAATAAAAAATTAAATTAAAAACACGAACAAGAAGTAGTGAGACAAACTTGAGGGGCTTTCTCCTGGCACATTCCATTCTAAATTCCAATCTAGAACACGACTTCCATTGAGGCTCTGTTGCCCTAGTCACCAGATTTGGTAAGGGAGAACTGCTGCCACCTTGTGGCCGTTTCGCACAACAGCAGCTTTAATCCCAGCGCTGATGATCAGTTGATATTCAAAATCATTGCAGGCCTGTAAATGACACCTGCCCTGAAAACAAATCCCGGGGTCACATATCGACCAAAAAATTCAAAGGACGTCCATATTTCAAAACGACCATTTCAAAAGGCATATTTTACGCACATTAGTGTTCTGCTTCTTTTTCTTTCTTTCCTTTTTTTGTTAAAAATACGGGAATGGAAAATGGCATCCCTCAGAATGGGCGAAAATCGTTGCAAACGAATCAATGGACAAAGGTTTAATCTCCAATATATATAAACAGCTCATGCAGCTTAATATTAACAAAACAAACAACCCAATACAAAAAATGGGCAGAAGATCTAAAGAGATGTTTCTTCCAAGAAGACACAGAGATGGCCAAGATGCACATGAAAAGCTGCTCAACAGCACTAATTATTAGAGAAATGCAAATCAAAACTACAATGAGGTATCACCTCACACCTGTTAGAATCGGCATCATCAGAAAATCTACAAACAACCAATTCTGGGGAGGGTGTGGACAAAAGGAACCCTCTTCCACTATTGGTGGGAATGTAAATTGATACAGTCACTATGGAGAACGGTATGGAGTTTCCTTAAAAAAACTAGAAATAGAATTACCATCTGATCCAGCAATCCCACTTCTGGGCATATACCCAGAGAAAACCATAAATCAAAAAGGCACATTCACCACAATGTTCATGGCAGCACTATTTACAATAGCCAGGTAATGGAAGCAACGTAAATGCCCACAGACAGATGAATGGATAAAGATGTGGTACATATATAAAATGGAATATTACTCAGCCATAAGAAGGAATGAAACTGGGTCATTTGTAGAGACATCGATGGATCTAGAGACTGTCATACAGAATGAAGTAAGTCAGAAAGAGGAAAACAAATATTGTATATTAATGCATATATGTGGAACCTAAAAAATGGTACAGATGAACGGGTTTGCAGGGAAGAAACAGAGACACAGAGGTAGAGAACAAACATATGGACACCAAGTGTGGGAAGCCATGGGGTGGTGGTGGTGGGATGAGTTGGGAGATTGGGATTGACCTGTATACATGTATATGCATAAAATACATAACTAATAATAACCTGCTGTATAAAAAAATAAATCAAATTAAATTTCAAATTTTAAAAAAATAAAATTTAAAAATAAAACAGAAAAATGTTCTTCCCTTCACACAGATGTATTTATAGGAATGAATTATTTCCATGCTTATATCTATAAATACATAAAGGAGGAATACAATCTAACTTGAACCATAAAAGAAAAAAAAAATCCTGAACCCAACAGTTATACAGAGGAAAACCCTATCAGGGTACTTGCTCCAGCGGTAAACAATTCTGAAATTGGTCAGAGGTGGGGAATCATCTCCCATACAACCAGCAACCCACCCCCCACGCAAGGAGCATCCTCATTGCAAAGCTGGGGGACCGTGCCGAGGCATCTGTGAGTAAACGTGAGCTGAGCCCCAGGCCAGCTGCTGCTGAACTGTTCCCACCCTTCCCAGGTAAAACACCTGAATATGTACAAGGGCTTGAAAGCCTAGAGGAAGGGCCACGGAGCCACACCAGCGACAGCACGCA
Organism: Mesoplodon mirus; assembly: GCF_964341445.2. Taxonomy (NCBI): domain Eukaryota; kingdom Metazoa; phylum Chordata; class Mammalia; order Artiodactyla; family Ziphiidae; genus Mesoplodon; species Mesoplodon mirus. Next base: position 5,863,229 of record NW_028295814.1, on the reverse strand, counting down.
GGCCAACTTGGTGCCTGCAGGCCAGCCAGGGTGGTCCTGGCCCCGGGCGCTCTTCCGGAAGCTTTCCATTGCCCTGCCTGAGATACCCCTCCTGTCCCGGCCCCCACTGCTTTTTTCCTTCCTCACCTCTGTCCGGAGAGAAATTCCAGCGGAAGGTATGGGTGACACATCCTCTTCTTTACAGGTGGCAGCCTGGCAACCCCTGCAGAAAGGCCAGCAGAGCCCCACTCACACCGGGCCACCAACAAAGCTGTGGCCCCTCACTCCCTCCCACCAGCAGAGCCCCGAGACTTCTGACGGGGCAGAGAATATGGAGTCAGGCACAGCTTCAGGGGCTATTGCTGCCTGGAGCGCTGTTTATATTGACCTCAAACAGGCACACCTGGGGAGGGCCGGCTGGCAGGATAAGGCTGCCCAGGTCAGCTAATCCACAACCCTCAGGGAATCACATTGTTGAAAACGGACCTCGCTAAGGCAGAATAGAAGCCAAGGAAGAAAAGGACACAATGCCATTTGCAGCACCGTTGATGAGTCTAGAGGTAATCACGTGACTTGTAGTAAGTCAGAAAGTGAAAGACACATATCGTATCATATCACTTATAGGTGTTACCTAAGAATGGATACCAGGGCAGATATTTCCACGGAGAAGGGCCATCACAGATTCATCAAACAAACTTATGGTTCACCAATGGAAAGGTGTGAGGATTGGTTTCATTACGATATTGGGGTTAACAGACATATACAAACACAGGTGACACATATAATCACCAAAGACCTACGGAATACCAAGAGAAGACTACTCAACATTCTGTCATAACGTACATGGGAAAAGGATCCCAGGAAGAACAGACATCTGTATATGTGTAAAAGAACCCCATCTTCCACACCTACAACAAGCCAAACATTGTAATCAAACTTGCTGTAATAAAAAATAAAAAATTAAATTAAAAACACGAACAAGAAGTAGTGAGACAAACTTGAGGGGCTTTCTCCTGGCACATTCCATTCTAAATTCCAATCTAGAACACGACTTCCATTGAGGCTCTGTTGCCCTAGTCACCAGATTTGGTAAGGGAGAACTGCTGCCACCTTGTGGCCGTTTCGCACAACAGCAGCTTTAATCCCAGCGCTGATGGTCAGTTGATATTCAAAATCATTGCAGGCCTGTAAATGACACCTGCCCTGAAAACAAATCCTGGGGTCACATATCGACCAAAAAATTCAAAGGATGTCCATATTTCAAAACGACCGTTTCAAAAGGCATATTTTACGCACATTAGTGTTCTGCTTCTTTTTCTTTCTTTCCTTTTTTTGTTAAAAATACGGGAATGGAAAATGGCATCCCTCAGAATGGGCGAAATCGTTGCAAACGAATCAATGGACAAAGGTTTTATCTCCAATATATATAAACAGCTCATGCAGCTTAATATTAACAAAACAAACAACCCAATACAAAAAATGGGCAGAAGATCTAAAGAGATGTTTCTTCCAAGAAGACACAGAGATGGCCAAGACGCACATGAAAAGCTGCTCAACAGCACTAATTATTAGAGAAATGCAAATCAAAACTACAATGAGGTATCACCTCACACCTGTTAGAATCGGCATCATCAGAAATTCTACAAACAACCAATTCTGGGGAGGGTGTGGACAAAAGGAGCCCTCTTCCACTATTGGTGGGAATGTAAATTGATACAGTCACTATGGAGAACGGTATGGAGTTTCCTTAAAAAAACTAGAAATAGAATTACCATGTGATCCAGCAATCCCACTTTTGGGCATATACCCAGAGAAAACCATAAATCAAAAAGGCACATTCACCACAATGTTCATGGCAGCACTATTTACAATAGCCAGGTAATGGAAGCAACGTAAATGCCCACAGACAGATGAATGGATAAAGATGTGGTACATATATAAAATGGAATATTACTCAGCCATAAGAAGGAATGAAACTGGGTCATTTGTAGAGACATCGATGGATCTAGAGACTGTCATACAGAATGAAGTAAGTCAGAAAGAGGAAAACAAATATTGTATATTAATGCATATAAGTGGAACCTAAAAAATGGTACAGATGAACTGGTTTGCAGGGAAGAAACAGAGACACAGAGGTAGAGAACAAACATATGGACACCAAGTGTGGGAAGCCATGGGGTGGTGGTGGTGGGATGAGTTGGGAGATTGGGATTGACCTGTATACATGTATATGCATAAAATACATAACTAATAATAACCTGCTGTATAAAAAAAATAAATCAAATTAAATTTCAAATTTTTAAAAAATAAAATTTAAAAATAAAACAGAAAAATGTTCTTCCCTTCACACAGATGTATTTATAGGAATGAATTATTTCCATGCTTATATCTATAAATACATAAAGGAGGAATACAATCTAACTTGAACCATAAAAGAAAAAAAAAAAAACCTGAACCCACCAGTTATACAGAGGAAAACCCTATCAGGGCACTTGCTCCAGCGGTAAACAATTCTGAAATTGGTCAGAGGTGGGGAATCATCTCCCATACAACCAGCAACCCACCCCCCACGCCAGGAGCATCCTCATTGCAAAGCTGGGGGACCGTGCCGAGGCATCTGTGAGTAAACGTGAGCTGAGCCCCAGGCCAGCTGCTGCTGAACTGTTCCCACCCTTCCCAGGTAAAACACCTGAATATGTACAAGGGCTTGAAAGCCTAGAGGAAGGGCCGCAGAGCCACACCAGCGACAGCACGCAGGCCAACTTGGTGCCTGCAGGCCAGCCAGGGTGGTCCTGGCCCCGGGCGCTCTTCCGGAAGCTTTCCATTGCCCTGCCTGAGATACCCCTCCTGTCCCGGCACCCACTGCTTTTTTCCTTCCTCACCTCTGTCCGGAGAGAAATTCCAGCGGAAGGTATGGGTGACACATCCTCTTCTTTACAGGTGGCAGCCTGGCAACCCCTGCAGAAAGGCCAGCAGAGCCCCACTCACACCGGGCCACCAACAAAGCTGTGGCCCCTCACTCCCTCCCACCAGCAGAGCCCCGAGACTGCTGACGGGGCAGAGAATATGGAGTCAGGCACAGCTTCAGGGGCTATTGCTGCCTGGAGCGCTGTTTATATTGACCTCAAACAGGCACACCTGGGGAGGGCCGGCTGGCAGGATAAGGCTGCCCAGGTCAGCTAATCCACAACCCTCAGGGAATCACATTGTTGAAAACGGACCTCGCTAAGGCAGAATAGAAGCCAAGGAAGAAAAGGACACAATGCCATTTGCAGCACCGTAGATGAGTCTAGAGGTAATCACGTGACTTGTAGTAAGTCAGAAAGTGAAAGACACATGTATCATATCACTTATAGGTGTTACCTAAGAATGGATACCAGGGCAGATATTTCCACGGAGAAGGGCCATCACAGATTCATCAAACAAACTTATGGTTCACCAATGGAAAGGTGTGAGGATTGGTTTCATTACGATATTGGGGTTAACAGACATATACAAACACAGGTGACACATATAATCACCAAAGACCTACGGAATACCAAGAGAAGACTACTCAACCTTCTGTCATAACGTACATGGGAAAAGGATCCCAGGAAGAACAGACATCTGTATATGTGTAAAAGAACCCCATCTTCCACACCTACAACAAGCCAAACATTGTAATCAAACTTGCTGTAATAAAAAATAAAAAATTAAATTAAAAACACGAACAAGAAGTAGTGAGACAAACTTGAGGGGCTTTCTCCTGGCACATTCCATTCTAAATTCCAATCTAGAACACGACTTCCATTGAGGCTCTGTTGCCCTAGTCACCAGATTTGGTAAGGGAGAACTGCTGCCACCTTGTGGCCGTTTCGCACAACAGCAGCTTTAATCCCAGCGCTGATGGTCAGTTGATATTCAAAATCATCGCAGGCCTGTAAATGACACCTGCCCTGAAAACACATACTGGGGTCACATATCGACCAAAAAATTCAAAGGACTTCCATATTTCAAATCGACCGTTTCAAAAGGCATATTTTACGCACATTAGTGTTCTGCTTCTTTTTCTTTCTTTCCTTTTTTTGTTAAAAATACGGGAATGGAAAATGGCATCCCTCAGAATGGGCGAAAATCGTTGCAAACGAATCAATGGACAAAGGTTTAATCTCCAATATATATAAACAGCTCATGCAGCTTAATATTAACAAAACAAACAACCCAATACAAAAAATTGGCAGAAGATCTAAAGAGATGTTTCTTCCAAGAAGACACAGAGATGGCCAAGACGCACATGAAAAGCTGCTCAACAGCACTAATTATTAGAGAAATGCAAATCAAAACTACAATGAGGTATCACCTCACACCTGTTAGAATCGGCATCATCAGAAATTCTACAAACAACCAATTCTGGGGAGGGTGTGGACAAAAGGAGCCCTCTTCCACTATTGGTGGGAATGTAAATTGATACAGTCACTATGGAGAACGGTATGGAGTTTCCTTAAAAAAACTAGAAATAGAATTACCATGTGATCCAGCAATCCCACTTTTGGGCATATACCCAGAGAAAACCATAAATCAAAAAGGCACATTCACCACAATGTTCATGGCAGCACTATTTACAATAGCCAGGTAATGGAAGCAACGTAAATGCCCACAGACAGATGAATGGATAAAGATGTGGTACATATATAAAATGGAATATTACTCAGCCATAAGAAGGAATGAAACTGGGTCATTTGTAGAGACATCGATGGATCTAGAGACTGTCATACAGAATGAAGTAAGTCAGAAAGAGGAAAACAAATATTATATATTAATGCATATATGTGGAACCTAAAAAATGGTACAGATGAACTGGTTTGCAGGGAAGAAACAGAGACACAGAGGTAGAGAACAAACATATGGACACCAAGTGTGGGAAGCCATGGGGTGGTGGTGGTGGGATGAGTTGGGAGATTGGGATTGACCTGTATACATGTATATGCATAAAATACATAACTAATAATAACCTGCTGTATAAAAAAATAAATCAAATTAAATTTCAAATTTTAAAAAAATAAAATTTAAAAATAAAACAGAAAAATGTTCTTCCCTTCACACAGATGTATTTATAGGAATGAATTATTTCCATGCTTATATCTATAAATACATAAAGGAGGAATACAATCTAACTTGAACCATAAAAGAAAAAAAAAAAACCTGAACCCACCAGTTATACAGAGGAAAACCCTATCAGGGCACTTGCTCCAGCGGTAAACAATTCTGAAATTGGTCAGAGGTGGGGAATCATCTCCCATACAACCAGCAACCCACCCCCCACGCCAGGAGCATCCTCATTGCAAAGCTGGGGGACCGTGCCGAGGCATCTGTGAGTAAACGTGAGCTGAGCCCCAGGCCAGCTGCTGCTGAACTGTTCCCACCCTTCCCAGGTAAAACACCTGAATATGTACAAGGGCTTGAAAGCCTAGAGGAAGGGCCGCAGAGCCACACCAGCGACAGCACGCAGGCCAACTTGGTGCCTGCAGGCCAGCCAGGGTGGTCCTGGCCCCGGGCGCTCTTCCGGAAGCTTTCCATTGCCCTGCCTGAGATACCCCTCCTGTCCCGGCACCCACTGCTTTTTTCCTTCCTCACCTCTGTCCGGAGAGAAATTCCAGCGGAAGGTATGGGTGACACATCCTCTTCTTTACAGGTGGCAGCCTGGCAACCCCTGCAGAAAGGCCAGCAGAGCCCCACTCACACCGGGCCACCAACAAAGCTGTGGCCCCTCACTCCCTCCCACCAGCAGAGCCCCGAGACTTCTGACGGGGCAGAGAATATGGAGTCAGGCACAGCTTCAGGGGCTATTGCTGCCTGGAGCGCTGTTTATATTGACCTCAAACAGGCACACCTGGGGAGGGCTGGCCGGCAGGGTAAGGCTGCCCAGGTCAGCTAATCCACAACACTCAGGGAATCACATTGTTGAAAACGGACCTCGCTAAGGCAGAATAGAAGCCAAGGAAGAAAAGGACACAATGCCATTTGCAGCACCGTAGATGAGTCTAGAGGAAATCACGTGACTTGTAGTAAGTCAGAAAGTGAAAGACACATATCGTATCATATCACTTATAGGTGTTACCTAAGAATGGATACCAGGGCAGATATTTCCACGGAGAAGGGCCATCACAGATTCATCAAACAAACTTATGGTTCACCAATGGAAAGGTGTGAGGATTGGTTTCATTACGATATTGGGGTTAACAGACATATACAAACACAGGTGACACATATAATCACCAAAGACCTACGGAATACCAAGAGAAGACTACTCAACCTTCTGTCATAACGTACATGGGAAAAGGATCCCAGGAAGAACAGACATCTGTATATGTGTAAAAGAACCCCATCTTCCACACCTACAACAAGCCAAACATTGTAATCAAACTTGCTGTAATAAAAAATAAAAAATTAAATTAAAAACACGAACAAGAAGTAGTGAGACAAACTTGAGGGGCTTCTCCTGGCACATTCCATTCTAAATTCCAATCTAGAACACGACTTCCATTGAGGCTCTGTTGCCCTAGTCACCAGATTTGGTAAGGGAGAACTGCTGCCACCTTGTGGCCGTTTCGCACAACAGCAGCTTTAATCCCAGCGCTGATGGTCAGTTGATATTCAAAATCATTGCAGGCCTGTAAATGACACCTGCCCTGAAAACAAATCCTGGGGTCACATATCGACTAAAAAATTCAAAGGATGTCCATATTTCAAAACGACCGTTTTAAAAGGCATATTTTACGCACATTAGTGTTCTGCTTCTTTTTCTTTCTTTCCTTTTTTTGTTAAAAATACGGGAATGGAAAAAGGGATCCCTCAGAATGGGCGAAAATCGTTGCAAACGAATCAATGGACAAAGGTTTAATCTCCAATATATATAAACAGCTCATGCAGCTTAATATTAACAAAACAAACAACCCAATACAAAAAATGGGCAGAAGATCTAAAGAGATGTTTCTTCCAAGAAGACACAGAGATGGCCAAGACGCACATGAAAAGCTGCTCAACAGCACTAATTATTAGAGAAATGCAAATCAAAACTACAATGAGGTATCACCTCACACCTGTTAGAATCGGCATCATCAGAAAATCTACAAACAACCAATTCTGGGGAGGGTGTGGACAAAAGGAGCCCTCTTCCACTATTGGTGGGAATGTAAATTGATACAGTCACTATGGAGAACGGTATGGAGTTTCCTTAAAAAAAACTAGAAATAGAATTACCATCTGATCCAGCAATCCCACTTCTGGGCATATACCCAGAGAAAACCATAAATCAAAAAGGCACATTCACCACAATGTTCATGGCAGCACTATTTACAATAGCCAGGTAATGGAAGCAACGTTAATGCCCACAGACAGATGAATGGATAAAGATGTGGTACATATATAAAATGGAATATTACTCAGCCATAAGAAGGAATGAAACTGGGTCATTTGTAGAGACATCGATGGATCTAGAGACTGTCATACAGAATGAAATAAGTCAGAAAGAGGAAAACAAATATTGTATATTAATGCATATATGTGGAACCTAAAAAATGGTACAGATGAACTGGTTTGCAGGGAAGAAACAGAGACACAGAGGTAGAGAACAAACATATGGACACCAAGTGTGGGAAGCCATGGGGTGGTGGTGGTGGGATGAGTTGGGAGATTGGGATTGACCTGTATACATGTATATGCATAAAATACATAACTAATAATAACCTGCTGTATAAAAAAATAAATCAAATTAAATTTCAAATTTTTAAAAAATAAAATTTAAAAATAAAACAGAAAAATGTTCTTCCCTTCACACAGATGTATTTATAGGAATGAATTATTTCCATGCTTATATCTATAAATACATAAAGGAGGAATAAAATCTAACTTGAACCATAAAAGAAAAAAAAAACCTGAACCCACCAGTTATACAGAGGAAAACCCTATCAGGGCACTTGCTCCAGCGGTAAACAATTCTGAAATTGGTCAGAGGTGGGGAATCATCTCCCATACAACCAGCAACCCACCCCCCACGCCAGGAGCATCCTCATTGCAAAGCTGGGGACCATGCCGAGGCATCTGTGAGTAAACGTGAACTGAGCCCCAGGCCAGCTGCTGCTGAACTGTTCCCACCCTTCCCAGGTAAAACACCTGAATATGTACAAGGGCTTGAAAGCCTAGAGGAAGGGCCACGGAGCCACACCAGCGACAGCACGCAGGCCAACTTGGTGCCTGCAGGCCAGCCAGTGTGGTCCTGGCCCCGGGCGCTCTTCTGGAAGCTTTCCATTGCCCTGCCTGAGATACCCCTCCTGTCCCGGCACCCACTGCTTTTTTCCTGACTCACCTCTGTCCGGAGAGAAATTCCAGCGGAAGGTATGGGTGACACATCCTCTTCTTTAAAGGTGGCAGCCTGTCAACCCCTGCAGAAAGGCCAGCAGAGCCCCACTCACACCGGGCCACCAACAAAGCTGTGGCCCCTCACTCCCTCCCACCAGCAGAGCCCCGAGACTGCTGACGGGGCAGAGAATATGGAGTCAGGCACAGCTTCAGGGGCTATTGCTGCCTGGAGCGCTGTTTATATTGACCTCAAACAGGCACACCTGGGGAGGGCCGGCTAGCAGGATAAGGCTGCCCAGGTCAGCTAATCCACAACCCTCAGGGAATCACATTGTTGAAAACGGACCTCGCTAAGGCAGAATAGAAGCCAAGGAATAAAAGGACACAATGCCATTTGCAGCACCGTTGATGAGTCTAGAGGTAATCACGTGACTTGTAGTAAGTCAGAAAGTGAAAGACACATATCGTATCATATCACTTATAGGTGTTACCTAAGAATGGATACCAGGGCAGATATTTCCACGGAGAAGGGCCATCACAGATTCATCAAACAAACTTATGGTTCACCAATGGAAAGGTGTGAGGATTGGTTTCATTACGATATTGGGGTTAACAGACATATACAAACACAGGTGACACATATAATCACCAAAGACCTACGGAATACCAAGAGAAGACTACTCACCATTCTGTCATAACGTACATGGGAAAAGGATCCCAGGAAGAACAGACATCTGTATATGTGTAAAAGAACCCCATCTTCCACACCTACAACAAGCCAAACATTGTAATCAAACTTGCTGTAATAAAAAATAAAAAAATTAAATTAAAAACACGAACAAGAAGTAGTGAGACAAACTTGAGGGGCTTTCTCCTGGCACATTCCATTCTAAATTCCAATCTAGAACACGACTTCCATTGAGGCTCTGTTGCCCTAGTCACCAGATTTGGTAAGGGAGAACTGCTGCCACCTTGTGGCCGTTTCGCACAACAGCAGCTTTAATCCCAGCGCTGATGGTTAGTTGATATTCAAAATCATTGCAGGCCTGTAAATGACACCTGCCCTGAAAACAAATCCTGGGGTCACATATCGACCAAAAAATTCAAAGGATGTCCATATTTCAAAACGACCATTTCAAAAGGCATATTTTACGCACATTAGTGTTCTGCTTCTTTTTCTTTCTTTCCTTTTTTTGTTAAAAATACGGGAATGGAAAATGGCATCCCTCAGAATGGGCGAAAATCGTTGCAAACGAATCAATGGACAAAGGTTTTATCTCCAATATATATAAACAGCTCATGCAGCTTAATATTAACAAAACAAACAACCCAATACAAAAAATGGGCAGAAGATCTAAAGAGATGTTTCTTCCAAGAAGACACAGAGATGGCCAAGACGCACATGAAAAGCTGCTCAACAGCACTAATTATTAGAGAAATGTAAATCAAAACTACAATGAGGTATCACCTCACACCTGTTAGAATCGGCATCATCAGAAAATCTACAAACAACAAATTCTGGGGAGGGTGTGGACAAAAGGAGCCCTCTTCCACTATTGGTGGGAATGTTAATTGATAGAGTCACTATGGAGAACGGTATGGAGTTTCCTTAAAAAAAACTAGAAATAGAATTACCATCTGATCCAGCAATCCCACTTCTGGGCATATACCCAGAGAAAACCATAAATCAAAAAGGCACATTCACCACAATGTTCATGGCAGCACTATTTACAATAGCCAGGTAATGGAAGCAACGTAAATGCCCACAGACAGATGAATGGATAAAGATGTGGTACATATATAAAATGGAATATTACTCAGCCATAAGAAGGAATGAAACTGGGTCATTTGTAGAGACATCGATGGATCTAGAGACTGTCATACAGAATGAAGTAAGTCAGAAAGAGGAAAACAAATATTGTATATTAATGCATATATGTGGAACCTAAAAAATGGTACAGATGAACTGGTTTGCAGGGAAGAAACAGAGACACAGAGGTAGAGAACAAACATATGGACACCAAGTGTGGGAAGCCATGGGGTGGTGGTGGTGGGATGAGTTGGGAGATTGGGATTGACCTGTATACATGTATATGCATAAAATACATAACTAATAATAACCTGCTGTATAAAAAAATAAATCAAATTAAATTTCAAATTTTTAAAAAATAAAATTTAAAAATAAAACAGAAAAATGTTCTTCCCTTCACACAGATGTATTTATAGGAATGAATTATTTCCATGCTTATATCTATAAATACATAAAGGAGGAATAAAATCTAACTTGAACCATAAAAGAAAAAAAAAAACCTGAACCCACCAGTTATACAGAGGAAAACCCTATCAGGGCACTTGCTCCAGCGGTAAACAATTCTGAAATTGGTCAGAGGTGGGGAATCATCTCCCATACAACCAGCAACCCACCCCCCACGCCAGGAGCATCCTCATTGCAAAGCTGGGGGACCGTGCCGAGGCATCTGTGAGTATACGTGAGCTGAGCCCCAGGCCAGCTGCTGCTGAACTGTTCCCACCCTTCCCAGGTAAAACACCTGAATATGTACAAGGGCTTGAAAGCCTAGAGGAAGGGCCACGGAGCCACACCAGCAACAGCACGCAGGGCAACTTGGTGCCTGCAGGCCAGCCAGGGTGGTCCTGGCCCCGGGCGCTCTTCCGGAAGCTTTCCATTGCCCTGCCTGAGATACCCCTCCTGTCCCGGCACCCACTGCTTTTTTCCTTCCTCACCTCTGTCCGGAGAGAAATTCCAGCGGAAGGTATGGGTGACACATCCTCTTCTTTACAGGTGGCAGCCTGGCAACCCCTGCAGAAAGGCCAGCAGAGCCCCACTCACACCGGGCCACCAACAAAGCTGTGGCCCCTCACTCCCTCCCACCAGCAGAGCCCCGAGACTGCTGACGGGGCAGAGAATATGGAGTCAGGCACAGCTTCAGGGGCTATTGCTGCCTGGAGCGCTGTTTATATTGACCTCAAACAGGCACACCTGGGGAGGGCCGGCTGGCAGGATAAGGCTGCCCAGGTCAGCTAATCCACAACCCTCAGGGAATCACATTGTTGAAAACGGACCTCGCTAAGGCAGAATAGAAGCCAAGGAAGAAAAGGACACAATGCCATTTGCAGCACCGTAGATGAGTCTAGAGGTAATCACGTGACTTGTAGTAAGTCAGAAAGTGAAAGACACATATCGTATCATATCACTTATAGGTGTTACCTAAGAATGGATACCAGGGCAGATATTTCCACGGAGAAGGGCCATCACAGATTCATCAAACAAACTTATGGTTCACCAATGGAAAGGTGTGAGGATTGGTTTCATTACGATATTGGGGTTAACAGACATATACAAACACAGGTGACACATATAATCACCAAAGACCTACGGAATACCAAGAGAAGACTACTCAACCTTCTGTCATAACGTACATGGGAAAAGGATCCCAGGAAGAACAGACATCTGTATATGTGTAAAAGAACCCCATCTTCCACACCTACAACAAGCCAAACATTGTAATCAAACTTGCTGTAATAAAAAATAAAAAATTAAATTAAAAACACGAACAAGAAGTAGTGAGACAAACTTGAGGGGCTTTCTCCTGGCACATTCCATTCTAAATTCCAATCTAGAACACGACTTCCATTGAGGCTCTGTTGCCCTAGTCACCAGATTTGGTAAGGGAGAACTGCTGCCACCTTGTGGCCGTTTCGCACAACAGCAGCTTTAATCCCAGCGCTGATGGTCAGTTGATATTCAAAATCATTGCAGGCCTGTAAATGACACCTGCCCTGAAAACACATACTGGGGTCACATGTCGACCAAAAAATTCAAAGGACTTCCATATTTCAAATCGACCGTATCAAAAGGCATATTTTACGCACATTAGTGTTCTGCTTCTTTTTCTTTCTTTCCTTTTTTTGTTAAAAATACGGGAATGGAAAATGGCATCCCTCAGAATGGGCGAAAATCGTTGCAAACGAATCAATGGACAAAGGTTTAATCTCCAATATATATAAACAGCTCATGCAGCTTAATATTAACAAAACAAACAACCCAATACAAAAAATGGGCAGAAGATCTAAAGAGATGTTTCTTCCAAGAAGACACAGAGATGGCCAAGACGCACATGAAAAGCTGCTCAACAGCACTAATTATTAGAGAAATGCAAATCAAAACTACAATGAGGTATCACCTCACACCTGTTAGAATCGGCATCATCAGAAATTCTACAAACAACCAATTCTGGGGAGGGTGTGGACAAAAGGAGCCCTCTTCCACTATTGGTGGGAATGTAAATTGATACAGTCACTATGGAGAATGGTATGGAGTTTCCTTAAAAAAACTAGAAATAGAATTACCATGTGATCCAGCAATCCCACTTTTGGGCATATACCCAGAGAAAACCATAAATCAAAAAGGCACATTCACCACAATGTTCATGGCAGCACTATTTACAATAGCCAGGTAATGGAAGCAACGTAAATGCCCACAGACAGATGAATGGATAAAGATGTGGTACATATATAAAATGGAATATTACTCAGCCATAAGAAGGAATGAAACTGGGTCATTTGTAGAGACATCGATGGATCTAGAGACTGTCATACAGAATGAAGTAAGTCAGAAAGAGGAAAACAAATATTGTATATTAATGCATATACGTGGAACCTAGAAAATGGTACAGATGAACTGGTTTGCAGGGAAGAAACAGAGACACAGAGGTAGAGAACAAACATATGGACACCAAGTGTGGGAAGCCATGGGGTGGTGGTGGTGGGATGAGTTGGGAGATTGGGATTGACCTGTATACATGTATATGCATAAAATACATAACTAATAATAACCTGTTGTATAAAAAAATAAATCAAATTAAATTTCAAATTTTTAAAAAATAAAATTTAAAAATAAAACAGAAAAATGTTCTTCCCTTCACACAGATGTATTTATAGGAATGAATTATTTCCATGCTTATATCTATAAATACATAAAGGAGGAATACAATCTAACTTGAACCATAAAAGAAAAAAAAAAAACCTGAACCCACCAGTTATACAGAGGAAAACCCTATCAGGGCACTTGCTCCAGCGGTAAACAATTCTGAAATTGGTCAGAGGTGGGGAATCATCTCCCATACAACCAGCAACCCACCCCCCACGCCAGGAGCATCCTCATTGCAAAACTGGGGGACCGTGCCGAGGCATCTGTGAGTAAACGTGAGCTGAGCCCCAGGCCAGCTGCTGCTGAACTGTTCCCACCCTTCCCAGGTAAAACACCTGAATATGTACAAGGGCTTGAAAGCCTAGAGGAAGGGCCGAAGAGCCACACCAGCAACAGCACGCAGGCCAACTTGGTGCCTGCAGGCCAGCCAGGGTGGTCCTGGCCCCGGGCGCTCTTCCGGAATCTTTCCATTGCCCTGCCTGAGATACCCCTCCTGTCCCGGCCCCCACTGCTTTTTTCCTTCCTCACCTCTGTCCGGAGAGAAATTCCAGCGGAAGGTATGGGTGACACATCCTCTTCTTTACAGGTGGCAGCCTGGCAACCCCTGCAGAAAGGCCAGCAGAGCCCCACTCACACCGGGCCACCAACAAAGCTGTGGCCCCTCACTCCCTCCCACCAGCAGAGCCCCGAGACTGCTGATGGGGCAGAGAATATGGAGTCAGGCACAGCTTCAGGGGCTATTGCTGCCTGGAGCGCTGTTTATATTGACCTCAAACAGGCACACCTGGGGAGGGCCGGCTGGCAGGGTAAGGCTGCCCAGGTCAGCTAATCCACAACCCTCAGGTAATCACATTGTTGAAAACGGACCTCGCTAAGGCAGAATAGAAGCCAAGGAAGAAAAGGACACAATGCCATTTGCAGCACCGTAGATGAGTCTAGAGGAAATCACGTGACTTGTAGTAAGTCAGAAAGTGAAAGACACATATCGTATCATATCACTTATAGGTGTTACCTAAGAATGGATACCAGGGCAGATATTTCCACGGAGAAGGGCCATCACAGATTCATCAAACAAACTTATGGTTCACCAATGGAAAGGTGTGAGGATTGGTTTCATTACGATATTGGGGTTAACAGACATATACAAACACAGGTGACACATATAATCACCAAAGACCTACGGAATACCAAGAGAAGACTACTCAACCTTCTGTCATAACGTACATGGGAAAAGGATCCCAGGAAGAACAGACATCTGTATATGTGTAAAAGAACCCCATCTTCCACACCTACAACAAGCCAAACATTGTAATCAAACTTGCTGTAATAAAAAATAAAAAATTAAATTAAAAACACGAACAAGAAGTAGTGAGACAAACTTGAGGGGCTTTCTCCTGGCACATTCCATTCTAAATTCCAATCTAGAACACGACTTCCATTGAGGCTCTGTTGCCCTAGTCACCAGATTTGGTAAGGGAGAACTGCTGCCACCTTGTGGCCGTTTCGCACAACAGCAGCTTTAATCCCAGCGCTGATGGTCAGTTGATATGCAAAATCATTGCAGGCCTGTAAATGACACCTGCCCTGAAAACAAATCCTGGGGTCACATATCGACCAAAAAATTCAAAGGACGTCCATATTTCAAAACGACCGTTTCAAAAGGCATATTTTACGCACATTAGTGTTCTGCTTCTTTTTCTTTCTTTCCTTTTTTTGTTAAAAATACGGGAATGGAAAAAGGCATCCCTCAGAATGGGCGAAAATCGTTGCAAACGAATCAATGGACAAAGGTTTAATCTCCAATATATATAAACAGCTCATGCAGCTTAATATTAACAAAACAAACAACCCAATACAAAAAATGGGCAGAAGATCTAAAGAGATGTTTCTTCCAAGAAGACACAGAGACGGCCAAGACGCACATGAAAAGCTGCTCAACAGCACTAATTATTAGAGAAATGCAAATGAAAACTACAATGAGGTATCACCTCACACCTGTTAGAATCGGCATCATCAGAAAATCTACAAACAACCAATTCTGGGGAGGGTGTGGACAAAAGGAGCCCTCTTCCACTATTGGTGGGAATGTAAATTGATACAGTCACTATGGAGAATGGTATGGAGTTTCCTTAAAAAACTAGAAATAGAATTAACATCTGATCCAGCAATCCCACTTCTCGGCATATACCCAGAGAAAACCATAAATCAAAAAGGCACATTCACCACAATGTTCATGGCAGCACTATTTACAATAGCCAGGTAATGGAAGCAACGTAAATGCCCACAGACAGATGAATGGATAAAGATGTGGTACATATATAAAATGGAATATTACTCAGCCATAAGAAGGAATGAAACTGGGTCATTTGTAGAGACATCGATGGATCTAGAGACTGTCATACAGAATGAAGTAAGTCAGAAAGAGGAAAACAAATATTGTATAATAATGCATATATGTGGATCCTAAAAAATGGTACAGATGAACTGGTTTGCAGGGAAGAAACAGAGACACAGAGGTAGAGAACAAACATATGGACACCAAGTGTGGGAAGCCATGGGGTGGTGGTGGTGGGATGAGTTGGGAGATTGGGATTGACCTGTATACATGTATATGCATAAAATACATAACTAATAATAACCTGCTGTATAAAAAAATAAATTAAATTAAATTTCTAATTTTAAAAAAATAAAATTTAAAAATAAAACAGAAAAATGTTCTTCCCTTCACACAGATGTATTTATAGGAATGAATTATTTCCATGCTTATATCTATAAATACATAAAGGAGGAATACAATCTAACTTGAACCATAAAAGAAAAAAAAAAAACCTGAACCCACCAGTTATACAGAGGAAAACACTATCAGGGTACTTGCTCCAGCGGTAAACAATTCTGAAATTGGTCAGAGGTGGGGAATCATCTCCCATACAACCAGCAACCCACCCCCCACGCAAGGAGCATCCTCATTGCAAAGCTGGGGGACCGTGCCAAGGCATCTGTGAGTAAACGTGAGCTGAGCCCCAGGCCAGCTGCTGCTGAACTGTTCCCACCCTTCCCAGGTAAAACACCTGAATATGTACAAGGGCTTGAAAGCCTAGAGGAAGGGCCACGGAGCCACACCAGCAACAGCACGCAGGCCAACTTGGTGCCTGCAGGCCAGCCAGGGTGGTCCTGGCCCCGGGCGCTCTTCCGGAAGCTTTCCATTGCCCTGCCTGAGATACCCCTCCTGTCCCGGCCCCCACTGCTTTTTTCCTTCCTCACCTCTGTCCGGAGAGAAATTCCAGCGGAAGGTATGGGTGACACATCCTCTTCTTTACAGGTGGCAGCCTGGCAACCCCTGCAGAAAGGCGAGCAGAGCCCCACTCACAACGGGCCACCAACAAAGCTGTGGCCCCTCACTCCCTCCCACCAGCAGAGCCCAGAGACTGCTGACGGGGCAGAGAATATGGAGTCAGGCACAGCTTCAGGGGCTATTGCTGCCTGGAGCGCTGTTTATATTGACCTCAAACAGGCACACCTGGTGAGGGCCGGCCGGCAGGGTTAGGCTGCCCAGGTCAGCTAATCCACAACCCTCAGGGAATCACATTGTTGAAAACGGACCTCGCTAAGGCAGAATAGAAGCCAAGGAAGAAAAGGACACAATGCCATTTGCAGCACCGTAGATGAGTCTAGAGGTAATCACGTGACTTGTAGTAAGTCAGAAAGTGAAAGACACATATCATATCATATCACTTATAGGTGTTACCTAACAATGGATACCAGGGCAGATATTTCCACGGAGAAGGGCCATCACAGATTCATCAAACAAACTTATGGTTCACCAATGGAAAGGTGTGAGGATTGGTTTCATTACGGTATTGGGGTTAACAGACATATACAAACACAGGTGACACATATAATCACCAAAGACCTACGGAATACCAAGAGAAGACTACTCAACCTTCTGTCATAACGTACATGAGAAAAGGATCCCAGGAAGAACAGACATCTGTATATGTGTAAAAGAACCCCATCTTCCACACCTACAACAAGCCAAACATTGTAATCAAACTTGCTGTAATAAAAAATAAAAAATTAAATTAAAAACACGAACAAGAAGTAGTGAGACAAACTTGAGGGGCTTTCTCCTGGCACATTCCATTCTAAATTCCAATCTAGAACACGACTTCCATTGAGGCTCTGTTGCCCTAGTCACCAGATTTGGTAAGGGAGAACTGCTGCCACCTTGTGGCCGTTTCGCACAACAGCAGCTTTAATCCCAGCGCTGATGGTCAGTTGATATTCAAAATCATTGCAGGCCTGTAAATGACACCTGCCCTGAAAACAAATCCTGGGGTCACATATAGACCAAAAAATTCAAAGGACGTACATATTTCAAAACGACCGTTTCAAAAGGCATATTTTACACACATTAGTGTTCTGCTTCTTTTTCTTTCTTTCCTTTTTTTGTTAAAAATACGGGAATGGAAAATGGCATCCCTCAGAATGGGCGAAAATCGTTGCAAACGAATCAATGGACAAAGGTTTAATCTCCAATATATATAAACAGCTCATGCAGCTTAATATTAACAAAACAAACAACCCAATACAAAAAATGGGCAGAAGGTCTAAAGAGATGTTTCTTCCAAGAAGACACAGAGATGGCCAAGACGCACATGAAAAGCTGCTCAACAGCACTAATTATTAGAGAAATGCAAATCAAAACTACAATGAGGTATCACCTCACACCTGTTAGAATCGGCATCATCAGAAATTCTACAAACAACAAATTCTGGGGAGGGTGTGGACAAAAGGAGCCCTCTTCCACTATTGGTGGGAATGTAAATTGATACAGTCACTATGGAGAATGGTATGGAGTTTCCTTAAAAAAACTAGAAATAGAATTACCATCTGATCCAGCAATCCCACTTCTGGGCATATACCCAGAGAAAACCATAAATCAAAAAGGCACATTCACCACAATGTTCATGGCAGCACTATTTACAATAGCCAGGTAATGGAAGCAACATAAATGCCCACAGACAGATGAATGGATAAAAATGTGGTACATATATAAAATGGAATATTACTCAGCCATAATAAGGAATGAAACTGGGTCATTTGTAGAGACATCGATGGATCTAGAGACTGTCATACAGAATGAAGTAAGTCAGAAAGAGGAAAACAAATATTGTATATTAATGCATATATGTGGAACCTAAAAAATGGTACAGATGAACTGGTTTGCAGGGAAGAAACAGAGACACAGAGGTAGAGAACAAACATATGGACACCAAGTGTGGGAAGCCATGGGGTGGTGGTGGTGGGATGAGTTGGGAGATTGGGATTGACCTGTATACATGTATATGCATAAAATACATAACTAATAATAACCTGCTGTATAAAAAAATAAATCAAATTAAATTTCAAATTTTTAAAAAATAAAATTTAAAAACAGAAAAATGTTCTTCCCTTCACACAGATGTATTTATAGGAATGAATTATTTCCATGCTTATATCTATAAATACATAAAGGAGGAATAAAATCTAACTTGAACCATAAAAGAAAAAAAAAAACCTGAACCCACCAGTTATAGAGAGGAAAACCCTATCAGGGCACTTGCTCCAGCGGTAAACAATTCTGAAATTGGTCAGAGGTGGGGAATCATCTCCCATACAACCAGCAACCCACCCCCCACGCCAGGAGCATCCTCATTGCAAAGCTGGGGGACCGTGCCGAGGCATCTGTGAGTAAACGTGAGCTGAGCCCCAGGCCAGCTGCTGCTGAACTGTTCCCACCCTTCCCAGGTAAAACACCTGAATATGTACAAGGGCTTGAAAGCCTAGAGGAAGGGCCACGGAGCCACACCAGCGACAGCACGCAGGCCAACTTGGTGCCTGCAGGCCAGCCAGGGTGGTCCTGGCCCCGGGCGCTCTTCCGGAAGCTTTCCATTGCCCTGCCTGAGATACCCCTCCTGTCCCGGCCCCCACTGCTTTTTTCCTTCCTCACCTCTGTCCGGAGAGAAATTCCAGCGGAAGGTATGGGTGACACATCCTCTTCTTTACAGGTGGCAGCCTGGCAACCCCTGCAGAAAGGCCAGCAGAGCCCCACTCACACCGGGCCACCAACAAAGCTGTGGCCCCTCACTCCCTCCCACCAGCAGAGCCCCGAGACTTCTGACGGGGCAGAGAATATGGAGTCAGGCACAGCTTCAGGGGCTATTGCTGCCTGGAGCGCTGTTTATATTGACCTCAAACAGGCACACCTGGGGAGGGCCGGCCAGCAGGGTAAGGCTGCCCAGGTCAGCTAATCCACAACCCTCAGGGAATCACATTGTTGAAAACGGACCTCGCTAAGGCAGAATAGAAGCCAAGGAAGAAAAGGACACAATGCCATTTGCAGCACCGTAGATGAGTCTAGAGGTAATCACGTGACTTGTAGTAAGTCAGAAAGTGAAAGACACATATCGTATCATATCACTTATAGGTGTTACCTAAGAATGGATACCAGGGCAGATATTTCCACGGAGAAGGGCCATCACAGATTCATCAAACAAACTTATGGTTCACCAATGGAAAGGTGTGAGGATTGGTTTCATTACGATATTGGGGTTAACAGACATATACAAACAGAGGTGACACATATAATCACCAAAGACCTACGGAATACCAAGAGAAGACTACTCAACATTCTGTCATAACGTACATGAGAAAAGGATCCCAGGAAGAACAGACATCTGTATATGTGTAAAAGAACCCCATCTTCCACACCTACAACAAGCCAAACATTGTAATCAAACTTGCTGTAATAAAAAATAAAAAAATTAAATTAAAAACACGAACAAGAAGTAGTGAGACAAATTTGAGGGGCTTCTCCTGGCACATTCCATTCTAAATTCCAATCTAGAACACGACTTCCATTGAGGCTCTGTTGCCCTAGTCACCAGATTTGGTAAGGGAGAACTGCTGCCACCTTGTGGCCGTTTCGCACAACAGCAGCTTTAATCCCAGCGCTGATGGTCAGTTGATATTCAAAATCATTGCAGGCCTGTAAATGACACCTGCCCTGAAAACACATCCTGGGGTCACATATCGACCAAAAAATTCAAAGGACTTCCATATTTCAAATCGACCATTTCAAAAGGCATATTTTACGCACATTAGTGTTCTGCTTCTTTTTCTTTCTTTCCTTTTTTTGTTAAAAATACGGGAATGGAAAATGGCATCCCTCAGAATGGGCGAAAATCGTTGCAAACGAATCAATGGACAAAGGTTTAATCTCCAATGTATATAAACAGCTCATGCAGCTTAATATTAACAAAACAAACAACCCAATACAAAAAATGGGCAGAAGATCTAAAGAGATGTTTCTTCCAAGAAGACACAGAGATGGCCAAGACGCACATGAAAAGCTGCTCAACAGCACTAATTATTAGAGAAATGCAAATCAAAACTACAATGAGGTATCACCTCACACCTGTTAGAATCGGCATCATCAGAAATTCTACAAACAACAAATTCTGGGGAGGGTGTGGACAAAAGGAGCCCTCTTCCACTATTGGTGGGAATGTAAATTGATACAGTCACTATGGAGAATGGTATGGAGTTTCCTTAAAAAAACTAGAAATAGAATTACCATCTGATCCAGCAATCCCACTTCTGGGCATATACCCAGAGAAAACCATAAATCAAAAAGGCACATTCACCACAATGTTCATGGCAGCACTATTTACAATAGCCAGGTAATGGAAGCAACGTAAATGCCCACAGACAGATGAATGGATAAAGATGTGGTACATATATAAAATGGAATATTACTCAGCCATAAGAAGGAATGAAACTGGGTCATTTGTAGAGACATCGATGGATCTAGAGACTGTCATACAGAATGAAGTAAGTCAGAAAGAGGAAAACAAATATTGTATATTAATGCATATATGTGGAACCTAAAAAATGGTACAGATGAACTGGTTTGCAGGGAAGAAACAGAGACACAGAGGTAGAGAACAAACATATGGACACCAAGTGTGGGAAGCCATGGGGTGGTGGTGGTGGGATGAGTTGGGAGATTAGGATTGACCTGTATACATGTATATGCATAAAATACATAACTAATAATAACCTGCTGTATAAAAAAAATAAATCAAATTAAATTTCAAATTTTAAAAAAATAAAATTTAAAAATAAAACAGAAAAATGTTCTTCCCTTCACACAGATGTATTTATAGGAATGAATTATTTCCATGCTTATATCTATAAATACATAAAGGAGGAATACAATCTAACTTGAACCATAAAAGAAAAAAAAAAACCTGAACCCACCAGTTATACAGAGGAAAACCCTATCAGGGCACTTGCTCCAGCGGTAAACAATTCTGAAATTGGTCAGAGGTGGGGAATCATCTCCCATACAACCAGCAACCCACCCCCCATGCCAGGAGCATCCTCATTGCAAAGCTGGGGGACCGTGCCGAGGCATCTGTGAGTAAACGTGAGCTGAGCCCCAGGCCAGCTGCTGCTGAACTGTTCCCACCCTTCCCAGGTAAAACACCTGAATATGTACAAGGGCTTGAAAGCCTAGAGGAAGGGCCGCAGAGCCACACCAGCGACAGCACGCAGGCCAACTTGGTGCCTGCAGGCCAGCCAGGGTGGTCCTGGCTCCGGGCGCTCTTCCGGAAGCTTTCCATTGCCCTGCCTGAGATACCCCTCCTGTCCCGGCCCCCACTGCTTTTTTCCTTCCTCACCTCTGTCCGGAGAGAAATTCCAGCGGAAGGTATGGGTGACACATCCTCTTCTTTACAGGTGGCAGCCTGGCAACCCCTGCAGAAAGGCCAGCAGAGCCCCACTCACACCGGGCCACCAACAAAGCTGTGGCCCCTCACTCCCTCCCACCAGCAGAGCCCCGAGACTGCTGATGGGGCAGAGAATATGGAGTCAGGCACAGCTTCAGGGGCTATTGCTGCCTGGAGCGCTGTTTATATTGACCTCAAACAGGCACACCTGGGGAGGGCCGGCCGGCAGGGTAAGGCGGCCCAGGTCAGCTAATCCACAACCCTCAGGGAATCACATTGTTGAAAACGGACCTCGCTAAGGCAGAATAGAAGCCAAGGAAGAAAAGGACACAATGCCATTTGCAGCACCGTAGATGAGTCTAGAGGTAATCATGTGACTTGTAGTAAGTCAGAAAGTGAAAGACACATATCGTATCATATCACTTATTGGTGTTACCTAAGAATGGATACCAGGGTAGATATTTCCACGGAGAAGGGCCATCACAGATTCATCAAACAAACTTATGGTTCACCAATGGAAAGGTGTGAGGATTGGTTTCATTACGATATTGGGGTTAACAGACATATACAAACACAGGTGACACATATAATCACCAAAGACCTACGGAATACCAAGAGAAGACTACTCAACATTCTGTCATAACGTACATGGGAAAAGGATCCCAGGAAGAACAGACATCTGTATATGTGTAAAAGAACCCCATCTTCCACACCTACAACAAGCCAAACATTGTAATCAAACTTGCTGTAATAAAAAATAAAAAAATTAAATTAAAAACACGAACAAGAAATAGTGAGACAAACTTGAGGGGCTTTCTCCTGGCACATTCCATTCTAAATTCCAATCTAGAACACGACTTCCATTGAGGCTCTGTTGCCCTAGTCACCAGATTTGGTAAGGGAGAACTGCTGCCACCTTGTGGCCATTTCGCACAACAGCAGCTTTAATCCCAGCGCTGATGGTCAGTTGATATTCAAAATCATTGCAGGCCTGTAAATGACACCTGCCCTGAAAACAAATCCTGGGGTCACATATCGACCAAAAAATTCAAAGGACGTCCATATTTCAAAACGACCGTTTCAAAAGGCATATTTTACGCACATTAGTGTTCTGCTTCTTTTTCTTTCTTTCCTTTTTTTGTTAAAAATACGGGAATGGAAAAAGGCATCCCTCAGAATGGGCGAAAATCGTTGCAAACGAATCAATGGACAAAGGTTTAATCTCCAATATATATAAACAGCTCATGCAGCTTAATATTAACAAAACAAACAACCCAATACAAAAAATGGGCAGAAGATCTAAAGAGATGTTTCTTCCAAGAAGACACAGAGACGGCCAAGACGCACATGAAAAGCTGCTCAACAGCACTAATTATTAGAGAAATGCAAATCAAAACTACAATGAGGTATCACCTCACACCTGTTAGAATCGGCATCATCAGAAAATCTACAAACAACCAATTCTGGGGAGGGTGTGGACAAAAGGAGCCCTCTTCCACTATTGGTGGGAATGTAAATTGATACAGTCACTATGGAGAATGGTATGGAGTTTCCTTAAAAAACTAGAAATAGAATTACCATCTGATCCAGCAATCCCACTTCTGGGCATATACCCAGAGAAAACCATAAATCAAAAAGGCACATTCACCACAATGTTCATGGCAGCACTATTTACAATAGCCAGGTAATGGAAGCAACGTAAATGCCCACAGACAGATGAATGGATAAAGATGTGGTACATATATAAAATGGAATATTACTCCGCCATAAGAAGGAATGAAACTGGGTCATTTGTAGAGACATCGATGGATCTAGAGACTGTCATACAGAATGAAGTAAGTCAGAAAGAGGAAAACAAATATTGTATATTAATGCATATATGTGGAACCTAAAAAATGGTACAGATGAACTGGTTTGCAGGGAAGAAACAGAGACACAGAGGTAGAGAACAAACATATGGACACCAAGTGTGGGAAGCCATGGGGTGGTGGTGGTGGGATGAGTTGGGAGATTGGGATTGACCTGTATACATGTATATGCATAAAATACATAACTAATAATAACCTGCTGTATAAAAAAATAAATCAAATTAAATTTCAAATTTTTAAAAAATAAAATTTAAAAATAAAACAGAAAAATGTTCTTCCCTTCACACAGATGTATTTCGAGGAATGAATTATTTCCATGCTTATATCTATAAATACATAAAGGAGGAATACAATCTAACTTGAACCATAAAAGAAAAAAAAAAACCTGAACCCACCAGTTATACAGAGGAAAACACTATCAGGGTACTTGCTCCAGCGGTAAACAATTCTGAAATTGGTCAGAGGTGGGGAATCATCTCCCATACAACCAGCAACCCACCCCCCACGCAAGGAGCATCCTCATTGCAAAGCTGGGGGACCGTGCCAAGGCATCTGTGAGTAAACATGAGCTGAGCCCCAGGCCAGCTGCTGCTGAACTGTTCCCACCCTTCCCAGGTAAAACACCTGAATATGTACAAGGGCTTGAAAGCCTAGAGGAAGGGCCACGGAGCCACACCAGCAACAGCACGCAGGCCAACTTGGTGCCTGCAGGCCAGCCAGGGTGGTCCTGGCCCCGGGCGCTCTTCCGGAAGCTTTCCATTGCCCTGCCTGAGATACCCCTCCTGTCCCGGCCCCCACTGCTTTTTTCCTTCCTCACCTCTGTCCGGAGAGAAATTCCAGCGGAAGTATGGGTGACACATCCTCTTCTTTACAGGTGGCAGCCTGGCAACCCCTGCAGAAAGGCCAGCAGAGCCCCACTCACAACGGGCCACCAACAAAGCTGTGGCCCCTCACTCCCTCCCACCAGCAGAGCCCAGAGACTGCTGACGGGGCAGAGAATATGGAGTCAGGCACAGCTTCAGGGGCTATTGCTGCCTGGAGCGCTGTTTATATTGACCTCAAACAGGCACACCTGGGGAGGGCTGGCCGGCAGGGAAAGGCTGCCCAGGTCAGCTAATCCACAACCCTCAGGGAATCACATTGTTGAAAACGGACCTCGCTAAGGCAGAATAGAAGCCAAGGAAGAAAAGGACACAATGCCATTTGCAGCACCGTAGATGAGTCTAGAGGTAATCATGTGACTTGTAGTAAGTCAGAAAGTGAAAGACACATATCGTATCATATCACTTATAGGTGTTACCTAAGAATGGATACCAGGGCAGATATTTCCACGGAGAAGGGCCATCACAGATTCATCAAACAAACTTATGGTTCACCAATGGAAAGGTGTGAGGATTGGTTTCATTACGATATTGGGGTTAACAGACATATACAAACACAGGTGACACATATAATCACCAAAGACCTACGGAATACCAAGAGAAGACTACTCAACCTTCTGTCATAACGTACATGAGAAAAGGATCCCAGGAAGAACAGACATCTGTATATGTGTAAAAGAACCCCATCTTCCACACCTACAACAAGCCAAACATTGTAATCAAACTTGCTGTAATAAAAAATAAAAAATTAAATTAAAAACACGAACAAGAAGTAGTGAGACAAATTTGAGGGGCTTCTCCTGGCACATTCCATTCTAAATTCCAATCTAGAACACGACTTCCATTGAGGCTCTGTTGCCCTAGTCACCAGATTTGGTAAGGGAGAACTGCTGCCACCTTGTGGCCGTTTCGCACAACAGCAGCTTTAATCCCAGCGCTGATGGTCAGTTGATATTCAAAATCATTGCAGGCCTGTAAATGACACCTGCCCTGAAAACAAATCCTGGGGTCACATATCGACCAAAAAATTCAAAGGACGTCCATATTTCAAAACGACCGTTTCAAAAGGCATATTTTACGCACATTAGTGTTCTGCTTCTTTTTCTTTCTTTCCTTTTTTTGTTAAAAATACGGGAATGGAAAATGGCATCCCTCAGAATGGGCGAAAATCGTTGCAAACGAATCAATGGACAAAGGTTTAATCTCCAATATATATAAACAGCTCATGCAGCTTAATATTAACAAAACAAACAACCCAATACAAAAAATGGGCAGAAGGTCTAAAGAGATGTTTCTTCCAAGAAGACACAGAGATGGCCAAGACGCACATGAAAAGCTGCTCAACAGCACTAATTATTAGAGAAATGCAAATCAAAACTACAATGAGGTATCACCTCACACCTGTTAGAATCGGCATCATCAGAAAATCTACAAAGAACAAATTCTGGGGAGGGTGTGGACAAAAGGAGCCCTCTTCCACTATTGGTGGGAATGTAAATTGATACAGTCACTATGGAGAACAGTATGGAGTTTCCTTAAAAAAACTAGAAATAGAATTACCATCTGATCCAGCAATCCCACTTCTGGGCATATACCCAGAGAAAACCATAAATCAAAAAGGCACATTCACCACAATGTTCATGGCAGCACTATTTACAATAGCCAGGTAATGGAAGCAACATAAATGCCCACAGACAGATGAATGGATAAAGATGTGGTACATATATAAAATGGAATATTACTCAGCCATAAGAAGGAATGAAACTGGGTCATATTTAGAGACATCGATGGATCTAGAGACTGTCATACAGAATGAAGTAAGTCAGAAAGAGGAAAGCAAATATTGTATATTAATGCATATATGTGGAACCTAAAAAATGGTACAGATGAACTGGTTTGCAGGGAAGAAACAGAGACACAGAGGTAGAGAACAAACATATGGACACCAAGTGTGGGAAGCCATGGGGTGGTGGTGGTGGGATGAGTTGGGAGATTGGGATTGACC
Source organism: Mesoplodon mirus (assembly GCF_964341445.2). NCBI lineage: Eukaryota > Metazoa > Chordata > Mammalia > Artiodactyla > Ziphiidae > Mesoplodon > Mesoplodon mirus. The sequence goes on along the minus strand of NW_028295814.1, from coordinate 5,836,440 downwards.
TGTATACATGTATATGCATAAAATACATAACTAATAATAACCTGCTGTATAAAAAAATAAATCAAATTAAATTTCAAATTTTTAAAAAATAAAATTTAAAAATAAAACAGAAAAATGTTCTTCCCTTCACACAGATGTATTTCGAGGAATGAATTATTTCCATGCTTATATCTATAAATACATAAAGGAGGAATAAAATCTAACTTGAACCATAAAAGAAAAAAAAAACCTGAACCCACCAGTTATACAGAGGAAAACCCTATCAGGGCACTTGCTCCAGCGGTAAACAATTCTGAAATTGGTCAGAGGTGGGGAATCATCTCCCATACAACCAGCAACCCACCCCCCACGCCAGGAGCATCCTCATTGCAAAGCTGGGGGACCGTGCCGAGGCATCTGTGAGTAAACGTGAGCTGAGCCCCAGGCCAGCTGCTGCTGAACTGTTCCCACCCTTCCCAGGTAAAACACCTGAATATGTACAAGGGCTTGAAAGCCTAGAGGAAGGGCCACGGAGCCACACCAGCGACAGCACGCAGGCCAACTTGGTGCCTGCAGGCCAGCCAGGGTGGTCCTGGCCCCGGGCGCTCTTCCGGAAGCTTTCCATTGCCCTGCCTGAGATACCCCTCCTGTCCCGGCCCCCACTGCTTTTTTCCTTCCTCACCTCTGTCCGGAGAGAAATTCCAGAGGAAGGTATGGGTGACACATCCTCTTCTTACAGGTGGCAGCCTGGCAACCCCTGCAGAAAGGCCAGCAGAGCCCCATTCACACCGGGCCAACAACAAAGCTGTGGCCCCTCACTCCCTCCCACCAGCAGAGCCCCGAGACTGCTGACGGGGCAGAGAATATGGAGTCAGGCACAGCTTCAGGGGCTATTGCTGCCTGGAACGCTGTTTATATTGACCTCAAACAGGCACACCTGGGGAGGGCCGGCCGGCAGGGTAAGGCTGCCCAGGTCAGCTAATCCACAACCCTCGGGGAATCACATTGTTGAAAACGGACCTCGCTAAGGCAGAATAGAAGCCAAGGAAGAAAAGGACACAATGCCATTTGCAGCACCGTAGATGAGTCTAGAGGTAATCACGTGACTTGTAGTAAGTCAGAAAGTGAAAGACACATATCGTATCATATCACTTATAGGTGTTACCTAAGAATGGATACCAGGGCAGATATTTCCACGGAGAAGGGCCATCACAGATTCATCAAACAAACTTATGGTTCACCAATGGAAAGGTGTGAGGATTGGTTTCATTACGATATTGGGGTTAACAGACATATACAAACACAGGTGACACATATAATCACCAAAGACCTACGGAATACCAAGAGAAGACTACTCAACATTCTGTCATAACGTACATGAGAAAAGGATCCCAGGAAGAACAGACATCTGTATATGTGTAAAAGAACCCCATCTTCCACACCTACAACAAGCCAAACATTGTAATCAAACTTGCTGTAATAAAAAATAAAAAATTAAATTAAAGACACGAACAAGAAGTAGTGAGACAAACTTGAGGGGCTTCTCCTGGCACATTCCATTCTAAATTCCAATCTAGAACACGACTTCCATTGAGGCTCTGTTGCCCTAGTCACCAGATTTGGTAAGGGAGAACTGCTGCCACCTTGTGGCCGTTTCGCACAACAGCAGCTTTAATCCCAGCGCTGATGGTCAGTTGATATTCAAAATCATTGCAGGCCTGTAAATGACACCTGCCCTGAAAACACATCCTGGGGTCACATATCGACCAAAAAATTCAAAGGACTTCCATATTTCAAATCGACCGTTTCAAAAGGCATATTTTACGCACATTAGTGTTCTGCTTCTTTTTCTTTCTTTCCTTTTTTTGTTAAAAATACGGGAATGGAAAATGGCATCCCTCAGAATGGGCGAAAATCGTTGCAAACGAATCAATGGACAAAGGTTTAATCTCCAATATATATAAACAGCTCATGCAGCTTAATATTAACAAAACAAACAACCCAATACAAAAAATGGGCAGAAGATCTAAAGAGATGTTTCTTCCAAGAAGACACAGAGATGGCCAAGACGCACATGAAAAGCTGCTCAACAGCACTAATTATTAGAGAAATGCAAATCAAAACTACAATGAGGTATCACCTCACACCTGTTAGAATCGGCATCATCAGAAATTCTACAAACAACAAATTCTGGGGAGGGTGTGGACAAAAGGAGCCCTCTTCCACTATTGGTGGGAATGTAAATTGATACAGTCTCTATGGAGAATGGTATGGAGTTTCCTTAAAAAAACTAGAAATAGAATTACCATCTGATCCAGCAATCCCACTTCTGGGCATATACCCAGAGAAAACCATAAATCAAAAAGGCACATTCACCACAATGTTCATGGCAGCACTATTTACAATAGCCAGGTAATGGAAGCAACATAAATGCCCACAGACAGATGAATGGATAAAGTTGTGGTACATATATAAAATGGAATATTACTCAGCCATAATAAGGAATGAAACTGGGTCATTTGTAGAGACATCGATGGATCTAGAGACTGTCATACAGAATGAAGTAAGTCAGAAAGAGGAAAACAAATATTGTATATTAATGCATATATATGGAACCTAAAAAATGGTACAGATGAACTGGTTTGCAGGGAAGAAACAGAGACACAGAGGTAGAGAACAAACATATGGACACCAAGTGTGGGAAGCCATGGGGTGGTGGTGGTGGGATGAGTTGGGAGATTGGGATTGACCTGTATACATGTATATGCATAAAATACATAACTAATAATAACCTGCTGTATAAAAAAATAAATCAAATTAAATTTCAAATTTTTAAAAAATAAAATTTAAAAACAGAAAAATGTTCTTCCCTTCACACAGATGTATTTATAGGAATGAATTATTTCCATGCTTATATCTATAAATACATAAAGGAGGAATACAATCTAACTTGAACCATAAAAGAAAAAAAAAAACCTGAACCCACCAGTTATACAGAGGAAAACCCTATCAGGGCACTTGCTCCAGCGGTAAACAATTCTGAAATTGGTCAGAGGTGGGGAATCATCTCCCATACAACCAGCAACCCACCCCCCACGCCAGGAGCATCCTCATTGCAAAGCTGGGGGACCGTGCCGAGGCATCTGTGAGTAAACGTGAGCTGAGCCCCAGGCCAGCTGCTGCTGAACTGTTCCCACCCTTCCCAGGTAAAACACCTGAATATGTACAAGGGCTTGAAAGCCTAGAGGAAGGGCCGCAGAGCCACACCAGCGACAGCACGCAGGCCAACTTGGTGCCTGCAGGCCAGCCAGGGTGGTCCTGGCCCCGGGCGCTCTTCCGGAAGCTTTCCATTGCCCTGCCTGAGATACCCCTCCTGTCCCGGCCCCCACTGCTTTTTTCCTTCCTCACCTCTGTCCGGAGAGAAATTCCAGCGGAAGGTATGGGTGACACATCCTCTTCTTTACAGGTGGCAGCCTGGCAACCCCTGCAGAAAGGCCAGCAGAGCCCCACTCACACCGGGCCACCAACAAAGCTGTGGCCCCTCACTCCCTCCCACCAGCAGAGCCCCGAGACTGCTGATGGGGCAGAGAATATGGAGTCAGGCACAGCTTCAGGGGCTATTGCTGCCTGGAGCGCTGTTTATATTGACCTCAAACAGGCACACCTGGGGAGGGCCGGCCGGCAGGGTAAGGCGGCCCAGGTCAGCTAATCCACAACCCTCAGGGAATCACATTGTTGAAAACGGACCTCGCTAAGGCAGAATAGAAGCCAAGGAAGAAAAGGACACAATGCCATTTGCAGCACCGTAGATGAGTCTAGAGGTAATCATGTGACTTGTAGTAAGTCAGAAAGTGAAAGACACATATCGTATCATATCACTTATAGGTGTTACCTAAGAATGGATACCAGGGTAGATATTTCCACGGAGAAGGGCCATCACAGATTCATCAAACAAACTTATGGTTCACCAATGGAAAGGTGTGAGGATTGGTTTCATCACGATATTGGGGTTAACAGACATATACAAACACAGGTGACACATATAATCACCAAAGACCTACGGAATACCAAGAGAAGACTACTCAACATTCTGTCATAACGTACATGGGAAAAGGATCCCAGGAAGAACAGACATCTGTATATGTGTAAAAGAACCCCATCTTCCACACCTACAACAAGCCAAACATTGTAATCAAACTTGCTGTAATAAAAAATAAAAAATTAAATTAAAAACACGAACAAGAAGTAGTGAGACAAACTTGAGGGGCTTTCTCCTGGCACATTCCATTCTAAATTCCAATCTAGAACACGACTTCCATTGAGGCTCTGTTGCCCTAGTCACCAGATTTGGTAAGGGAGAACTGCTGCCACCTTGTGGCCGTTTCGCACAACAGCAGCTTTAATCCCAGCGCTGATGGTCAGTTGATATTCAAAATCATTGCAGGCCTGTAAATGACACCTGCCCTGTAAACAAATCCTGGGGTCACATATCGACCAAAAAATTCAAAGGACGTCCATATTTCAAAACGACCGTTTCAAAAGGCATATTTTACGCACATTAGTGTTCTGCTTCTTTTTCTTTCTTTCCTTTTTTTGTTAAAAATACGGGAATGGAAAAAGGCATCCCTCAGAATGGGCGAAAATCGTTGCAAACGAATCAATGGACAAAGGTTTAATCTCCAATATATATAAACAGCTCATGCAGCTTAATATTAACAAAACAAACAACCCAATACAAAAAATGGGCAGAAGATCTAAAGAGATGTTTCTTCCAAGAAGACACAGAGACGGCCAAGACGCACATGAAAAGCTGCTCAACAGCAATAATTATTAGAGAAATGCAAATCAAAACTACAATGAGGTATCACCTCACACCTGTTAGAATCGGCATCATCAGAAAATTTACAAACAACCAATTCTGGGGAGGGTGTGGACAAAAGGAGCCCTCTTCCACTATTGGTGGGAATGTAAATTGATACAGTCACTATGGAGAATGGTATGGAGTTTCCTTAAAAAACTAGAAATAGAATTACCATCTGATCCAGCAATCCCACTTCTCGGCATATACCCAGAGAAAACCATAAATCAAAAAGGCACATTCACCACAATGTTCATGGCAGCACTATTTACAATAGCCAGGTAATGGAAGCAACGTAAATGCCCACAGACAGATGAATGGATAAAGATGTGGTACATATATAAAATGGAATATTACTCAGCCATAAGAAGGAATGCAACTGGGTCATTTGTAGAGACATCGATGGATCTAGAGACTGTCATACAGAATGAAGTAAGTCAGAAAGAGGAAAACAAATATTGTATATTAATGCATATATGTGGAACCTAAACAATGGTACAGATGAACTGGTTTGCAGGGAAGAAACAGAGACACAGAGGTAGACAACAAACATATGGACACCAAGTGTGGGAAGCCATGGGGTGGTGGTGGTGGGATGAGTTGGGAGATTGGGATTGACCTGTATACATGTATATGCATAAAATACATAACTAATAATAACCTGCTGTATAAAAAAATAAATCAAATTAAATTTCAAATTTTTAAAAAATAAAATTTAAAAATAAAACAGAAAAATGTTCTTCCCTTCACACAGATGTATTTCGAGGAATGAATTATTTCCATGCTTATATCTATAAATACATAAAGGAGGAATACAATCTAACTTGAACCATAAAAGAAAAAAAAAAAACCTGAACCCACCAGTTATACAGAGGAAAACACTATCAGGGTACTTGCTCCAGCGGTAAACAATTCTGAAATTGGTCAGAGGTGGGGAATCATCTCCCATACAACCAGCAACCCACCCCCCACGCAAGGAGCATCCTCATTGCAAAGCTGGGTGACCGTGCCAAGGCATCTGTGAGTAAACGTGAGCTGAGCCCCAGGCCAGCTGCTGCTGAACTGTTCCCACCCTTCCCAGGTAAAACACCTGAATATGTACAAGGGCTTGAAAGCCTAGAGGAAGGGCCACGGAGCCACACCAGCAACAGCACGCAGGCCAACTTGGTGCCTGCAGGCCAGCCAGGGTGGTCCTGGCCCCGGGCGCTCTTCCAGAAGCTTTCCATTGCCCTGCCTGAGATACCCCTCCTGTCCCGGCCCCCACTGCTTTTTTCCTTCCTCACCTCTGTCCGGAGAGAAATTCCAGCGGAAGGTATGGGTGACACATCCTCTTCTTTACAGGTGGCAGCCTGGCAACCCCTGCAGAAAGGCCAGCAGAGCCCCACTCACAACGGGCCACCAACAAAGCTGTGGCCCCTCACTCCCTCCCACCAGCAGAGCCCAGAGACTGCTGACGGGGCAGAGAATATGGAGTCAGGCACAGCTTCTGGGGCTATTGCTGCCTGGAGCGCTGTTTATATTGACCTCAAACAGGGACACCTGGGGAGGGCTGGCCGGCAGGGAAAGGCTGCCCAGGTCAGCTAATCCACAACCCTCAGGGAATCACATTGTTGAAAACGGACCTCGCTAAGGCAGAATAGAAGCCAAGGAAGAAAAGGACACAATGCCATTTGCAGCACCGTAGATGAGTCTAGAGGTAATCATGTGACTTGTAGTAAGTCAGAAAGTGAAAGACACATATCGTATCATATCACTTATAGGTGTTACCTAAGAATGGATACCAGGGCAGATATTTCCACGGAGAAGGGCCATCACAGATTCATCAAACAAACTTATGGTTCACCAATGGAAAGGTGTGAGGATTGGTTTCATTACGATATTGGGGTTAACAGACATATACAAACACAGGTGACACATATAATCACCAAAGACCTACGGAATACCAAGAGAAGACTACTCAACCTTCTGTCATAACGTACATGAGAAAAGGATCCCAGGAAGAACAGACATCTGTATATGTGTAAAAGAACCCCATCTTCCACACCTACAACAAGCCAAACATTGTAATCAAACTTGCTGTAATAAAAAATAAAAAATTAAATTAAAAACACGAACAAGAAGTAGTGAGACAAACTTGAGGGGCTTCTCCTGGCACATTCCATTCTAAATTCCAATCTAGAACACGACTTCCATTGAGGCACTGTTGCCCTAGTCACCAGATTTGGTAAGGGAGAACTGCTGCCACCTTGTGGCCGTTTCGCACAACAGCAGCTTTAATCCCAGCGCTGATGGTCAGTTGATATTCAAAATCATTGCAGGCCTGTAAATGACACCTGCCCTGAAAACAAATCCTGGGGTCACATATCGACCAAAAAATTCAAAGGACGTCCATATTTCAAAACGACCGTTTCAAAAGGCATATTTTACGCACATTAGTGTTCTGCTTCTTTTTCTTTCTTTCCTTTTTTTGTTAAAAATACGGGAATGGAAAATGGCATCCCTCAGAATGGGCGAAAATCGTTGCAAACGAATCAATGGACAAAGGTTTAATCTCCAATATATATAAACAGCTCATGCAGCTTAATATTAACAAAACAAACAACCCAATACAAAAAATGGGCAGAAGATCTAAAGAGATGTTTCTTCCAAGAAGACACAGAGATGGCCAAGACGCACATGAAAAGCTGCTCAACAGCACTAATTATTAGAGAAATGCAAATCAAAACTACAATGAGGTATCACCTCACACCTGTTAGAATCGGCATCATCAGAAATTCTACAAACAACAAATTCTGGGGAGGGTGTGGACAAAAGGAGCCCTCTTCCACTATTGGTGGGAATGTAAATTGATACAGTCACTATGGAGAACGGTATGGAGTTTCCTTAAAAAAACTAGAAATAGAATTACCATCTGATCCAGCAATCCCACTTCTGGGCATATACCCAGAGAAAACCATAAATCAAAAAGGCACATTCACCACAATGTTCATGGCAGCACTATTTACAATAGCCAGGTAATGGAAGCAACATAAATGCCCACAGACAGATGAATGGATAAAGATGTGGTACATATATAAAATGGAATATTACTCAGCCATAAGAAGGAATGAAACTGGGTCATATTTAGAGACATCGATGGATCTAGAGACTGTCATACAGAATGAAGTAAGTCAGAAAGAGGAAAGCAAATATTGTATATTAATGCATATATGTGGAACCTAAAAAATGGTACAGATGAACTGGTTTGCAGGGAAGAAACAGAGACACAGAGGTAGAGAACAAACATATGGACACCAAGTGTGGGAAGCCATGGGGTGGTGGTGGTGGGATGAGTTGGGAGATTGGGATTGACCTGTATACATGTATATGCATAAAATACATAACTAATAATAACCTGCTGTATAAAAAAATAAATCAAATTAAATTTCAAATTTTTAAAAAATAAAATTTAAAAATAAAACAGAAAAATGTTCTTCCCTTCACACAGATGTATTTATAGGAATGAATTATTTCCATCCTTATATCTATAAATACATAAAGGAGGAATAAAATCTAACTTGAACCATAAAAGAAAAAAAAAACCTGAACCCACCAGTAATACAGAGGAAAACCCTATCAGGGCACTTGCTCCAGCGGTAAACAATTCTGAAATTGGTCAGAGGTGGGGAATCATCTCCCATACAACCAGCAACCCACCCCCCACGCCAGGAGCATCCTCATTGCAAAGCTGGGGGACCGTGCCGAGGCATCTGTGAGTAAACGTGAGCTGAGCCCCAGGCCAGCTGCTGCTGAACTGTTCCCACCCTTCCCAGGTAAAACACCTGAATATGTACAAGGGCTTGAAAGCCTAGAGGAAGGGCCACGGAGCCACACCAGCGACAGCACGCAGGCCAACTTGGTGCCTGCAGGCCAGCCAGGGTGGTCCTGGCCCCGAGCGCTCTTCCGGAAGCTTTCCATTGCCCTGCCTGAGATACCCCTCCTGTCCCGGCCCCCACTGCTTTTTTCCTTCCTCACCTCTGTCCGGAGAGAAATTCCAGCGGAAGGTATGGGTGACACATCCTCTTCTTACAGGTGGCAGCCTGGCAACCCCTGCAGAAAGGCCAGCAGAGCCCCATTCACACCGGGCCACCAACAAAGCTGTGGCCCCTCACTCCCTCCCACCAGCAGAGCCCCGAGACTGCTGACGGGGCAGAGAATATGGAGTCAGGCACAGCTTCAGGGGCTATTGCTGCCTGGAACGCTGTTTATATTGACCTCAAACAGGCACACCTGGGGAGGGCCGGCCGGCAGGGTAAGGCTGCCCAGGTCAGCTAATCCACAACCCTCGGGGAATCACATTGTTGAAAACGGACCTCGCTAAGGCAGAATAGAAGCCAAGGAAGAAAAGGACACAATGCCATTTGCAGCACCGTAGATGAGTCTAGAGGTAATCACGTGACTTGTAGTAAGTCAGAAAGTGAAAGACACATATCGTATCATATCACTTATAGGTGTTACCTAAGAATGGATACCAGGGCAGATATTTCCACGGAGAAGGGCCATCACAGATTCATCAAACAAACTTATGGTTCACCAATGGAAAGGTGTGAGGATTGGTTTCATTACGATATTGGGGTTAACAGACATATACAAACACAGGTGACACATATAATCACCAAAGACCTACGGAATACCAAGAGAAGACTACTCAACATTCTGTCATAACGTACATGAGAAAAGGATCCCAGTTAGAACAGACATCTGTATATGTGTAAAAGAACCCCATCTTCCACACCTACAACAAGCCAAACATTGTAATCAAACTTGCTGTAATAAAAAATAAAAAATTAAATTAAAGACACGAACAAGAAGTAGTGAGACAAACTTGAGGGGCTTCTCCTGGCACATTCCATTCTAAATTCCAATCTAGAACACGACTTCCATTGAGGCTCTGTTGCCCTAGTCACCAGATTTGGTAAGGGAGAACTGCTGCCACCTTGTGGCCGTTTCGCACAACAGCAGATTTAATCCCAGCGCTGATGGTCAGTTGATATTCAAAATCATTGCAGGCCTGTAAATGACACCTGCCCTGAAAACACATCCTGGGGTCACATATCGACCAAAAAATTCAAAGGACTTCCATATTTCAAATCGACCGTTTCAAAAGGCATATTTTACGCACATTAGTGTTCTGCTTCTTTTTCTTTCTTTCCTTTTTTTGTTAAAAATACGGGAATGGAAAATGGCATCCCTCAGAATGGGCGAAAATCGTTGCAAACGAATCAATGGACAAAGGTTTAATCTCCAATATATATAAACAGCTCATGCAGCTTAATATTAACAAAACAAACAACCCAATACAAAAAATGGGCAGAAGATCTAAAGAGATGTTTCTTCCAAGAAGACACAGAGACGGCCAAGACGCACATGAAAAGCTGCTCAACAGCACTAATTATTAGAGAAATGCAAATCAAAACTACAATGAGGTATCACCTCACACCTGTTAGAATCGGCATCATCAGAAATTCTACAAACAACAAATTCTGGGGAGGGTGTGGACAAAAGGAGCCCTCTTCCACTATTGGTGGGAATGTAAATTGATACAGTCTCTATGGAGAATGGTATGGAGTTTCCTTAAAAAAACTAGAAATAGAATTACCATCTGATCCAGCAATCCCACTTCTGGGCATATACCCAGAGAAAACCATAAATCAAAAAGGCACATTCACCACAATGTTCATGGCAGCACTATTTACAATAGCCAGGTAATGGAAGCAACGTAAATGCCCACAGACAGATGAATGGATAAAGATGTGGTACATATATAAAATGGAATATTACTCAGCCATAAGAAGGAATGAAACTGGGTCATTTGTAGAGACATCGATGGATCTAGAGACTGTCATACAGAATGAAGTAAGTCAGAAAGAGGAAAACAAATATTGTATATTAATGCATATATGTGGAACCTAAAAAATGGTACAGATGAACTGGTTTGCAGGGAAGAAACAGAGACACAGAGGTAGAGAACAAACATATGGACACCAAGTGTGGGAAGCCATGGGGTGGTGGTGGTGGGATGAGTTGGGAGATTGGGATTGACCTGTATACATGTATATGCATAAAATACATAACTAATAATAACCTGCTGTATAAAAAAATAAATCAAATTAAATTTCAAATTTTTAAAAAATAAAATTTAAAAATAAAACAGAAAAATGTTCTTCCCTTCACACAGATGTATTTATAGGAATGAATTATTTCCATGCTTATATCTATAAATACATAAAGGAGGAATACAATCTAACTTGAACCATAAAAGAAAAAAAAAAACCTGAACCCACCAGTTATAGAGAGGAATACCCTATCAGGGCACTTGCTCCAGCGGTAAACAATTCTGAAATTGGTCAGAGGTGGGGAATCATCTCCCATACAACCAGCAACCCACCCCCCACGCCAGGAGCATCCTCATTGCAAAGCTGGGGGACCGTGCCGAGGCATCTGTGAGTAAACGTGAGCTGAGCCCCAGGCCAGCTGCTGCTGAACTGTTCCCACCCTTCCCAGGTAAAACACCTGAATATGTACAAGGGCTTGAAAGCCTAGAGGAAGGGCCACGGAGCCACACCAGCGACAGCACGCAGGCCAACTTGGTGCCTGCAGGCCAGCCAGGGTGGTCCTGGCCCCGGGCGCTCTTCCGGAAGCTTTCCATTGCCCTGCCTGAGATAACCCTCCTGTCCCGGCCCCCACTGCTTTTTTCCTTCCTCACCTCTGTCCGGAGAGAAATTCCAGCGGAAGGTATGGGTGACACATCCTCTTCTTTACAGGTGGCAGCCTGGCAACCCCTGCAGAAAGGCCAGCAGAGCCCCACTCACACCGGGCCACCAACAAAGCTGTGGCCCCTCACTCCCTCCCACCAGCAGAGCCCCGAGACTGCTGATGGGGCAGAGAATATGGAGTCAGGCACAGCTTCAGGGGCTATTGCTGCCTGGAGCGCTGTTTATATTGACCTCAAACAGGCACACCTGGGGAGGGCCGGCCGGCAGGGTAAGGCGGCCCAGGTCAGCTAATCCACAACCCTCAGGGAATCACATTGTTGAAAACGGACCTCGCTAAGGCAGAATAGAAGCCAAGGAAGAAAAGGACACAATGCCATTTGCAGCACCGTAGATGAGTCTAGAGGTAATCATGTGACTTGTAGTAAGTCAGAAAGTGAAAGACACATATCGTATCATATCACTTATAGGTGTTACCTAAGAATGGATACCAGGGCAGATATTTCCACGGAGAAGGGCCATCACAGATTCATCAAACAAACTTATGGTTCACCAATGGAAAGGTGTGAGGATTGGTTTCATTACGATATTGGGGTTAACAGACATATACAAACACAGGTGACACATATAATCACCAAAGACCTACGGAATACCAAGAGAAGACTACTCAACATTCTGTCATAACGTACATGGGAAAAGGATCCCAGGAAGAACAGACATCTGTATATGTGTAAAAGAACCCCATCTTCCACACCTACAACAAGCCAAACATTGTAATCAAACTTGCTGTAATAAAAAATAAAAAATTAAATTAAAAACACGAACAAGAAGTAGTGAGACAAACTTGAGGGGCTTTCTCCTGGCACATTCCATTCTAAATTCCAATCTAGAACACGACTTCCATTGAGGCTCTGTTGCCCTAGTCACCAGATTTGGTAAGGGAGAACTGCTGCCACCTTGTGGCCGTTTCGCACAACAGCAGCTTTAATCCCAGCGCTGATGGTCAGTTGATATTCAAAATCATTGCAGGCCTGTAAATGACACCTGCCCTGAAAACAAATCCTGGGGTCACATATCGACCAAAAAATTCAAAGGACGTCCATATTTCAAAACGACCGTTTCAAAAGGCATATTTTACGCACATTAGTGTTCTGCTTCTTTTTCTTTCTTTCCTTTTTTTGTTAAAAATACGGGAATGGAAAAAGGCATCCCTCAGAATGGGCGAAAATCGTTGCAAACGAATCAATGGACAAAGGTTTAATCTCCAATATATATAAACAGCTCATGCAGCTTAATATTAACAAAACAAACAACCCAATACAAAAAATGGGCAGAAGATCTAAAGAGATGTTTCTTCCAAGAAGACACAGAGACGGCCAAGACGCACATGAAAAGCTGCTCAACAGCAATAATTATTAGAGAAATGCAAATCAAAACTACAATGAGGTATCACCTCACACCTGTTAGAATCGGCATCATCAGAAAATCTACAAACAACCAATTCTGGGGAGGGTGTGGACAAAAGGAGCCCTCTTCCACTATTGGTGGGAATGTAAATTGATACAGTCACTATGGAGAATGGTATGGAGTTTCCTTAAAAAACTAGAAATAGAATTACCATCTGATCCAGCAATCCCACTTCTCGGCATATACCCAGAGAAAACCATAAATCAAAAAGGCACATTCACCACAATGTTCATGGCAGCACTATTTACAATAGCCAGGTAATGGAAGCAACGTAAATGCCCACAGACAGATGAATGGATAAAGATGTGGTACATATATAAAATGGAATATTACTCCGCCATAAGAAGGAATGAAACTGGGTCATTTGTAGAGACATCGATGGATCTAGAGACTGTCATACAGAATGAAGTAAGTCAGAAAGAGGAAAACAAATATTGTATATTAATGCATATATGTGGAACCTAAAAAATGGTACAGATGAACTGGTTTGCAGGGAAGAAACAGAGACACAGAGGTAGAGAACAAACATATGGACACCAAGTGTGGGAAGCCATGGGGTGGTGGTGGTGGGATGAGTTGGGAGATTGGGATTGACCTGTATACATGTATATGCATAAAATACATAACTAATAATAACCTGCTGTATAAAAAAATAAATCAAATTAAATTTCAAATTTTTAAAAAATAAAATTTAAAAATAAAACAGAAAAATGTTCTTCCCTTCACACAAATGTATTTCGAGGAATGAATTATTTCCATGCTTTTATCTATAAATACATAAAGGAGGAATACAATCTAACTTGAACCATAAAAGAAAAAAAAAAAACCTGAACCCACCAGTTATACAGAGGAAAACACTATCAGGGTACTTGCTCCAGCGGTAAACAATTCTGAAATTGGTCAGAGGTGGGGAATCATCTCCCATACAACCAGCAACCCACCCCCCACGCAAGGAGCATCCTCATTGCAAAGCTGGGGGACCGTGCCAAGGCATCTGTGAGTAAACGTGAGCTGAGCCCCAGGCCAGCTGCTGCTGAACTGTTCCCACCCTTCCCAGGTAAAACACCTGAATATGTACAAGGGCTTGAAAGCCTAGAGGAAGGGCCACGGAGCCACACCAGCAACAGCACGCAGGCCAACTTGGTGCCTGCAGGCCAGCCAGGGTGGTCCTGGCCCCGGGCGCTCTTCCGGAAGCTTTCCATTGCCCTGCCTGAGATACCCCTCCTGTCCCTGCCCCCACTGCTTTTTTCCTTCCTCACCTCTGTCCGGAGAGAAATTCCAGCGGAAGGTATGGGTGACACATCCTCTTCTTTACAGGTGGCAGCCTGGCAACCCCTGCAGAAAGGCCAGCAGAGCCCCACTCACAACGGGCCACCAACAAAGCTGTGGCCCCTCACTCCCTTCCACCAGCAGAGCCCAGAGACTGCTGACGGGGCAGAGAATATGGAGTCAGGCACAGCTTCAGGGGCTATTGCTGCCTGGAGCGCTGTTTATATTGACCTCAAACAGGCACACCTGGGGAGGGCTGGCCGGCAGGGAAATGCTGCCCAGGTCAGCTAATCCACAACCCTCAGGGAATCACATTGTTGAAAACGGACCTCGCTAAGGCAGAATAGAAGCCAAGGAAGAAAAGGACACAATGCCATTTGCAGCACCGTAGATGAGTCTAGAGGTAATCATGTGACTTGTAGTAAGTCAGAAAGTGAAAGACACATATCGTATCATATCACTTATAGGTGTTACCTAAGAATGGATACCAGGGCAGATATTTCCACGGAGAAGGGCCATCACAGATTCATCAAACAAACTTATGGTTCACCAATGGAAAGGTGTGAGGATTGGTTTCATTACGATATTGGGGTTAACAGACATATACAAACACAGGTGACACATATAATCACCAAAGACCTACGGAATACCAAGAGAAGACTACTCAACATTCTGTCATAATGTACATGGGAAAAGGATCCCAGGAAGAACAGACATCTGTATATGTGTAAAAGAACCCCATCTTCCACACCTACAACAAGCCAAACATTGTAATCAAACTTGCTGTAATAAAAAATAAAAAATTAAATTAAAAACACGAACAAGAAGTAGTGAGACAAACTTGAGGGGCTTTCTCCTGGCACATTCCATTCTAAATTCCAATCTAGAACAGGACTTCCATTGAGGCTCTGTTGCCCTAGTCACCAGATTTGGTAAGGGAGAACTGCTGCCACCTTGTGGCCGTTTCGCACAACAGCAGCTTTAATCCCAGCGCTGATGGTCAGTTGATATTCAAAATCATTGCAGGCCTGTAAATGACACCTGCCCTGAAAACAAATCCTGGGGTCACATATCGACCAAAAAATTCAAAGGACGTCCATATTTCAAAACGACCGTTTCAAAAGGCATATTTTACGCACATTAGTGTTCTGCTTCTTTTTCTTTCTTTCCTTTTTTTGTTAAAAATACGGGAATGGAAAAAGGCATCCCTCAGAATGGGCGAAAATCGTTGCAAACGAATCAATGGACAAAGGTTTAATCTCCAATATATATAAACAGCTCATGCAGCTTAATATTAACAAAACAAACAACCCAATACAAAAAATGGGCAGAAGATCTAAAGAGATGTTTCTTCCAAGAAGACACAGAGACGGCCAAGACGCACATGAAAAGCTGCTCAACAGCACTAATTATTAGAGAAATGCAAATCAAAACTACAATGAGGTATCACCTCACACCTGTTAGAATCGGCATCATCAGAAAATCTACAAACAACCAATTCTGGGGAGGGTGTGGACAAAAGGAGCCCTCTTCCACTATTGGTGGGAATGTAAATTGATACAGTCACTATGGAGAATGGTATGGAGTTTCCTTAAAAAACTAGAAATAGAATTACCATCTGATCCAGCAATCCCACTTCTGGGCATATACCCAGAGAAAACCATAAATCAAAAAGGCACATTCACCACAATGTTCATGGCAGCACTATTTACAATAGCCAGGTAATGGAAGCAACGTAAATGCCCACAGACAGATGAATGGATAAAGATGTGGTACATATATAAAATGGAATATTACTCCGCCATAAGAAGGAATGAAACTGGGTCATTTGTAGAGACATCGATGGATCTAGAGACTGTCATACAGAATGAAGTAAGTCAGAAAGAGGAAAACAAATATTGTATATTAATGCATATATGTGGAACCTAAAAAATGGTACAGATGAACTGGTTTGCAGGGAAGAAACAGAGACACAGAGGTAGAGAACAAACATATGGACACCAAGTGTGGGAAGCCATGGGGTGGTGGTGGTGGGATGAGTTGGGAGATTGGGATTGACCTGTATACATGTATATGCATAAAATACATAACTAATAATAACCTGCTGTATAAAAAAATAAATCAAATTAAATTTCAAATTTTTAAAAAATAAAATTTAAAAATAAAACAGAAAAATGTTCTTCCCTTCACACAGATGTATTTCGAGGAATGAATTATTTCCATGCTTATATCTATAAATACATAAAGGAGGAATACAATCTAACTTGAACCATAAAAGAAAAAAAAAAAACCTGAACCCACCAGTTATACAGAGGAAAACACTATCAGGGTACTTGCTCCAGCGGTAAACAATTCTGAAATTGGTCAGAGGTGGGGAATCATCTCCCATACAACCAGCAACCCACCCCCCACGCAAGGAGCATCCTCATTGCAAAGCTGGGGGACCGTGCCAAGGCATCTGTGAGTAAACGTGAGCTGAGCCCCAGGCCAGCTGCTGCTGAACTGTTCCCACCCTTCCCAGGTAAAACACCTGAATATGTACAAGGGCTTGAAAGCCTAGAGGAAGGGCCACGGAGCCACACAAGCAACAGCACGCAGGCCAACTTGGTGCCGGCAGGCCAGCCAGGGTGGTCCTGGCCCCGGGCGCTCTTCCGGAAGCTTTCCATTGCCCTGCCTGAGATACCCCTCCTGTCCCTGCCCCCACTGCTTTTTTCCTTCCTCACCTCTGTCCGGAGAGAAATTCCAGCGGAAGGTATGGGTGACACATCCTCTTCTTTACAGGTGGCAGCCTGGCAACCCCTGCAGAAAGGCCAGCAGAGCCCCACTCACAACGGGCCACCAACAAAGCTGTGGCCCCTCACTCCCTTCCACCAGCAGAGCCCAGAGACTGCTGACGGGGCAGAGAATATGGAGTCAGGCACAGCTTCAGGGGCTATTGCTGCCTGGAGCGCTGTTTATATTGACCTCAAACAGGCACACCTGGGGAGGGCTGGCCGGCAGGGAAATGCTGCCCAGGTCAGCTAATCCACAACCCTCAGGGAATCACATTGTTGAAAACGGACCTCGCTAAGGCAGAATAGAAGCGAAGGAAGAAAAGGACACAATGCCATTTGCAGCACCGTAGATGAGTCTAGAGGTAATCATGTGACTTGTAGTAAGTCAGAAAGTGAAAGACACATATCGTATCATATCACTTATAGGTGTTACCTAAGAATGGATACCAGGGCAGATATTTCCACGGAGAAGGGCCATCACAGATTCATCAAACAAACTTATGGTTCACCAATGGAAAGGTGTGAGGATTGGTTTCATTACGATATTGGGGTTAACAGACATATACAAACACAGGTGACACATATAATCACCAAAGACCTACGGAATACCAAGAGAAGACTACTCAACATTCTGTCATAACGTACATGGGAAAAGGATCCCAGGAAGAACAGACATCTGTATATGTGTAAAAGAACCCCATCTTCCACACCTACAACAAGCCAAACATTGTAATCAAACTTGCTGTAATAAAAAATAAAAAATTAAATTAAAAACACGAACAAGAAGTAGTGAGACAAACTTGAGGGGCTTTCTCCTGGCACATTCCATTCTAAATTCCAATCTAGAACAGGACTTCCATTGAGGCTCTGTTGCCCTAGTCACCAGATTTGGTAAGGGAGAACTGCTGCCACCTTGTGGCCGTTTCGCACAACAGCAGCTTTAATCCCAGCGCTGATGGTCAGTTGATATTCAAAATCATTGCAGGCCTGTAAATGACACCTGCCCTGAAAACAAATCCTGGGGTGACATATCGACCAAAAAATTCAAAGGACGTCCATATTTCAAAACGACCGTTTCAAAAGGCATATTTTACGCACATTAGTGTTCTGCTTCTTTTTCTTTCTTTCCTTTTTTTGTTAAAAATACGGGAATGGAAAAAGGCATCCCTCAGAATGGGCGAAAATCGTTGCAAACGAATCAATGGACAAAGGTTTAATCTCCAATATATATAAACAGCTCATGCAGCTTAATATTAACAAAACAAACAACCCAATACAAAAAATGGGCAGAAGATCTAAAGAGATGTTTCTTCCAAGAAGACACAGAGACGGCCAAGACGCACATGAAAAGCTGCTCAACAGCAATAATTATTAGAGAAATGCAAATCAAAACTACAATGAGGTATCACCTCACACCTGTTAGAATCGGCATCATCAGAAAATCTACAAACAACCAATTCTGGGGAGGGTGTGGACAAAAGGAGCCCTCTTCCACTATTGGTGGGAATGTAAATTGATACAGTCACTATGGAGAACGGTATGGAGTTTCCTTAAAAAACTAGAAATAGAATTACCATCTGATCCAGCAATCCCACTTCTCGGCATATACCCAGAGAAAACCATAAATCAAAAAGGCACATTCACCACAATGTTCATGGCAGCACTATTTACAATAGCCAGGTAATGGAAGCAACATAAATGCCCACAGACAGATGAATGGATAAAGATGTGGTACATATATAAAATGGAATATTACTCAGCCATAAGAAGGAATGAAACTGGGTCATATTTAGAGACATCGATGGATCTAGAGACTGTCATACAGAATGAAGTAAGTCAGAAAGAGGAAAGCAAATATTGTATATTAATGCATATATGTGGAACCTAAAAAATGGTACAGATGAACTGGTTTGCAGGGAAGAAACAGAGACACAGAGGTAGAGAACAAACATATGGACACCAAGTGTGGGAAGCCATGGGGTGGTGGTGGTGGGATGAGTTGGGAGATTGGGATTGACCTGTATACATGTATATGCATAAAATACATAACTAATAATAACCTGCTGTATAAAAAAATAAATCAAATTAAATTTCAAATTTTTAAAAAATAAAATTTAAAAATAAAACAGAAAAATGTTCTTCCCTTCACACAGATGTATTTATAGGAATGAATTATTTCCATGCTTATATCTATAAATACATAAAGGAGGAATAAAATCTAACTTGAACCATAAAAGAAAAAAAAAACCTGAACCCACCAGTTATACAGAGGAAAACCCTATCAGGGCACTTGCTCCAGCGGTAAACAATTCTGAAATTGGTCAGAGGTGGGGAATCATCTCCCATACAACCAGCAACCCACCCCCCACGCCAGGAGCATCCTCATTGCAAAGCTCGGGGACCGTGCCGAGGCATCTGTGAGTAAACGTGAGCTGAGCCCCAGGCCAGCTGCTGCTGAACTGTTCCCACCCTTCCCAGGTAAAACACCTGAATATGTACAAGGGCTTGAAAGCCTAGAGGAAGGGCCACGGAGCCACACCAGCGACAGCACGCAGGCCAACTTGGTGCCTGCAGGCCAGCCAGGGTGGTCCTGTCCCCGAGCGCTCTTCCGGAAGCTTTCCATTGCCCTGCCTGAGATACCCCTCCTGTCCCGGCCCCCACTGCTTTTTTCCTTCCTCACCTCTGTCCGGAGAGAAATTCCAGCGGAAGGTATGGGTGACACATCCTCTTCTTACAGGTGGCAGCCTGGCAACCCCTGCAGAAAGGCCAGCAGGGTCCCACTCACACCGGGCCACCAACAAAGCTGTGGCCCCTCACTCCCTCCCACCAGCAGAGCCCCGAGACTGCTGACGGGGCAGAGAATATGGAGTCAGGCACAGCTTCAGGGGCTATTGCTGCCTGGAACGCTCTTTATATTGACCTCAAACAGGCACACCTGGGGAGGGCCGGCCGGCAGGGTAAGGCTGCCCAGGTCAGCTAATCCACAACCCTCGGGGAATCACATTGTTGAAAACGGACCTCGCTAAGGCAGAATAGAAGCCAAGGAAGAAAAGGACACAATGCCATTTGCAGCACCGTAGATGAGTCTAGAGGTAATCACGTGACTTGTAGTAAGTCAGAAAGTGAAAGACACATATCGTATCATATCACTTATAGGTGTTACCTAAGAATGGATACCAGGGCAGATATTTCCACGGAGAAGGGCCATCACAGATTCATCAAACAAACTTATGGTTCACCAATGGAAAGGTGTGAGGATTGGTTTCATTACAATATTGGGGTTAACAGACATATACAAACACAGGTGACACATATAATCACCAAAGACCTACGGAATACCAAGAGAAGACTACTCAACATTCTGTCATAACGTACATGAGAAAAGGATCCCAGGAAGAACAGACATCTGTATATGTGTAAAAGAACCCCGTCTTCCACACCTACAACAAGCCAAACATTGTAATCAAACTTGCTGTAATAAAAAATAAAAAATTAAATTAAAGACACGAACAAGAAGTAGTGAGACAAACTTGAGGGGCTTCTCCTGGCACATTCCATTCTAAATTCCAATCTAGAACACGACTTCCATTGAGGCTCTGTTGCCCTAGTCACCAGATGTGGTAAGGGAGAACTGCTGCCACCTTGTGGCCGTTTCGCACAACAGCAGATTTAATCCCAGCGCTGATGGTCAGTTGATATTCAAAATCATTGCAGGCCTGTAAATGACACCTGCCCTGAAAACAAATCCTGGGGTCACATATCGACCAAAAAATTCAAAGGACGTCCATATTTCCAAACGACCGTTTCAAAAGGCATATTTTACGCACATTAGTGTTCTGCTTCTTTTTCTTTCTTTCCTTTTTTTGTTAAAAATACGGGAATGGAAAATGGCATCCCTCAGAATGGGCGAAAATCGTTGCAAACGAATCAATGGACAAAGGTTTAATCTCCAATATATATAAACAGCTCATGCAGCTTAATATTAACAAAACAAACAACCCAATACAAAAAATGGGCAGAAGGTCTAAAGAGATGTTTCTTCCAAGAAGACACAGAGATGGCCAAGACGCACATGAAAAGCTGCTCAACAGCACTAATTATTAGAGAAATGCAAATCAAAACTACAATGAGGTATCACCTCACACCTGTTAGAATCGGCATCATCAGAAAATCTACAAAGAACAAATTCTGGGGAGGGTGTGGACAAAAGGAGCCCTCTTCCACTATTGGTGGGAATGTAAATTGCTACAGTCACTATGGAGAACGGTATGGAGTTTCCTTAAAAAAACTAGAAATAGAATTACCATCTGATCCAGCAACCCCACTTCTGGGCATATACCCCGAGAAAACCATAAATCAAAAAGGCACATTCACCACAATGTTCATGGCAGCACTATTTACAATAGCCAGGTAATGGAAGCAACATAAATGCCCACAGACAGATGAATGGATAAAGATGTGGTACATATATAAAATGGAATATTACTCAGCCATAAGAAGGAATGAAACTGGGTCATTTGTAGAGACATCGATGGATCTAGAGACTGTCATACAGAATGAAGTAAGTCAGAAAGAGGAAAACAAATATTGTATATTAATGCATATATGTGGAACCTAAAAAATGGTACAGATGAACTGGTTTGCAGGGAAGAAACAGAGACACAGAGGTAGAGAACAAACATATGGACACCAAGTGTGGGAAGCCATGGGGTGGTGGTGGTGGGATGAGTTGGGAGATTGGGATTGACCTGTATACATGTATATGCATAAAATACATAACTAATAATAACCTGCTGTATAAAAAAATAAATCAAATTAAATTTCAAATTTTTAAAAAATAAAATTTAAAAATAAAACAGAAAAATGTTCTTCCCTTCACACAGATGTATTTATAGGAATGAATTATTTCCATGCTTATATCTATAAATACATAAAGGAGGAATACAATCTAACTTGAACCATAAAAGAAAAAAAAAAACCTGAACCCACCAGTTATACCGAGGAAAACCCTATCAGGGCACTTGCTCCAGCGGTAAACAATTCTGAAATTGGTCAGAGGTGGGGAATCATCTCCCATACAACCAGCAACCCACCCCCCACGCAAGAAGCATCCTCATTGCAAAGCTGGGGGACCGTGCTGAGGCATCTGTGAGTAAACGTGAGCTGAGCCCCAGGCCAGCTGCTGCTGAACTGTTCCCACCCTTCCCAGGTAAAACACCTGAATATGTACAAGGGCTTGAAAGCCTAGAGGAAGGGCCACGGAGCCACACCAGCGACAGCACGCAGGCCAACTTGGTGCCTGCAGGCCAGCCAGGGTGGTCCTGGCCCCGGGCGCTCTTCCGGAAGCTTTCCATTGCCCTGCCTGAGATACCCCTCCTGTCCCGGCCCCCACTGCTTTTTTCCTTCCTCACCTCTGTCCGGAGAGAAATTCCAGCGGAAGGTATGGGTGACACATCCTCTTCTTTACAGGTGGCAGCCTGGCAACCCCTGCAGAAAGGCCAGCAGAGCCCCACTCACACCGGGCCAACAACAAAGCTGTGGCCCCTCACTCCCTCCCACCAGCAGAGCCCCGAGACTACTGACGGGGCAGAGAATATGGAGTCAGGCACAGCTTCAGGGGCTATTGCTGCCTGGAGCGCTGTTTATATTGACCTCAAACAGGCACACCTGGGGAGGGCCGGCCGGCAGGGTAAGGCTGCCCAGGTCAGCTAATCCACAACCCTCAGGGAATCACATTGTTGAAAACGGACCTCGCTAAGGCAGAATAGCAGCCAAGGAAGAAAAGGACACAATGCCATTTGCAGCACCGTAGATGAGTCTAGAGGTAATCACGTGACTTGTAGTAAGTCAGAAAGTGAAAGACACATATCGTATCATATCACTTATAGGTGTTACCTAAGAATGGATACCAGGGCAGATATTTCCACGGAGAAGGGCCATCACAGATTCATCAAACAAACTTATGGTTCACCAATGGAAAGGTGTGAGGATTGGTTTCTTTACGATATTGGGGTTAACAGACATATACAAACACAGGTGACACATATAATCACCAAAGACCTACGGAATACCAAGAGAAGACTACTCAACCTTCTGTCATAACGTACATGGGAAAAGGATCCCAGGAAGAACAGACATCTGTATATGTGTAAAAGAACCCCATCTTCCACACCTACAACAAGCCAAACATTGTAATCAAACTTGCTGTAATAAAAAATAAAAAAATAAATTAAAAACACGAACAAGAAGTAGTGAGACAAACTTGAGGGGCTTCTCCTGGCACATTCCATTCTAAATTCCAATCTAGAACACGACTTCCATTGAGGCTCTGTTGCCCTAGTCACCAGATTTGGTAAGGGAGAACTGCTGCCACCTTGTGGCCGTTTCGCACAACAGCAGCTTTAATCCCAGCGCTGAGGGTCAGTTGATATTCAAAATCATTGCAGGCCTGTAAATGACACCTGCCCTGAAAACAAATCCTGGGGTCACATATCGACCAAAAAATTCAAAGGACGTCCATATTTCCAAACGACCGTTTCAAAAGGCATATTTTACGCACATTAGTGTTCTGCTTCTTTTTCTTTCTTTCCTTTTTTTGTTAAAAATACGGGAATGGAAAATGGCATCCCTCAGAATGGGCGAAAATCGTTGCAAACGAATCAATGGACAAAGGTTTAATCTCCAATATATATAAACAGCTCATGCAGCTTAATATTAACAAAACAAACAACCCAATACAAAAAATGGGCAGAAGGTCTAAAGAGATGTTTCTTCCAAGAAGACACAGAGATGGCCAAGACGCACATGAAAAGCTGCTCAACAGCACTAATTATTAGAGAAATGCAAATCAAAACTACAATGAGGTATCACCTCACACCTGTTAGAATCGGCATCATCAGAAAATCTACAAACAACCAATTCTGGGGAGGGTGTGGACAAAAGGAGCCCTCTTCCACTATTGGTGGGAATGTAAATTGATACAGTCACTATGGAGAACGGTATGGAGTTTCCTTAAAAAATCTAGAAATAGAATTACCATCTGATCCAGCAATCCCACTTCTGGGCATATACCCAGAGAAAACCATAAATCAAAAAGGCACATTCACCACAATGTTCATGGCAGCACTATTTACAATAGCCAGGTAATGGAAGCAACGTAAATGCCCACAGACAGATGAATGGATAAAGATGTGGTACATATATAAAATGGAATATTACTCAGCCATAAGAAGGAATGAAACTGGGTCATTTTTAGAGACATCGATGGATCTAGAGACTGTCATACAGAATGAAGTAAGTCAGAAAGAGGAAAGCAAATATTGTATATTAATGCATATATGTGGAACCTAAAAAATGGTACAGATGAACTGGTTTGCAGGGAAGAAACAGAGACACAGAGGTAGAGAACAAACATATGGACACCAAGTGTGGGAAGCCATGGGGTGGTGGTGGTGGGTTGAATTGGGAGATTGGGATTGACCTGTATACATGTATATGTATAAAATACATAACTAATAATAACCTGCTGTATAAAAAAATAAATCAAATTAAATTTCAAAATTTTAAAAAATAAAATTTAAAAATAAAACAGAAAAATGTTCTTCCCTTCACACAGATGTATTTATAGGAATGAATTATTTCCATGCTTATATCTATAAATACATAAAGGAGGAATAAAATCTAACTTGAACCATAAAAGAAAAAAAAAAAACCTGAACCCACCAGTTATACAGAGGAAAACCCTATCAGGGCACTTGCTCCAGCGGTAAACAATTCTGAAATTGGTCAGAGGTGCGGAATCATCTCCCATACAACCAGCAACCCACCCCCCACGCCAGGAGCATCCTCATTGCAAAGCTGGGGGACCGTGCCGAGGCATCTGTGAGTAAACGTGAGCTGAGCTCCAGGCCAGCTGCTGCTGAACTGTTCCCACCCTTCCCAGGTAAAACACCTGAATATGTACAAGGGCTTGAAAGCCTAGAAGAAGGGCCACGGAGCCACACCAGCGACAGCACGCAGGCCAACTTGGTGCCTGCAGGCCAGCCAGGGTGGTCCTGGCCCCAGGCGCTCTTCCGGAAGCTTTCCATTGCCCTGCCTGAGATACCCCTCCAGTCCCGGCCCCCACTGCTTTTTTCCTTCCTCACCTCTGTCGGGAGAGAAATTCCAGCGGAAGGTATGGGTGACACATCCTCTTCTTTACAGGTGGCAGCCTGGCAACCCCTGCAGAAAGGCCAGCAGAGCCCCACTCACACCGGGCCACCAACAAAGCTGTGGCCCCTCACTCCCTCCCACCAGCAGAGCCCCGAGACTTCTGACGGGGCAGAGAATATGGAGTCAGGCACAGCTTCAGGGGCTATTGCTGCCTGGAGCGCTGTTTATATTGACCTCAAACAGGCCCACCTGGCGAGGGCCGGCCGGCAGGGTAAGGCTGCCCAGGTCAGCTAATCCACAACCCTCAGGGAATCACATTGTTGAAAACGGACCTCGCTAAGGCAGAATAGAAGCCAAGGAAGAAAAGGACACAATGCCATTTGCAGCACCGTAGATGAGTCTAGAGGTAATCACGTGACTTGTCAGAAAGTGAAAGACACATATCGTATCATATCACTTATAGGTGTTACCTAAGAATGGATACCAGGGCAGATATTTCCACGGAGAAGGGCCATCACAGATTCATCAAACAAACTTATGGTTCACCAATGGAAAGGTGTGAGGATTGGTTTCATTACGATATTGGGGTTAACAGACATATACAAACACAGGTGACACATATAATCACCAAAGTCCTACGGAATACCAAGAGAAGACTACTCAACCTTCTGTCATAACGTACATGGGAAAAGGATCCCAGGAAGAACAGACATCTGTATATGTGTAAAAGAACCCCATCTTCCACACCTACAACAAGCCAAACATTGTCATCAAACTTGCTGTAATAAAAAATAAAAAAATTAAATTAAAAACACGAACAAGAAGTAGTGAGACAAACTTGAGGGGCTTTCTCCTGGCACATTCCATTCTAAATTCCAATCTAGAACACGACTTCCATTGAGGCTCTGTTGCCCTAGTCACCAGATTTGGTAAGGGAGAACTGCTGCCACCTTGTGGCCGTTTCGCACAACAGCAGCTTTAATCCCAGCGCTGATGGTCAGTTGATATTCAAAATCATTGCAGGCCTGTAAATGACACCTGCCCTGAAAACAAATCCTGGGGTCACATATCGACCAAAAAATTCAAAGGACGTCCATATTTCAAAACGACCGTTTCAAAAGGCATATTTTACGCACATTAGTGTTATGCTTCTTTTTCTTTCTTTCCTTTTTTTGTTAAAAATACGGGAATGGAAAAAGGCATCCCTCAGAATGGGCGAAAATCGTTGCAAACGAATCAATGGACAAAGGTTTAATCTCCAATATATATAAACAGCTCATGCAGCTTAATATTAACAAAACAAACAACCCAATACAAAAAATGGGCAGAAGGTCTAAAGAGATGTTTCTTCCAAGAAGACACAGAGATGGCCAAGACGCACATGAAAAGCTGCTCAACAGCACTAATTATTAGAGAAATGCAAATCAAAACTACAATGAGGTATCACCTCACACCTGTTAGAATCGGCATCATCAGAAAATCTACAAACAACCAATTCTGGGGAGGGTGTGGACAAAAGGAGCCCTCTTCCACTATTGGTGGGAATGTAAATTGATACAGTCACTGGAGAACGGTATGGAGTTTCCTTAAAAAAAACTAGAAATAGAATTACCATCTGATCCAGCAATCCCACTTCTGGGCATATACCCAGAGAAAACCATAAATCAAAAAGGCACATTCACCACAATGTTCATGGCAGCACTATTTACAATAGCCAGGTAATGGAAGCAACCTAAATGCCAAAGACAGATGAATGGATAAAGATGTGGTACATATATAAAATGGAATATTACTCAGCCATAAGAAGGAATGAAACTGGGTCATTTGTAGAGACATCGATGGATCTAGAGACTGTCATACAGAATGAAATAAGTCAGAAAGAGGAAAACAAATATTGTATATTAATGCATATATGTGGAACCTAAAAAATGGTACAGATGAACTGGTTTGCAGGGAAGAAACAGAGACACAGAGGTAGAGAACAAACATATGGACACCAAGTGTGGGAAGCCATGGGGTGGTGGTGGTGGGATGAGTTGGGAGATTGGGATTGACCTGTATACATGTATATGCATAAAATACATAACTAATAATAACCTGCTGTATAAAAAAATAAATCAAATTAAATTTCAAATTTTTAAAAAATAAAATTTAAAAATAAAACAGAAAAATGTTCTTCCCTTCACACAGATGTATTTATAGGAATGAATTATTTCCATGCTTATATCTATAAATACATAAAGGAGGAATACAATCTAACTTGAACCATAAAAGAAAAAAAAAAAAACCTGAACCCACCAGTTATACAGAGGAAAACCCTATCAGGGCACTTGCTCCAGCGGTAAACAATTCTGAAATTGGTCAGAGGTGGGGAATCATCTCCCATACAACCAGCAACCCACCCCCCACGCAAGGAGCATCCTCATTGCAAAGCTGGGGGACCGTGCTGAGGCATCTGTGAGTAAACGTGAGCTGAGCCCCAGGCCAGCTGCTGCTGAACTGTTCCCACCCTTCCCAGGTAAAACACCTGAATATGTACAAGGGCTTGAAAGCCTAGAGGAAGGGCCACGGAGCCACACCAGCGACAGCACGCAGGCCAACTTGGTGCCTGCAGGCCAGCCAGGGTGGTCCTGGCCCCGGGCGCTCTTCCGGAATCTTTCCATTGCCCTGCCTGAGATACCCCTCCTGTCCCGGCCCCCACTGCTTTTTTCCTTCCTCACCTCTGTCCGGAGAGAAATTCCAGCGGAAGGTATGGGTGACACATCCTCTTCTTTACAGGTGGCAGCCTGGCAACCCCTGCAGAAAGGCCAGCAGAGCCCCACTCACACCGGGCCACCAACAAAGCTGTGGCCTCTCACCCCCTCCCACCAGCACAGCCCCGAGACTGCTGACGGGGCAGAGAATATGGAGTCAGGCACAGCTTCAGGGGCTATTGCTGCCTGGAGCGCTGTTTATATTGACCTCAAACAGGCCCACCTGGCGAGGGCCGGCCGGCAGGGTAAGGCTGCCCAGGTCAGCTAATCCACAACCCTCAGGGAATCACATTGTTGAAAACGGACCTCGCTAAGGCAGAATAGAAGCCAAGGAAGAAAAGGACACAATGCCATTTGCAGCACCGTAGATGAGTCTAGAGGTAATCACGTGACTTGTCAGAAAGTGAAAGACACATATCGTATCATATCACTTATAGGTGTTACCTAAGAATGGATACCAGGGCAGATATTTCCACGGAGAAGGGCCATCACAGATTCATCAAACAAACTTATGGTTCACCAATGGAAAGGTGTGAGGATTGGTTTCATTACGATATTGGGGTTAACAGACATATACAAACACAGGTGACACATATAATCACCAAAGTCCTACGGAATACCAAGAGAAGACTACTCAACCTTCTGTCATAACGTACATGGGAAAAGGATCCCAGGAAGAACAGACATCTGTATATGTGTAAAAGAACCCCATCTACCACACCTACAACAAGCCAAACATTGTCATCAAACTTGCTGTAATAAAAAATAAAAAAATTAAATTAAAAACACGAACAAGAAGTAGTGAGACAAACTTGAGGGGCTTTCTCCTGGCACATTCCATTCTAAATTCCAATCTAGAACACGACTTCCATTGAGGCTCTGTTGCCCTAGTCACCAGATTTGGTAAGGGAGAACTGCTGCCACCTTGTGGCCGTTTCGCACAACAGCAGCTTTAATCCCAGCGCTGATGGTCAGTTGATATTCAAAATCATTGCAGGCCTGTAAATGACACCTGCCCTGAAAACAAATCCTGGGGTCACATATCGACCAAAAAATTCAAAGGACGTCCATATTTCAAAACGACCGTTTCAAAAGGCATATTTTACGCACATTAGTGTTCTGCTTCTTTTTCTTTCTTTCCTTTTTTTGTTAAAAATACGGGAATGGAAAATGGCATCCCTCAGAATGGGCGAAAATCGTTGCAAACGAATCAATGGACAAAGGTTTAATCTCCAATATATATAAACAGCTCATGCAGCTTAATATTAACAAAACAAACAACCCAATACAAAAAATGGGCAGAAGGTCTAAAGAGATGTTTCTTCCAAGAAGACACAGAGATGGCCAAGACGCACATGAAAAGCTGCTCAACAGCACTAATTATTAGAGAAATGCAAATCAAAACTACAATGAGGTATCACCTCACACCTGTTAGAATCGGCATCATCAGAAAATCTACAAACAACCAATTCTGGGGAGGGTGTGGACAAAAGGAGCCCTCTTCCACTATTGGTGGGAATGTAAATTGATACAGTCACTGGAGAACGGTATGGAGTTTCCTTAAAAAAAACTAGAAATAGAATTACCATCTGATCCAGCAATCCCACTTCTGGGCATATACCCAGAGAAAACCATAAATAAAAAAGGCACATTCACCACAATGTTCATGGCAGCACTATTTACAATACCCAGGTAATGGAAGCAACCTAAATGCCCACAGACAGATGAATGGATAAAGATGTGGTACATATATAAAATGGAATATTACTCAGCCATAAGAAGGAATGAAACTGGGTCATTTGTAGAGACATCGATGGATCTAGAGACTGTCATACAGAATGAAATAAGTCAGAAAGAGGAAAACAAATATTGTATATTAATGCATATATGTGGAACCTAAAAAATGGTACAGATGAACTGGTTTGCAGGGAAGAAACAGAGACACAGAGGTAGAGAACAAACATATGGACACCAAGTGTGGGAAGCCATGGGGTGGTGGTGGTGGGATGAGTTGGGAGATTGGGATTGACCTGTATACATGTATATGCATAAAATACATAACTAATAATAACCTGCTGTATAAAAAAATAAATCAAATTAAATTTCAAATTTTTAAAAAATAAAATTTAAAAATAAAACAGAAAAATGTTCTTCCCTTCACACAGATGTATTTATAGGAATGAATTATTTCCATGCTTATATCTATAAATACATAAAGGAGGAATACAATCTAACTTGAACCATAAAAGAAAAAAAAAAAACCTGAACCCACCAGTTATACAGAGGAAAACCCTATCAGGGCACTTGCTCCAGCGGTAAACAATTCTGAAATTGGTCAGAGGTGCGGAATCATCTCCCATACAACCAGCAACCCACCCCCCACGCAAGGAGCATCCTCATTGCAAAGCTGGGGGACCGTGCTGAGGCATCTGTGAGTAAACGTGAGCTGAGCCCCAGGCCAGCTGCTGCTGAACTGTTCCCACCCTTCCCAGGTAAAACACCTGAATATGTACAAGGGCTTGAAAGCCTAGAGGAAGGGCCACGGAGCCACACCAGCGACAGCACGCAGGCCAACTTGGTGCCTGCAGGCCAGCCAGGGTGGTCCTGGCCCCGGGCGCTCTTCCGGAAGCTTTCCATTGCCCTGCCTGAGATACCCCTCCTGTCCCGGCACCCACTGCTTTTTTCCTTCCTCACCTCTGTCCGGAGAGAAATTCCAGCGGAAGGTATGGGTGCCACATCCTCTTCTTTACAGGTGGCAGCCTGGCAACCCCTGCAGAAAGGCCAGCTGAGCCCCACTCACACCGGGCCACCAACAAAGCTGTGGCCTCTCACCCCCTCCCACCAGCACAGCCCCGAGACTGCTGACGGGGCAGAGAATATGGAGTCAGGCACAGCTTCAGGGGCTATTGCTGCCTGGAGCGCTGTTTATATTGATCTCAAACAGGCACACCTGGGGAGGGCTGGCCGGCAGGGTAAGGCTGCCCAGATCAGCTAATCCACAACCCTCAGGGAATCACATTGTTGAAAACGGACCTCGCTAAGGCAGAATAGAAGCCAAGGAAGAAAAGGACACAATGCCATTTGCAGCACCGTAGATGAGTCTAGAGGTAATCACGTGACTTGTAGTAAGTCAGTAAGTGAAAGACACATATCGTATCATATCACTTATAGGTGTTACCTAAGAATGGATACCAGGGCAGATATTTCCACGGAGAAGGGCCATCACAGATTCATCAAACAAACTTATGGTTCACCAATGGAAAGGTGTGAGGATTGGTTTCATTACGATATTGGGGTTAACAGACATATACAAACACAGGTGACACATATAATCACCAAAGACCTACGGAATACCAAGAGAAGACTACTCAACATTCTGTCATAACGTACATGGGAAAAGGATCCCAGGAAGAACAGACATCTGTATATGTGTAAAAGAACCCCATCTTCCACACCTACAACAAGCCAAACATTGTCATCAAACTTGCTGTAATAAAAAATAAAAAATTAAATTAAAAACACGAACAAGAAGTAGTGAGACAAACTTGAGGGGCTTTCTCCTGGCACATTCCATTCTAAATTCCAATCTAGAACACGACTTCCATTGAGGCACTGTTGCCCTAGTCACCAGATTTGGTAAGGGAGAACTGCTGCCACCTTGTGGCCGTTTCGCACAACAGCAGCTTTAATCCCAGCGCTGATGGTCAGTTGATATTCAAAATCATTGCAGGCCTGTAAATGACACCTGCCCTGAAAACAAATCCTGGGGTCACGTATCGACCAAAAAATTCAAAGGACGTCCATATTTCAAAACGACCGTTTCAAAAGGCATATTTTACGCACATTAGTGTTCTGCTTCTTTTTCTTTCTTTCCTTTTTTTGTTAAAAATACGGGAATGGAAAAAGGGATCCCTCAGAATGGGCGAAAATCGTTGCAAACGAATCAATGGACAAAGGTTTAATCTCCAATATATATAAACAGCTCATGCAGCTTAATATTAACAAAACAAACAACCCAATACAAAAAATGGGCAGAAGATCTAAAGAGATGTTTCTTCCAAGAAGACACAGATGGCCAAGACGCACATGAAAAGCTGCTCAACAGCACTAATTATTAGAGAAATGCAAATCAAAACTACAATGAGGTATCACCTCACACCTGTTAGAATCGGCATCATCAGAAAATCTACAAACAACCAATTCTGGGGAGGGTGTGGACAAAAGGAGCCCTCTTCCACTATTGGTGGGAATGTAAATTGATACAGTCACTATGGAGAACGGTATGGAGTTTCCTTAAAAAAACTAGAAATAGAATTACCATCTGATCCAGCAATCCCACTTCTGGGCATATACCCAGAGAAAACCATAAATCAAAAAGGCACATTCACCACAATGTTCATGGCAGCACTATTTAAAATAGCCAGGTAATGGAAGCAACGTAAATGCCCACAGACAGATGAATGGATAAAGATGTGGTACATATATAAAATGGAATATTACTCAGCCATATGAAGGAATGAAACTGGGTCATTTGTAGAGACATCGATGGATCTAGAGACTGTCATACAGAATGAAGTAAGTCAGAAAGAGGAAAACAAATATTGTATATTAATGCATATATGTGGTACCTAAAAAATGGTACAGATGAACTGGTTTGCAGGGAAGAAACAGAGACACAGAGGTAGAGAACAAACATATGGACACCAAGTGTGGGAAGGCATGGGGTGGTGGTGGTGGGATGAGTTGGGAGATTGGGATTGACCTGTATACATGTATATGCATAAAATACATAACTAATAATAACCTGCTGTATAAAAAAATAAATCAAATTAAATTTCAAATTTTTAAAAAATAAAATTTAAAAATAAAACAGAAAAATGTTCTTCCCTTCACACAGATGTTTTTATAGGAATGAATTATTTCCATGCTTATATCTATAAATACATAAAGGAGGAATAAAATCTAACTTGAACCATAAAAGAAAAAAAAAAACCTGAACCCACCAGTTATACAGAGGAAAACCCTATCAGGGCACTTGCTCCAGCGGTAAACAATTCTGAAATTGGTCAGAGGTGGGGAATCATCTCCCATACAACCAGCAACCCACCCCCCACGCAAGGAGCATCCTCATTGCAAAGCTGGCGGACCGTGCTGAGGCATCTGTGAGTAAACGTGAGCTGAGCCGCAGGCCAGCTGCTGCTGAACTGTTCCCACCCTTCCCAGGTAAAACACCTGAATATGTACAAGGGCTTGAAAGCCTAGAGGAAGGGCCGTGGAGCCACACCAGCGACAGCACGCAGGCCATCTTGGTGCCTGCAGGCCAGCCAGGGTGGTCCTGGCACCGGGCGCTCTTCTGGAAGCTTTCCATTGCCCTGCCTGAGATACCCCTCCTGTCCCGGCCCCCACTGCTTTTTTCCTTCCTCACCTCTGTCCGGAGAGAAATTCCAGCGGAAGGTATGGGTGACACATCCTCTTCTTTACAGGTGGCAGCCTGGCAACCCCTGCAGAAAGGCCAGCAGAGCCCCACTCACACCGGGCCACCAACAAAGCTGTGGCCCCTCACTCCCTCCCACCAGCAGAGACCCGAGACTGCTGATGGGGCAGAGAATATGGAGTCAGGCACAGCTTCAGGGGCTATTGCTGCCTGGAGCGCTGTTTATATTGACCTCAAACAGGCACACCTGGGGAGGGCCGGCCGGCAGGGTAAGGCTGCCCAGGTCAGCTAATCCACAACCCTCAGGGAATCCCATTGTTGAAAACGGACCTCGCTAAGGCAGAATAGAAGCCAAGGAAGAAAAGGACACAATGCCATTTGCAGCACCGTAGATGAGTCTAGAGGTAATCACGTGACTTGTACTAAGTCAGAAACTGAAAGAAACATATCGTATCATATCACTTATAGGTGTTACCTAAGAATGGATACCAGGGCAGATATTTCCACGGAGAAGGGCCATCACAGATTCATCAAACAAACTTATGGTTCACCAATGGAAAGGTGTGAGGATTGGTTTCATTACAATATTTGGGTTAACAGACATATACAAACACAGGTGACACATATAATCACCAAAGACCTACGGAATACCAAGAGAAGACTACTCAACATTCTGTCATAACGTACATGGGAAAAGGATCCCAGTAAGAACAGACATCTGTATATGTGTAAAAGAACCACATCTTCCACACCTACAACAAGCCATATATTGTAATCAAACTTGCTGTAATAAAAAATAAAAAATTAAATTAAAAACACGAACAAGAAGTAGTGAGACAAACTTGAGGGGCTTTCTCCTGGCACATTCCATTCTAAATTCCAATCTAGAACACGACTTCCATTGAGGCTCTGTTGCCCTAGTCACCAGATTTGGTAAGGGAGAACTGCTGCCACCTTGTGGCCGTTTCACACAAGAGCAGCTTTAATCCCAGCGCTGATGGTCAGTTGATATTCAAAATCATTGCAGGCCTGTAAATGACACCTGCCCTGAAAACAAATCCTGGGGTCACATATCGACCAAAAAATTCAAAGGACGTCCATATTTCAAAACGACCGTTTCAAAAGGCATATTTTACGCACATTAGTGTTCTGCTTCTTTTTCTTTCTTTCCTTTTTTTGTTAAAAATACGGGAATGGAAAAAGGCATCCCTCAGAATGGGCGAAAATCGTTGCAAACGAATCAATGGACAAAGGTTTAATCTCCAATATATATAAACAGCTCATGCAGCTTAATATTAACAAAACAAACAACCCAATACAAAAAATGGGCAGAAGATCTAAAGAGATGTTTCTTCCAAGAAGACACAGAGATGGCCAAGACGCACATGAAAAGCTGCTCAACAGCACTAATTATTAGAGAAATGCAAATCAAAACTACAATGAGGTATCACCTCACACCTGTTAGAATCAGCATCATCAGAAAATCTACAAACAACCAATTCTGGGGAGGGTGTGGACAAAAGGAGCCCTCTTCCACTATTGGTGGGAATGTAAATTGATACAGTCACTATGGAGAACGGTATGGAGTTTCCTTAAAAAAACTAGAAATAGAATTACCATCTGATCATATCACTTATAGGTGTTACCTAAGAATGGATACCAGGGCAGATATTTCCACGGAGAAGGGCCATCACAGATTCATCAAACAAACTTATGGTTCACCAATGGAAAGGTGTGAGGATTGGTTTCATTACGATATTGGGGTTAACAGACATATACAAACACAGGTGACACATATAATCACCAAAGACCTACGGAATACCTAGAGAAGACTACTCAACCTTCTGTCATAACATATACTAATTATTATGGGAAAAGGATCCCAGGAAGAACAGACATCTGTATATGTGTAAAAGAACCCCATCTTCCACACCTACAACAAGCCAAACATTGTAATCAAACTTGCTGTAATAAAAAATAAAAATTTAAATTAAAAACACGAACAAGAAGTAGTGAGACAAACTTGAGGGGCTTTCTCCTGGCACATTCCATTCTAAATTCCAATCTAGAACACGACTTCCATTGAGGCTCTGTTGCCCTAGTCACCAGATTTGGTAAGGGAGAACTGCTGCCACCTTGTGGCCGTTTCGCACAACAGCAGCTTTAATCCCAGCGCTGATGGTCAGTTGATATTCAAAATCATTGCAGGCCTGTAAATGACACTTGCCCTGAAAACAAATCCTGGGGTCACGTATCGACCAAAAAATTCAAAGGACGTCCATATTTCAAAACGACCGTTTCAAAAGGCATATTTTACGCACATTAGTGTTCTGCTTCTTTTTCTTTCTTTCCTTTTTTTGTTAAAAATACGGGAATGGAAAAAGGCATCCCTCAGAATGGGCGAAAATCGTTGCAAACGAATCAATGGACAAAGGTTTAATCTCCAATATATATAAACAGCTCATGCAGCTTAATATTAACAAAACAAACAACCCAATACAAAAAATGGGCAGAAGATCTAAAGAGATGTTTCTTCCAAGAAGACACAGAGATGGCCAAGACGCACATGAAAAGCTGCTCAACAGCACTAATTATTAGAGAAATGCAAATCAAAACTACAATGAGGTATCACCTCACACCTATTAGAATCGGCATCATCAGAAAATCTACAAACATCCAATTCCGGGGAGTGTGTGGACAAAAGGAGCCCTCTTCCACTATTGGTGGGAATGTAAATTGATACAGTCACTATGGAGAACGGTATGGAGTTTCCTTAAAAAAACTAGAAATAGAATTACCATCTGATCCAGCAATCCCACTTTTGGGCATATACCCAGAGAAAACCATAAATCAAAAAGGCACATTCACCACAATGTTCATGGCAGCACTATTTACAATAGCCAGGTAATGGAAGCAACGTAAATGCCCACAGACAGATGAATGGATAAAGATGTGGTACATATGTTTCCATATCCCCTCCCATTTGCGCCTCCCTCCCACCCTCCCTATCCCACCCCTCCAGGCGGTCACAAGGCACCAAGCTGATCTCCCTGTGCTATGCGGCTGCTTCCCACTAGCTATCTACCTTACGTTTGGTAGTGTATATATGTCCATGGAAACATATGTATATGTATAACTGATTAAATTTGTTATAAAGCAAAAAAATAAAATAAAATAAAATAAAAAAAAAAAAAAAAAAAAGATGTGGTACATATATAAAATGGAATATTACTCAGCCATAAGAAGGAATGCAACTGGGTCATTTGTAGAGACATCGATGGATCTAGAGACTGTCATACAGAATGAAGTAAGTCAGAAAGAGGAAAACAAATATTGTATATTAATGCATATATGTGGAACCTAAAAAATGGTACAGATGAACTGGTTTGCAGGGAAGAAACAGAGACACAGAGGTAGAGAACAAACATATGGACACCAAGTGTGGGAAGCCATGGGGTGGTGGTGGTGGGATGAGTTGGGAGGTTGGGATTGACCTGTATACATGTGTATGCGTAAAATACATAACTAATAATAACCTGCTGTATAAAAAAATAAATCAAATTAAATTTCAAATTTTTAAAAAATAAAATTTAAAAATAAAACAGAAAAATATTCTTCCCTTCACACAGATGTATTTATAGGAATGAATTATTTCCATGCTTATATCTATAAATACATAAAGGAGGAATACAATCTAACTTGAACCATAAATGAAAAAAAAAACCTGAACCCACCAGTTATAAAGAGGAAAACCCTATCAGGGCACTTGCTCCAGCGGTAAACAATTCTGAAATTGGTCAGAGGTGGGGAATCATCTCCCATACAACCAGCAACACACCCCCCACGCCAGGAGCATCCTCATTGCAAAGCTGGGGGACCATGCCGAGGCATCTGTGAGTAAACGTGAGCTGAGCCCCAGGCCAGCTGCTGCTGAACTGTTCCCACCCTTCCCAGGTAAAACACCTGAATATGTACAAGGGCTTGAAAGCCTAGAGGAAGGGCCACGGAGCCACACCAGCGACAGCACGCAGGCCAACTTGGTGCCTGCAGGCCAGCCAGGGTGGTCCTGGCCCCGGGCGCTCTTGCGGAAGCTTTCCATTGCCCTGCCTGAGATACCCCTCCTGTCCCGGCCCCCACTGCTTTTTTCCTTCCTCACCTCTGTCCGGAGAGAAATTCCAGCAGAAGGTATGGGTGACACATCCTCTTCTTTACAGGTGGCAGCCTGGCAACCCCTGCAGAAAGGCCAGCAGAGCCCCACTCACACCGGGCCACCAACAAAGCTGTGGCCACTCACTCCCTCCGACCAGCAGAGCCCCGAGACTGCTGACGGGGCAGAGAATATGGAGTCAGGCACAGCTTCAGGGGCTATTGCTGCCTGGAGCGCTGTTTATATTGACCTCAAACAGGCACACCTGGGGAGGGCCGGCCGGCAGGGTAAGGCTGCCCAGGTCAGCTAATCCACAACCCTCGGGGAATCACATTGTTGAAAACGGACCTCGCTAAGGCAGAATAGAAGCCAAGGAAGAAAAGGACACAATGCCATTTGCAGCACCGTAGATGAGTCTAGAGGTAATCATGTGACTTGTAGTAAGTCAGAAAGTGAAAGACACATATCGTATCATATCAGTTATAGGTGTTACCTAAGAATGGATACCAGGGCAGATATTTCCACGGAGAAGGGCCATCACAGATTCATCAAACAAACTTATGGTTCACCAATGGAAAGGTGTGAGGATTGGTTTCATTACGATATTGGGGTTAACAGACATATACAAACACAGGTGACACATATAATCACCAAAGACCTACGGAATACCAAGAGAAGACTACTCAACATTCTGTCATAACGTACATGGGAAAAGGATCCCAGGAAGAACAGACATCTGTATATGTGTAAAAGAACCCCATCTTCCACACCTACAACAAGCCAAACATTGTAATCAAACTTGCTGTAATAAAAAATAAAAAATTAAATTAAAAACACGAACAAGAAGTAGTGAGACAAACTTGAGGGGCTTTCTCCTGGCACATTCCATTCTAAATTCCAATCTAGAACACGACTTCCATTGAGGCTCTGTTGCCCTAGTCACCAGATTTGGTAAGGGAGAACTGCTGCCACCTTGTGGCCGTTTCGCACAACAGCAGCTTTAATCCCAGCGCTGATGGTCAGTTGATATTCAAAATCATTGCAGGCCTGTAAATGACACCTGCCCTGAAAACAAATCCTGGGGTCACGTATCGACCAAAAAATTCAAAGGACGTCCATATTTCAAAACGACCGTTTCAAAAGGCATATTTTACGCACATTAGTGTTCTGCTTCTTTTTCTTTCTTTCCTTTTTTTGTTAAAAATACGGGAATGGAAAAAGGCATCCCTCAGAATGGGCGAAAATCGTTGCAAACGAATCAATGGACAAAGGTTTAATCTCCAATATATATAAACAGCTCATGCAGCTTAATATTAACAAAACAAACAACCCAATACAAAAAATGGGCAGAAGATCTAAAGAGATGTTTCTTCCAAGAAGACACAGAGATGGCCAAGACGCACATGAAAAGCTGCTCAACAGCACTAATTATTAGAGAAATGCAAATCAAAACTACAATGAGGTATCACCTCACACCTGTTAGAATCGGCATCATCAGAAAATCTACAAACAACCAATTCTGGGGAGGGTGTGGACAAAAGGAGCCCTCTTCCACTATTGGTGGGAATGTAAA
Source organism: Mesoplodon mirus (assembly GCF_964341445.2). NCBI lineage: Eukaryota > Metazoa > Chordata > Mammalia > Artiodactyla > Ziphiidae > Mesoplodon > Mesoplodon mirus. Next base: position 5,797,283 of record NW_028295814.1, on the reverse strand, counting down.
TTGATACAGTCACTATGGAGAACGGTATGGAGTTTCCTTAAAATAACTAGAAATAGAATTACCATCTGATCCAGCAATCCCACTTCTGGGCATATACCCAGAGAAAACCATAAATCAAAAAGGCACATTCACCACAATGTTCATGGCAGCACTATTTACAATAGCCAGGTAATGGAAGCAACGTAAATGCCCACAGACAGATGAATGGATAAAGATGTGGTACATATATAAAATGGAATATTACTCAGCCATAAAAAGGAATGAAACTGGGTCATTTGTAGAGACATCGATGGATCTAGAGACTGTCATACAGAATGAAGTAAGTCAGAAAGAGGAAAACAAATATTGTATATTAATGCATATATGTGGAACCTAAAAAATGGTACAGATGAACTGGTTTGCAGGGAAGAAACAGAGACACAGAGGTAGAGAACAAACATATGGACACCAAGTGTGGGAAGCCATGGGGTGGTGGTGGTGGGATGAGTTGGGAGATTGGGATTGACCTGTATACATGTATATGCATAAAATACATAACTAATAATAACCTGGTGTATGAAATTAAATCAAATTAAATTTCAAATTTTTAAAAAATAAAATTTAAAAATAAAACAGAAAAATGTTCTTCCCTTCACACAGATGTATTTATAGGAATGAATTATTTCCATGCTTATATCTATAAATACATAAAGGAGGAATACAATCTAACTTGAACCATAAAAGAAAAAAAAAAACCTGAACCCACCAGTTATACAGAGGAAAACCCTATCAGGGCACTTGCTCCAGCGGTAAACAATTCTGAAATTGGTCAGAAGTGGGGAATCATCTCCCATACAACCAGCAACCCACCCCCCACGCAAGGAGCATCCTCATTGCAAAGCTGGGGGACCGTGCTGAGGCATCTGTGAGTAAACGTGAGCTGAGCCACAGGCCAGCTGCTGCTGAACTGTTCCCACCCTTCCCAGGTAAAACACCTGAATATGTACAAGGGCTTGAAAGCCTAGAGGAAGGGCCACGGAGCCACACCAGCGACAGCACGCAGGCCAACGTGGTGCCTGCAGGCCAGCCAGGGTGGTCCTGGTCCCGGGCGCTCTTCCGGAAGCTTTCCATTGCCCTGCCTCAGATACCCCTCCTGTCCCGGCCCCCACTGCTTTTTTCCTTCCTCACCTCTGTCCGGAGAGAAATTCCAGCGGAAGGTATGGGTGACACATCCTCTTCTTTACAGGTGGCAGCCTGGCAACCCCTGCAGAAAGGCCAGCAGAGCCCCACTCACACCGGGCCACCAACAAAGCTGTGGCCCCTCACTCCCTCCCACCAGCAGAGCCCCGAGACTGCTGACGGGACAGAGAATATGGAGTCAGGCACAGCTTCAGGGGCTATTGCTGCCTGGAGCGCTGTTTATATTGACCTCAAACAGGCACACCTGGGGAGGGCCGGCCGGCAGGGTAAGGCTGCCCAGGTCAGCTAATCCACAACCCTCAGGGAATCACATTGTTGAAAACGGACCTCGCTAAGGCAGAAAAGAAGGCAAAGAAGAAAAGGACACAATGCCTTTTGCAGCACCGTAGATGAGTCTAGAGGTAATCACGTGACTTGTAGTTAGTCAGAAAGTGAAAGACACATATCGTATCATATCACTTATAGGTGTTACCTAAGAATGGATACCAGGGCAGATATTTCCACGGAGAAGGGCCATCACAGATCCATGAAACAAACTTATGGTTCACCAATGGAAAGGTGTGAGGATTGGTTTCATTACGATATTGGGGTTAACAGACATATACAAACACAGGTGACACATATAATCACCAAAGACCTACGGAATACCAAGAGAAGACTACTCAACATTGTTATAACGTACATGGGAAAAGGATCCCAGGAAGAACAGACATCTGTATATGTGTAAAAGAACCCCATCTTCCACACCTACAACAAGCCAAACATTGTAATCAAACTTGCTGTAATAAAAAATAAAAATTAAATTAAAAACACGAACAAGAAGTAGTGAGACAAACTTGAGGGGCTTTCTCCTGGCACATTCCATTCTAAATTCCAATCTAGAACAGGACTTCCATTGAGGCTCTGTTGCCCTAGTCACCAGATTTGGTAAGGGAGAACTGCTGCCACCTTGTGGCCGTTTCGCACAACAGCAGCTTTAATCCCAGCGCTGATGGTCAGTTGATATTCAAAATCATTGCAGGCCTGTAAATGACACCTGCCCTGAAAACAAATCCTGGGGTCACGTATCGACCAAAAAATTCAAAGGACGTCCATATTTCAAAACGACCGTTTCAAAAGGCATATTTTACGCACATTAGTGTTCTGCTTCTTTTTCTTTCTTTCCTTTTTTTGTTAAAAATACGGGAATGGAAAAAGGCATCCCTCAGAATGGGCGAAAATCGTTGCAAACGAATCAATGGACAAAGGTTTAATCTCCAATATATATAAACAGCTCATGCAGCTTAATATTAACAAAACAAACAACCCAATACAAAAAATGGGCAGAAGATCTAAAGAGATGTTTCTTCCAAGAAGACACAGAGATGGCCAAGACTCACATGAAAAGCTGCTCAACAGCACGAATTATTAGAGAAATGCAAATCAAAACTACAATGAGGTATCACCTCACACCTGTTAGAATCGGCATCATCAGAAAATCTACAAACAACCAATTCTGGGGAGGGTGTGGACAAAAGGAGCCCTCTTCCACTATTGGTGGGAATGTAAATTGATACATTCACTGGAGAACGGTATGGAGTTTCCTTAAAAAAACTAGAAATAGAATTACCATCTGATCCAGAAATCCCACTTCTGGGCATATACCCAGAGAAAACCATAAATCAAAAAGGCACATTCACCACAATGTTCATGGCAGCACTATTTACAATAGCCAGGTAATGGAAGCAACGTAAATGCCCACAGACAGATGAATGGATAAAGATGTGGTACATATATAAAATGGAATATTACTCAGCCATAAGAAGGAATGCAACTGGGTCATTTGTAGAGACATCGATGGATCTAGAGACTGTCATACAGAATGAAGTAAGTCAGAAAGAGGAAAACAAATATTGTATATTAATGCATATATGTGGAACCTAAAAAATGGTACAGATGAACTGGTTTGCAGGGAAGAAACAGAGACACAGAGGTAGAGAACAAACATATGGACACCAAGTGTGGGAAGCCATGGGGTGGTGGTGGTGGGATGAGTTGGGAGATTGGGATTGACCTGTATACATGTATATGCATAAAATACATAACTAATAATAACCTGCTGTATAAAAAAATAAATCAAATTAAATTTCAAATTTTTAAAAAATAAAATTTAAAAATAAAACAGAAAAATGTTCTTCCCTTCACACAGATGTATTTATAGGAATGAATTATTTCCATGCTTATATCTATAAATACATAAAGGAGGAATAAAATCTAACTTGAACCATAAAAGAAAAAAAAAAAAACCTGAACCCACCAGTTATACAGAGGAAAACCCTATCAGGGCACTTGCTCCAGCGGTAAACAATTCTGAAATTGGTCAGAGGTGGGGAATCATCTCCCATACAACCAGCAACCCACCCCCCACGCAAGGAGCATCCTCATTGCAAAGCTGGGGGACCGTGCCGAGGCATCTGTGAGTAAACGTGAGCTGAGCCCCAGGCCAGCTGCTGCTGAACTGTTCCCACCCTTCCCAGGTAAAACACCTGAATATGTACAAGGGCTTGAAAGCCTAGAGGAAGGGCCACGGAGCCACACCAGCGACAGCACGCAGGCCATCTTGGTGCCTGCAGGCCAGCCAGGGTGGTCCTGTCCCCGGGCGCTCTTCTGGAAGCTTTCCATTGCCCTGCCTGAGATACCCCTCCTGTCCCGGGCCCAATGCTTTTTTCCTTCCTCACCTCTGTCCGGAGAGAAATTCCAGCGGAAGGCATGGGTGACACATCCTCTTCTTTACAGGTGGCAGCCTGGCAACCCCTGCAGAAAGGCCAGCAGAGCCCCACTCACACCGGGCCACCAACAAAGCTGTGGCCCCTCACTCCCTCCCACCAGCAGAGCCCCGAGACTGCTGACGGGGCAGAGAATATGGAGTCAGGCACAGCTTCAGGGGCTATTGCTGCCTGGAGCGCTGTTTATATTGACCTCAAACAGGCACACCAGGGGAGGGCCGGCCGGCAGGGTAAGGCTGCCCAGGTCAGCTAATCCACAACCCGCAGGGAATCACATTGTTGAAAACGGACCTCGCTAAGGCAGAATAGAAGCCAAGGAAGAAAAGGACACAATGCCATTTGCAGCACCGTAGATGAGTCTAGAGGTAATCACGTGACTTGTACTAAGTCAGAAAGTGAAAGACACATATCGTATCATATCACTTATAGGTGTTACCTAAGAATGGATACCAGGGCAGATATTTCCACGGAGAAGGGCCATCACAGATTCATCAAACAAACTTATGGTTCACCAATGGAAAGGTGTGAGGATTGGTTTCATTACGATATTGGGGTTAACAGACATATACAAACACAGGTGACACATATAATCACCAAAGACCTACGGAATACCTAGAGAAGACTACTCAACCTTCTGTCATAACGTACATGGGAAAAGGATCCCAGGAAGAACAGACATCTGTATATGTGTAAAAGAACCCCATCTTCCACACCTACAACAAGCCAAACATTGTAATCAAACTTGCTGTAATAAAAAATAAAAAATTAAATTAAAAACACGAACAAGAAGTAGTGAGACAAACTTGAGGGGCTTTCTCCTGGCACATTCCATTCTAAATTCCAATCTAGAACACGACTTCCATTGAGGCTCTGTTGCCCTAGTCACCAGATTTGGTAAGGGAGAACTGCTGCCACCTTGTGGCCGTTTCGCACAACAGCAGCTTTAATCCCAGCGCTGATGGTCAGTTGATATTCAAAATCATTGCAGGCCTGTAAATGACACCTGCCCTGAAAACAAATCCTGGGGTCACGTATCGACCAAAAAATTCAAAGGACGTCCATATTTCAAAACGACCGTTTCAAAAGGCATATTTTACGCACATTAGTGTTCTGCTTCTTTTTCTTTCTTTCCTTTTTTTGTTAAAAATACGGGAATGGAAAAAGGCATCCCTCAGAATGGGCGAAAATCGTTGCAAACGAATCAATGGACACAGGTTTAATCTCCAATATATATAAACAGCTCATGCAGCTTAATATTAACAAAACAAACAACCCAATACAAAAAATGGGCAGAAGATCTAAAGAGATGTTTCTTCCAAGAAGACACAGAGATGGCCAAGACGCACATGAAAAGCTGCTCAACAGCACTAATTATTAGAGAAATGCAAATCAAAACTACAATGAGGTATCACCTCACACCTATTAGAATCGGCATCATCAGAAAATCTACAAACATCCAATTCCGGGGAGTGTGTGGACAAAAGGAGCCCTCTTCCACTACTGGTGGGAATGTAAATTGATACAGTCACTATGGAGAACGGTATGGAGTTTCCTTAAAAAAAACTAGAAATAGAATTACCATCTGATCCAGCAATCCCACTTTTGGGCATATACCCAGAGAAAACCATAAATCAAAAAGGCACATTCACCACAATGTTCATGGCAGCACTATTTACAATAGCCAGGTAATGGAAGCAACCTAAATGCCCAAAGACAGATGAATGGATAAAGATGTGGTACATATATAAAATGGAATATTACTCAGCCATAAGAAGGAATGAAACTGGGTCATTTGTAGAGACATCGATGGATCTAGAGACTGTCATACAGAATGAAGTAAGTCAGAAAGAGGAAAACAAATATTGTATATTAATGCATATATGTGGAACCTAAAAAATGGTACAGATGAACTGGTTTGCAGGGAAGAAACAGAGACACAGAGGTAGAGAACAAACATATGGACACCAAGTGTGGGAAGCCATGGGGTGGTGGTGGTGGGATGAGTTGGGAGGTTGGGATTGACCTGTATACATGTATATGCGTAAAATACATAACTAATAATAACCTGCTGTATAAAAAAATAAATCAAATTAAATTTCAAATTTTTAAAAAATAAAATTTAAAAATAAAACAGAAAAATGTTCTTCCCTTCACACAGATGTATTTATAGGAATGAATTATTTCCATGCTTATATCTATAAATACATAAAGGAGGAATAAAATCTAACTTGAACCATAAAAGAAAAAAAAAACCTGAACCCACCAGTTATACCGAGGAAAACCCTATCAGGGCACTTGCTCCAGCGGTAAACAATTCTGAAATTGGTCAGAGGTGGGGAATCATCTCCCATACAACCAGCAACCCACCCCCCACGCAAGGAGCATCCTCATTGCAAAGCTGGGGGACCGTGCCGAGGCATCTGTGAGTAAACGTGAGCTGAGCCCCAGGCCAGCTGCTGCTGAACTGTTCCCACCCTTCCCAGGTAAAACACCTGAATATGTACAAGGGCTTGAAAGCCTAGAGGAAGGGCCGTGGAGCCACACCAGCGAGAGCACGCAGGCCATCTTGGTGCCTGCAGGCCAGCCAGGGTGGTCCTGGCACCGGGCGCTCTTCCGGAAGCTTTCCATTGCCCTGCCTGAGATACCCCTCCTGTCCCGGCCCCCACTGCTTTTTTCCTTCCTCACCTCTGTCCGGAGAGAAATTCCAGCGGAAGGTATGGGTGACACATCCTCTTCTTTACAGGTGGCAACCTGGCAACCCCTGCAGAAAGGCCAGCAGAGCCCCACTCACACCGGGCCACCAACAAAGCTGTGGCCCCTCACTCCCTCCCACCAGCAGAGCCCCGAGACTGCTGACGGGGCAGAGAATATGGAGTCAGGCACAGCTTCAGGGGCTATTGCTGCCTGGAGCGCTGATTATATTGACCTCAAACAGGCACACCTGGGGAGGGCCGGCCGGCAGGGTAAGGCTGCCCAGGTCAGCTAATCCACAACCCTCAGGGAATCACATTGTTGAAAACGGACCTCGCTAAGGCAGAATAGAAGCCAAGGAAGAAAAGGACACAATGCCATTTGCAGCACCGTAGATGAGTCTAGAGGTAATCACGTGACTTGTAGTAAGTCAGAAAGTGAAAGACACATATCGTATCATATCACTTATAGGTGTTACCTAAGAATGGATACCAGGGCAGATATTTCCACGGAGAAGGGCCATCACAGATTCATCAAACAAACTTATGGTTCACCAATGGAAAGGTGTGAGGATTGGTTTCATTACGATATTGGGGTTAACAGACATATACAAACACAGGTGACACATATAATCACCAAAGACCTACGGAATACCTAGAGAAGACTACTCAACCTTCTGTCATAACGTACATGGGAAAAGGATCCCAGGAAGAACAGACATCTGTATATGTGTAAAAGAACCCCATCTTCCACACCTACAACAAGCCAAACATTGTAATCAAACTTGCTGTAATAAAAAATAAAAAATTAAATTAAAAACACGAACAAGAAGTAGTGAGACAAACTTGAGGGGCTTTCTCCTGGCACATTCCATTCTAAATTCCAATCTAGAACACGACTTCCATTGAGGCTCTGTTGCCCTAGTCACCAGATTTGGTAAGGGAGAACTGCTGCCACCTTGTGGCCGTTTCGCACAACAGCAGCTTTAATCCCAGCGCTGATGGTCAGTTGATATTCAAAATCATTGCAGGCCTGTAAATGACACCTGCCCTGAAAACAAATCCTGGGGTCACGTATCGACCAAAAAATTCAAAGGACGTCCATATTTCAAAACGACCGTTTCAAAAGGCATATTTTACGCACATTAGTGTTCTGCTTCTTTTTCTTTCTTTCTATTTTTTGTTAAAAATACGGGAATGGAAAAAGGCATCCCTCAGAAGGGGCGAAAATCGTTGCAAACGAATCAATGGACAAAGGTTTAATCTCCAATATATATAAACAGCTCATGCAGCTTAATATTAACAAAACAAACAACCCAATACAAAAAATGGGCAGAAGATCTAAAGAGATGTTTCTTCCAAGAAGACACAGAGATGGCCAAGACGCACATGAAAAGCTGCTCAACAGCACTAATTATTAGAGAAATGCAAATCAAAACTACAATGAGGTATCACCTCACACCTATTAGAATCGGCATCATCAGAAAATCTACAAACATCCAATTCCGGGGAGTGTGTGGACAAAAGGAGCCCTCTTCCACTATTGGTGGGAATGTAAATTGATACAGTCACTATGGAGAACGGTATGGAGTTTCCTTAAAAAAACTAGAAATAGAATTACCATCTGATCCAGCAATCCCACTTTTGGGCATATACCCAGAGAAAACCATAAATCAAAAAGGCACATTCACCACAATGTTCATGGCAGCACTATTTACAATAGCCAGGTAATGGAAGCAACCTAAATGCCCAAAGACAGATGAATGGATAAAGATGTGGTACATATATAAAATGGAATATTACTCAGCCATAAGAAGGAATGAAACTGGGTCATTTGTAGAGACATCGATGGATCTAGAGACTGTCATACAGAATGAAGTAAGTCAGAAAGAGGAAAACAAATATTGTATATTAATGCATATATGTGGAACCTAAAAAATGGTACAGATGAACTGGTTTGCAGGGAAGAAACAGAGACACAGAGGTAGAGAACAAACATATGGACACCAAGTGTGGGAAGCCATGGGGTGGTGGTGGTGGGATGAGTTGGGAGGTTGGGATTGACCTGTATACATGTATATGCGTAAAATACATAACTAATAATAACCTGCTGTATAAAAAAATAAATCAAATTAAATTTCAAATTTTTAAAAAATAAAATTTAAAAATAAAACAGAAAAATGTTCTTCCCTTCACAGAGATGTATTTATAGGAATGAATTATTTCCATGCTTATATCTATAAATACATAAAGGAGGAATAAAATCTAACTTGAACCATAAAAGAAAAAAAAAAACCTGAACTCACCAGTTATACCGAGGAAAACCCTATCAGGGCACTTGCTCCAGCGGTAAACAATTCTGAAATTGGTCAGAGGTGGGGAATCATCTCCCATACAACCAGCAACCCACCCCCCACGCAAGGAGCATCCTCATTGCAAAGCTGGGGGACCGTGCCGAGGCATCTGTGAGTAAACGTGAGCTGAGCCCCAGGCCAGCTGCTGCTGAACTGTTCCCACCCTTCCCAGGTAAAACACCTCAATATGTACAAGGGCTTGAAAGCCTAGAGGAAGGGCCGTGGAGCCACACCAGCGACAGCACGCAGGCCATCTTGGTGCCTGCAGGCCAGCCAGGGTGGTCCTGGCACCGGGCGCTCTTCTGGAAGCTTTCCATTGCCCTGCCTGAGATACCCCTCCTGTCCCGGCCCCCACTTCTTTTTTCCTTCCTCACCTCTGTCCGGAGAGAAATTCCAGCGGAAGGTATGGGTGACACATCCTCTTCTTTACAGGTGGCAGCCTGGCAACCCCTGCAGAAAGGCCAGCAGAGCCCCACTCACACCGGGCCACCAACAAAGCTGTGGCCCCTCACTCCCTCCCACCAGCAGAGACCCGAGACTGCTGATGGGGCAGAGAATATGGAGTCAGGCACAGCTTCAGGGTCTATTGCTGCCTGGAGCGCTGTTTATATTGACCTCAAACAGGCACACCTGGGGAGGGCCGGCCGGCAGGGTAAGGCTGCCCAGGTCAGCTAATCCACAACCCTCAGGGAATCCCATTGTTGAAAACGGACCTCGCTAAGGCAGAATAGAAGCCAAGGAAGAAAAGGACACAATGCCATTTGCAGCACCGTAGATGAGTCTAGAGGTAATCACGTGACTTGTACTAAGTCAGAAACTGAAAGACACATATCGTATCATATCACTTATAGGTGTTACCTAAGAATGGATACCAGGGCAGATATTTCCACGGAGAAGGGCCATCACAGATTCATCAAACAAATTTATGGTTCACCAATGGAAAGGTGTGAGGATTGGTTTCATTACAATATTGGGGTTAACAGACATATACAAACACAGGTGACACATATAATCACCAAAGACCTACGGAATACTAAGAGAAGACTACTCAACATTCTGTCATAACGTACATGGGAAAAGGATCCCAGGAAGAACAGACATCTGTATATGTGTAAAAGAACCACATCTTCCACACCTACAACAAGCCATATATTGTAATCAAACTTGCTGTAATAAAAAATAAAAAATTAAATTAAAAACACGAACAAGAAGTAGTGAGACAAATTTGAGGGGCTTTCTCCTGGCACATTCCATTCTAAATTCCAATCTAGAACACGACTTCCATTGAGACTCTGTTGCCCTAGTCACCAGATTTGGTAAGGGAGAACTGCTGCCACCTTGTGGCCGTTTCACACAAGAGCAGCTTTAATCCCAGCGCTGATGGTCAGTTGATATTCAAAATCATTGCAGGCCTGTAAATGACACCTGCCCTGAAAACAAATCCTGGGGTCACATATCGACCAAAAAATTCAAAGGACGTCCATATTTCAAAACGACCGTTTCAAAAGGCATATTTTACGCACATTAGTGTTCTGCTTCTTTTTCTTTCTTTCCTTTTTTTGTTAAAAATACGGGAATGGAAAAAGGGATCCCTCAGAATGGGCGAAAATCGTTGCAAACGAATCAATGGACAAAGGTTTAATCTCCAATATATATAAACAGCTCATGCAGCTTAATATTAACAAAACAAACAACCCAATATAAAAAATGGGCAGAAGATCTAAAGAGATGTTTCTTCCAAGAAGACACAGAGATGGCCAAGACGCACATGAAAAGCTGCTCAACAGCACTAATTATTAGAGAAATGCAAATCAAAACTACAATGAGGTATCACCTCACACCTGTTAGAATCGGCATCATCAGAAAATCTACAAACAACCAATTCTGGGGAGGGTGTGGACAAAACGAGCCCTCTTCCACTATTGGTGGGAATGTAAATTGATACAGTCACTATGGAGAACGGTATGGAGTTTCCTTAAAAAAACTAGAAATAGAATTACCATCTGATCCAGCAATCCCACTTCTGGGCATATACCCAGAGAAAACCATAAATCAAAAAGGCACATTCACCACAATGTTCATGGCAGCACTATTTACAATAGCCAGGTAATGGAAGCAACGTAAATGCCCACAGACAGATGAATGGATAAAGATGTGGTACATATATAAAATGGAATATTACTCAGCCATAAGAAGGAATGCCACTGGGTCATTTGTAGAGACATCGATGGATCTAGAGACTGTCATACAGAATGAAGTAAGTCAGAAAGAGGAAAACAAATATTGTATATTAATGCATATATGTGGAACCTAAAAAATGGTACAGATGAACTGGTTTGCAGGGAAGAAACAGAGACACAGAGGTAGAGAACAAACATATGGACACCAAGTGTGGGAAGCCATGGGGTGGTGGTGGTGGGATGAGTTGGGAGATTGGGATTGACCTGTATACATGTATATGCGTAAAATACATAACTAATAATAACCTGCTGTATAAAAAAATAAATCAAATTAAATTTCAAATTTTTAAAAAATAAAATTTAAAAATAAAACAGAAAAATGTTCTTCCCTTCACACAGATGTATTTATAGGAATGAATTATTTCCATGCTTATATCTATAAATACATAAAGGAGGAATAAAATCTAACTTGAACCATAAAAGAAAAAAAAAAAAACCTGAACCCACCAGTTATACAGAGGAAAACCCTATCAGGGCACTTGCTCCAGCGGTAAACAATTCTGAAATTGGTCAGAGGTTGGGAATCATCTCCCATACAACCAGCAACCCACCCCCCACGCAAGGAGCATCCTCATTGCAAAGCTGGGGGCCCGTGCTGAGGCATCTGTGAGTAAACGTGAGCTGAGCCCCAGGCCTGCTGCTGCTGAACTGTTCCCACCCTTCCCAGGTAAAACACCTGAATATGTACAAGGGCTTGAAAGCCTAGAGGAAGGGCCACGGAGCCACACCAGCGACAGCACGCAGGCCATCTTGGTGCCTGCAGGCCAGCCAGGGTGGTCCTGGCCCCGGGCGCTCTTCCGGAAGCTTTCCATTGCCCTGCCTGAGATACCCCTCCTGTCCCGGCCCCCACTGCATTTTTCCTTCCTCACCTCTGTCCGGAGAGAAATTCCAGCGGAAGGTATGGGTGACACATCCTCTTCTTTACAGGTGGCAGCCTGGCAACCCCTGCAGAAAGGCCAGCAGAGCCCCACTCACACCGGGCCACCAACAAAGCTGTGGCCCCTCACTCCCTCCCACCAGCAGAGCCCCGAGACTGCTGACGGGGCAGAGAATATGGAGTCAGGCACAGCTTCAGGGGCTATTGCTGCCTGGAGCGCTGTTTATATTGACCTCAAACAGGCACACCTGGGGAGGGCCGGCCGGCAGGGTAAGGCTGCCCAGGTCAGCTAATCCACAACCCTCAGGGAATCACATTGTTGAAAACGGACCTCACTAAGGCAGAATAGAAGCCAAGGAAGAAAAGGACACAATGCCATTTGCAGCACCGTAGATGAGTCTAGAGGTAATCACGTGACTTGTAGTAAGTCAGAAAGTGAAAGACACATATCGTATCATATCACTTATAGGTGTTACCTAAGAATGGATACCAGGGCAGATATTTCCACGGAGAAGGGCCATCACAGATTCATCAAACAAACTTATGGTTCACCAATGGAAAGGTGTGAGGATTGGTTTCATTACGATATTGGGGTTAACAGACATATACAAACACAGGTGACACATATAATCACCAAAGACCTACGGAATACCAAGAGAAGACTACTCAACATTCTGTCATAACGTACATGGGAAAAGGATCCCAGGAAGAACAGACATCTGTATATGTGTAAAAGAACCCCATCTTCCACACCTACAACAAGCCAAACATTGTAATCAAACTTGCTGTAATAAAAAATAAAAAATTAAATTAAAAACACGAACAAGAAGTAGTGAGACAAACTTGAGGGGCTTTCTCCTGGCACATTCCATTCTAAATTCCAATCTAGAACACGACTTCCATTGAGGCTCTGTTGCCCTAGTCACCAGATTTGGTAAGGGAGAACTGCTGCCACCTTGTGGCCGTTTCGCACAACAGCAGCTTTAATCCCAGCGCTGATGGTCAGTTGATATTCAAAATCATTGCAGGCCTGTAAATGACACCTGCCCTGAAAACAAATCCTGGGGTCACGTATCGACCAAAAAATTCAAAGGACGTCCATATTTTAAAACGACTGTTTCAAAAGGCATATTTTACGCACATTAGTGTTCTGCTTCTTTTTCTTTCTTTCCTTTTTTTGTTAAAAATACGGGAATGGAAAAAGGCATCCCTCAGAATGGGCGAAAATCGTTGCAAACGAATCAATGGACAAAGGTTTAATCTCCAATATATATAAACAGCTCATGCAGCTTAATATTAACAAAACAAACAACCCAATACAAAAAATGGGCAGAAGATCTAAAGAGATGTTTCTTCCAAGAAGACACAGAGATGGCCAAGACGCACATGAAAAGCTGCTCAACAGCACTAATTATTAGAGAAATGCAAATCAAAACTACAATGAGGTATCACCTCACACCTATTAGAATCGGCATCATCAGAAAATCTACAAACATCCAATTCCGGGGAGTGTGTGGACAAAAGGAGCCCTCTTCCACTATTGGTGGGAATGTAAATTGATACAGTCACTATGGAGAACGGTATGGAGTTTCCTTAAAAAAACTAGAAATAGAATTACCATCTGATCCAGCAATCCCACTTTTGGGCATATACCCAGAGAAAACCATAAATCAAAAAGGCACATTCACCACAATGTTCATGGCAGCACTATTTACAATAGCCAGGTAATGGAAGCAACGTAAATGCCCACAGACAGATGAATGGATAAAGATGTGGTACATATATAAAATGGAATATTACTCAGCCATAAGAAGGAATGAAACTGGGTCATTTGTAGAGACATCGATGGATCTAGAGACTGTCATACAGAATGAAGTAAGTCAGAAAGAGGAAAACAAATATTGTATATTAATGCATATATGTGGAACCTAAAAAATGGTACAGATGAACTGGTTTGCAGGGAAGAAACAGAGACACAGAGGTAGAGAACAAACATATGGACACCAAGTGTGGGAAGCCATGGGGTGGTGGTGGTGGGATGAGTTGGGAGGTTGGGATTGACCTGTATACATGTATATGCGTAAAATACATAACTAATAATAACCTGCTGTATAAAAAAATAAATCAAATTAAATTTCAAATTTTTAAAAAATAAAATTTAAAAATAAAACAGAAAAATGTTCTTCCCTTCACACAGATGTATTTATAGGAATGAATTATTTCCATGCTTATATCTATAAATACATAAAGGAGGAATAAAATCTAACTTGAACCATAAAAGAAAAAAAAAAACCTGAACCCACCAGTTATACCGAGGAAAACCCTATCAGGGCACTTGCTCCAGCGGTAAACAATTCTGAAATTGGTCAGAGGTGGGGAATCATCTCCCATACAACCAGCAACCCACCCCCCACGCAAGGAGCATCCTCATTGCAAAGCTGGGGGACCGTGCCGAGGCATCTGTGAGTAAACGTGAGCTGAGCCCCAGGCCAGCTGCTGCTGAACTGTTCCCACCCTTCCCAGGTAAAACACCTGAATATGTACAAGGGCTTGAAAGCCTAGAGGAAGGGCCGTGGAGCCACACCAGCGACAGCACGCAGGCCATCTTGGTGCCTGCAGGCCAGCCAGGGTGGTCCTGGCACCGGGCGCTCTTCTGGAAGCTTTCCATTGCCCTGCCTGAGATACCCCTCCTGTCCCGGCCCCCACTGCTTTTTTCCTTCCTCACCTCTGTCCGGAGAGAAATTCCAGCGGAAGGTATGGGTGACACATCCTCTTCTTTACAGGTGGCAGCCTGGCAACCCCTGCAGAAAGGCCAGCAGAGCCCCACTCACACCGGGCCAACAACAAAGCTGTGGCCCCTCACTCCCTCCCACCAGCAGAGACCCGAGACTGCTGATGGGGCAGAGAATATGGAGTCAGGCACAGCTTCAGGGGCTATTGCTGCCTGGAGCGCTGTTTATATTGACCTCAAACAGGCACACCTGGGGAGGGCCGGCCGGCAGGGTAAGGCTGCCCAGGTCAGCTAATCCACAACCCTCAGGGAATCACATTGTTGAAAACGGACCTCGCTAAGGCAGAATAGAAGCCAAGGAAGAAAAGGACACAATGCCATTTGCAGCACCGTAGATGAGTCTAGAGGTAATCACGTGACTTTTAGTAAGTCAGAAACTGAAAGACACATATCGTATCATATCACTTATAGGTGTTACCTAAGAATGGATACCAGGGCATGTATTTCCACGGAGAAGGGCCATCACAGATTCATCAAACAAACTTATGGTTCACCAATGGAAAGGTGTGAGGATTGGTTTCATTACGATATTGGGGTTAACAGACATATACAAACACAGGTGACACATATAATCACCAAAGACCTACGGAATACCAAGAGAAGACTACTCAACATTCTGTCATAACGTACATGGGAAAAGGATCCCAGGAAGAACAGACATCTGTATATGTGTAAAAGAACCACATCTTCCACACCTACAACAAGCCATATATTGTAATCAAACTTGCTGTAATAAAAAATAAAAAATTAAATTAAAAACACGAACAAGAAGTAGTGAGACAAACTTGAGGGGCTTTCTCCTGGCACATTCCATTCTAAATTCCAATCTAGAACACGACTTCCATTGAGGCTCTGTTGCCCTAGTCACCAGATTTGGTAAGGGAGAACTGCTGCCACCTTGTGGCCGTTTCACACAAGAGCAGCTTTAATCCCAGCGCTGATGGTCAGTTGATATTCAAAATCATTGCAGGCCTGTAAATGACACCTGCCCTGAAAACAAATCCTGGGGTCACATATCGACCAAAAAATTCAAAGGACGTCCATATTTCAAAACGACCGTTTCAAAAGGCATATTTTACGCACATTAGTGTTCTGCTTCTTTTTCTTTCTTTCCATTTTTTGTTAAAAATACGGGAATGGAAAAAGGCATCCCTCAGAATGGGCGAAAATCGTTGCAAACGAATCAATGGACAAAGGTTTAATCTCCAATATATATAAACAGCTCATGCAGCTTAATATTAACAAAACAAACAACCCAATACAAAAAATGGGCGGAAGATCTAAAGAGATGTTTCTTCCAAGAAGACACAGAGATGGCCAAGACGCACATGAAAAGCTGCTCAACAGCACTAATTATTAGAGAAATGCAAATCAAAACTACAATGAGGTATCACCTCACACCTATTAGAATCGGCATCATCAGAAAATCTACAAACATCCAATTCCGGGGAGTGTGTGGACAAAAGGAGCCCTCTTCCACTATTGGTGGGAATGTAAATTGATACAGTCACTATGGAGAACGGTATGGAGTTTCCTTAAAAAAACTAGAAATAGAATTACCATCTGATCCAGCAATCCCACTTTTGGGCATATACCCAGAGAAAACCATAAATCAAAAAGGCACATTCACCACAATGTTCATGGCAGCACTATTTACAATAGCCAGGTAATGGAAGCAACGTAAATGCCCACAGACAGATGAATGGATAAAGATGTGGTACATATATAAAATGGAATATTACTCAGCCATAAGAAGGAATGAAACTGGGTCATTTGTAGAGACATCGATGGATCTAGAGACTGTCATACAGAATGAAGTAAGTCAGAAAGAGGAAAACAAATATTGTATATTAATGCATATATGTGGAACCTAAAAAATGGTACAGATGAACTGGTTTGCAGGGAAGAAACAGAGACACAGAGGTAGAGAACAAACATATGGACACCAAGTGTGGGAAGCCATGGGGTGGTGGTGGTGGGATGAGTTGGGAGGTTGGGATTGACCTGTATACATGTATATGCGTAAAATACATAACTAATAATAACCTGCTGTATAAAAAAATAAATCAAATTAAATTTCAAATTTTTAAAAAATAAAATTTAAAAATAAAACAGAAAAATGTTCTTCCCTTCACACAGATGTATTTATAGGAATGAATTATTTCCATGCTTATATCTATAAATACATAAAGGAGGAATAAAATCTAACTTGAACCATAAAAGAAAAAAAAAACCTGAACCCACCAGTTATACCGAGGAAAACCCTATCAGGGCACTTGCTCCAGCGGTAAACAATTCTGAAATTGGTCAGAGGTGGGGAATCATCTCCCATACAACCAGCAACCCACCCCCCACGCAAGGAGCATCCTCATTGCAAAGCTGGGGGACCGTGCCGAGGCATCTGTGAGTAAACGTGAGCTGAGCCCCAGGCCAGCTGCTGCTGAACTGTTCCCACCCTTCCCAGGTAAAACAGCTGAATATGTACAAGGGCTTGAAAGCCTAGAGGAAGGGCCGTGGAGCCACACCAGCGACAGCACGCAGGCCATCTTGGTGCCTGCAGGCCAGCCAGGGTGGTCCTGGCACCGGGCGCTCTTCTGGAAGCTTTCCATTGCCCTGCCTGAGATACCCCTCCTGTCCCGGCCCCCACTGCTTTTTTCCTTCCTCACCTCTGTCCGGAGAGAAATTCCAGCGGAAGGTATGGGTGACACATCCTCTTCTTTACAGGTGGCAGCCTGGCAACCCCTGCAGAAAGGCCAGCAGAGCCCCACTCACACCGGGCCAACAACAAAGCTGTGGCCCCTCACTCCCTCCCACCAGCAGAGACCCGAGACTGCTGATGGGGCAGAGAATATGGAGTCAGGCACAGCTTCAGGGGCTATTGCTGCCTGGAGCGCTGTTTATATTGACCTCAAACAGGCACACCTGGGGAGGGCCGGCCGGCAGGGTAAGGCTGCCCAGGTCAGCTAATCCACAACCCTCAGGGAATCACATTGTTGAAAACGGACCTCGCTAAGGCAGAATAGAAGCCAAGGAAGAAAAGGACACAATGCCATTTGCAGCACCGTAGATGAGTCTAGAGGTAATCACGTGACTTTTAGTAAGTCAGAAACTGAAAGACACATATCGTATCATATCACTTATAGGTGTTACCTAAGAATGGATACCAGGGCAGATATTTCCACGGAGAAGGGCCATCACAGATTCATCAAACAAACTTATGGTTCACCAATGGAAAGGTGTGAGGATTGGTTTCATTACGATATTGGGGTTAACAGACATATACAAACACAGGTGACACATATAATCACCAAAGACCTACGGAATACCAAGAGAAGACTACTCAACATTCTGTCATAACGTATATGGGAAAAGGATCCCAGGAAGAACAGACATCTGTATATGTGTAAAAGAACCACATCTTCCACACCTACAACAAGCCATATATTGTAATCAAACTTGCTGTAATAAAAAATAAAAAATTAAATTAAAAACACGAACAAGAAGTAGTGAGACAAACTTGAGGGGCTTTCTCCTGGCACATTCCATTCTAAATTCCAATCTAGAACACGACTTCCATTGAGGCTCTGTTGCCCTAGTCACCAGATTTGGTAAGGGAGAACTGCTGCCACCTTGTGGCCGTTTCACACAAGAGCAGCTTTAATCCCAGCGCTGATGGTCAGTTGATATTCAAAATCATTGCAGGCCTGTAAATGACACCTGCCCTGAAAACAAATCCTGGGGTCACATATCGACCAAAAAATTCAAAGGACGTCCATATTTCAAAACGACCGTTTCAAAAGGCATATTTTACGCACATTAGTGTTCTGCTTCTTTTTCTTTCTTTCTATTTTTTGTTAAAAATACGGGAATGGAAAAAGGCATCCCTCAGAATGGGCGAAAATCGTTGCAAACGAATCAATGGACAAAGGTTTAATCTCCAATATATATAAACAGCTCATGCAGCTTAATATTAACAAAACAAACAACCCAATACAAAAAATGGGCGGAAGATCTAAAGAGATGTTTCTTCCAAGAAGACACAGAGATGGCCAAGACGCACATGAAAAGCTGCTCAACAGCACTAATTATTAGAGAAATGCAAATCAAAACTACAATGAGGTATCACCTCACACCTGTTAGAATCGGCATCATCAGAAAATCTACAAACAACCAATTCTGGGGAGGGTGTGGACAAAAGGAGCCCTCTTCCACTATTGGTGGGAATGTAAATTGATACAGTCACTATGGAGAACGGTATGGAGTTTCCTTAAAAAAACTAGAAATAGAATTACCATCTGATCCAGCAATCCCACTTCTGGGCATATACCCAGAGAAAACCATAAATCAAAAAGGCACATTCACCACAATGTTCATGGCAGCACTATTTACAATAGCCAGGTAATGGAAGCAACGTAAATGCCCACAGACAGATGAATGGATAAAGATGTGGTACATATATAAAATGGAATATTACTCAGCCATAAGAAGGAATGAAACTGGGTCATTTGTAGAGACATCGATGGATCTAGAGACTGTCATACAGAATGAAGTAAGTCAGAAAGAGGAAAACAAATATTGTATATTAATGCACATATGTGGAACCTAAAAAATGGTACAGATGAACTGGTTTGCAGGGAAGAAACAGAGACACAGAGGTAGACAACAAACATATGGACACCAAGTGTGGGAAGCCATGGGGTGGTGGTGGTGGGATGAGTTGGGAGATTGGGATTGACCTGTATACATGTGTATGCGTAAAATACATAACTAATAATAACCTGCTGTATAAAAAAATAAATCAAATTAAATTTCAAATTTTTAAAAAATAAAATTTAAAAATAAAACAGAAAAATGTTCTTCCCTTCACACAGATGTATTTATAGGAATGAATTATTTCCATGCTTATATCTATAAATACATAAAGGAGGAATAAAATCTAACTTGAACCATAAAAGAAAAAAAAAAAACCTGAACCCACCAGTTATACAGAGGAAAACCCTATCAGGGCACTTGCTCCAGCGGTAAACAATTCTGAAATTGGTCAGAGGTTGGGAATCATCTCCCATACAACCAGCAACCCACCCCCCACGCAAGGAGCATCCTCATTGCAAAGCTGGGGGACCATGCTGAGGCATCTGTGAGAAAACGTGAGCTGAGCCCCAGGCCAGCTGCTGCTGAACTGTTCCCACCCTTCCCAGGTAAAACACCTGAATATGTACAAGGGCTTGAAAGCCTAGAGGAAGGGCCACGGAGCCACACCAGCGACAGCACGCAGGCCATCTTGGTGCCTGCAGGGCAGCCAGGGTGGTCCTGGCCCCGGGCGCTCTTCCGGAAGCTTTCCATTGCCCTGCCTGAGATACCCCTCCTGTCCCGGCCCCCACAGCTTTTTTCCTTCCTCACCTCTGTCCGGAGAGAAATTCCAGCGGAAGGCATGGGTGACACATCCTCTTCTTTACAGGTGGCAGCCTGTCAACCCCTGCAGAAAGGCCAGCAGAGCCCCACTCACACCGGGCCACCAACAAAGCTGTGGCCCCTCACTCCCTCCCACCAGCAGAGACCCGAGACTGCTGACGGGGCAGAGAATATGGAGTCAGGCACAGCTTCAGGGGCTATTGCTGCCTGGAGCGCTGTTTATATTGACCTCAAACAGGCACACCTGGGGAGGGCCGGCCGGCAGGGTAAGGCTGCCCAGGTCAGCTAATCCACAACCCTCAGGGAATCACATTGTTGAAAACGGACCTCGCTAAGGCAGAATAGAAGCCAAGGAAGAAAAGGACACAATGCCATTTGCAGCACCGTAGATGCGTCTAGAGGTAATCACGTGACTTGTAGTAAGTCAGAAAGTGAAAGACACATATCGTATCATATCACTTATAGGTGTTACCTAAGAATGGATACCAGGGCAGATATTTCCACGGAGAAGGGCCATCACAGATTCATCAAACAAACTTATGGTTCACCAATGGAAAGGTGTGAGGATTGGTTTCATTACGATATTGGGGTTAACAGACATATACAAACACAGGTGACACATATAATCACCAAAGACCTACGGAATACCTAGAGAAGACTACTCAACCTTCTGTCATAACGTACATGGGAAAAGGATCCCAGGAAGAACAGACATCTGTATATGTGTAAAAGAACCACATCTTCCACACCTACAACAAGCCAAACATTGTAATCAAACTTGCTGTAATAAAAAATAAAAAATTAAATTAAAAACACGAACAAGAAGTAGTGAGACAAACTTGAGGGGCTTTCTCCTGGCACATTCCATTCTAAATTCCAATCTAGAACACGACTTCCATTGAGGCTCTGTTGCCCTAGTCACCAGATTTGGTAAGGGAGAACTGCTGCCACCTTGTGGCCGTTTCGCACAACAGCAGCTTTAATCCCAGCGCTGATGGTCAGTTGATATTCAAAATCATTGCAGGCCTGTAAATGACACCTGCCCTGAAAACAAATCCTGGGGTCACGTATCGACCAAAAAATTCAAAGGACGTCCATATTTCAAAACGACCGTTTCAAAAGGCATATTTTACGCACATTAGTGTTCTGCTTCTTTTTCTTTCTTTCCTTTTTTTGTTAAAAATACGGGAATGGAAAAAGGCATCCCTCAGAATGGGCGAAAATCATTGCAAACGAATCAATGGACAAAGGTTTAATCTCCAATATATATAAACAGCTCATGCAGCTTAATATTAACAAAACAAACAACCCAATACAAAAAATGGGCAGAAGATCTAAAGAGATGTTTCTTCCAAGAAGACACAGAGATGGCCAAGACGCACATGAAAAGCTGCTCAACAGCACTAATTATTAGAGAAATGCAAATCAAAACTACAATGAGGTATCACCTCACACCTATTAGAATCGGCATCATCAGAAAATCTACAAACATCCAATTCCGGGGAGTGTGTGGACAAAAGGAGCCCTCTTCCACTATTGGTGGGAATGTAAATTGATACAGTCACTATGGAGAACGGTATGGAGTTTCCTTAAAAAAACTAGAAATAGAATTACCATCTGATCCAGCAATCCCACTTTTGGGCATATACCCAGAGAAAACCATAAATCAAAAAGGCACATTCACCACAATGTTCATGGCAGCACTATTTACAATAGCCAGGTAATGGAAGCAACGTAAATGCCCACAGACAGATGAATGGATAAAGATGTGGTACATATATAAAATGGAATATTACTCAGCCATAAGAAGGAATGAAACTGGGTCATTTGTAGAGACATCGATGGATCTAGAGACTGTCATACAGAATGAAGTAAGTCAGAAAGAGGAAAACAAATATTGTATATTAATGCATATATGTGGAACCTAAAAAATGGTACAGATGAACTGGTTTGCAGGGAAGAAACAGAGACACAGAGGTAGAGAACAAACATATGGACACCAAGTGTGGGAAGCCATGGGGTGGTGGTGGTGGGATGAGTTGGGAGGTTGGGATTGACCTGTATACATGTATATGCGTAAAATACATAACTAATAATAACCTGCTGTATAAAAAAATAAATCAAATTAAATTTCAAATTTTTAAAAAATAAAATTTAAAAATAAAACAGAAAAATATTCTTCCCTTCACACAGATGTATTTATAGGAATGAATTATTTCCATGCTTATATCTATAAATACATAAAGGAGGAATACAATCTAACTTGAACCATAAAAGAAAAAAAAAACCTGAACCCACCAGTTATACAGAGGAAAACCCTATCAGGGCACTTGCTCCAGCGGTAAACAATTCTGAAATTGGTCAGAGGTGGGGAATCATCTCCCATACAACCAGCAACCCACCCCCCACGCCAGGAGCATCCTCATTGCAAAGCTGGGGGACCGTGCCGAGGCATCTGTGAGTAAACGTGAGCTGAGCCCCAGGCCAGCTGCTGCTGAACTGTTCCCACCCTTCCCAGGTAAAACACCTGAATATGTACAAGGGCTTGAAAGCCTAGAGGAAGGGCCACGGAGCCACACCAGCGACAGCACGCAGGCCAACTTGGTGCCTGCAGGCCACCCAGGGTGGTCCTGGCCCCGGGCGCTCTTCCGGAAGCTTTCCATTGCCCTGCCTGAGATACCCCTCCTGTCCCGGCCCCCACTGCCTTTTTCCTTCCTCACCTCTGTCCGGAGAGAAATTCCAGCGGAAGGCATGGGTGACACATCCTCTTCTTTACAGGTGGCAGCCTGGCAACCCCTGCAGAAAGGCCAGCAGAGCCCCACTCACACCGGGCCACCAACAAAGCTGTGGCCCCTCACTCCCTCCGACCAGCAGAGCCCCGACACTGCTGACGGGGCAGAGAATATGGAGTCAGGCACAGCTTCAGGGGCTATTGCTGCCTGGAGCGCTGTTTATATTGACCTCAAACAGGCACACCTGTGGAGGGCCGGCCGGCAGGGTAAGGCTGCCCAGGTCAGCTAATCCACAACCCTCAGGGAATCACATTGTTGAAAACGGACCTCGCTAAGGCAGAATAGAAGCCAAGGAAGAAAAGGACACAATGCCATTTGCAGCACCGTAGATGAGTCTAGAGGTAATCACGTGACTTGTAGTAAGTCAGAAAGTGAAAGACACATATCGTATCATATCACTTATAGGTGTTACCTAAGAATGGATACCAGGGCAGATATTTCCACGGAGAAGGGCCATCACAGATTCATCAAACAAACTTATGGTTCACCAATGGAAAGGTGTGAGGATTGGTTTCATTACGATATTGGGGTTAACAGACATATACAAACACAGGTGACACATATAATCACCAAAGACCTACGGAATACCTAGAGAAGACTACTCAACCTTCTGTCATAACGTACATGGGAAAAGGATCCCAGGAAGAACAGACATCTGTATATGTGTAAAAGAACCCCATCTTCCACACCTACAACAAGCCAAACATTGTAATCAAACTTGCTGTAATAAAAAATAAAAAATTAAATTAAAAACACGAACAAGAAGTAGTGAGACAAACTTGAGGGGCTTTCTCCTGGCACATTCCATTCTAAATTCCAATCTAGAACACGACTTCCATTGAGGCTCTGTTGCCCTAGTCACCAGATTTGGTAAGGGAGAACTGCTGCCACCTTGTGGCCGTTTCGCACAACAGCAGCTTTAATCCCAGCGCTGATGGTCAGTTGATATTCAAAATCATTGCAGGCCTGTAAATGACACCTGCCCTGAAAACAAATCCTGGGGTCACGTATCGACCAAAAAATTCAAAGGACGTCCATATTTCAAAACGACCGTTTCAAAAGGCATATTTTACGCACATTAGTGTTCTGCTTCTTTTTCTTTCTTTCCTTTTTTTGTTAAAAATACGGGAATGGAAAAAGGCATCCCTCAGAATGGGCGAAAATCGTTGCAAACGAATCAATGGACAAAGGTTTAATCTCCAATATATATAAACAGCTCATGCAGCTTAATATTAACAAAACAAACAACCCAATACAAAAAATGGGCAGAAGATCTAAAGAGATGTTTCTTCCAAGAAGACACAGAGATGGCCAAGACGCACATGAAAAGCTGCTCAACAGCACTAATTATTAGAGAAATGCAAATCAAAACTACAATGAGGTATCACCTCACACCTATTAGAATCGGCATCATCAGAAAATCTACAAACATCCAATTCCGGGGAGTGTGTGGACAAAAGGAGCCCTCTTCCACTATTGGTGGGAATGTAAATTGATACAGTCACTATGGAGAACGGTATGGAGTTTCCTTAAAAAAACTAGAAATAGAATTACCATCTGATCCAGCAATCCCACTTTTGGGCATATACCCAGAGAAAACCATAAATCAAAAAGGCACATTCACCACAATGTTCATGGCAGCACTATTTACAATAGCCAGGTAATGGAAGCAACCTAAATGCCCACAGACAGATGAATGGATAAAGATGTGGTACATATATAAAATGGAATATTACTCAGCCATAAAAAGGAATGAAACTGGGTCATTTGTAGAGACATCGATGGATCTAGAGACTGTCATACAGAATGAAGTAAGTCAGAAAGAGGAAAACAAATATTGTATATTAATGCATATATGTGGAACCTAAAAAATGGTACAGATGAACTGGTTTGCAGGGAAGAAACAGAGACACAGAGGTAGAGAACAAACATATGGACACCAAGTGTGGGAAGCCATGGGGTGGTGGTGGTGGGATGAGTTGGGAGATTGGGATTGACCTGTATACATGTATATGCATAAAATACATAACTAATAATAACCTGCTGTATAAAAAAATAAATCAAATTAAATTTCAAATTTTTAAAAAATAAAATTTAAAAATAAAACAGAAAAATGTTCTTCCCTTCACACAGATGTATTTATAGGAATGAATTATTTCCATGCTTATATCTATAAATACATAAAGGAGGAATACAATCTAACTTGAACCATAAAAGAAAAAAAAAACCTGAACCCACCAGTTATACAGGGGAAAACCCTATCAGGGCACTTGCTCCAGCGGTAAACAATTCTGAAATTGGTCAGAGGTGGGGAATCATCTCCCATACAACCAGCAACCCACCCCCACGCAAGGAGCATCCTCATTGCAAAGCTGGGGGACCGTGCTGAGGCATCTGTGAGTAAACGTGAGCTGAGCCCCAGGCCAGCTGCTGCTGAACTGTTCCCACCCTTCCCAGGTAAAACACCTGAATATGTACAAGGGCTTGAAAGCCTAGAGGAAGGGCCACGGAGCCACACCAGCGACAGCACGCAGGCCAACGTGGTGCCTGCAGGCCAGCCAGGGTGGTCCTGGCCCCGGGCGCTCTTCCGGAAGCTTTCCATTGCCCTGCCTGAGATACCCCTCCTGTCCCGGCCCCCACTGCTTTTTTCCTTCCTCACCTCTGTCCGGAGAGAAATTCCAGCGGAAGGTATGGGTGACACATCCTCTTCTTTACAGGTGGCAGCCTGGCAAACCCTGCAGAAAGGCCAGCAGAGCCCCACTCACACCGGGCCACCAACAAAGCTGTGGCCCCTCACTCCCTCCCACCAGCAGAGCCCCGAGACTGCTGACGGGGCAGAGAATATGGAGTCAGGCACAGCTTCAGGGGCTATTGCTGCCTGGAGCGCTGTTTATATTGACCTCAAACAGGCACACCTGGGGAGGGCCGGCCGGCAAAGAAAGGCTGCCCAGGTCAGCTAATCCACAACCCTCAGGGAATCACATTGTTGAAAACGGACCTCGTTAAGGCAGAATAGAAGCCAAGGAAGAAAAGGACACAATGCCATTTGCAGCACCGTAGATGAGTCTAGAGGTAATCACGTGACTTGTAGTAAGTCAGAAAGTGAAAGACACATATCGTATCATATCACTTATAGGTGTTACCTAAGAATGGATACCAGGGCAGATATTTCCACGGAGAAGGGCCATCACAGATTCATCAAACAAACTTATGGTTCACCAATGGAAAGGTGTGAGGATTGGTTTCATTACGATATTGGGGTTAACAGACATATACAAACACAGGTGACACATATAATCACCAAAGACCTACGGAATACCTAGAGAAGACTACTCAACCTTCTGTCATAACGTACATGGGAAAAGGATCCCAGGAAGAACAGACATCTGTATATGTGTAAAAGAACCACATCTTCCACACCTACAACAAGCCAAACATTGTAATCAAACTTGCTGTAATAAAAAATAAAAAATTAAATTAAAAACACGAACAAGAAGTAGTGAGACAAACTTGAGGGGCTTTCTCCTGGCACATTCCATTCTAAATTCCAATCTAGAACACGACTTCCATTGAGGCTCTGTTGCCCTAGTCACCAGATTTGGTAAGGGAGAACTGCTGCCACCTTGTGGCCGTTTCGCACAACAGCAGCTTTAATCCCAGCGCTGATGGTCAGTTGATATTCAAAATCATTGCAGGCCTGTAAATGACACCTGCCCTGAAAACAAATCCTGGGGTCACGTATCGACCAAAAAATTCAAAGGACGTCCATATTTCAAAACGACCGTTTCAAAAGGCATATTTTACGCACATTAGTGTTCTGCTTCTTTTTCTTTCTTTCCTTTTTTTGTTAAAAATACGGGAATGGAAAAAGGCATTCCTCAGAATGGGCGAAAATCGTTGCAAACGAATCAATGGACAAAGGTTTAATCTCCAATATATATAAACAGCTCATGCAGCTTAATATTAACAAAACAAACAACCCAATACAAAAAATGGGCAGAAGATCTAAAGAGATGTTTCTTCCAAGAAGACACAGAGATGGCCAAGACGCACATGAAAAGCTGCTCAACAGCACTAATTATTAGAGAAATGCAAATCAAAACTACAATGAGGTATCACCTCACACCTATTAGAATCGGCATCATCAGAAAATCTACAAACATCCAATTCCGGGGAGTGTGTGGACAAAAGGAGCCCTCTTCCACTATTGGTGGGAATGTAAATTGATACAGTCACTATGGAGAACGGTATGGAGTTTCCTTAAAAAAACTAGAAATAGAATTACCATCTGATCCAGCAATCCCACTTTTGGGCATATACCCAGAGAAAACCATAAATCAAAAAGGCACATTCACGACAATGTTCATGGCAGCACTATTTACAATAGCCAGGTAATGGAAGCAACGTAAATGCCCACAGACAGATGAATGGATAAAGATGTGGTACATATATAAAATGGAATATTACTCAGCCATAAGAAGGAATGAAACTGGGTCATTTGTAGAGACATCGATGGATCTAGAGACTGTCATACAGAATGAAGTAAGTCAGAAAGAGGAAAACAAATATTGTATATTAATGCATATATGTGGAACCTAAAAAATGGTACAGATGAACTGGTTTGCAGGGAAGAAACAGAGACACAGAGGTAGAGAACAAACATATGGACACCAAGTGTGGGAAGCCATGGGGTGGTGGTGGTGGGATGAGTTGGGAGGTTGGGATTGACCTGTATACATGTATATGCGTAAAATACATAACTAATAATAACCTGCTGTATAAAAAAATAAATCAAATTAAATTTCAAATTTTTAAAAAATAAAATTTAAAAATAAAACAGAAAAATATTCTTCCCTTCACACAGATGTATTTATAGGAATGAATTATTTCCATGCTTATATCTATAAATACATAAAGGAGGAATACAATCTAACTTGAACCATAAAAGAAAAAAAAACCTGAACCCACCAGTTATACAGAGGAAAACCCTATCAGGGCACTTGCTCCAGTGGTAAACAATTCTGAAATTGGTCAGAGGTGGGGAATCATCTCCCATACAACCAGCAACCCACCCCCCACGCCAGGAGCATCCTCATTGCAAAGCTGGGGGACCGTGCTGAGGCATCTGTGAGTAAACGTGAGCTGAGCCCCAGGCCAGCTGCTGCTGAACTGTTCCCACCCTTCCCAGGTAAAACACCTGAATATGTACAAGGGCTTGAAAGCCTAGAGGAAGGGCCACGGAGCCACACCAGTGACAGCAGGCAGGCCAACTTGGTGCCTGCAGGCCAGCCAGGGTGGTTCTGGCCCCGGGCGCTCTTCCGGAAGCTTTCCATTGCCCTGCCTGAGATACCCCTCCTGTCCCGGCCCCCACTGCTTTTTTCCTTCCTCACCTCTGTCCGGAGAGATATTCCAGCAGAAGGTATGGGTGACACATCCTCTTCTTTACATGTGGCAGCCTGGCAACCCCTGCAGAAAGGCCAGCAGAGCCCCACTCACACCGGGCCACCAACAAAGCTGTGGCCCCTCACTCCCTCCCACCAGCAGAGCCCCGAGACTGCTGACGGGGCAGAGAATATGGAGTCAGGCACAGCTTCAGGGGCTATTGCTGCCTGGAGCGCTGTTTATATTGACCTCAAACAGGCACACCTGGGGAGGGCCGGCCGGCAGGGAAAGGCTGCCCAGGTCAGCTAATCCACAACCCTCGGGGAATCACATTGTTGAAAACGGACCTCGCTAAGGCAGAATAGAAGCCAAGGAAGAAAAGGACACAATGCCATTTGCAGCACCGTAGATGAGTCTAGAGGTAATCATGTGACTTGTAGTAAGTCAGAAAGTGAAAGACACATATCGTATCATATCACTTATAGGTGTTACCTAAGAATGGATACCAGGGCAGATATTTCCACGGAGAAGGGCCATCACAGATTCATCAAACAAACTTATGGTTCACCAATGGAAAGGTGTGAGGATTGGTTTCATTACGATATTGGGGTTAACAGACATATACAAACACAGGTGACACATATAATCACCAAAGACCTACGGAATACCAAGAGAAGACTACTCAACATTCTGTCATAACGTACATGGGAAAAGGATCCCAGGAAGAACAGACATCTGTATATGTGTAAAAGAACCCCATCTTCCACACCTACAACAAGCCAAACATTGTAATCAAACTTGCTGTAATAAAAAATAAAAAATTAAATTAAAAACATGAACAAGAAGTAGTGAGACAAACTTGAGGGGCTTTATCCTGGCACATTCCATTCTAAATTCCAATCTAGAACACGACTTCCATTGAGGCTCTGTTGCCCTAGTCACCAGATTTGGTAAGGGAGAACTGCTGCCACCTTGTGGCCGTTTCGCACAACAGCAGCTTTAATCCCAGCGCTGATGGTCAGTTGATATTCAAAATCATTGCAGGCCTGTAAATGACACCTGCCCTGAAAACAAATCCTGGGGTCACGTATCGACCAAAAAATTCAAAGGACGTCCATATTTCAAAACGACCGTTTCAAAAGGCATATTTTACGCACATTAGTGTTCTGCTTCTTTTTCTTTCTTTCCTTTTTTTGTTAAAAATACGGGAATGGAAAAAGGCATCCCTCAGAATGGGCGAAAATCGTTGCAAACGAATCAATGGACAAAGGTTTAATCTCCAATATATATAAACTGCTCCTGCAGCTTAATATTAACAAAACAAACAACCCAATACAAAAAATGGGCAGAAGATCTAAAGAGATGTTTCTTCCAAGAAGACACAGAGATGGCCAAGACGCACATGAAAAGCTGCTCAACAGCATTAATTATTAGAGAAATGCTAATCAAAACTACAATGAGGTATCACCTCACACCTGTTAGAATCGGCATCATCAGAAAATCTACAAACAACCAATTCTGGGGAGGGTGTGGACAAAAGGAACCCTCTTCCACTATTGGTGGGAATGTAAATTGATACAGTCACTATGGAGAACGGTATGGAGTTTCCTTAAAAAAACTAGAAATAGAATTACCATCTGATCCAGCAATCCCACTTCTGGGCATATACCCAGAGAAAACCATAAATCAAAAAGGCACATTCACCACAATGTTCATGGCAGCACTATTTACAATAGCCAGGTAATGGAAGCAACCTAAATGCCCACAGACAGATGAATGGATAAAGATGTGGTACATATATAAAATGGAATATTACTCAGCCATAAGAAGGAATGAAACTGGGTCATTTGTAGAGACATCGATGGATCTAGAGACTGTCATACAGAATGAAGTAAGTCAGAAAGAGGAAAACAAATATTGTATATTAATGCATATATGTGGAACCTAAAAAATGGTACAGATGAACTGGTTTGCAGGGAAGAAACAGAGACACAGAGGTAGAGAACAAACATATGGACACCAAGTGTGGGAAGCCATGGGGTGGTGGTGGTGGGATGAGTTGGGAGATTGGGATTGACCTGTATACATGTATATGCATAAAATACATAACTAATAATAACCTGGTGTATAAAAAAATAAATCAAATTAAATTTCAAATTTTTAAAAAATAAAATTTAAAAATAAAACAGAAAAATGTTCTTCCCTTCACACAGATGTATTTATAGGAATGAATTATTTCCATGCTTATATCTATAAATACATAAAGGAGGAATACAATCTAACTTGAACCATAAAAGAAAAAAAAACCTGAACCCACCAGTTATACAGAGGAAAACCCTATCAGGGCACTTGCTCCAGCGGTAAACAATTCTGAAATTGGTCAGAAGTGGGGAATCATCTCCCATACAACCAGCAACCCACCCCCCACGCAAGGAGCATCCTCATTGCAAAGCTGGGGGACCGTGCTGAGGCATCTGTGAGTAAACGTGAGCTGAGCCCCAGGCCAGCTGCTGCTGAACTGTTCCCACCCTTCCCAGGTAAAACACCTGAATATGTACAAGGGCTTGAAAGCGTAGAGGAAGGGCCACGGAGCCACACCAGTGACAGCACGCAGGCCAACTTGGTGCCTGCAGGCCAGCCAGGGTGGTTCTGGCCCCGGGCGCTCTTCCGGAAGCTTTCCATTGCCCTGCCTGAGATACCCCTCCTGTCCCGGCCCCCACTGCTTTTTTCCTTCCTCACCTCTGTCCGGAGAGAAATTCCAGCGGAAGGCATGGGTGACACATCCTCTTCTTTACAGGTGGCAGCCTGGCAAACCCTGCAGAAAGGCCAGCAGAGCCCCACTCACACCGGGCCACCAACAAAGCTGTGGCCCCTCACTCCCTCCCACCAGCAGAGCCCCGAGACTGCTGACGGGGCAGAGAATATGGAGTCAGGCACAGCTTCAGGGGCTATTGCTGCCTGGAGCGCTGTTTATATTGACCTCAAACAGGCACACCTGGGGAGGGCCGGCCGGCAGGGTAAGGCTGTCCAGGTCAGCTAATCCACAACCCTCAGGGAATCACATTGTTGAAAACGGACCTCGCTAAGGCAGAAAAGAAGGCAAAGAAGAAAAGGACACAATGCCATTTGCAGCACCGTAGATGAGTCTAGAGGTAATCACGTGACTTGTAGTAAGTCAGAAAGTGAAAGACACATATCGTATCATATCACTTATAGGTGTTACCTAAGAATGGATACCAGGGCAGATATTTCCACGGAGAAGGGCCATCACAGATTCATCAAACAAACTTATGGTTCACCAATGGAAAGGTGTGAGGATTGGTTTCATTACGATATTGGGGTTAACAGACATATACAAACACAGGTGACACATATAATCACCAAAGACCTACGGAATACCAAGAGAAGACTACTCAACATTCTGTTATAACGTACATGGGAAAAGGATCCCAGGAAGAACAGACATCTGTATATGTGTAAAAGAACCCCATCTTCCACACCTACAACAAGCCAAACATTGTAATCAAACTTGCTGTAATAAAAAATAAAAAATTAAATTAAAAACACGAACAAGAAGTAGTGAGACAAACTTGAGGGGCTTTCTCCTGGCACATTCTATTCTAATTTCCAATCTAGAACACGACTTCCATTGAGGCTCTGTTGCCCTAGTCACCAGATTTGGTAAGGGAGAACTGCTGCCACCTTGTGGCCGTTTCGCACAACAGCAGCTTTAATCCCAGCGCTGATGGTCAGTTGATATTCAAAATCATTGCAGGCCTGTAAATGACACCTGCCCTGAAAACAAATCCTGGGGTCACATATCGACCAAAAAATTCAAAGGACGTCCATATTTCAAAACGACCGTTTCAAAAGGCATATTTTACGCACATTAGTGTTCTGCTTCTTTTTCTTTCTTTCCTTTTTTTGTTAAAAATACGGGAATGGAAAAAGGCATCCCTCAGAATGGGCGAAAATCGTTGCAAACGAATCAATGGACAAAGGTTTAATCTCCAATATATATAAACAGCTCATGCAGCTTAATATTAACAAAACAAACAACCCAATACAAAAAATGGGCAGAAGATCTAAAGAGATGTTTCTTCCAAGAAGACACAGAGATGGCCAAGACACACATGAAAAGCTGCTCAACAGCACTAATTATTAGAGAAATGCAAATCAAAACTACAATGAGGTATCACCTCACACCTATTAGAATCGGCATCATCAGAAAATCTACAAACATCCAATTCCGGGGAGTGTGTGGACAAAAGGAGCCCTCTTCCACTATTGGTGGGAATGTAAATTGATACAGTCACTATGGAGAACGGTATGGAGTTTCCTTAAAAAAACTAGAAATAGAATTACCATCTGATCCAGCAATCCCACTTTTGGGCATATACCCAGAGAAAACCATAAATCAAAAAGGCACATTCACCACAATGTTCATGGCAGCACTATTTACAATAGCCAGGTAATGGAAGCAACGTAAATGCCCACAGACAGATGAATGGATAAAGATGTGGTACATATATAAAATGGAATATTACTCAGCCATAAGAAGGAATGAAACTGGGTCATTTGTAGAGACATCGATGGATCTAGAGACTGTCATACAGAATGAAGTAAGTCAGAAAGAGGAAAACAAATATTGTATATTAATGCATATATGTGGAACCTAAAAAATGGTACAGATGAACTGGTTTGCAGGGAAGAAACAGAGACACAGAGGTAGAGAACAAACATATGGACACCAAGTGTGGGAAGCCATGGGGTGGTGGTGGTGGGATGAGTTGGGAGGTTGGGATTGACCTGTATACATGTATATGCGTAAAATACATAACTAATAATAACCTGCTGTATAAAAAAATAAATCAAATTAAATTTCAAATTTTTAAAAAATAAAATTTAAAAATAAAACAGAAAAATATTCTTCCCTTCACACAGATGTATTTATAGGAATGAATTATTTCCATGCTTATATCTATAAATACATAAAGGAGGAATACAATCTAACTTGAACCATAAAAGAAAAAAAAAACCTGAACCCACCAGTTATACAGAGGAAAACCCTATCAGGGCACTTGCTCCAGCGGTAAACAATTCTGAAATTGGTCAGAGGTGGGGAATCATCTCCCATACAACCAGCAACCCACCCCCCACGCCAGGAGCATCCTCATTGCAAAGCTGGGGGACCGTGCCGAGGCATCTGTGAGTAAACGTGAGCTGAGCCCCAGGCCAGCTGCTGCTGAACTGTTCCCACCCTTCCCAGGTAAAACACCTGAATATGTACAAGGGCTTGAAAGCCTAGAGGAAGGGCCACGGAGCCACACCAGCGACAGCACGCAGGCCAACTTGGTGCCTGCAGGCCAGCCAGGGTGGTCCTGGCCCCGGGCGCTCTTCCGGAAACTTTCCATTGCCCTGCCTGAGATACCCCTCCTGTCCCGGCCCCCACTGCTTTTTTCCTTCCTCACCTCTGTCCGGAGAGAAATTCCAGCGGAAGGTATGGGTGACACATCCTCTTCTTTACAGGTGGCAGCCTGGCAACCCCTGCAGAAAGGCCAGCAGAGCCCCACTCACACCGGGCCACCAACAAAGCTGTGGCCCCTCACTCCCTCCGACCAGCAGAGCCCCGAGACTGCTGACGGGGCAGAGAATATGGAGTCAGGCACAGCTTCAGGGGCTATTGCTGCCTGGAGCGCTGTTTATATTGACCTCAAACAGGCACACCTGGGGAGGGCCGGCCGGCAGGGAAAGGCTCCCCAGGTCAGCTAATCCACAACCCTCAGGGAATCACATTGTTGAAAACGGACCTCGCTAAGGCAGAATAGAAGGCAAGGAAGAAAAGGACACAATGCCATTTGCAGCACCGTAGATGAGTCTAGAGGTAATCACGTGACTTGTAGTAAGTCAGAAAGTGAAAGACACATATCGTATCATATCACTTATAGGTGTTACCTAAGAATGGATACCAGGGCAGATATTTCCACGGAGAAGGGCCATCACAGATTCATCAAACAAACTTATGGTTCACCAATGGAAAGGTGTGAGGATTGGTTTCATTACGATATTGGGGTTAACAGACATATACAAACACAGGTGACACATATAATCACAAAAGACCTACGGAATACCAAGAGAAGACTACTCAACCTTCTGTTATAACGTACATGGGAAAAGAATCCCAGGAAGAACAGACATCTGTATATGTGTAAAAGAACCCCATCTTCCACACCTACAACAAGCCAAACATTGTAATCAAACTTGCTGTAATAAAAAATAAAAAATTAAATTAAAAACACGAACAAGAAGTAGTGAGACAAACTTGAGGGGCTTTCTCCTGGCACATTCCATTCTAATTTCCAATCAAGAACACGACTTCCATTGAGGCTCTGTTGCCCTAGTCACCAGATTTGGTAAGGGAGAACTGCTGCCACCTTGTGGCCGTTTCGCACAACAGCAGCTTTAATCCCAGCGCTGATGGTCAGTTGATATTCAAAATCATTGCAGGCCTGTAAATGACACCTGCCCTGAAAACAAATCCTGGGGTCACATATCGACCAAAAAATTCAAAGGACGTCCATATTTCAAAACGACCGTTTCAAAAGGCATATTTTACGCACATTAGTGTTCTGCTTCTTTTTCTTTCTTTCCTTTTTTTGTTAAAAATACGGGAATGGAAAAAGGCATCCCTCAGAATGGGCGAAAATCGTTGCAAACGAATCAATGGACAAAGGTTTAATCTCCAATATATATAAACAGCTCATGCAGCTTAATATTAACAAAACAAACAACCCAATACAAAAAATGGGCAGAAGATCTAAAGAGATGTTTCTTCCAAGAAGACACAGAGATGGCCAAGACGCACATGAAAAGCTGCTCAACAGCACTAATTATTAGAGAAATGCAAATCAAAACTACAATGAGGTATCACCTCACACCTGTTAGAATCGGCATCATCAGAAAATCTACAAACAACCAATTCTGGGGAGGGTGTGGACAAAAGGAGCCCTCTTCCACTATTGGTGGGAATGTAAATTGATACAGTCACTATGGAGAACGGTATGGAGTTTCCTTAAAAAAACTAGAAATAGAATTACCATCTGATCCAGCAATCCCACTTCTGGGCATATACCCAGAGAAAACCATAAATCAAAAAGGCACATTCACCACAATGTTCATGGCAGCACTATTTACAATAGCCAGGTAATGGAAGCAACGTAAATGCCCACAGACAGATGAATGGATAAAGATGTGGTACATATATAAAATGGAATATTACTCAGCCATAAAAAGGAATGAAACTGGGTCATTTGTAGAGACATCGATGGATCTAGAGACTGTCATACAGAATGAAGTAAGTCAGAAAGAGGAAAACAAATATTGTATATTAATGCATATATGTGGAACCTAAAAAATGGTACAGATGAACTGGTTTGCAGGGAAGAAACAGAGACACAGAGGTAGAGAACAAACATATGGACACCAAGTGTGGGAAGCCATGGGGTGGTGGTGGTGGGATGAGTTGGGAGATTGGGATTGACCTGTATACATGTATATGCATAAAATACATAACTAATAATAACCTGGTGTATAAAATTAAATCAAATTAAATTTCAAATTTTTAAAAAATAAAATTTAAAAATAAAAGAGAAAAATGTTCTTCCCTTCACACAGATGTATTTATAGGAATGAATTATTTCCATGCTTATATCTATAAATACATAAAGGAGGAATACAATCTAACTTGAACCATAAAAGAAAAAAAAAAACCTGAACCCACCAGTTATACAGAGGAAAACCCTATCAGGGCACTTGCTCCAGCGGTAAACAATTCTGAAATTGGTCAGAAGTGGGGAATCATCTCCCATACAACCAGCAACCCACCCCCCACGCAAGGAGCATCCTCATTGCAAAGCTGGGGGACCGTGCTGAGGCATCTGTGAGTAAACGTGAGCTGAGCCCCAGGCCAGCTGCTGCTGAACTGTTCCCACCCTTCCCAGGTAAAACACCTGAATATGTACAAGGGCTTGAAAGCCTAGAGGAAGGGCCACGGAGCCACACCAGTGACAGCAGGCAGGCCAACTTGGTGCCTGCAGGCCAGCCAGGGTGGTTCTGGCCCCGGGCGCTCTTCCGGAAGCTTTCCATTGCCCTGCCTGAGATACCCCTCCTGTCCCGGCCCCCACTGCTTTTTTCCTTCCTCACCTCTGTCCGGAGAGAAATTCCAGCGGAAGGTATGGGTGACACATCCTCTTCTTTACAGGTGGCAGCCTGGCAAACCCTGCAGAAAGGCCAGCAGAGCCCCACTCACACCGGGCCACCAACAAAGCTGTGGCCCCTCACTCCCTCCCACCAGCAGAGCCCCGAGACTGCTGACGGGGCAGAGAATATGGAGTCAGGCACAGCTTCAGGGGCTATTGCTGCCTGGAGCGCTGTTTATATTGACCTCAAACAGGCACACCTGGGGAGGGCCGGCCGGCAGGGTAAGGCTGCCCAGGTCAGCTAATCCACAACCCTCAGGGAATCACATTGTTGAAAACGGACCTCGCTAAGGCAGAAAAGAAGGCAAAGAAGAAAAGGACACAATGCCATTTGCAGCACCGTAGATGAGTCTAGAGGTAATCACGTGACTTGTAGTAAGTCAGAAAGTGAAAGACACATATCGTATCATATCACTTATAGGTGTTACCTAAGAATGGATACCAGGGCAGATATTTCCACGGAGAAGGGCCATCACAGATTCATCAAACAAACTTATGGTTCACCAATGGAAAGGTGTGAGGATTGGTTTCATTACGATATTGGGGTTAACAGACATATACAAACACAGGTGACACATATAATCACCAAAGACCTACGGAATACCAAGAGAAGACTACTCAACATTCTGTTATAACGTACATGGGAAAAGGATCCCAGGAAGAACAGACATCTGTATATGTGTAAAAGAACCCCATCTTCCACACCTACAACAAGCCAAACATTGTAATCAAACTTGCTGTAATAAAAAATAAAAAATTAAATTAAAAACACGAACAAGAAGTAGTGAGACAAACTTGAGGGGCTTTCTCCTGGCACATTCCATTCTAATTTCCAATCTAGAACACGACTTCCATTGAGGCTCTGTTGCCCTAGTCACCAGATTTGGTAAGGGAGAACTGCTGCCACCTTGTGGCCGTTTCGCACAACAGCAGCTTTAATCCCAGCGCTGATGGTCAGTTGATATTCAAAATCATTGCAGGCCTGTAAATGACACCTGCCCTGAAAACAAATCCTGGGGTCACATATCGACCAAAAAATTCAAAGGACGTCCATATTTCAAAACGACCGTTTCAAAAGGCATATTTTACGCACATTAGTGTTCTGCTTCTTTTTCTTTCTTTCCTTTTTTTGTTAAAAATACGGGAATGGAAAAAGGCATCCCTCAGAATGGGCGAAAATCGTTGCAAACGAATCAATGGACAAAGGTTTAATCTCCAATATATATAAACAGCTCATGCAGCTTAATATTAACAAAACAAACAACCCAATACAAAAAATGGGCAGAAGATCTAAAGAGATGTTTCTTCCAAGAAGACACAGAGATGGCCAAGACTCACATGAAAAGCTGCTCAACAGCACTAATTATTAGAGAAATGCAAATCAAAACTACAATGAGGTATCACCTCACACCTGTTAGAATCGGCATCATCAGAAAATCTACAAACAACCAATTCTGGGGAGGGTGTGGACAAAAGGAGCCCTCTTCCACTATTGGTGGGAATGTAAATTGATACATTCACTGGAGAACGGTATGGAGTTTCCTTAAAAAAACTAGAAATAGAATTACCATCTGATCCAGCAATCCCACTTCTGGGCATATACCCAGAGAAAACCATAAATCAAAAAGGCACATTCACCACAATGTTCATGGCAGCACTATTTACAATAGCCAGGTAATGGAAGCAACGTAAATGCCCACAGACAGATGAATGGATAAAGATGTGGTACATATATAAAATGGAATATTACTCAGCCATAAAAAGGAATGAAACTGGGTCATTTGTAGAGACATCGATGGATCTAGAGACTGTCATACAGAATGAAGTAAGTCAGAAAGAGGAAAACAAATATTGTATATTAATGCATATATGTGGAACCTAAAAAATGGTACAGATGAACTGGTTTGCAGGGAAGAAACAGAGACACAGAGGTAGAGAACAAACATATGGACACCAAGTGTGGGAAGCCATGGGGTGGTGGTGGTGGGATGAGTTGGGAGATTGGGATTGACCTGTATACATGTATATGCATAAAATACATAACTAATAATAACCTGCTGTATAAAAAAATAAATCAAATTAAATTTCAAATTTTTAAAAAATAAAATTTAAAAATAAAACAGAAAAATGTTCTTCCCTTCACACAGATGTATTTATAGGAATGAATTATTTCCATGCTTATATCTATAAATACATAAAGGAGGAATACAATCTAACTTGAACCATAAAAGAAAAAAAAAACCTGAACCCACCAGTTATACAGGGGAAAACCCTATCAGGGCACTTGCTCCAGCGGTAAACAATTCTGAAATTGGTCACAGGTGGGGAATCATCTCCCATACAACCAGCAACCCACCCCCACGCAAGGAGCATCCTCATTGCAAAGCTGGGGGACCGTGCTGAGGCATCTGTGAGTAAACGTGAGCTGAGCCCCAGGCCAGCTGCTGCTGAACTGTTCCCACCCTTCCCAGGTAAAACACCTGAATATGTACAAGGGCTTGAAAGCCTAGAGGAAGGGCCACGGAGCCACACCAGCGACAGCACGCAGGCCAACGTGGTGCCTGCAGGCCAGCCAGGGTGGTCCTGGCCCCGGGCGCTCTTCCGGAAGCTTTCCATTGCCCTGCCTGAGATACCCCTCCTGTCCCGGCACCCACTGCTTTTTTCCTTCCTCACCTCTGTCCGGAGAGAAATTCCAGCGGAAGGTATGGGTGACACATCCTCTTCTTTACAGGTGGCAGCCTGGCAAACCCTGCAGAAAGGCCAGCAGAGCCCCACTCACACCGGGCCACCAACAAAGCTGTGGCCCCTCACTCCCTCCCACCAGCAGAGCCCCGAGACTGCTGACGGGGCAGAGAATATGGAGTCAGGCACAGCTTCAGGGGCTATTGCTGCCTGGAGCGCTGTTTATATTGACCTCAAACAGGCACACCTGGGGAGGGCTGGCCGGCAGGGTAAGGCTGCCCAGGTCAGCTAATCCACAACCCTCAGGGAATCACATTGTTGAAAACGGACCTCGCTAAGGCAGAATAGAAGCCAAGGAAGAAAAGGACACAATGCCATTTGCAGCACCGTAGATGAGTCTAGAGGTAATCACGTGACTTGTAGTAAGTCAGAAAGTGAAAGACACATATCGTATCCTATCACTTATAGGTGTTACCTAAGAATGGATACCAGGGCAGATATTTCCACGGAGAAGGGCCATCGCAGATTCATCAAACAAACTTATGGTTCACCAATGGAAAGGTGTGAGGATTGGTTTCATTACGATATTGGGGTTAACAGACATATACAAACACAGGTGACACATATAATCACCAAAGACCTACGGAATACCAAGAGAAGACTACTCAACATTCTGTTATAACGTACATGGGAAAAGAATCCCAGGAAGAACAGACATCTGTATATGTGTAAAAGAACCCCATCTTCCACACCTACAACAAGCCAAACATTGTAATCAAACTTGCTGTAATAAAAAATAAAAAATTAAATTAAAAACACGAACAAGAAGTAGTGAGACAAACTTGAGGGGCTTTCTCCTGGCACATTCCATTCTAAATTCCAATCTAGAACACGACTTCCATTGAGGCTTTGTTGCCCTAGTCACCAGATTTGGTAAGGGAGAACTGCTGCCACCTTGTGGCCGTTTCGCACAACAGCAGATTTAATCCCAGCGCTGATGGTCAGTTGATATTCAAAATCATTGCAGGCCTGTAAATGACACCTGCCCTGAAAACCAATCCTGGGGTCACATATCGACCAAAAAATTCAAAGGACGTCCATATTTCAAAACGACCGTTTCAAAAGGCATATTTTACGCACATTAGTGTTCTGCTTCTTTTTCTTTCTTTCCTTTTTTTGTTAAAAATACGGGAATGGAAAAAGGCATCCCTCAGAATGGGCGAAAATCATTGCAAACGAATCAATGGACAAAGGTTTAATCTCCAATATATATAAAGAGCTCATGCAGCTTAATATTAACAAAACAAACAACCCAATACAAAAAATGGGCAGAAGATCTAAAGAGATGTTTCTTCCAAGAAGACACAGAGATGGCCAACACGCACATGAAAAGCTGCTCAACAGCACTAATTATTAGAGAAATGCAAATCAAAACTACAATGAGGTATCACCTCACACCTATTAGAATCGGCATCATCAGAAAATCTACAAACATCCAATTCCGGGGAGTGTGTGGACAAAAGGAGCCCTCTTCCACTATTGGTGGGAATGTAAATTGATACAGTCACTATGGAGAACGGTATGGAGTTTCCTTAAAAAAACTAGAAATAGAATTACCATCTGATCCAGCAATCCCACTTTTGGGCATATACCCAGAGAAAACCATAAATCAAAAAGGCACATTCACCACAATGTTCATGGCAGCACTATTTACAATAGCCAGGTAATGGAAGCAACGTAAATGCCCACAGACAGATGAATGGATAAAGATGTGGTACATATATAAAATGGAATATTACTCAGCCATAAGAAGGAATGAAACTGGGTCATTTGTAGAGACATCGATGGATCTAGAGACTGTCATACAGAATGAAGTAAGTCAGAAAGAGGAAAACAAATATTGTATATTAATGCATATATGAGGAACCTAAAAAATGGTACAGATGAACTGGTTTGCAGGGAAGAAACAGAGACACAGAGGTAGAGAACAAACATATGGACACCAAGTGTGGGAAGCCATGGGGTGTTGGTGGTGGGATGAGTTGGGAGGTTGGGATTGACCTGTATACATGTATATGCGTAAAATACATAACTAATAATAACCTGCTGTATAAAAGAATAAATCAAATTAAATTTCAAATTTTTAAAAAATAAAATTTAAAAATAAAACAGAAAAATATTCTTCCCTTCACACAGATGTATTTATAGGAATGAATTATTTCCATGCTTATATCTATAAATACATAAAGGAGGAATACAATCTAACTTGAACCATAAAAGAAAAAAAAAACCTGAACCCACCAGTTATACAGAGGAAAACCCTATCAGGGCACTTGCTCCAGCGGTAAACAATTCTGAAATTGGTCAGAGGTGGGGAATCATCTCCCATACAACCAGCAACCCACCCCCCACGCCAGGAGCATCCTCATTGCAAAGCTGGGGGACCGTGCTGAGGCATCTGTGAGTAAACGTGAGCTGAGCCCCAGGACAGCTGCTGCTGAACTGTTCCCACCCTTCCCAGGTAAAACACCTGAATATGTACAAGGGCTTGAAAGCCTAGAGGAAGGGCCACGGAGCCACACCAGCGACAGCACGCAGGCCAACTTGGTGCCTGCAGGCCAGCCAGGGTGGTCCTGGCCCCGGGCGCTCTTCCGGAAGCTTTCCATTGCCCTGCCTGAGATACCCCTCCTGTCCCGGCCCCCACTGCTTTTTTCCTTCCTCACCTCTGTCCGGAGAGAAATTCCAGCGGAAGGTATGGGTGACACATCCTCTTCTTTACAGGTGGCAGCCTGGCAACCCCTGCAGAAAGGCCAGCAGAGCCCCACTCACACCGGGCCACCAACAAAGCTGTGGCCCCTCACTCCCTCCGACCAGCAGAGCCCCGAGACTGCTGACGGGGCAGAGAATATGGAGTCAGGCACAGCTTCAGGGGCTATTGCTGCCTGGAGCGCTGTTTATATTGACCTCAAACAGGCACACCTGGGGAGGGCCGGCCGGCAGGGAAAGGCTGCCCAGGTCAGCTAATCCACAACCCTCAGGGAATCACATTGTTGAAAACGGACCTCGCTAAGGCAGAATAGAAGGCAAGGAAGAAAAGGACACAATGCCACTTGCAGCACCGTAGATGAGTCTAGAGGTAATCACGTGACTTGTAGTAAGTCAGAAAGTGAAAGACACATATCGTATCATATCACTTATAGGTGTTACCTAAGAATGGATACCAGGGCAGATATTTCCACGGAGAAGGGCCATCACAGATTCATCAAACAAACTTATGGTTCACCAATGGAAAGGTGTGAGGATTGGTTTCATTACGATATTGGGGTTAACAGACATATACAAACACAGGTGACACATATAATCACAAAAGACCTACGGAATACCAAGAGAAGACTACTCAACCTTCTGTTATAACGTACATGGGAAAAGAATCCCAGGAAGAACAGACATCTGTATATGTCTAAAAGAACCCCATCTTCCACACCTACAACAAGCCAAACATTGTAATCAAACTTGCTGTAATAAAAAATAAAAAATTAAATTAAAAACACAAACAAGAAGTAGTGAGACAAACTTGAGGGGCTTTCTCCTGGCACATTCCATTCTAAAGTCCAATCTAGAACACGACTTCCATTGAGGCTCTGTTGCCCTAGTCACCAGATTTGGTAAGGGAGAACTGCTGCCACCTTGTGGCCGTTTCGCACAACAGCAGCTTTAATCCCAGCGCTGATGGTCAGTTGATATTCAAAATCATTGCAGGCCTGTAAATGACACCTGCCCTGAAAACAAATCCTGGGGTCACATATCGACCAAAAAATTCAAAGGACGTCCATATTTCAAAACGACCGTTTCAAAAGGCATATTTTACGCACATTAGTGTTCTGCTTCTTTTTCTTTCTTTCCTTTTTTTGTTAAAAATACGGGAATGGAAAAAGGCATCCCTCAGAATGGGCGAAAATCGTTGCAAACGAATCAATGGACAAAGGTTTAATCTCCAATATATATAAACAGCTCATGCAGCTTAATATTAACAAAACAAACAACCCAATACAAAAAATGG
The DNA here is from genome assembly GCF_964341445.2 of Mesoplodon mirus. Taxonomy (NCBI): domain Eukaryota; kingdom Metazoa; phylum Chordata; class Mammalia; order Artiodactyla; family Ziphiidae; genus Mesoplodon; species Mesoplodon mirus. Next base: position 5,753,801 of record NW_028295814.1, on the reverse strand, counting down.
GCAGAAGATCTAAAGAGATGTTTCTTCCAAGAAGCCACAGAGATGGCCAAGACGCACATGAAAAGCTGCTCAACAGCACTAATTATTAGAGAAATGCAAATCAAAACTACAATGAGGTATCACCTCACACCTGTTAGAATCGGCATCATCAGAAAATCTACAAACAACCAATTCTGGGGAGGGTGTGGACAAAAGGAGCCCTCTTCCACTATTGGTGGGAATGTAAATTGATACAGTCACTATGGAGAACGGTATGGAGTTTCCTTAAAAAAACTAGAAATAGAATTACCATCTGATCCAGCAATCCCACTTCTGGGCATATACCCAGAGAAAACCATAAATCAAAAAGGCACATTCACCACAATGTTCATGGCAGCACTATTTACAATAGCCAGGTAATGGAAGCAACGTAAATGCCCACAGACAGATGAATGGATAAAGATGTGGTACATATATAAAATGGAATATTACTCAGCCATAAAAAGGAATGAAACTGGGTCATTTGTAGAGACATCGATGGATCTAGAGACTGTCATACAGAATGAAGTAAGTCAGAAAGAGGAAAACAAATATTGTATATTAATGCATATATGTGGAACCTAAAAAATGGTACAGATGAACTGGTTTGCAGGGAAGAAACAGAGACACAGAGGTAGAGAACAAACATATGGACACCAAGTGTGGGAAGCCATGGGGTGGTGGTGGTGGGATGAGTTGGGAGATTGGGATTGACCTGTATACATGTATATGCATAAAATACATAACTAATAATAACCTGGTGTATAAAATTAAATCAAATTAAATTTCAAATTTTTAAAAAATAAAATTTAAAAATAAAACAGAAAAATGTTCTTCCCTTCACACAGATGTATTTATAGGAATGAATTATTTCCATGCTTATATCTATAAATACATAAAGGAGGAATACAATCTAACTTGAACCATAAAAGAAAAAAAAAACCTGAACCCACCAGTTATACAGAGGAAAACCCTATCAGGGCACTTGCTCCAGCGGTAAACAATTCTGAAATTGGTCAGAAGTGGGGAATCATCTCCCATACAACCAGCAACCCACCCCCCACGCAAGGAGCATCCTCATTGCAAAGCTGGGGGACCGTGCTGAGGCATCTGTGAGTAAACGTGAGCTGAGCCCCAGGCCAGCTGCTGCTGAACTGTTCCCACCCTTCCCAGGTAAAACCCCTGAATATGTACAAGGGCTTGAAAGCCTAGAGGAAGGGCCACGGAGCCACACCAGTGACAGCAGGCAGGCCAACTTGGTGCCTGCAGGCCAGCCAGGGTGGTTCTGGCCCCGGGCGCTCTTCCGGAAGCTTTCCATTGCCCTGCCTGAGATACCCCTCCTGTCCCGGCCCCCACTGCTTTTTTCCTTCCTCACCTCTGTCCGGAGAGAAATTCCAGCGGAAGGTATGGGTGACACATCCTCTTCTTTACAGGTGGCAGCCTGGCAACCCCTGCAGAAAGGCCAGCAGAGCCCCACTCACACCGGGCCACCAACAAAGCTGTGGCCCCTCACTCCCTCCCACCAGCAGAGCCCCGAGACTGCTGACGGGGCAGAGAATATGGAGTCAGGCACAGCTTCAGGGGCTATTGCTGCCTGGAGCGCTGTTTATATTGACCTCAAACAGGCACACCTGGGGAGGGCCGGCCGGCAGGGTAAGGCTGCCCAGGTCAGCTAATCCACAACCCTCAGGGAATCACATTGTTGAAAACGGACCTCGCTAAGGCAGAAAAGAAGGCAAAGAAGAAAAGGACACAATGCCATTTGCAGCACCGTAGATGAGTCTAGAGGTAATCACGTGACTTGTAGTAAGTCAGAAAGTGAAAGACACATATCGTATCATATCACTTATAGGTGTTACCTAAGAATGGATACCAGGGCAGATATTTCCACGGAGAAGGGCCATCACAGATTCATCAAACAAACTTATGGTTCACCAATGGAAAGGTGTGAGGATTGGTTTCATTACGATATTGGGGTTAACAGACATATACAAACACAGGTGACACATATAATCACCAAAGACCTACGGAATACCAAGAGAAGACTACTCAACATTCTGTTATAACGTACATGGGAAAAGGATCCCAGGAAGAACAGACATCTGTATATGTGTAAAAGAACCCCATCTTCCACATCTACAACAAGCCAAACATTGTAATCAAACTTGCTGTAATAAAAAATAAAAAATTAAATTAAAAACACGAACAAGAAGTAGTGAGACAAACTTGAGGGGCTTTCTCCTGGCACATTCCATTCTAAATTCCAATCTAGAACAGGACTTCCATTGAGGCTCTGTTGCCCTAGTCACCAGATTTGGTAAGGGAGAACTGCTGCCACCTTGTGGCCGTTTCGCATAACAGCAGCTTTAATCCCAGCGCTGATGGTCAGTTGATATTCAAAATCATTGCAGGCCTGTAAATGACACCTGCCCTGAAAACAAATCCTGGGGTCACATATCGACCAAAAAATTCAAAGGACGTCCATATTTCAAAACGACCGTTTCAAAAGGCATATTTTACGCACATTAGTGTTCTGCTGCTTTTCCTTTCTTTCCTTTTTTTGTTAAAAATACGGGAATGGAAAAAGGCATCCCTCAGAATGGGCGAAAATCGTTGCAAACGAATCAATGGACAAAGGTTTAATCTCCAATATATATAAAGAGCTCATGCAGCTTAATATTAACAAAACAAACAACCCAATACAAAAAATGGGCAGAAGATCTAAAGAGATGTTTCTTCCAAGAAGACACAGAGATGGCCAAGACGCACATGAAAAGCTGCTCAACAGCACTAATTATTACAGAAATGCAAATCAAAACTACAATGAGGTATCACCTCACACCTGTTAGAATCGGCATCATCAGAAAATCTACAAACAACCAATTCTGGGGAGGGTGTGGACAAAAGGAGCCCTCTTCCACTATTGGTGGGAATGTAAATTGATACAGTCACTATGGAGAACGGTATGGAGTTTCCTTAAAAAAACTAGAAATAGAATTACCATCTGATCCAGCAATCCCACTTCTGGGCATATACCCAGAGAAAACCATAAATCTAAAAGGCACATTCACCACAATGTTCATGGCAGCACTATTTACAATAGCCAGGTAATGGAAGCAACGTAAATGCCCACAGACAGATGAATGGATAAAGATGTGGTACATATATAAAATGGAATATTACTCAGCCATAAGAAGGAATGCAACTGGGTCATTTGTAGAGACATCGATGGATCTAGAGACTGTCATACAGAATGAAGTAAGTCAGAAAGAGGAAAACAAATATTGTATATTAATGCATATATGTGGAACCTAAAAAATGGTACAGATGAACTGGTTTGCAGGGAAGAAACAGAGACACAGAGGTAGAGAACAAACATATGGACACCAAGTGTGGGAAGCCATGGGGTGGTGGTGGTGGGATGAGTTGGGAGATTGGGATTGACCTGTATACATGTATATGCATAAAATACATAACTAATAATAACCTGGTGTATAAAAAAATAAATCAAATTAAATTTCAAATTTTTAAAAAATAAAACTTAAAAATAAAACAGAAAAAAGTTCTTCCCTTCACACAGATGTATTTATAGGAATGAATTATTTCCATGCTTATATCTATAAATACATAAAGGAGGAATACAATCTAACTTGAACCATAAAAGAAAAAAAAAAAACCTGAACCCACCAGTTATACAGAGGAAAACCCTATCAGGGCACTTGCTCCAGCGGTAAACAATTCTGAAATTGGTCAGAGGTGGGGAATCATCTCCCATACAACCAGCAACCCACCCCCCACGCAAGGAGCATCCTCATTGCAAAGCTGGGGGACCGTGCCGAGTCTTCTGTGAGTAAACGTGAGCTGAGCCCCAGGCCAGCTGCTGCTGAACTGTTCCCACCCTTCCCAGGTAAAACACCTGAATATGTACAAGGGCTTGAAAGCCTAGAGGAAGGGCCGTGGAGCCACACCAGCGACAGCACGCAGGCCAACTTGGTGCCTGCAGGCCAGCCAGGGTGGTCCTGGCCCCGGGCGCTCTTCCGGAAGCTTTCCATTGCCCTGCCTGAGATACCCCTCCTGTCCTGGCCCCCACTGCTTTTTTCCTTCCTCACCTCTGTCCGGAGAGAAATTCCAGCGGAAGGTATGGGTGACACATCCTCTTCTTTACAGGTGGCAGCCTGGCAACCCCTGCAGAAAGGCCAGCAGAGCCCCACTCACACCGGGCCACCAACAAAGCTGTGGCCCCTCACTCCCTCCCACCAGCAGAGCCCCGAGACTGCTGACGGGGCAGAGAATATGGAGTCAGGCACAGCTTCAGGGGCTATTGCTGCCTGGAGCGCTGTTTATATTGACCTCAAACAGGCACACCTGGGGAGGGCCGGCCGGCAGGGTAAGGCTGCCCAGGTCAGCTAATCCACAACCCTCAGGGAATCCCATTGTTGAAAACGGACCTCGCTAAGGCAGAATAGAAGCCAAGGAAGAAAAGGACACAATGCCATTTGCAGCACCGTAGATGAGTCTAGAGGAAATCACGTGACTTGTAGTAAGTCAGAAAGTGAAAGACACATATCGTATCATATCACTTATAGGTGTTACCTAAGAATGGATACCAGGGCAGATATTTCCACGGAGAAGGGCCATCACAGATTCATCAAACAAACTTATGGTTCACCAATGGAAAGGTGTGAGGATTGGTTTCATTACGATATTGGGGTTAACAGACATATACAAACACAGGTGACACATATAATCACCAAAGACCTACGGAATACCAAGAGAAGACTACTCAACCTTCTGTCATAACGTACATGGGAAAAGGATCCCAGGAAGAACAGACATCTGTATATGTGTAAAAGAACCCCATCTTCCACACTTACAACAAGCCAAACATTGTAATCAAACTTGCTGTAATAAAAAATAAAAAATTAAATTAAAAACACGAACAAGAAGTAGTGAGGCAAACTTGAGGGTCTTTCTCCTGGCACATTCCATTCTAAATTCCAATCTAGAACACGACTTCCATTGAGGCTCTGTTGCCCTAGTCACCAGATTTGGTAAGGGAGAACTGCTGCCACCTTGTGGCCGTTTCGCACAACAGCAGCTTTAATCCCAGCGCTGATGGTCAGTTGATATTCAAAATCATTGCAGGCCTGTAAATGACACCTGCCCTGAAAACAAATCCTGGGGTCACATATCGACCAAAAAATTCAAAGGACGTCCATATTTCAAAACGACCGTTTCAAAAGGCATATTTTACGCACATTAGTGTTCTGCTGCTTTTCCTTTCTTTCCTTTTTTTGTTAAAAATACGGGAATGGAAAAAGGCATCCCTCAGAATGGGCGAAAATCGTTGCAAACGAATCAATGGACAAAGGTTTAATCTCCAATATATATAAAGAGCTCATGCAGCTTAATATTAACAAAACAAACAACCCAATACAAAAAATGGGCAGAAGATCTAAAGAGATGTTTCTTCCAAGAAGACACAGAGATGGCCAAGACGCACATGAAAAGCTGCTCAACAGCACTAATTATTACAGAAATGCAAATCAAAACTACAATGAGGTATCACCTCACACCTGTTAGAATCGGCATCATCAGAAAATCTACAAACAACCAATTCTGGGGAGGGTGTGGACAAAAGGAGCCCTCTTCCACTATTGGTGGGAATGTAAATTGATACAGTCACTATGGAGAACAGTATGGAGTTTCCTTAAAAAAACTAGAAATAGAATTACCATCTGATCCAGCAATCCCACTTCTGGGCATATACCCAGAGAAAACCATAAATCTAAAAGGCACATTCACCACAATGTTCATGGCAGCACTATTTACAATAGCCAGGTAATGGAAGCAACGTAAATGCCCACAGACAGATGAATGGATAAAGATGTGGTACATATATAAAATGGAATATTACTCAGCCATAAGAAGGAATGCAACTGGGTCATTTGTAGAGACATCGATGGATCTAGAGACTGTCATACAGAATGAAGTAAGTCAGAAAGAGGAAAACAAATATTGTATATTAATGCATATATGTGGAACCTAAAAAATGGTACAGATGAACTGGTTTGCAGGGAAGAAACAGAGACACAGAGGTAGAGAACAAACATATGGACACCAAGTGTGGGAAGCCATGGGGTGGTGGTGGTGGGATGAGTTGGGAGATTGGGATTGACCTGTATACATGTATATGCATAAAATACATAACTAATAATAACCTGGTGTATAAAAAAATAAATCAAATTAAATTTCAAAATTTTAAAAAATAAAACTTAAAAATAAAACAGAAAAAAGTTCTTCCCTTCACACAGATGTATTTATAGGAATGAATTATTTCCATGCTTATATCTATAAATACATAAAGGAGGAATACAATCTAACTTGAACCATAAAAGAAAAAAAAAAAAACCTGAACCCACCAGTTATACAGAGGAAAACCCTATCAGGGCACTTGCTCCAGCGGTAAACAATTCTGAAATTGGTCAGAGGTGGGGAATCATCTCCCATACAACCAGCAACCCACCCCCCACGCCAGGAGCATCCTCATTGCAAAGCTGGGGGACCGTGCCGAGGCATCTGTGAGTAAACGTGAGCTGAGCCCCAGGCCAGCTGCTGCTGAACTGTTCCCACCCTTCCCAGGTAAAACACCTGAATATGTACAAGGGCTTGAAAGCCTAGAGGAAGGGCCGTGGAGCCACACCAGCGACAGCACGCAGGCCAACTTGGTGCCTGCAGGCCAGCCAGGGTGGTCCTGGCCCCGGGCGCTCTTCCGGAAGCTTTCCATTGCCCTGCCTGAGATACCCCTCCTGTCCCGGCCCCCACTGCTTTTTTCCTTCCTCACCTCTGTCCGGAGAGAAATTCCAGCGGAAGGTATGGGTGACACATCCTCTTCTTTACAGGTGGCAGCCTGGCAACCCCTGCAGAAAGGCCAGCAGAGCCCCACTCACACCGGGCCACCAACAAAGCTGTGGCCCCTCACTCCCTCCCACCAGCAGAGCCCCGAGACTGCTGACGGGGCAGAGAATATGGAGTCAGGCACAGCTTCAGGGGCTATTGCTGCCTGGAGCGCTGTTTATATTGACCTCAAACAGGCACACCTGGGGAGGGCCGGCCGGCAGGGTAAGGCTGCCCAGGTCAGCTAATCCACAACCCTCAGGGAATCCCATTGTTGAAAACGGACCTCGCTAAGGCAGAATAGAAGCCAAGGAAGAAAAGGACACAATGCCATTTGCAGCACCGTAGATGAGTCTAGAGGAAATCACGTGACTTGTAGTAAGTCAGAAAGTGAAAGACACATATCGTATCATATCACTTATAGGTGTTACCTAAGAATGGATACCAGGGCAGATATTTCCACGGAGAAGGGCCATCACAGATTCATCAAACAAACTTATGGTTCACCAATGGAAAGGTGTGAGGATTGGTTTCATTACGATATTGGGGTTAACAGACATATACAAACACAGGTGACACATATAATCACCAAAGACCTACGGAATACCAAGAGAAGACTACTCAACCTTCTGTCATAACGTACATGGGAAAAGGATCCCAGGAAGAACAGACATCTGTATATGTGTAAAAGAACCCCATCTTCCACACCTACAACAAGCCAAACATTGTAATCAAACTTGCTGTAATAAAAAATAAAAAATTAAATTAAAAACACGAACAAGAAGTAGTGAGGCAAACTTGAGGGGCTTTTTCCTGGCACATTCCATTCTAAATTCCAATCTAGAACACGACTTCCATTGAGGCTCTGTTGCCCTAGTCACCAGATTTGGTAAGGGAGAACTGCTGCCACCTTGTGGCCGTTTCGCACAACAGCAGCTTTAATCCCAGCGCTGATGGTCAGTTGATATTCAAAATCATTGCAGGCCTGTAAATGACACCTGCCCTGAAAACAAATCCTGGGGTCACATATCGACCAAAAAATTCAAAGGACGTCCATATTTCAAAACGACCGTTTCAAAAGGCATATTTTACGCACATTAGTGTTCTGCTGCTTTTCCTTTCTTTCCTTTTTTTGTTAAAAATACGGGAATGGAAAAAGGCATCCCTCAGAATGGGCGAAAATCGTTGCAAACGAATCAATGGACAAAGGTTTAATCTTCAATATATATAAAGAGCTCATGCAGCTTAATATTAACAAAACAAACAACCCAATACAAAAAATGGGCAGAAGATCTAAAGAGATGTTTCTTCCAAGAAGACACAGAGATGGCCAAGACGCACATGAAAAGCTGCTCAACAGCACTAATTATTACAGAAATGCAAATCAAAACTACAATGAGGTATCACCTCACACCTGTTAGAATCGGCATCATCAGAAAATCTACAAACAACCAATTCTGGGGAGGGTGTGGACAAAAGGAGCCCTCTTCCACTATTGGTGGGAATGTAAATTGATACAGTCACTATGGAGAACGGTATGGAGTTTCCTTAAAAAAACTAGAAATAGAATTACCATCTGATCCAGCAATCCCACTTCTGGGCATATACCCAGAGAAAACCATAAATCTAAAAGGCACATTCACCACAATGTTCATGGCAGCACTATTTACAATAGCCAGGTAATGGAAGCAACGTAAATGCCCACAGACAGATGAATGGATAAAGATGTGGTACATATATAAAATGGAATATTACTCAGCCATAAGAAGGAATGCAACTGGGTCATTTGTAGAGACATCGATGGATCTAGAGACTGTCATACAGAATGAAGTAAGTCAGAAAGAGGAAAACAAATATTGTATATTAATGCATATATGTGGAACCTAAAAAATGGTACAGATGAACTGGTTTGCAGGGAAGAAACAGAGACACAGAGGTAGAGAACAAACATATGGACACCAAGTGTGGGAAGCCATGGGGTGGTGGTGGTGGGATGAGTTGGGAGATTGGGATTGACCTGTATACATGTATATGCATAAAATACATAACTAATAATAACCTGGTGTATAAAAAAATAAATCAAATTAAATTTCAAATTTTTAAAAAATAAAACTTAAAAATAAAACAGAAAAAAGTTCTTCCCTTCACACAGATGTATTTATAGGAATGAATTATTTCCATGCTTATATCTATAAATACATAAAGGAGGAATACAATCTAACTTGAACCATAAAAGAAAAAAAAAAAAAACCTGAACCCACCAGTTATACAGAGGAAAACCCTATCAGGGCACTTGCTCCAGCGGTAAACAATTCTGAAATTGGTCAGAGGTGGGGAATCATCTCCCATACAACCAGCAACCCACCCCCCACGCCAGGAGCATCCTCATTGCAAAGCTGGGGGACCGTGCCGAGGCATCTGTGAGTAAACGTGAGCTGAGCCCCAGGCCAGCTGCTGCTGAACTGTTCCCACCCTTCCCAGGTAAAACACCTGAATATGTACAAGGGCTTGAAAGCCTAGAGGAAGGGCCGTGGAGCCACACCAGCGACAGCACGCAGGCCAACTTGGTGCCTGCAGGCCAGCCAGGGTGGTCCTGGCCCCGGGCGCTCTTCCGGAAGCTTTCCATTGCCCTGCCTGAGATACCCCTCCTGTCCCGGCCCCCACTGCTTTTTTCCTTCCTCACCTCTGTCCGGAGAGAAATTCCAGCGGAAGGTATGGGTGACACATCCTCTTCTTTACAGGTGGCAGCCTGGCAACCCCTGCAGAAAGGCCAGCAGAGCCCCACTCACAACGGGCCACCAACAAAGCTGTGGCCCCTCACTCCCTCCCACCAGCAGAGCCCCGAGACTGCTGACGGGGCAGAGAATATGGAGTCACGCACAGCTTCAGGGGCTATTGCTGCCTGGAGCGCTGTTTATATTGACCTCAAACAGGCACACCTGGGGAGGGCCGGCCGGCAGGGTAAGGCTGCCCAGGTCAGCTAATCCACAACCCTCAGGGAATCCCATTGTTGAAAACGGACCTCGCTAAGGCAGAATAGAAGCCAAGGAAGAAAAGGACACAATGCCATTTGCAGCACCGTAGATGAGTCTAGAGGAAATCACGTGACTTGTAGTAAGTCAGAAAGTGAAAGACACATATCGTATCATATCACTTATAGGTGTTACCTAAGAATGGATACCAGGGCAGATATTTCCACGGAGAAGGGCCATCACAGATTCATCAAACAAACTTATGGTTCACCAATGGAAAGGTGTGAGGATTGGTTTCATTACGATATTGGGGTTAACAGACATATACAAACACAGGTGACACATATAATCACCAAAGACCTACGAAATACCAAGAGAAGACTACTCAACCTTCTGTCATAACGTACATGGGAAAAGGATCCCAGGAAGAACAGACATCTGTATATGTGTAAAAGAACCCCATCTTCCACACCTACAACAAGCCAAACATTGTAATCAAACTTGCTGTAATAAAAAATAAAAAATTAAATTAAAAACACGAACAAGAAGTAGTGAGGCAAACTTGAGGGGCTTTCTCCTGGCACATTCCATTCTAATTTCCAATCAAGAACACGACTTCCATTGAGGCTCTGTTGCCCTAGTCACCAGATTTGGTAAGGGAGAACTGCTGCCACCTTGTGGCCGTTTCGCACAACAGCAGCTTTAATCCCAGCGCTGATGGTCAGTTGATATTCAAAATCATTGCAGGCCTGTAAATGACACCTGCCCTGAAAACAAATCCTGGGGTCACATATCGACCAAAAAATTCAAAGGACGTCCATATTTCAAAACGACCGTTTCAAAAGGCATATTTTACGCACATTAGTGTTCTGCTTCTTTTTCTTTCTTTCCTTTTTTTGTTAAAAATACGGGAATGGAAAAAGGCATCCCTCAGAATGGGCGAAAATCGTTGCAAACGAATCAATGGACAAAGGTTTAATCTCCAATATATATAAACAGCTCATGCAGCTTAATATTAACAAAACAAACAACCCAATACAAAAAATGGGCAGAAGATCTAAAGAGATGTTTCTTCCAAGAAGCCACAGAGATGGCCAAGACGCACATGAAAAGCTGCTCAACAGCACTAATTATTAGAGAAATGCAAATCAAAACTACAATGAGGTATCACCTCACACCTGTTAGAATCGGCATCATCAGAAAATCTACAAACAACCAATTCTGGGGAGGGTGTGGACAAAAGGAGCCCTCTTCCACTATTGGTGGGAATGTAAATTGATACAGTCACTATGGAGAACGGTATGGAGTTTCCTTAAAAAAACTAGAAATAGAATTACCATCTGATCCAGCAATCCCACTTCTGGGCATATACCCAGAGAAAACCATAAATCAAAAAGGCACATTCACCACAATGTTCATGGCAGCACTATTTACAATAGCCAGGTAATGGAAGCAACGTAAATGCCCACAGACAGATGAATGGATAAAGATGTGGTACATATATAAAATGGAATATTACTCAGCCATAAAAAGGAATGAAACTGGGTCATTTGTAGAGACATCGATGGATCTAGAGACTGTCATACAGAATGAAGTAAGTCAGAAAGAGGAAAACAAATATTGTATATTAATGCATATATGTGGAACCTAAAAAATGGTACAGATGAACTGGTTTGCAGGGAAGAAACAGAGACACAGAGGTAGAGAACAAACATATGGACACCAAGTGTGGGAAGCCATGGGGTGGTGGTGGTGGGATGAGTTGGGAGATTGGGATTGACCTGTATACATGTATATGCATAAAATACATAACTAATAATAACCTGGTGTATAAAATTAAATCAAATTAAATTTCAAATTTTTAAAAAATAAAATTTAAAAATAAAACAGAAAAATGTTCTTCCCTTCACACAGATGTATTTATAGGAATGAATTATTTCCATGCTTATATCTATAAATACATAAAGGAGGAATACAATCTAACTTGAACCATAAAAGAAAAAAAAAACCTGAACCCACCAGTTATACAGAGGAAAACCCTATCAGGGCACTTGCTCCAGCGGTAAACAATTCTGAAATTGGTCAGAAGTGGGGAATCATCTCCCATACAACCAGCAACCCACCCCCCACGCAAGGAGCATCCTCATTGCAAAGCTGGGGGACCGTGCTGAGGCATCTGTGAGTAAACGTGAGCTGAGCCCCAGGCCAGCTGCTGCTGAACTGTTCCCACCCTTCCCAGGTAAAACCCCTGAATATGTACAAGGGCTTGAAAGCCTAGAGGAAGGGCCACGGAGCCACACCAGTGACAGCAGGCAGGCCAACTTGGTGCCTGCAGGCCAGCCAGGGTGGTTCTGGCCCCGGGCGCTCTTCCGGAAGCTTTCCATTGCCCTGCCTGAGATACCCCTCCTGTCCCGGCCCCCACTGCTTTTTTCCTTCCTCACCTCTGTCCGGAGAGAAATTCCAGCGGAAGGTATGGGTGACACATCCTCTTCTTTACAGGTGGCAGCCTGGCAACCCCTGCAGAAAGGCCAGCAGAGCCCCACTCACACCGGGCCACCAACAAAGCTGTGGCCCCTCACTCCCTCCCACCAGCAGAGCCCCGAGACTGCTGACGGGGCAGAGAATATGGAGTCAGGCACAGCTTCAGGGGCTATTGCTGCCTGGAGCGCTGTTTATATTGACCTCAAACAGGCACACCTGGGGAGGGCCGGCCGGCAGGGTAAGGCTGCCCAGGTCAGCTAATCCACAACCCTCAGGGAATCACATTGTTGAAAACGGACCTCGCTAAGGCAGAAAAGAAGGCAAAGAAGAAAAGGACACAATGCCATTTGCAGCACCGTAGATGAGTCTAGAGGTAATCACGTGACTTGTAGTAAGTCAGAAAGTGAAAGACACATATCGTATCATATCACTTATAGGTGTTACCTAAGAATGGATACCAGGGCAGATATTTCCACGGAGAAGGGCCATCACAGATTCATCAAACAAACTTATGGTTCACCAATGGAAAGGTGTGAGGATTGGTTTCATTACGATATTGGGGTTAACAGACATATACAAACACAGGTGACACATATAATCACCAAAGACCTACGGAATACCAAGAGAAGACTACTCAACATTCTGTTATAACGTACATGGGAAAAGGATCCCAGGAAGAACAGACATCTGTATATGTGTAAAAGAACCCCATCTTCCACATCTACAACAAGCCAAACATTGTAATCAAACTTGCTGTAATAAAAAATAAAAAATTAAATTAAAAACACGAACAAGAAGTAGTGAGACAAACTTGAGGGGCTTTCTCCTGGCACATTCCATTCTAAATTCCAATCTAGAACAGGACTTCCATTGAGGCTCTGTTGCCCTAGTCACCAGATTTGGTAAGGGAGAACTGCTGCCACCTTGTGGCCGTTTCGCATAACAGCAGCTTTAATCCCAGCGCTGATGGTCAGTTGATATTCAAAATCATTGCAGGCCTGTAAATGACACCTGCCCTGAAAACAAATCCTGGGGTCACATATCGACCAAAAAATTCAAAGGACGTCCATATTTCAAAACGACCGTTTCAAAAGGCATATTTTACGCACATTAGTGTTCTGCTGCTTTTCCTTTCTTTCCTTTTTTTGTTAAAAATACGGGAATGGAAAAAGGCATCCCTCAGAATGGGCGAAAATCGTTGCAAACGAATCAATGGACAAAGGTTTAATCTCCAATATATATAAAGAGCTCATGCAGCTTAATATTAACAAAACAAACAACCCAATACAAAAAATGGGCAGAAGATCTAAAGAGATGTTTCTTCCAAGAAGACACAGAGATGGCCAAGACGCACATGAAAAGCTGCTCAACAGCACTAATTATTACAGAAATGCAAATCAAAACTACAATGAGGTATCACCTCACACCTGTTAGAATCGGCATCATCAGAAAATCTACAAACAACCAATTCTGGGGAGGGTGTGGACAAAAGGAGCCCTCTTCCACTATTGGTGGGAATGTAAATTGATACAGTCACTATGGAGAACGGTATGGAGTTTCCTTAAAAAAACTAGAAATAGAATTACCATCTGATCCAGCAATCCCACTTCTGGGCATATACCCAGAGAAAACCATAAATCTAAAAGGCACATTCACCACAATGTTCATGGCAGCACTATTTACAATAGCCAGGTAATGGAAGCAACGTAAATGCCCACAGACAGATGAATGGATAAAGATGTGGTACATATATAAAATGGAATATTACTCAGCCATAAGAAGGAATGCAACTGGGTCATTTGTAGAGACATCGATGGATCTAGAGACTGTCATACAGAATGAAGTAAGTCAGAAAGAGGAAAACAAATATTGTATATTAATGCATATATGTGGAACCTAAAAAATGGTACAGATGAACTGGTTTGCAGGGAAGAAACAGAGACACAGAGGTAGAGAACAAACATATGGACACCAAGTGTGGGAAGCCATGGGGTGGTGGTGGTGGGATGAGTTGGGAGATTGGGATTGACCTGTATACATGTATATGCATAAAATACATAACTAATAATAACCTGGTGTATAAAAAAATAAATCAAATTAAATTTCAAATTTTTAAAAAATAAAACTTAAAAATAAAACAGAAAAAAGTTCTTCCCTTCACACAGATGTATTTATAGGAATGAATTATTTCCATGCTTATATCTATAAATACATAAAGGAGGAATACAATCTAACTTGAACCATAAAAGAAAAAAAAAAAACCTGAACCCACCAGTTATACAGAGGAAAACCCTATCAGGGCACTTGCTCCAGCGGTAAACAATTCTGAAATTGGTCAGAGGTGGGGAATCATCTCCCATACAACCAGCAACCCACCCCCCACGCAAGGAGCATCCTCATTGCAAAGCTGGGGGACCGTGCCGAGTCTTCTGTGAGTAAACGTGAGCTGAGCCCCAGGCCAGCTGCTGCTGAACTGTTCCCACCCTTCCCAGGTAAAACACCTGAATATGTACAAGGGCTTGAAAGCCTAGAGGAAGGGCCGTGGAGCCACACCAGCGACAGCACGCAGGCCAACTTGGTGCCTGCAGGCCAGCCAGGGTGGTCCTGGCCCCGGGCGCTCTTCCGGAAGCTTTCCATTGCCCTGCCTGAGATACCCCTCCTGTCCTGGCCCCCACTGCTTTTTTCCTTCCTCACCTCTGTCCGGAGAGAAATTCCAGCGGAAGGTATGGGTGACACATCCTCTTCTTTACAGGTGGCAGCCTGGCAACCCCTGCAGAAAGGCCAGCAGAGCCCCACTCACACCGGGCCACCAACAAAGCTGTGGCCCCTCACTCCCTCCCACCAGCAGAGCCCCGAGACTGCTGACGGGGCAGAGAATATGGAGTCAGGCACAGCTTCAGGGGCTATTGCTGCCTGGAGCGCTGTTTATATTGACCTCAAACAGGCACACCTGGGGAGGGCCGGCCGGCAGGGTAAGGCTGCCCAGGTCAGCTAATCCACAACCCTCAGGGAATCCCATTGTTGAAAACGGACCTCGCTAAGGCAGAATAGAAGCCAAGGAAGAAAAGGACACAATGCCATTTGCAGCACCGTAGATGAGTCTAGAGGAAATCACGTGACTTGTAGTAAGTCAGAAAGTGAAAGACACATATCGTATCATATCACTTATAGGTGTTACCTAAGAATGGATACCAGGGCAGATATTTCCACGGAGAAGGGCCATCACAGATTCATCAAACAAACTTATGGTTCACCAATGGAAAGGTGTGAGGATTGGTTTCATTACGATATTGGGGTTAACAGACATATACAAACACAGGTGACACATATAATCACCAAAGACCTACGGAATACCAAGAGAAGACTACTCAACCTTCTGTCATAACGTACATGGGAAAAGGATCCCAGGAAGAACAGACATCTGTATATGTGTAAAAGAACCCCATCTTCCACACTTACAACAAGCCAAACATTGTAATCAAACTTGCTGTAATAAAAAATAAAAAATTAAATTAAAAACACGAACAAGAAGTAGTGAGGCAAACTTGAGGGTCTTTCTCCTGGCACATTCCATTCTAAATTCCAATCTAGAACACGACTTCCATTGAGGCTCTGTTGCCCTAGTCACCAGATTTGGTAAGGGAGAACTGCTGCCACCTTGTGGCCGTTTCGCACAACAGCAGCTTTAATCCCAGCGCTGATGGTCAGTTGATATTCAAAATCATTGCAGGCCTGTAAATGACACCTGCCCTGAAAACAAATCCTGGGGTCACATATCGACCAAAAAATTCAAAGGACGTCCATATTTCAAAACGACCGTTTCAAAAGGCATATTTTACGCACATTAGTGTTCTGCTGCTTTTCCTTTCTTTCCTTTTTTTGTTAAAAATACGGGAATGGAAAAAGGCATCCCTCAGAATGGGCGAAAATCGTTGCAAACGAATCAATGGACAAAGTTTTAATCTCCAATATATATAAAGAGCTCATGCAGCTTAATATTAACAAAACAAACAACCCAATACAAAAAATGGGCAGAAGATCTAAAGAGATGTTTCTTCCAAGAAGACACAGAGATGGCCAAGACGCACATGAAAAGCTGCTCAACAGCACTAATTATTACAGAAATGCAAATCAAAACTACAATGAGGTATCACCTCACACCTGTTAGAATCGGCATCATCAGAAAATCTACAAACAACCAATTCTGGGGAGGGTGTGGACAAAAGGAGCCCTCTTCCACTATTGGTGGGAATGTAAATTGATACAGTCACTATGGAGAACAGTATGGAGTTTCCTTAAAAAAACTAGAAATAGAATTACCATCTGATCCAGCAATCCCACTTCTGGGCATATACCCAGAGAAAACCATAAATCTAAAAGGCACATTCACCACAATGTTCATGGCAGCACTATTTACAATAGCCAGGTAATGGAAGCAACGTAAATGCCCACAGACAGATGAATGGATAAAGATGTGGTACATATATAAAATGGAATATTACTCAGCCATAAGAAGGAATGCAACTGGGTCATTTGTAGAGACATCGATGGATCTAGAGACTGTCATACAGAATGAAGTAAGTCAGAAAGAGGAAAACAAATATTGTATATTAATGCATATATGTGGAACCTAAAAAATGGTACAGATGAACTGGTTTGCAGGGAAGAAACAGAGACACAGAGGTAGAGAACAAACATATGGACACCAAGTGTGGGAAGCCATGGGGTGGTGGTGGTGGGATGAGTTGGGAGATTGGGATTGACCTGTATACATGTATATGCATAAAATACATAACTAATAATAACCTGGTGTATAAAAAAATAAATCAAATTAAATTTCAAAATTTTAAAAAATAAAACTTAAAAATAAAACAGAAAAAAGTTCTTCCCTTCACACAGATGTATTTATAGGAATGAATTATTTCCATGCTTATATCTATAAATACATAAAGGAGGAATACAATCTAACTTGAACCATAAAAGAAAAAAAAAAAAACCTGAACCCACCAGTTATACAGAGGAAAACCCTATCAGGGCACTTGCTCCAGCGGTAAACAATTCTGAAATTGGTCAGAGGTGGGGAATCATCTCCCATACAACCAGCAACCCACCCCCCACGCCAGGAGCATCCTCATTGCAAAGCTGGGGGACCGTGCCGAGGCATCTGTGAGTAAACGTGAGCTGAGCCCCAGGCCAGCTGCTGCTGAACTGTTCCCACCCTTCCCAGGTAAAACACCTGAATATGTACAAGGGCTTGAAAGCCTAGAGGAAGGGCCGTGGAGCCACACCAGCGACAGCACGCAGGCCAACTTGGTGCCTGCAGGCCAGCCAGGGTGGTCCTGGCCCCGGGCGCTCTTCCGGAAGCTTTCCATTGCCCTGCCTGAGATACCCCTCCTGTCCCGGCCCCCACTGCTTTTTTCCTTCCTCACCTCTGTCCGGAGAGAAATTCCAGCGGAAGGTATGGGTGACACATCCTCTTCTTTACAGGTGGCAGCCTGGCAACCCCTGCAGAAAGGCCAGCAGAGCCCCACTCACACCGGGCCACCAACAAAGCTGTGGCCCCTCACTCCCTCCCACCAGCAGAGCCCCGAGACTGCTGACGGGGCAGAGAATATGGAGTCAGGCACAGCTTCAGGGGCTATTGCTGCCTGGAGCGCTGTTTATATTGACCTCAAACAGGCACACCTGGGGAGGGCCGGCCGGCAGGGTAAGGCTGCCCAGGTCAGCTAATCCACAACCCTCAGGGAATCCCATTGTTGAAAACGGACCTCGCTAAGGCAGAATAGAAGCCAAGGAAGAAAAGGACACAATGCCATTTGCAGCACCGTAGATGAGTCTAGAGGAAATCACGTGACTTGTAGTAAGTCAGAAAGTGAAAGACACATATCGTATCATATCACTTATAGGTGTTACCTAAGAATGGATACCAGGGCAGATATTTCCACGGAGAAGGGCCATCACAGATTCATCAAACAAACTTATGGTTCACCAATGGAAAGGTGTGAGGATTGGTTTCATTACGATATTGGGGTTAACAGACATATACAAACACAGGTGACACATATAATCACCAAAGACCTACGGAATACCAAGAGAAGACTACTCAACCTTCTGTCATAACGTACATGGGAAAAGGATCCCAGGAAGAACAGACATCTGTATATGTGTAAAAGAACCCCATCTTCCACACCTACAACAAGCCAAACATTGTAATCAAACTTGCTGTAATAAAAAATAAAAAATTAAATTAAAAACACGAACAAGAAGTAGTGAGGCAAACTTGAGGGGCTTTTTCCTGGCACATTCCATTCTAAATTCCAATCTAGAACACGACTTCCATTGAGGCTCTGTTGCCCTAGTCACCAGATTTGGTAAGGGAGAACTGCTGCCACCTTGTGGCCGTTTCGCACAACAGCAGCTTTAATCCCAGCGCTGATGGTCAGTTGATATTCAAAATCATTGCAGGCCTGTAAATGACACCTGCCCTGAAAACAAATCCTGGGGTCACATATCGACCAAAAAATTCAAAGGACGTCCATATTTCAAAACGACCGTTTCAAAAGGCATATTTTACGCACATTAGTGTTCTGCTGCTTTTCCTTTCTTTCCTTTTTTTGTTAAAAATACGGGAATGGAAAAAGGCATCCCTCAGAATGGGCGAAAATCGTTGCAAACGAATCAATGGACAAAGGTTTAATCTTCAATATATATAAAGAGCTCATGCAGCTTAATATTAACAAAACAAACAACCCAATACAAAAAATGGGCAGAAGATCTAAAGAGATGTTTCTTCCAAGAAGACACAGAGATGGCCAAGACGCACATGAAAAGCTGCTCAACAGCACTAATTATTACAGAAATGCAAATCAAAACTACAATGAGGTATCACCTCACACCTGTTAGAATCGGCATCATCAGAAAATCTACAAACAACCAATTCTGGGGAGGGTGTGGACAAAAGGAGCCCTCTTCCACTATTGGTGGGAATGTAAATTGATACAGTCACTATGGAGAACGGTATGGAGTTTCCTTAAAAAAACTAGAAATAGAATTACCATCTGATCCAGCAATCCCACTTCTGGGCATATACCCAGAGAAAACCATAAATCTAAAAGGCACATTCACCACAATGTTCATGGCAGCACTATTTACAATAGCCAGGTAATGGAAGCAACGTAAATGCCCACAGACAGATGAATGGATAAAGATGTGGTACATATATAAAATGGAATATTACTCAGCCATAAGAAGGAATGCAACTGGGTCATTTGTAGAGACATCGATGGATCTAGAGACTGTCATACAGAATGAAGTAAGTCAGAAAGAGGAAAACAAATATTGTATATTAATGCATATATGTGGAACCTAAAAAATGGTACAGATGAACTGGTTTGCAGGGAAGAAACAGAGACACAGAGGTAGAGAACAAACATATGGACACCAAGTGTGGGAAGCCATGGGGTGGTGGTGGTGGGATGAGTTGGGAGATTGGGATTGACCTGTATACATGTATATGCATAAAATACATAACTAATAATAACCTGGTGTATAAAAAAATAAATCAAATTAAATTTCAAATTTTTAAAAAATAAAACTTAAAAATAAAACAGAAAAAAGTTCTTCCCTTCACACAGATGTATTTATAGGAATGAATTATTTCCATGCTTATATCTATAAATACATAAAGGAGGAATACAATCTAACTTGAACCATAAAAGAAAAAAAAAAAAAACCTGAACCCACCAGTTATACAGAGGAAAACCCTATCAGGGCACTTGCTCCAGCGGTAAACAATTCTGAAATTGGTCAGAGGTGGGGAATCATCTCCCATACAACCAGCAACCCACCCCCCACGCCAGGAGCATCCTCATTGCAAAGCTGGGGGACCGTGCCGAGGCATCTGTGAGTAAACGTGAGCTGAGCCCCAGGCCAGCTGCTGCTGAACTGTTCCCACCCTTCCCAGGTAAAACACCTGAATATGTACAAGGGCTTGAAAGCCTAGAGGAAGGGCCGTGGAGCCACACCAGCGACAGCACGCAGGCCAACTTGGTGCCTGCAGGCCAGCCAGGGTGGTCCTGGCCCCGGGCGCTCTTCCGGAAGCTTTCCATTGCCCTGCCTGAGATACCCCTCCTGTCCCGGCCCCCACTGCTTTTTTCCTTCCTCACCTCTGTCCGGAGAGAAATTCCAGCGGAAGGTATGGGTGACACATCCTCTTCTTTACAGGTGGCAGCCTGGCAACCCCTGCAGAAAGGCCAGCAGAGCCCCACTCACACCGGGCCACCAACAAAGCTGTGGCCCCTCACTCCCTCCCACCAGCAGAGCCCCGAGACTGCTGACGGGGCAGAGAATATGGAGTCACGCACAGCTTCAGGGGCTATTGCTGCCTGGAGCGCTGTTTATATTGACCTCAAACAGGCACACCTGGGGAGGGCCGGCCGGCAGGGTAAGGCTGCCCAGGTCAGCTAATCCACAACCCTCAGGGAATCCCATTGTTGAAAACGGACCTCGCTAAGGCAGAATAGAAGCCAAGGAAGAAAAGGACACAATGCCATTTGCAGCACCGTAGATGAGTCTAGAGGAAATCACGTGACTTGTAGTAAGTCAGAAAGTGAAAGACACATATCGTATCATATCACTTATAGGTGTTACCTAAGAATGGATACCAGGGCAGATATTTCCACGGAGAAGGGCCATCACAGATTCATCAAACAAACTTATGGTTCACCAATGGAAAGGTGTGAGGATTGGTTTCATTACGATATTGGGGTTAACAGACATATACAAACACAGGTGACACATATAATCACCAAAGACCTACGGAATACCAAGAGAAGACTACTCAACCTTCTGTCATAACGTACATGGGAAAAGGATCCCAGGAAGAACAGACATCTGTATATGTGTAAAAGAACCCCATCTTCCACACCTACAACAAGCCAAACATTGTAATCAAACTTGCTGTAATAAAAAATAAAAAATTAAATTAAAAACACGAACAAGAAGTAGTGAGGCAAACTTGAGGGGCTTTCTCCTGGCACATTCCATTCTAAATTCCAATCTAGAACAGGACTTCCATTGAGGCTCTGTTGCCCTAGTCACCAGATTTGGTAAGGGAGAACTGCTGCCACCTTGTGGCCGTTTCGCATAACAGCAGCTTTAATCCCAGCGCTGATGGTCAGTTGATATTCAAAATCATTGCAGGCCTGTAAATGACACCTGCCCTGAAAACAAATCCTGGGGTCACATATCGACCAAAAAATTCAAAGGACGTCCATATTTCAAAACGACCGTTTCAAAAGGCATATTTTACGCACATTAGTGTTCTGCTGCTTTTCCTTTCTTTCCTTTTTTTGTTAAAAATACGGGAATGGAAAAAGGCATCCCTCAGAATGGGCGAAAATCGTTGCAAACGAATCAATGGACAAAGTTTTAATCTCCAATATATATAAAGAGCTCATGCAGCTTAATATTAACAAAACAAACAACCCAATACAAAAAATGGGCAGAAGATCTAAAGAGATGTTTCTTCCAAGAAGACACAGAGATGGCCAAGACGCACATGAAAAGCTGCTCAACAGCACTAATTATTACAGAAATGCAAATCAAAACTACAATGAGGTATCACCTCACACCTGTTAGAATCGGCATCATCAGAAAATCTACAAACAACCAATTCTGGGGAGGGTGTGGACAAAAGGAGCCCTCTTCCACTATTGGTGGGAATGTAAATTGATACAGTCACTATGGAGAACGGTATGGAGTTTCCTTAAAAAAACTAGAAATAGAATTACCATCTGATCCAGCAATCCCACTTCTGGGCATATACCCAGAGAAAACCATAAATCTAAAAGGCACATTCACCACAATGTTCATGGCAGCACTATTTACAATAGCCAGGTAATGGAAGCAACGTAAATGCCCACAGACAGATGAATGGATAAAGATGTGGTACATATATAAAATGGAATATTACTCAGCCATAAGAAGGAATGCAACTGGGTCATTTGTAGAGACATCGATGGATCTAGAGACTGTCATACAGAATGAAGTAAGTCAGAAAGAGGAAAACAAATATTGTATATTAATGCATATATGTGGAACCTAAAAAATGGTACAGATGAACTGGTTTGCAGGGAAGAAACAGAGACACAGAGGTAGAGAACAAACATATGGACACCAAGTGTGGGAAGCCATGGGGTGGTGGTGGTGGGATGAGTTGGGAGATTGGGATTGACCTGTATACATGTATATGCATAAAATACATAACTAATAATAACCTGGTGTATAAAAAAATAAATCAAATTAAATTTCAAATTTTTAAAAAATAAAATTTAAAAATAAAACAGAAAAATGTTCTTCCCTTCACACAGATGTATTTATAGGAATGAATTATTTCCATGCTTATATCTATAAATACATAAAGGAGGAATACAATCTAACTTGAACCATAAAAGAAAAAAAAAAAAACCTGAACCCACCAGTTATACAGAGGAAAACCCTATCAGGGCACTTGCTCCAGCGGTAAACAATTCTGAAATTGGTCAGAGGTGGGGAATCATCTCCCATACAACCAGCAACCCACCCCCCACGCAAGGAGCATCCTCATTGCAAAGCTGGGGGACCGTGCCGAGGCATCTGTGAGTAAACGTGAGCTGAGCCCCAGGCCAGCTGCTGCTGAACTGTTCCCACCCTTCCCAGGTAAAACACTTGAATATGTACAAGGGCTTGAAAGCCTAGAGGAAGGGCCGTGGAGCCACACCAGCGACAGCACGCAGGCCAACTTGGTGCCTGCAGGCCAGCCAGGGTGGTCCTGGCCCCGGGCGCTCTTCCGGAAGCTTTCCATTGCCCTGCCTGAGATACCCCTCCTGTCCCGGCCCCCACTGCTTTTTTCCTTCCTCACCTCTGTCCGGAGAGAAATTCCAGCGGAAGGTATGGGTGACACATCCTCTTCTTTACAGGTGGCAGCCTGGCAACCCCTGCAGAAAGGCCAGCAGAGCCCCACTCACACCGGGCCACCAACAAAGCTGTGGCCCCTCACTCCCTCCCACCAGCAGAGCCCCGAGACTGCTGACGGGGCAGAGAATATGGAGTCAGGCACAGCTTCAGGGGCTATTGCTGCCTGGAGCGCTGTTTATATTGACCTCAAACAGGCACACCTGGGGAGGGCCGGCCGGCAGGGTAAGGCTGCCCAGGTCAGCTAATTCACAACCCTCAGGGAATCCCATTGTTGAAAACGGACCTCGCTAAGGCAGAATAGAAGCCAAGGAAGAAAAGGACACAATGCCATTTGCAGCACCGTAGATGAGTCTAGAGGAAATCACGTGACTTGTAGTAAGTCAGAAAGTGAAAGACACATATCGTATCATATCACTTATAGGTGTTACCTAAGAATGGATACCAGGGCAGATATTTCCTCGGAGAAGGGCCATCACAGATTCATCAAACAAACTTATGGTTCACCAATGGAAAGGTGTGAGGATTGGTTTCATTACGATATTGGGGTTAACAGACATATACAAACACAGGTGACACATATAATCACCAAAGACCTACGGAATACCAAGAGAAGACTACTCAACCTTCTGTCATAACGTACATGGGAAAAGGATCCCAGGAAGAACAGACATCTGTATATGTGTAAAAGAACCCCATCTTCCACACCTACAACAAGCCAAACATTGTAATCAAACTTGCTGTAATAAAAAATAAAGAATTAAATTAAAAACACGAACAAGAAGTAGTGAGGCAAACTTGAGGGGCTTTCTCCTGGCACATTCCATTCTAAATTCCAATCTAGAACAGGACTTCCATTGAGGCTCTGTTGCCCTAGTAACCAGATTTGGTAAGGGAGAACTGCTGCCACCTTGTGGCCGTTTCGCATAACAGCAGCTTTAATCCCAGCGCTGATGGTCAGTTGATATTCAAAATCATTGCAGGCCTGTAAATGACACCTGCCCTGAAAACAAATCCTGGGGTCACATATCGACCAAAAAATTCAAAGGACGTCCATATTTCAAAACGACCGTTTCAAAAGGCATATTTTACGCACATTAGTGTTCTGCTGCTTTTCCTTTCTTTCCTTTTTTTGTTAAAAATACGGGAATGGAAAAAGGCATCCCTCAGAATGGGCGAAAATCGTTGCAAACGAATCAATGGACAAAGGTTTAATCTCCAATATATATAAAGAGCTCATGCAGCTTAATATTAACAAAACAAACAACCCAATACAAAAAATGGGCAGAAGATCTAAAGAGATGTTTCTTCCAAGAAGACACAGAGATGGCCAAGACGCACATGAAAAGCTGCTCAACAGCACTAATTATTACAGAAATGCAAATCAAAACTACAATGAGGTATCACCTCACACCTGTTAGAATCGGCATCATCAGAAAATCTACAAACAACCAATTCTGGGGAGGGTGTGGACAAAAGGAGCCCTCTTCCACTATTGGTGGGAATGTAAATTGATACAGTCACTATGGAGAACGGTATGGAGTTTCCTTAAAAAAACTAGAAATAGAATTACCATCTGATCCAGCAATCCCACTTCTGGGCATATACCCAGAGAAAACCATAAATCTAAAAGGCACATTCACCACAATGTTCATGGCAGCACTATTTACAATAGCCAGGTAATGGAAGCAACGTAAATGCCCACAGACAGATGAATGGATAAAGATGTGGTACATATATAAAATGGAATATTACTCAGCCATAAGAAGGAATGCAACTGGGTCATTTGTAGAGACATCGATGGATCTAGAGACTGTCATACAGAATGAAGTAAGTCAGAAAGAGGAAAACAAATATTGTATATTAATGCATATATGTGGAACCTAAAAAATGGTACAGATGAACTGGTTTGCAGGGAAGAAACAGAGACACAGAGGTAGAGAACAAACATATGGACACCAAGTGTGGGAAGCCATGGGGTGGTGGTGGTGGGATGAGTTGGGAGATTGGGATTGACCTGTATACATGTATATGCATAAAATACATAACTAATAATAACCTGGTGTATAAAAAAATAAATCAAATTAAATTTCAAATTTTTAAAAAATAAAATTTAAAAATAAAACAGAAAAATGTTCTTCCCTTCACACAGATGTATTTATAGGAATGAATTATTTCCATGCTTATATCTATAAATACATAAAGGAGGAATACAATCTAACTTGAACCATAAAAGAAAAAAAAAAAAACCTGAACCCACCAGTTATACAGAGGAAAACCGTATCAGGGCACTTGCTCCAGCGGTAAACAATTCTGAAATTGGTCAGAGGTGGGGAATCATCTCCCATACAACCAGCAACCCACCCCCCACGCAAGGAGCATCCTCATTGCAAAGCTGGGGGACCGTGCCGAGGCATCTGTGAGTAAACGTGAGCTGAGCCCCAGGCCAGCTGCTGCTGAACTGTTCCCACCCTTCCCAGGTAAAACACCTGAATATGTACAAGGGCTTGAAAGCCTAGAGGAAGGGCCGTGGAGCCACACCAGCGACAGCACGCAGGCCAACTTGGTGCCTGCAGGCCAGCCAGGGTGGTCCTGGCCCCGGGCGCTCTTCCGGAAGCTTTCCATTGCCCTGCCTGAGATACCCCTCCTGTCCCGGCCCCCACTGCTTTTTTCCTTCCTCACCTCTGTCCGGAGAGAAATTCCAGCGGAAGGTATGGGTGACACATCCTCTTCTTTACAGGTGGCAGCCTGGCAACCCCTGCAGAAAGGCCAGCAGAGCCCCACTCACACCGGGCCACCAACAAAGCTGTGGCCCCTCACTCCCTCCCACCAGCAGAGCCCCGAGACTGCTGACGGGGCAGAGAATATGGAGTCAGGCACAGCTTCAGGGGCTATTGCTGCCTGGAGCGCTGTTTATATTGACCTCAAACAGGCACACCTGGGGAGGGCCGGCCGGCAGGGTAAGGCTGCCCAGGTCAGCTAATCCACAACCCTCAGGGAATCCCATTGTTGAAAACGGACCTCGCTAAGGCAGAATAGAAGCCAAGGAAGAAAAGGACACAATGCCATTTGCAGCACCGTAGATGAGTCTAGAGGAAATCACGTGACTTGTAGTAAGTCAGAAAGTGAAAGACACATATCATATCATATCACTTATAGGTGTTACCTAAGAATGGATACCAGGGCAGATATTTCCACGGAGAAGGGCCATCACAGATTCATCAAACAAACTTATGGTTCACCAATGGAAAGGTGTGAGGATTGGTTTCATTACGATATTGGGGTTAACAGACATATACAAACACAGGTGACACATATAATCACCAAAGACCTACGGAATACCAAGAGAAGACTACTCAACCTTCTGTCATAACGTACATGGGAAAAGGATCCCAGGAAGAACAGACATCTGTATATGTGTAAAAGAACCCCATCTTCCACACCTACAACAAGCCAAACATTGTAATCAAACTTGCTGTAATAAAAAATAAAAAATTAAATTAAAAACACGAACAAGAAGTAGTGAGGCAAACTTGAGGGGCTTTCTCCTGGCACATTCCATTCTAAATTCCAATCTAGAACACGACTTCCATTGAGGCTCTGTTGCCCTAGTCACCAGATTTGGTAAGGGAGAACTGCTGCCACCTTGTGGCCGTTTCGCACAACAGCAGCTTTAATCCCAGCGCTGATGGTCAGTTGATATTCAAAATCATTGCAGGCCTGTAAATGACACCTGCCCTGAAAACAAATCCTGGGGTCACATATCGACCAAAAAATTCAAAGGACGTCCATATTTCAAAACGACCGTTTCAAAAGGCATATTTTACGCACATTAGTGTTCTGCTGCTTTTCCTTTCTTTCCTTTTTTTGTTAAAAATACGGGAATGGAAAAAGGCATCCCTCAGAATGGGCGAAAATCGTTGCAAACGAATCAATGGACAAAGGTTTAATCTCCAATATATATAAACAGCTCATGCAGCTTAATATTAACAAAACAAACAACCCAATACAAAAAATGGGCAGAAGATCTAAAGAGATGTTTCTTCCAAGAAGACACAGAGATGGCCAAGACGCACATGAAAAGCTGCTCAACAGCACTAATTATTACAGAAATGCAAATCAAAACTACAATGAGGTATCACCTCACACCTGTTAGAATCGGCATCATCAGAAAATCTACAAACAACCAATTCTGGGGAGGGTGTGGACAAAAGGAGCCCTCTTCCACTATTGGTGGGAATGTAAATTGATACAGTCACTATGGAGAACGGTATGGAGTTTCCTTAAAAAAACTAGAAATAGAATTACCATCTGATCCAGCAATCCCACTTCTGGGCATATACCCAGAGAAAACCATAAATCTAAAAGGCACATTCACCACAATGTTCATGGCAGCACTATTTACAATAGCCAGGTAATGGAAGCAACGTAAATGCCCACAGACAGATGAATGGATAAAGATGTGGTACATATATAAAATGGAATATTACTCAGCCATAAGAAGGAATGCAACTGGGTCATTTGTAGAGACATCGATGGATCTAGAGACTGTCATACAGAATGAAGTAAGTCAGAAAGAGGAAAACAAATATTGTATATTAATGCATATATGTGGAACCTAAAAAATGGTACAGATGAACTGGTTTGCAGGGAAGAAACAGAGACACAGAGGTAGAGAACAAACATATGGACACCAAGTGTGGGAAGCCATGGGGTGGTGGTGGTGGGATGAGTTGGGAGATTGGGATTGACCTGTATACATGTATATGCATAAAATACATAACTAATAATAACCTGGTGTATAAAAAAATAAATCAAATTAAATTTCAAATTTTTAAAAAATAAAATTTAAAAATAAAACAGAAAAATGTTCTTCCCTTCACACAGATGTATTTATAGGAATGAATTATTTCCATGCTTATATCTATAAATACATAAAGGAGGAATACAATCTAACTTGAACCATAAAAGAAAAAAAAAAAAACCTGAACCCACCAGTTATACAGAGGAAAACCCTATCAGGGCACTTGCTCCAGCGGTAAACAATTCTGAAATTGGTCAGAGGTGGGGAATCATCTCCCATACAACCAGCAACCCACCCCCCACGCAAGGAGCATCCTCATTGCAAAGCTGGGGGACCGTGCCGAGGCATCTGTGAGTAAACGTGAGCTGAGCCCCAGGCCAGCTGCTGCTGAACTGTTCCCACCCTTCCCAGGTAAAACACCTGAATATGTACAAGGGCTTGAAAGCCTAGAGGAAGGGCCGTGGAGCCACACCAGCGACAGCACGCAGGCCAACTTGGTGCCTGCAGGCCAGCCAGGGTGGTCCTGGCCCCGGGCGCTCTTCCGGAAGCTTTCCATTGCCCTGCCTGAGATACCCCTCCTGTCCCGGCCCCCACTGCTTTTTTCCTTCCTCACCTCTGTCCGGAGAGAAATTCCAGCGGAAGGTATGGGTGACACATCCTCTTCTTTACAGGTGGCAGCCTGGCAACCCCTGCAGAAAGGCCAGCAGAGCCCCACTCACACCGGGCCACCAACAAAGCTGTGGCCCCTCACTCCCTCCCACCAGCAGAGCCCCGAGACTGCTGACGGGGCAGAGAATATGGAGTCAGGCACAGCTTCAGGGGCTATTGCTGCCTGGAGCGCTGTTTATATTGACCTCAAACAGGCACACCTGGGGAGGGCCGGCCGGCAGGGTAAGGCTGCCCAGGTCAGCTAATCCACAACCCTCAGGGAATCCCATTGTTGAAAACGGACCTCACTAAGGCAGAATAGAAGCCAAGGAAGAAAAGGACACAATGCCATTTGCAGCACCGTAGATGAGTCTAGAGGAAATCACGTGACTTGTAGTAAGTCAGAAAGTGAAAGACACATATCGTATCATATCACTTATAGGTGTTACCTAAGAATGGATACCAGGGCAGATATTTCCACGGAGAAGGGCCATCACAGATTCATCAAACAAACTTATGGTTCACCAATGGAAAGGTGTGAGGATTGGTTTCATTACGATATTGGGGTTAACAGACATATACAAACACAGGTGACACACATAATCACCAAAGACCTACGGAATACCAAGGGAAGACTACTCAACCTTCTGTCATAACGTACATGGGAAAAGGATCCCAGGAAGAACAGACATCTGTATATGTGTAAAAGAACCCCATCTTCCACACCTACAACAAGCCAAACATTGTAATCAAACTTGCTGTAATAAAAAATAAAAAATTAAATTAAAAACACGAACAA
Organism: Mesoplodon mirus; assembly: GCF_964341445.2. Lineage (NCBI taxonomy): Eukaryota > Metazoa > Chordata > Mammalia > Artiodactyla > Ziphiidae > Mesoplodon > Mesoplodon mirus. The sequence goes on along the minus strand of NW_028295814.1, from coordinate 5,724,229 downwards.
GAAGTAGTGAGACAAACATGAGGGGCTTTCTCCTGGCACATTCCATTCTAAATTCCAATCTAGAACACGACTTCCATTGAGGCTCTGTTGCCCTAGTCACCAGATTTGGTAAGGGAGAACTGCTGCCACCTTGTGGCCGTTTCGCACAACAGCAGCTTTAATCCCAGCGCTGATGGTCAGTTGATATTCAAAATCATTGCAGGCCTGTAAATGACACCTGCCCTGAAAACAAATCCTGGGGTCACATATCGACCAAAAAATTCAAAGGACGTCCATATTTCAAAACGACCGTTTCAAAAGGCATATTTTACGCACATTAGTGTTCTGCTGCTTTTCCTTTCTTTCCTTTTTTTGTTAAAAATACGGGAATGGAAAAAGGCATCCCTCAGAATGGGCGAAAATCGTTGCAAACGAATCAATGGACAAAGGTTTAATCTCCAATATATATAAAGAGCTCATGCAGCTTAATATTAACAAAACAAACAACCCAATACAAAAAATGGGCAGAAGATCTAAAGAGATGTTTCTTCCAAGAAGACACAGAGATGGCCAAGACGCACATGAAAAGCTGCTCAACAGCACTAATTATTACAGAAATGCAAATCAAAACTACAATGAGGTATCACCTCACACCTGTTAGAATCGGCATCATCAGAAAATCTACAAACAACCAATTCTGGGGAGGGTGTGGACAAAAGGAGCCCTCTTCCACTATTGGTGGGAATGTAAATTGATACAGTCACTATGGAGAACGGTATGGAGTTTCCTTAAAAAAACTAGAAATAGAATTACCATCTGATCCAGCAATCCCACTTCTGGGCATATACCCAGAGAAAACCATAAATCTAAAAGGCACATTCACCACAATGTTCATGGCAGCACTATTTACAATAGCCAGGTAATGGAAGCAACGTAAATGCCCACAGACAGATGAATGGATAAAGATGTGGTACATATATAAAATGGAATATTACTCAGCCATAAGAAGGAATGAAACTGGGTCATTTGTAGAGACATCGATGGATCTAGAGACTGTCATACAGAATGAAGTAAGTCAGAAAGAGGAAAACAAATATTGTATATTAATGCATATATGTGGAACCTAAAAAATGGTACAGATGAACTGGTTTGCAGGGAAGAAACAGAGACACAGAGGTAGAGAACAAACATATGGACACCAAGTGTGTGAAGCCATGGGGTGGTGGTGGTGGGATGAGTTGGGAGATTGGGATTGACCTGTATACATGTATATGCATAAAATACATAACTAATAATAACCTGGTGTATAAAAAAATAAATCAAATTAAATTTCAAATTTTTAAAAAATAAAATTTACAAATAAAACAGAAAAATGTTCTTCCCTTCACACAGATGTATTTATAGGAATGAATTATTTCCATGCTTATATCTATAAATACATAAAGGAGGAATACAATCTAACTTGAACCACAAAAGAAAAAAAAAACCTGAACCCACCAGTTATACAGAGGAAAACCCTATCAGGGCACTGGCTCCAGCGGTAAACAATTCTGAAATTGGTCAGAGGTGGGGAATCATCTCCCATACAACCAGCAACCCACCCCCCACGCAAGGAGCATCCTCATTGCAAAGCTGGGGGACCGTGCCGAGTCATCTGTGAGTAAACGTGAGCTGAGCCCCAGGCCAGCTGCTGCTGAACTGATCCCACCCTTCCCAGGTAAAACACCTGAATATGTACAAGGGCTTGAAACCCTAGAGGAAGGGCCGTGGAGCCACACCAGCGACAGCACGCAGGCCAACTTGGTGCCTGCAGGCCAGCCAGGGTGGTCCTGGCCCCGGGCGCTCTTCCGGAAGCTTTCCATTGCCCTGCCTGAGATACCCCTCCTGTCCCGGCACCCACTGCTTTTTTCCTTCCTCACCTCTGTCCGGAGAGAAATTCCAGCGGAAGGTATGGGTGACACATCCTCTTCTTTACAGGTGGCAGCCTGGCAACCCCTGCAGAAAGGCCAGCAGAGCCCCACTCACACCGGGCCACCAACAAAGCTGTGGCCCCTCACTCCCTCCCACCAGCAGAGCCCCGAGACTGCTGACGGGGCAGAGAATATGGAGTCAGGCACAGCTTCAGGGGCTATTGCTGCCTGGAGCGCTGTTTATATTGACCTCAAACAGGCACACCTGGGGAGGGCCGGCCGGCAGAGTAAGGCTGCCCAGGTCAGCTAATCCACAACCCTCAGGGAATCCCATTGTTGAAAACGGACCTCGCTAAGGCAGAATAGAAGCCAAGGAAGAAAAGGACACAATGCCATTTGCAGCACCGTAGATGAGTCTAGAGGTAATCACGTGACTTGTAGTAAGTCAGAAAGTGAAAGACACATATCGTATCATATCACTTATAGGTGTTACCTAAGAATGGATACCAGGGCAGATATTTCCACGGAGAAGGGCCATCACAGATTCATCAAACAAACTTATGGTTCACCAATGGAAAGGTGTGAGGATTGGTTTCATTACGATATTGGGGTTAACAGACATATACAAACACAGGTGACACATATAATCACCAAAGACCTACGGAATACCAAGAGAAGACTACTCAACCTTCTGTCATAACGTACATGGGAAAAGGATCCCAGGAAGAACAGACATCTGTATATGTGTAAAAGAACCCCATCTTCCACACCTACAACAAGCCAAACATTGTAATCAAACTTGCTGTAATAAAAAATAAAAAATTAAATTAAAAACACGAACAAGAAGTAGTGAGGCAAACTTGAGGGGCTTTCTCCTGGCACATTCCATTCTAAATTCCAATCTAGAACAGGACTTCCATTGAGGCTCTGTTGCCCTAGTCACCAGATTTGGTAAGGGAGAACTGCTGCCACCTTGTGGCCGTTTCGCACAACAGCAGCTTTAATCCCAGCGCTGATGGTCAGTTGATATTCAAAATCATTGCAGGCCTGTAAATGACACCTGCCCTGAAAACAAATCCTGGGGTCACATATCGACCAAAAAATTCAAAGGACGTCCATATTTCAAAACGACCGTTTCAAAAGGCATATTTTACGCACATTAGTGTTCTGCTGCTTTTCCTTTCTTTCCTTTTTTTGTTAAAAATACGGGAATGGAAAAAGGCATCCCTCAGAATGGGCGAAAATCGTTGCAAACGAATCAATGGACAAAGGTTTAATCTCCAATATATATAAACAGCTCATGCAGCTTAATATTAACAAAACAAACAACCCAATACAAAAAATGGGCAAAAGATCTAAAGAGATGTTTCTTCAAAGAAGACACAGAGATGGCCAAGACGCACATGAAAAGCTGCTCAACAGCACTAATTATTAGAGAAATGCAAATCAAAACTACAATGAGGTATCACCTCACACCTGTTAGAATCGGCATCATCAGAAAATCTACAAACAACCAATTCTGGGGAGGGTGTGGACAAAAGGAGCCCTCTTCCACTATTGGTGGCAATGTAAATTGATACAGTCACTATGGAGAACGGTATGGAGTTTCCTTAAAAAAAACTAGAAATAGAATTACCATCTGATCCAGCAATCCCACTTCTGGGCATATACCCAGAGAAAACCATAAATCTAAAAGGCACATTCACCACAATGTTCATGGCAGCACTATTTACAATAGCCAGGTAATGGAAGCAACGTAAATGCCCACAGACAGATGAATGGATAAAGATGTGGTACATATATAAAATGGAATATTACTCAGCCATAAGAAGGAATGAAACTGGGTCATTTGTAGAGACATCGATGGATCTAGAGACTGTCATACAGAATGAAGTAAGTCAGAAAGAGGAAAACAAATATTGTATATTAATGCATATATGTGGAACCTAAAAAATGGTACAGATGAACTGGTTTGCAGGGAAGAAACAGAGACACAGAGGTAGAGAACAAACATATGGACACCAAGTGTGTGAAGCCATGGGGTGGTGGTGGTGGGATGAGTTGGGAGATTGGGATTGACCTGTATACATGTATATGCATAAAATACATAACTAATAATAACCTGGTGTATAAAAAAATAAATCAAATTAAATTTCAAATTTTTAAAAAATAAAATTTACAAATAAAACAGAAAAATGTTCTTCCCTTCACACAGATGTATTTATAGGAATGAATTATTTCCATGCTTATATCTATAAATACATAAAGGAGGAATACAATCTAACTTGAACCACAAAAGAAAAAAAAAACCTGAACCCACCAGTTATACAGAGGAAAACCCTATCAGGGCACTGGCTCCAGCGGTAAACAATTCTGAAATTGGTCAGAGGTGGGGAATCATCTCCCATACAACCAGCAACCCACCCCCCACGCAAGGAGCATCCTCATTGCAAAGCTGGGGGACCGTGCCGAGTCATCTGTGAGTAAACGTGAGCTGAGCCCCAGGCCAGCTGCTGCTGAACTGATCCCACCCTTCCCAGGTAAAACACCTGAATATGTACAAGGGCTTGAAACCCTAGAGGAAGGGCCGTGGAGCCACACCAGCGACAGCACGCAGGCCAACTTGGTGCCTGCAGGCCAGCCAGGGTGGTCCTGGCCCCGGGCGCTCTTCCGGAAGCTTTCCATTGCCCTGCCTGAGATACCCCTCCTGTCCCGGCACCCACTGCTTTTTTCCTTCCTCACCTCTGTCCGGAGAGAAATTCCAGCGGAAGGTATGGGTGACACATCCTCTTCTTTACAGGTGGCAGCCTGGCAACCCCTGCAGAAAGGCCAGCAGAGCCCCACTCACACCGGGCCACCAACAAAGCTGTGGCCCCTCACTCCCTCCCACCAGCAGAGCCCCGAGACTGCTGACGGGGCAGAGAATATGGAGTCAGGCACAGCTTCAGGGGCTATTGCTGCCTGGAGCGCTGTTTATATTGACCTCAAACAGGCACACCTGGGGAGGGCCGGCCGGCAGAGTAAGGCTGCCCAGGTCAGCTAATCCACAACCCTCAGGGAATCCCATTGTTGAAAACGGACCTCGCTAAGGCAGAATAGAAGCCAAGGAAGAAAAGGACACAATGCCATTTGCAGCACCGTAGATGAGTCTAGAGGTAATCACGTGACTTGTAGTAAGTCAGAAAGTGAAAGACACATATCGTATCATATCACTTATAGGTGTTACCTAAGAATGGATACCAGGGCAGATATTTCCACGGAGAAGGGCCATCACAGATTCATCAAACAAACTTATGGTTCACCAATGGAAAGGTGTGAGGATTGGTTTCATTACGATATTGGGGTTAACAGACATATACAAACACAGGTGACACATATAATCACCAAAGACCTACGGAATACCAAGAGAAGACTACTCAACCTTCTGTCATAACGTACATGGGAAAAGGATCCCAGGAAGAACAGACATCTGTATATGTGTAAAAGAACCCCATCTTCCACACCTACAACAAGCCAAACATTGTAATCAAACTTGCTGTAATAAAAAATAAAAAATTAAATTAAAAACACGAACAAGAAGTAGTGAGGCAAACTTGAGGGGCTTTCTCCTGGCACATTCCATTCTAAATTCCAATCTAGAACAGGACTTCCATTGAGGCTCTGTTGCCCTAGTCACCAGATTTGGTAAGGGAGAACTGCTGCCACCTTGTGGCCGTTTCGCACAACAGCAGCTTTAATCCCAGCGCTGATGGTCAGTTGATATTCAAAATCATTGCAGGCCTGTAAATGACACCTGCCCTGAAAACAAATCCTGGGGTCACATATCGACCAAAAAATTCAAAGGACGTCCATATTTCAAAACGACCGTTTCAAAAGGCATATTTTACGCACATTAGTGTTCTGCTGCTTTTCCTTTCTTTCCTTTTTTTGTTAAAAATACGGGAATGGAAAAAGGCATCCCTCAGAATGGGCGAAAATCGTTGCAAACGAATCAATGGACAAAGGTTTAATCTCCAATATATATAAACAGCTCATGCAGCTTAATATTAACAAAACAAACAACCCAATACAAAAAATGGGCAAAAGATCTAAAGAGATGTTTCTTCAAAGAAGACACAGAGATGGCCAAGACGCACATGAAAAGCTGCTCAACAGCACTAATTATTAGAGAAATGCAAATCAAAACTACAATGAGGTATCACCTCACACCTGTTAGAATCGGCATCATCAGAAAATCTACAAACAACCAATTCTGGGGAGGGTGTGGACAAAAGGAGCCCTCTTCCACTATTGGTGGCAATGTAAATTGATACAGTCACTATGGAGAACGGTATGGAGTTTCCTTAAAAAAAACTAGAAATAGAATTACCATCTGATCCAGCAATCCCACTTCTGGGCATATACCCAGAGAAAACCATAAATCTAAAAGGCACATTCACCACAATGTTCATGGCAGCACTATTTACAATAGCCAGGTAATGGAAGCAACGTAAATGCCCACAGACAGATGAATGGATAAAGATGTGGTACATATATAAAATGGAATATTACTCAGCCATAAGAAGGAATGAAACTGGGTCATTTGTAGAGACATCGATGGATCTAGAGACTGTCATACAGAATGAAGTAAGTCAGAAAGAGGAAAACAAATATTGTATATTAATGCATATATGTGGAACCTAAAAAATGGTACAGATGAACTGGTTTGCAGGGAAGAAACAGAGACACAGAGGTAGAGAACAAACATATGGACACCAAGTGTGGGAAGCCATGGGGTGGTGGTGGTGGGATGAGTTGGGAGATTGGGATTGACCTGTATACATGTATATGCATAAAATACATAACTAATAATAACCTGCTGTATAAAAAAATAAATCAAATTAAATTTCAAATTTTTAAAAAATAAAATTTAAAAATAAAACAGAAAAATGTTCTTCCCTTCACACAGATGTATTTATAGGAATGAATTATTTCCATGCTTATATCTATAAATACATAAAGGAGGAATACAATCTAACTTGAACCATAAAAGAAAAAAAAACCCTGAACCCACCAGTTATACAGAGGAAAACCCTATCAGGGCACTTGCTCCAGCGGTAAACAATTCTGAAATTGGTCAGAGGTGGGGAATCATCTCCCATACAACCAGCAACCCACCACCCACGCAAGGAGCATCCACATTGCAAAGCTGTGGGACCGTGCCGAGTCATCTGTGAGTAAACGTGAGCTGAGCCCCAGGCCAGCTGCTGCTGAACTGTTCCCACCCTTCCCAGGTAAAACACCTGAATATGTACAAGGGCTTGAAAGCCTAGAGGAAGGGCCGTGGAGCCACACCAGCGACAGCACGCAGGCCAACTTGGTGCCTGCAGGCCAGCCAGGGTGGTCCTGGCCCCGGGCGCTCTTCCGGAAGCTTTCCATTGCCCTGCCTGAGATACCCCTCCTGTCCCGGCCCCCACTGCTTTTTTCCTTCCTCACCTCTGTCCGGAGAGAAATTCCAGCGGAAGGTATGGGTGACACATCCTCTTCTTTACAGGTGGCAGCCTGGCAACCCCTGCAGAAAGGCCAGCAGAGCCCCACTCACACCGGGCCACCAACAAAGCTGTGGCCCCTCACTCCCTCCCACCAGCAGAGCCCCGAGACTGCTGACGGGGCAGAGAATATGGAGTCAGGCACAGCTTCAGGGGCTATTGCTGCCTGGAGCGCTGTTTATATTGACCTCAAACAGGCACACCTGGGGAGGGCCGGCCGGCAGGGTAAGGCTGCCCAGGTCAGCTAATCCACAACCCTCAGGGAATCCCATTGTTGAAAACGGACCTCGCTAAGGCAGAATAGAAGCCAAGGAAGAAAAGGACACAATGCCATTTGCAGCACCGTAGATGAGTCTAGAGGTAATCACGTGACTTGTAGTAAGTCAGAAAGTGAAAGACACATATCGTATCATATCACTTATAGGTGTTACCTAAGAATGGATACCAGGGCAGATATTTCCACGGAGAAGGGCCATCACAGATTCATCAAACAAACTTATGGTTCACCAATGGAAAGGTGTGAGGATTGGTTTCATTACGATATTGGGGTTAACAGACATATACAAACACAGGTGACACATATAATCACCAAAGACCTACGGAATACCAAGAGAAGACTACTCAACCTTCTGTCATAACGTACATGGGAAAAGGATCCCAGGAAGAACAGACATCTGTATATGTGTAAAAGAACCCCATCTTCCACACCTACAACAAGCCAAACATTGTCATCAAACTTGCTGTAATAAAAAATAAAAAATTAAATTAAAAACACGAACAAGAAGTAGTGAGACAAACTTGAGGGGCTTTCTCCTGGCACATTCCATTCTAAATTCCAATCTAGAACACGACTTCCATTGAGGCTCTGTTGCCCTAGTCACCAGATTTGGTAAGGGAGAACTGCTGCCACCTTGTGGCCGTTTCGGACAACAGCAGCTTTAATCCCAGCGCTGATGGTCAGTTGATATTCAAAATCATTGCAGGCCTGTAAATGACACCTGCCCTGAAAACAAATCCTGGGGTCACATATCGACCAAAAAATTCAAAGGACGTCCATATTTCAAAACGACCGTTTCAAAAGGCATATTTTACGCACATTAGTGTTCTGCTGCTTTTCCTTTCTTTCCTTTTTTTGTTAAAAATACGGGAATGGAAAAAGGCATCCCTCAGAATGGGCGAAAATCGTTGCAAACGAATCAATGGACAAAGGTTTAATCTCCAATATATATAAACAGCTCATGCAGCTTAATATTAACAAAACAAACAACCCAATACAAAAAATGGGCAGAAGATCTAAAGAGATGTTTCTTCCAAGAAGACACAGAGATGGCCAAGACGCACATGAAAAGCTGCTCAACAGCACTAATTATTACAGAAATGCAAATCAAAACTACAATGAGGTATCACCTCACACCTGTTAGAATCGGCATCATCAGAAAATCTACAAACAACCAATTCTGGGGAGGGTGTGGACAAAAGGAGCCCTCTTCCACTATTGGTGGGAATGTAAATTGATACAGTCACTATGGAGAACGGTATGGAGTTTCCTTAAAAAAACTAGAAATAGAATTACCATCTGATCCAGCAATACCACTTCTGGACATATACCCAGAGAAAACCATAAATCTAAAAGGCACATTCACCACAATGTTCATGGCAGCATTATTTACAATAGCCAGGTAATGGAAGCAACGTAAATGCCCACAGACAGATGAATGGATAAAGATGTGGTACATATATAAAATGGAATATTACTCAGCCATAAGAAGGAATGAAACTGGGTCATTTGTAGAGACATCGATGGATCTAGAGACTGTCATACAGAATGAAGTAAGTCAGAAAGAGGAAAACAAATATTGTATATTAATGCATATATGTGGAACCTAAAAAATGGTACAGATGAACCGGTTTGCAGGGAAGAAACAGAGACACAGAGGTAGAGAACAAACATATGGACACCAAGTGTGGGAAGCCATGGGGTGGTGGTGGTGGGATGAGTTGCGAGTTTGGGATTGACCTGTATACATGTATATGCATAAAATACATAACTAATAATAACCTGCTGTATAAAAAAATAAATCAAATTAAATTTCAAATTTTTAAAAAATAAAATTTAAAAATAAAACAGAAAAATGTTCTTCCCTTCACACAGATGTATTTATAGGAATGAATTATTTCCATGCTTATATCTATAAATACATAAAGGAGGTATACAATCTAACTTGAACCATAAAAGAAAAAAAAAAACCTGAACCCACCATTTATACAGAGGAAAACCCTATCAGGGCACTTGCTCCAGCGGTAAAAAATTCTGAAATTGGTCAGACGTGGGGAATCATCTCCCATACCACCAGCAACCCACCCCCCACGCCAGGAGCATGCTCATTGCAAAGCTGGGGGACCGTGCCGAGGCATCTGTGAGTAAACGTGAGCTGAGCCCCAGGCCAGCTGCTGCTGAACTGTTCCCACCCTTCCCAGGTAAAACACCTGAATATGTACAAGGACTTGAAAGCCTAGAGGAAGGGCCGTGGAGCCACACCAGCGACAGCACGCAGGTCAACTTGGTGCCTGCAGGCCAGCCAGGGTGGTCCTGGCCCCGGGCGCTCTTCCGGAAGCTTTCCATTGCCCTGCCTGAGATACCCCTCCTGTCCCGGCCCCCACTGCTTTTTTCCTTCCTCACCTCTGTCCGGAGAGAAATTCCAGCGGAAGGTATGGGTGACACATCCTCTCCTTTACAGGTGGCAGCCTGGCAACCCCTGCAGAAAGGCCAGCAGAGCCCCACTCACACCGGGCCACCAACAAAGCTGTGGCCCCTCACTCCCTCCCACCAGCAGAGCCCCGAGACTGCTGACGGGGCAGAGAATATGGAGTCAGGCACAGCTTTAGGGGCTATTGCTGCCTGGAGCGCTGTTTATATTGACCTCAAACAGGCACACCTGGGGAGGGCCGGCCGGCAGGGTAAGGCTGCCCAGGTCAGCTAATCCACAACCCTCAGGGAATCCCATTGTTGAAAACGGACCTCGCTAAGGCAGAATAGAAGCCAAGGAAGAAAAGGACACAATGCCATTTGCAGCACAGTAGATGAGTCTAGAGGTAATCACGTGACTTGTAGTAAGTCAGAAAGTGAAAGACACATATCGTATCATATCACTTATAGGTGTTACCTAAGAATGGATACCAGGGCAGATATTTCCACGGAGAAGGGCCATCACAGATTCATCAAACAAACTTATGGTTCACCAATGGAAAGGTGTGAGGATTGGTTTCATTACGATATTGGGGTTAACAGACATATACAAACACAGGTGACACATATAATCACCAAAGACCTACGGAATACCAAGAGAAGACTACTCAACCTTCTGTCATAACGTACATGGGAAAAGGATCCCAGGAAGAACAGACATCTGTATATGTGTAAAAGAACCCCATCTTCCACACCTACAACAAGCCAAACATTGTAATCAAACTTGCTGTAATAAAAAATAAAAAATTAAATTAAAAACACGAACAAGAAGTAGTGAGGCAAACTTGAGGGGCTTTCTCCTGGCACATTCCATTCTAAATTCCAATCTAGAACACGACTTCCATTGAGGCTCTGTTGCCCTAGTCACCAGATTTGGTAAGGGAGAACTGCTGCCACCTTGTGGCCGTTTCGCACAACAGCAGCTTTAATCCCAGCGCTGATGGTCAGTTGATATTCAAAATCATTGCAGGCCTGTAAATGACACCTGCCCTGAAAACAAATGCTGGGGTCACATATCGACCAAAAAATTCAAAGGACGTCCATATTTCAAAACGACCATTTCAAAAGGCATATTTTACGCACATTAGTGTTCTGCTGCTTTTCCTTTCTTTCCTTTTTTTGTTAAAAATACGGGAATGGAAAAAGGCATCCCTCAGAATGGGCGAAAATCGTTGCAAACGAATCAATGGACAAAGGTTTAATCTCCAATATATATAAACAGCTCATGCAGCTTAATATTAACAAAACAAACAACCCAATACAAAAAATGGGCAGAAGATCTAAAGAGATGTTTCTTCCAAGAAGACACAGAGATGGCCAAGACACACATGAAAAGCTGCTAAACAGCACTAATTATTAGAGAAATGCAAATCAAAACTACAATGAGGTATCACCTCACACCTGTTAGAATCGGCATCATCAGAAAATCTACAAACAACCAATTCTGGGGAGGGTGTGGACAAAAGGAGCCCTCTTCCACTATTGGTGGGAATGTAAATTGATACAGTCACTATGGAGAACGGTATGGAGTTTCCTTAAAAAATTAGAAATAGAATTACCACCTGATCCAGCAATCCCACTTCTGGGCATATACCCAGAGAAAACCATAAATCAAAAATGCACATTCACCACAATGTTCATGGCAGCACTATTTACAATAGCCAGGTAATGGAAGCAACGTAAATGCCCACAGACAGATGAATGGATAAAGATGTGGTACATATATAAAATGGAATATTACTCAGCCATAAGAAGGAATGAAACTGGGTCATTTGTAGAGACATCGATGGATCTAGAGACTGTCATACAGAATGAAGTAAGTCAGAAAGAGGAAAACAAATATTGTATATTAATGCATATATGTGGAACCTAAAAAATGGTACAGATGAACTGGTTTGCAGGGAAGAAACAGACACAGAGGTAGAGAACAAACATATGGACACCAAGTGTGGGAAGCCATGGGGTGGTGGTGGTGGGATGAGTTGGGAGATTGGGATTGACCTGTATACATGTATATGCATAAAATACATAACTAATAATAACCTGCTGTATAAAAAAATAAATCAAATTAAATTTCAAATTTTTAAAAAATAAAATTTAAAAATAAAACAGAAAAATGTTCTTCCCTTCACACAGATGTATTTATAGGAATGAATTATTTCCATGCTTATATCTATAAATACATAAAGGAGGAATACAATCTAACTTGAACCATAAAAGAAAAAAAAAACCTGAACCCACCAGTTATACAGAGGAAAACCCTATCAGGGCACTTGCTCCAGCGGTAAACAATTCTGAAATTGGTCAGAGGTGGGGAATCATCTCCCATACTACCAGCAACCCACCCCCCACGCAAGGAGCATCCTCATTGCAAAGCTGGGGGACCGTGCTGAGGCATCTGTGAGTAAACGTGAGCTGAGCCCCAGGCCAGCTGCTGCTGAACTGTTCCCACCCTTCCCAGGTAAAACACCTGAATATGTACAAGGGCTAAAAAGCCTAGAGGAAGGGCCGTGGAGCCACACCAGCGACAGCACGCAGGCCAACTTGGTGCCTGCAGGCCAGCCAGGGTGGTCCTGGCCCCGGGCGCTCTTCCGGAAGCTTTCCATTGCCCTGCCTGAGATACCCCTCCTGTCCCGGCCCCCACTGCTTTTTTCCTTCCTCACCTCTGTCCGGAGAGAAATTCCAGCGGAAGGTATGGGTGACACATCCTCTTCTTTACAGGTGGCAGCCTGGCAACCCCTGCAGAAAGGCCAGCAGAGCCCCACTCACACCGGGCCACCAACAAATCTGTGGCCCCTCACTCCCTCCCACCAGCAGAGCCCCGAGACTGCTGACGGGGCAGAGAATATGGAGTCAGGCACAGCTTCAGGGGCTATTGCTGCCTGGAGCACTGTTTATATTGACCTCAAACAGGCACACCTGGGGAGGGCCGGCCGGCAGGTAAGGCTGCACTGGTCAGCTAATCCACAACCCTCAGGGAATCACATTGTTGAAAACGGACCTCGCTAAGGCAGAATAGAAGCCAAGGAAGAAAAGGACACAATGCCATTTGCAGCACCGTAGATGAGTCTAGAGGTAATCACGTGACTTGTAGTAAGTCAGAAAGTGAAAGACACATATCGTATCATATCACTTATAGGTGTTACCTAAGAATGGATACCAGGGCAGATATTTCCACGGAGAAGGGCCATCACAGATTCATCAAACAAACTTATGGTTCACCAATGGAAAGGTGTGAGGATTGGTTTCATTACGATATTGGGGTTAACAGACATATACAAACACAGGTGACACATATAATCACCAAAGACCTACGGAATACCAAGAGAAGACTACTCAACCTTCTGTCATAACGTACATGAGAAAAGGATCCCAGGAAGAACAGACATCTGTATATGTGTAAAAGAACCCCATCTTCCACACCTACAACAAGCCAAACATTGTCATCAAACTTGCTGTAATAAAAAATAAAAAATTAAATTAAAAACACGAACAAGATGTAGTGAGACAAACTTGAGGGGCTTTCTCCTGGCACATTCCATTCTAAATTCCAATCTAGAACAAGACTTCCATTGAGGCTCTGTTGCCCTAGTCACCAGATTTGGTAAGGGAGAACTGCTGCCACCTTGTGGCCGTTTCGCACAACAGCAGCTTTAATCCCAGCGCTGATGGTCAGTTGATATTCAAAATCATTGCAGGCCTGTAAATGACACCTGCCCTGAAAACAAATCCTGGGGTCACATATCGACCAAAAAGTTCAAAGGACGTCCATATTTCAAAACGACCGTTTCAAAAGGCATATTTTACGCACATTAGTGTTCTGCTTCTTTTTCTTTCTTTCCTTTTTTTGTTAAAAATACGGGAATGGAAAAAGGCATCCCTCAGAATGGGCGAAAATCGTTGCAAAGAATCAATGGACAAAGGTTTAATCTCCAATATATATAAACAGCTCATGCAGCTTAATATTAACAAAACAAACAACCCAATACAAAAAATGGGCAGAAGATCTAAAGAGATGTTTCTTCCAAGAAGACACAGAGATGGCCAAGACGCACATGAAAAGCTGCTCAACAGCACTAATTATTACAGAAATGCAAATCAAAACTACAATGAGGTATCACCTCACACCTGTTAGAATCGGCATCATCAGAAAATCTACAAACAACCAATTCTGGGGAGGGTGTGGACAAAAGGAGCCCTCTTCCACTATTGGTGGCAATGTAAATTGATACAGTCACTATGGAGAACGGTATGGAGTTTCCTTAAAAAAACTAGAAATAGAATTACCATCTGATCCAGCAATCCCACTTCTGGGCATATACACAGAGAAAACCATAAATCAAAAATGCACATTCACCACAATGTTCATGGCAGCACTATTTACAATAGCCAGGTAATGGAAGCAACGTAAATGCCCACAGACAGATGAATGGATAAAGATGTGGTACATATATAAAATGGAATATTACTCAGCCATAAGAAGGAATGAAACTGGGTCATTTGTAGAGACATCGATGGATCTAGAGACTGTCATACAGAATGAAGTAAGTCAGAAAGAGGAAAGCAAATATTGTATATTAATGCATATATGTGGAACCTAAAAAATGGTACAGATGAACTGGTTTGCAGGGAAGAAACAGACACAGAGGTAGAGAACAAACATATGGACACCAAGTGTGGGAAGCCATGGGGTGGTGGTGGTGGGATGAGTTGGGAGATTGGGATTGACCTGTATACATGTATATGCATAAAATACATAACTAATAATAACCTGCTGTATAAAAAAATAAATCAAATTAAATTTCAAATTTTTAAAAAATAAAATTTAAAAATAAAACAGAAAAATGTTCTTCCCTTCACACAGATGTATTTATAGGAATGAATTATTTCCATGCTTATATCTATAAATACATAAAGGAGGAATACAATCTAACTTGAACCATAAAAGAAAAAAAAAAACCTGAACCCACCAGTTATACAGAGGAAAACCCTATCAGGGCACTTGCTCCAGCGGTAAACAATTCTGAAATTGGTCAGAGGTGGGGAATCATCTCCCATACAACCAGCAACCCACCCCCCACGCAAGGAGCATCCTCATTGCAAAGCTGGGGGACCGTGCCGAGGCATCTGTGAGTAAACGTGAGCTGAGCCCCAGGCCAGCTGCTGCTGAACTGTTCCCACCCTTCCCAGGTAAAACACCTGAATATGTACAAGGACTTGAAAGCCTAGAGGAAGGGCCGTGGAGCCACACCAGCGACAGCACGCAGGTCAACTTGGTGCCTGCAGGCCAGCCAGGGTGGTCCTGGCCCCGGGCGCTCTTCCGGAAGCTTTCCATTGCCCTGCCTGAGATACCCCTCCTGTCCCGGCCCCCACTGCTTTTTTCCTTCCTCACCTCTGTCCGGAGAGAAATTCCAGCGGAAGGTATGGGTGACACATCCTCTTCTTTACAGGTGGCAGCCTGGCAACCCCTGCAGAAAGGCCAGCAGAGCCCCACTCACACCGGGCCACCAACAAATCTGTGGCCCCTCACTCCCTCCCACCAGCAGAGCCCCGAGACTGCTGACGGGGCAGAGAATATGGAGTCAGGCACAGCTTCAGGGGCTATTGCTGCCTGGAGCACTGTTTATATTGACCTCAAACAGGCACACCTGGGGAGGGCCGGCCGGCAGGGTAAGGCTGCCCAGGTCAGCTAATCCACAACCCTCAGGGAATCACATTGTTGAAAACGGACCTCGCTAAGGCAGAATAGAAGCCAAGGAAGAAAAGGACACAATGCCATTTGCAGCACCGTAGATGAGTCTAGAGGTAATCACGTGACTTGTAGTAAGTCAGAAAGTGAAAGACACATATCGTATCATATCACTTATAGGTGTTACCTAAGAATGGATACCAGGGCAGATATTTCCACGGAGAAGGGCCATCACAGATTCATCAAACAAACTTATGGTTCACCAATGGAAAGGTGTGAGGATTGGTTTCATTACGATATTGGGGTTAACAGACATATACAAACACAGGTGACACATATAATCACCAAAGACCTACGGAATACCAAGAGAAGACTACTCAACCTTCTGTCATAACGTACATGAGAAAAGGATCCCAGGAAGAACAGACATCTGTATATGTGTAAAAGAACCCCATCTTCCACACCTACAACAAGCCAAACATTGTCATCAAACTTGCTGTAATAAAAAATAAAAAATTAAATTAAAAACACGAACAAGAAGTAGTGAGACAAACTTGAGGGGCTTTCTCCTGGCACATTCCATTCTAAATTCCAATCTAGAACACGACTTCCATTGAGGCTCTGTTGCCCTAGTCACCAGATTTGGTAAGGGAGAACTGCTGCCACCTTGTGGCCGTTTCGCACAACAGCAGCTTTAATCCCAGCGCTGATGGTCAGTTGATATTCAAAATCATTGCAGGCCTGTAAATGACACCTGCCCTGAAAACAAATCCTGGGGTCACATATCGACCAAAAAATTCAAAGGACGTCCATATTTCAAAACGACCGTTTCAAAAGGCATATTTTACGCACATTAGTGTTCTGCTTCTTTTTCTTTCTTTCCTCTTTTTGTTAAAAATACGGGAATGGAAAAAGGCATCCCTCAGAATGGGCGAAAATCGTTGCAAACGAATCAATGGACAAAGGTTTAATCTCCAATATATATAAACAGCTCATGCAGCTTAATATTAACAAAACAAACAACCCAATACAAAAAATGGGCAGAAGATCTAAAGAGATGTTTCTTCCAAGAAGACACAGAGATGGCCAAGACGCACATGAAAAGCTGCTCAACAGCACTAATTATTAGAGAAATGCAAATCAAAACTACAATGAGGTATCACCTCACACCTGTTAGAATCGGCATCATCAGAAAATCTACAAACAACCAATTCTGGGGAGGGTGTGGACAAAAGGAGCCCTCTTCCACTATTGGTGGGAATGTAAATTGATACAGTCACTATGGAGAACGGTATGGAGTTTCCTTAAAAAAACTAGAAATAGAATTACCATCTGATCCAGCAATCCCACTTCTGGGCATATACACAGAGAAAACCATAAATCAAAAAGGCACATTCACCACAATGTTCATGGCAGCACTATTTACAATAGCCAGGTAATGGAAGCAACGTAAATGCCCACAGACAGATGAATGGATAAAGATGTGGTACATATATAAAATGGAATATTACTCAGCCATAAGAAGGAATGAAACTGGGTCATTTGTAGAGACATCGATGGATCTAGAGACTGTCATACAGAATGAAGTAAGTCAGAAAGAGGAAAACAAATATTGTATATTAATGCATATATGTGGAACCTAAAAAATGGTACAGATGAACTGGTTTGCAGGGAAGAAACAGACACAGAGGTAGAGAACAAACATATGGACACCAAGTGTGGGAAGCCATGGGGTGGTGGTGGTGGGATGAGTTGGGAGATTGGGATTGACCTGTATACATGTATATGCATAAAATACATAACTAATAATAACCTGCTGTATAAAAAAATAAATCAAATTAAATTTCAAATTTTTAAAAAATAAAATTTAAAAATAAAACAGAAAAATGTTCTTCCCTTCACACAGATGTATTTATAGGAATGAATTATTTCCATGCTTATATCTATAAATACATAAAGGAGGAATACAATCTAACTTGAACCATAAAAGAAAAAAAAAAAACCTGAACCCACCAGTTATACAGAGGAAAACCCTATCAGGGCACTTGCTCCAGCGGTATACAATTCTGAAATTGGTCAGAGGTGGGGAATCATCTCCCATACTACCAGCAACCCACCCCCCACGCATGGAGCATCCTCATTGCAAAGCTGGGGGACCGTGCCGAGGCATCTGTGAGTAAACGTGAGCTGAGCCCCAGGCCAGCTGCTGCTGAACTGTTCCCACCCTTCCCAGGTAAAACACCTGAATATGTACAAGGGCTAAAAAGCCTAGAGGAAGGGCCGTGGAGCCACACCAGCGACAGCACGCAGGCCAACTTGGTGCCTGCAGGCCAGCCAGGGTGGTCCTGGCCCCGGGCGCTCTTCCGGAAGCTTTCCATTGCCCTGCCTGAGATACCCCTCCTGTCCCGGCCCCCACTGCTTTTTTCCTTCCTCACCTCTGTCCGGAGAGAAATTCCAGCGGAAGGTATGGGTGACACATCCTCTTCTTTACAGGTGGCAGCCTGGCAACCCCTGCAGAAAGGCCAGCAGAGCCCCACTCACACCGGGCCACCAACAAAGCTCTGGCCCCTCACTCCCTCCCACCAGCAGAGCCCCGAGACTGCTGACGGGGCAGAGAATATGGAGTCAGGCACAGCTTCAGGGGCTATTGCTGCCTGGAGCGCTGTTTATATTGACCTCAAACAGGCACACCTGGGGAGGGCCGGCCGGCAGGGTAAGGCTGCCCTGGTCAGCTAATCCACAACCCTCAGGGAATCACATTGTTGAAAACGGACCTCGCTAAGGCAGAATAGAAGCCAAGGAAGAAAAGGACACAATGCCATTTGCAGCACCGTAGATGAGTCTAGAGGTAATCACGTGACTTGTAGTAAGTCAGAAAGTGAAAGACACATATCGTATCATATCACTTATAGGTGTTACCTAAGAATGGATACCAGGGCAGATATTTCCACGGAGAAGGGCCATCACAGATTCATCAAACAAACTTATGGTTCACCAATGGAAAGGTGTGAGGATTGGTTTCATTACGATATTGGGGTTAACAGACATATACAAACACAGGTGACACATATAATCACCAAAGACCTACGGAATACCAAGAGAAGACTACTCAACCTTCTGTCATAACGTACATGAGAAAAGGATCCCAGGAAGAACAGACATCTGTATATGTGTAAAAGAACCCCATCTTCGACACCTACAACAAGCCAAACATTGTCATCAAACTT
Organism: Mesoplodon mirus; assembly: GCF_964341445.2. Taxonomy (NCBI): domain Eukaryota; kingdom Metazoa; phylum Chordata; class Mammalia; order Artiodactyla; family Ziphiidae; genus Mesoplodon; species Mesoplodon mirus. The sequence continues at coordinate 5,705,150 of NW_028295814.1, read as the reverse complement.
GCTGTAATAAAAAATAAAAAATTAAATTAAAAACACGAACAAGAAGTAGTGAGACAAACTTGAGGGGCTTTCTCCTGGCACATTCCATTCTAAATTCCAATCTAGAACACGACTTCCATTGAGGCTCTGTTGCCCTAGTCACCAGATTTGGTAAGGGAGAACTGCTGCCACCTTGTGGCCGTTTCGCACAACAGCAGCTTTAATCCCAGCGCTGATGGTCAGTTGATATTCAAAATCATTGCAGGCCTGTAAATGACACCTGCCCTGAAAACAAATCCTGGGGTCACATATCGACCAAAAAGTTCAAAGGACGTCCATATTTCAAAACGACCGTTTCAAAAGGCATATTTTACGCACATTAGTGTTCTGCTGCTTTTCCTTTCTTTCCTTTTTTTGTTAAAAATACGGGAATGGAAAAAGGCATCCCTCAGAATGGGCGAAAATCATTGCAAAGAATCAATGGACAAAGGTTTAATCTCCAATATATATAAACAGCTCATGCAGCTTAATATTAACAAAACAAACAACCCAATACAAAAAATGGGCAGAAGATCTAAAGAGATGTTTCTTCCAAGAAGACACAGAGATGGCCAAGACGCACATGAAAAGCTGCTCAACAGCACTAATTATTACAGAAATGCAAATCAAAACTACAATGAGGTATCACCTCACACCTGTTAGAATCGGCATCATCAGAAAATCTACAAACAACCAATTCTGGGGAGGGTGTGGACAAAAGGAGCCCTCTTCCACTATTGGTGGCAATGTAAATTGATACAGTCACTATGGAGAACGGTATGGAGTTTCCTTAAAAAAACTAGAAATAGAATTACCATCTGATCCAGCAATCCCACTTCTGGGCATATACACAGAGAAAACCATAAATCAAAAATGCACATTCACCACAATGTTCATGGCAGCACTATTTACAATAGCCAGGTAATGGAAGCAACGTAAATGCCCACAGACAGATGAATGGATAAAGATGTGGTACATATATAAAATGGAATATTACTCAGCCATAAGAAGGAATGAAACTGGGTCATTTGTAGAGACATCGATGGATCTAGAGACTGTCATACAGAATGAAGTAAGTCAGAAAGAGGAAAACAAATATTGTATATTAATGCATATATGTGGAACGTAAAAAATGGTACAGATGAACTGGTTTGCAGGGAAGAAACAGAGACACAGAGGTAGAGAACAAACATATGGATACCAAGTGTGTGAAGCCATGGGGTGGTGGTGGTGGGATGAGTTGGGAGATTGGGATTGACCTGTATACATGTATATGCATAAAATACATAACTAATAATAACCTGCTGTATAAAAAAATAAATCAAATTAAATTTCAAATTTTTAAAAAATAAAATTTAAAAATAAAACAGAAAAATGTTCTTCCCTTCACACAGATGTATTTATAGGAATGAATTATTTCCATGCTTATATCTATAAATACATAAAGGAGGAATACAATCTAACTTGAACCATAAAAGAAAAAAAAACCTGAACCCACCAGTTATACAGAGGAAAACCCTATCAGGGCACTTGCTCCAGCGGTAAACAATTCTGAAATTGGTCAGAGGTGGGGAATCATCTCCCATACAACCAGCAACCCACCTCCCACGCCAGGAGCATCCTCATTGCAAAGCTGGGGGACCGTGCCGAGGCATCTGTTAGTAAACGTGAGCTGAGCCCCAGGCCAGCTGCTGCTGAACTGTTCCCACCCTTCCCAGGTAAAACACCTGAATATGTACAAGGGCTTGAAAGCCTAGAGGAAGGGCCGTGGAGCCACACCAGCGACAGCACGCAGGCCAACTTGGTGCCTGCAAGCCAGCCAGGGTGGTCCTGGCCCCGGGCGCTCTTCCGGAAGCTTTCCATTGCCCTGCCTGAGATACCCCTCCTGTCCCGGCACCCACTGCTTTTTTCCTTCCTCACCTCTGTCCGGAGAGAAATTCCAGCGGAAGGTATGGGTGACACATCCTCTTCTTTACAGGTGGCAGCCTGGCAACCCCTGCAGAAAGGCCAGCAGAGCCCCACTCACACCGGGCCACCAACAAAGCTGTGGCCCCTCACTCCCTCCCACCAGCAGAACCCCGAGACTGCTGACGGGGCAGAGAATATGGAGTCAGGCACAGCTTCAGGGGCTATTGCTGCCTGGAGCGCTGTTTATATTGACCTCAAACAGGCACACCTGGGGAGGGCCGGCCGGCAGGGTAAGGCTGCCCAGGTCAGCTAATCCACAACCCTCAGGGAATCCCATTGTTGAAAACGGACCTCGCTAAGGCAGAATAGAAGCCAAGGAAGAAAAGGACACAATGCCATTTGCAGCACCGTAGATGAGTCTAGAGGAAATCACGTGACTTGTAGTAAGTCAGAAAGTGAAAGACACATATCGTATCATATCACTTATAGGTGTTACCTAAGAATGGATACCAGGGCAGATATTTCCACGGAGAAGGGCCATCACAGATTCATCAAACAAACTTATGGTTCACCAATGGAAAGGTTTGAGGATTGGTTTCATTACGATATTGGGGTTAACAGACATATACAAACACAGGTGACATATATAATCACCAAAGACCTACGGAATACCAAGAGAAGACTACTCAACCTTCTGTCATAACGTACATGGGAAAAGGATCCCAGGAAGAACAGACATCTGTATATGTGTAAAAGAACCCCATCTTCCACACCTACAACAAGCCAAACATTGTAATCAAACTTGCTGTAATAAAAAATAAAAAATTAAATTAAAAACACGAACAAGAAGTAGTGAGACAAACTTGAGGGGCTTTCTCCTGGCACATTCCATTCTAAATTCCAATCTAGAACAGGACTTCCATTGAGGCTCTGTTGCCCTAGTCACCAGATTTGGTAAGGGAGAACTGCTGCCACCTTGTGGCCGTTTCGCACAACAGCAGCTTTAATCCCAGCGCTGATGGTCAGTTGATATTCAAAATCATTGCAGGCCTGTAAATGACACCTGCCCTGAAAACAAATCCTGGGGTCACATATCGACCAAAAAATTCAAAGGACGTCCATATTTCAAAACGACCGTTTCAAAAGGCATATTTTACGCACATTAGTGTTCTGCTTCTTTTTCTTTCTTTCCTCTTTTTGTTAAAAATACGGGAATGGAAAAAGGCATCCCTCAGAATGGGCGAAAATCGTTGCAAACGAATCAATGGACAAAGGTTTAATCTCCAATATATATAAACAGCTCATGCAGCTTAATATTAACAAAACAAACAACCCAATACAAAAAATGGGCAGAAGATCTAAAGAGATGTTTCTTCCAAGAAGACACAGAGATGGCCAAGACGCACATGAAAAGCTGCTCAACAGCACTAATTATTAGAGAAATGCAAATCAAAACTACAATGAGGTATCACCTCACACCTGTTAGAATCGGCATCATCAGAAAATCTACAAACAACCAATTCTGGGGAGGGTGTGGACAAAAGGAGCCCTCTTCCACTATTGGTGGGAATGTAAATTGATACAGTCACTATGGAGAACGGTATGGAGTTTCCTTAAAAAAACTAGAAATAGAATTACCATCTGATCCAGCAATCCCACTTCTGGGCATATACCCAGAGAAAACCATAAATCAAAAAGGCACATTCACCACAATGTTCATGGCAGCACTATTTACAATAGCCAGGTAATGGAAGCAACGTAAATGCCCACAGACAGATGAATGGATAAAGATGTGGTACATATATAAAATGGAATATTACTCAGCCATAAGAAGGAATGAAACTGGGTCATTTGTAGAGACATCGATGGATCTAGAGACTGTCATACAGAATGAAGTAAGTCAGAAAGAGGAAAACAAATATTGTATATTAATGCATATATGTGGAACCTAAAAAATGGTACAGATGAACTGGTTTGCAGGGAAGAAACAGAGACACAGAGGTTGAGAACAAACATATGGACACCAAGTGTGGGAAGCCATGGGGTGGTGGTGGTGGGATGAGTTGGGAGATTGGGATTGACCTGTATACATGTATATGCATAAAATACATAACTAATAATAACCTGCTGTATAAAAAAATAAATCAAATTAAATTTCAAATTTTTAAAAAATAAAATTTAAAAATAAAACAGAAAAAATGTTCTTCCCTTCACACAGATGTATTTATAGGAATGAATTATTTCCATGCTTATATCTATAAATACATAAAGGAGGAATAAAATCTAACTTGAACCATAAAAGAAAAAAAAAAAAAACCTGAACCCACCAGTTATAGAGAGGAATACCCTTTCAGGGCACTTGCTCCAGCGGTAAACAATTCTGAAATTGGTCAGAGGTGGGGAATCATCTCCCATACAACCAGCAACCCACTCCCCACGCAAGGAGCATCCTCATTGCAAAGCTGGGGGACCGTGCCGAGGCATCTGTGAGTAAACGTGAGCTAAGCCCCAGGCCAGCTGCTGCTGAACTGTTCCCACCCTTCCCAGGTAAAACACCTGAATATGTACAAGGGCTTGAAAGCCTAGAGGAAGGGCCGTGGAGCCACACCAGCGACAGCACGCAGGCCAACTTGGTGCCTGCAGGCCAGCCAGGGTGGTCCTGGCCCCGGGAGCTCTTCCGGAAGCTTTCCATTGCCCTGCCTGAGATACCCCTCCTGTCCCGGCACCCACTGCTTTTTTCCTTCCTCACCTCTGTCCGGAGAGAAATTCCAGCGGAAGGTATGGGTGACACATCCTCTTCTTTACAGGTGGCAGCCTGGCAACCCCTGCAGAAAGGCCAGCAGAGCCCCACTCACACCGGGCCACCAACAAAGCTGTGGCCCCTCACTCCCTCCCACCACCAGAGCCCCGAGACTGCTGACGGGGCAGAGAATATGGAGTCAGGCACAGCTTCAGGGGCTATTGCTGCCTGGAGCGCTGTTTATATTGACCTCAAACAGGCACACCTGGGGAGGGCCGGCCGGCAGGGTAAGGCTGCCCAGGTCAGCTAATCCACAACCCTCAGGGAATCACATTGTTGAAAACGGACCTCGCTAAGGCAGAATAGAAGCCAAGGAAGAAAAGGACACAATGCGATTTGCAGCACCGTAGATGAGTCTAGAGGTAATCACGTGACTTGTAGTAAGTCAGAAAGTGAAAGACACATATCGTATCATATCACTTATAGGTGTTACCTAAGAATGGATACCAGGGCAGATATTTCCACGGAGAAGGGCCATCACAGATTCATCAAACAAACTTATGGTTCACCAATGGAAAGGTGTGAGGATTGGTTTCATTACGATATTGGGGTTAACAGACATATACAAACACAGGTGACACATATAATCACCAAAGACCTACGGAATACCAAGAGAAGACTACTCAACCTTCTGTCATAACGTACATGAGAAAAGGATCCCAGGAAGAACAGACATCTGTATATGTGTAAAAGAACCACATCTTCCACACCTACAACAAGCCAAACATTGTCATCAAACTTGCTGTAATAAAAAATAAAAAATTAAATTAAAAACACGAACAAGAAGTAGTGAGACAAACTTGAGGGGCTTTCTCCTGGCACATTCCATTCTAAATTCCAATCTAGAACAGGACTTCCATTGAGGCTCTGTTGCCCTAGTCACCAGATTTGGTAAGGGAGAACTGCTGCCACCTTGTGGCCGTTTCGCACAACAGCAGCTTTAATCCCAGCGCTGATGGTCAGTTGATATTCAAAATCATTGCAGGCCTGTAAATGACACCTGCCCTGAAAACAAATCCTGGGGTCACATATCGACCAAAAAGTTCAAAGGACGTCCATATTTCAAAACGACCATTTCAAAAGGCATATTTTACGCACATTACTGTTCTGCTTCTTTTTCTTTCTTTCCTTTTTTTGTTAAAAATACGGGAATGGAAAAAGGCATCCCTCAGAATGGGCGAAAATCGTTGCAAACGAATCAATGGACAAACGTTTAATCTCCAATATATATAAAGAGCTCATGCAGCTTAATAATAACAAAACAAACAACCCAATACAAAAAATGGGCAGAAGATCTAAAGAGATGTTTCTTCCAAGAAGACACAGAGATGGCCAAGACGCACATGAAAAGCTGCTCAACAGCACTAATTATTAGAGAAATGCAAATCAAAAGTACAATGAGGTATCACCTCACACCTGTTAGAATCGGCATCATCAGAAAATCTACAAACAACCAATTCTGGGGAGGGTGTGGACAAAAGGAGCCCTCTTCCACTATTGGTGGGAATGTAAATTGATACAGTCAGTATGGAGAATGGTATGGAGTTTCCTTAAAAAACTAGAAATAGAATTACCATCTGATCCAGCAATCCCACTTCTGGGCATATACCCAGAGAAAACCATAAATCAAAAAGGCACATTCACCACAATGTTCATGGCAGCACTATTTACAATAGCCAGGTAATGGAAGCAACGTAAATGCCCACAGACAGATGAATGGATAAAGATGTGGTACATATATAAAATGGAATATTACTCAGCCATAAGAAGGAATGAAACTGGGTCATTTGTAGAGACATCGATGGATCTAGAGACTGTCATACAGAATGAAGTAAGTCAGAAAGAGGAAAACAAATATTGTATATTAATGCATATATGTGGAACCTAAAAAATGGTACAGATGAACTGGTTTGCAGGGAAGAAACAGAGACACACAGGTAGAGAACAAACATATGGACACCAAGTGTGGGAAGCCATGGGGTGGTGGTGGTGGGATGAGTTGGGAGATTGGGATTGACCTGTATACATGTATATGCATAAAATACATAACTAATAATAACCTGCTGTATAAAAAAATAAATCAAATTAAATTTCAAATTTTTAAAAAATAAAATTTAAAAATAAAACAGAAAAATGTTCTTCCCTTCACACAGATGTATTTATAGGAATGAATTATTTCCATGCTTATATCTATAAATACATAAAGGAGGAATACAATCTAACTTGAATCATAAAAGAAAAAAAAAACCTGAACCCACCAGTTATACAGAGGAAAACCCTATCAGGGCACTTGCTCCAGCGGTAAACAATTCTGAAATTAGTCAGAGGTGGGGAATCATCTCCCATACAACCAGCAACCCACCCCCCAGGCCAGGAGCATCCTCACTGCAAAGCTGGGGGACCGTGCCGAGGAATCTGAGAGTAAACGTGAGCTGAGCCCCAGGCCAGCTGCTGCTGAACTGTTCCCACCCTTCCCAGGTAAAACACCTGAATTTGTACAAGGCCTTGAAAGCCTAGAGGAAGGGCCGTGGAGCCACACCAGCGACAGCACGCAGGCCAACTTGGTGCCTGCAGTCCAGCCAGGGTGGTCCTGGCCCCGGGCGCTCTTCCGGAAGCTTTCCATTGCCCTGCCTGAGATACCCCTCCTGTCCCGGCCCCCACTGCTTTTTTCCTTCCTCACCTCTGTCCGGAGAGAAATTCCAGCGGAAGGTATGGGTGACACATCCTCTTCTTTACAGGTGGCAGCCTGGCAACCCCTGCAGAAAGGCCAGCAGAGCCCCACTCACACCGGGCCACCAACAAAGCTGTGGCCCCTCACTCCCTCCCACCAGCAGAGCCCCGAGACTGCTGACGGGGCAGAGAATATGGAGTCAGGCACAGCTTCAGGGGCTATTGCTGCCTGGAGCGCTGTTTATATTGACCTCAAACAGGCACACCTGGGGAGGGCCGGCCGGCAGGGTAAGGCTGCCCAGGTCAGCTAATCCACAACCCTCAGGGAATAACATTGTTGAAAACGGACCTCGCTAAGGCAGAATAGAAGCCAAGGAAGAAAAGGACACAATGCCATTTGCAGCACCGTAGATGAGTCTAGAGGTAATCACGTGACTTGTAGTAAGTCAGAAAGTGAAAGACACATATCGTATCATATCACTTATAGGTGTTACCTAAGAATGGATACGAGGGCAGATATTTCCAATGAGAAGGGCCATCACAGATTCATCAAACAAACTTATGGTTCACCAATGGAAAGGTGTGAGGATTGGTTTCATTACGATATTGGGGTTAACAGACATATACAAACACAGGTGACACATATAATCACCAAAGACCTACGGAATACCAAGAGAAGACTACTCAACCTTCTGTCATAACGTACATGAGAAAAGGATCCCAGGAAGAACAGACATCTGTATATGTGTAAAAGAACCACATCTTCCACACCTACAACAAGCCAAACATTGTCATCAAACTTGCTGTAATAAAAAATAAAAAATTAAATTAAAAACACGAACAAGAAGTAGTGAGACAAACTTGAGGGGCTTTCTCCTGGCACATTCCATTCTAAATTCCAATCTAGAACACGACTTCCATTGAGGCTCTGTTGCCCTAGTCACCAGATTTGGTAAGGGAGAACTGCTGCCACCTTGTGGCCGTTTCGCACAACAGCAGCTTTAATCCCAGCGCTGATGGTCAGTTGATATTCAAAATCATTGCAGGCCTGTAAATGACACCTGCCCTGAAAACAAATCCTGGGGTCACATATCGACCAAAAAATTCAAAGGACGTCCATATTTCAAAACGACCGTTTCAAAAGGCATATTTTACGCACATTAGTGTTCTGCTTCTTTTTCTTTCTTTCCTTTTTTTGTTAAAAATACGGGAATGGAAAAAGGCATCCCTCAGAATGGGCGAAAATCGTTGCAAACGAATCAATGGACAAAGGTTTAATCTCCAATATATATAAAGAGCTCATGCAGCTTAATAATAACAAAACAAACAACCCAATACAAAAAATGGGCAGAAGATCTAAAGAGATGTTTCTTCCAAGAAGACACAGAGATGGCCAAGACGCACATGAAAAGCTGCTCAACAGCACTAATTATTAGAGAAATGCAAATCAAAACTACAATGAGGTATCACCTCACACCTGTTAGAATCGGCATCATCAGAAAATCTACAAACAACCAATTCTGGGGAGGGTGTGGACAAAAGGAGCCCTCTTCCACTATTGGTGGGAATGTAAATTGATACAGTCAGTATGGAGAATGGTATGGAGTTTCCTTAAAAAAACTAGAAATAGAATTACCATCTGATCCAGCAATCCCACTTCTGGGCATATACCCAGAGAAAACCATAAATCAAAAAGGCACATTCACCACAATGTTCATGGCAGCACTATTTACAATAGCCAGGTAATGGAAGCAACGTAAATGCCCACAGACAGATGAATGGATAAAGATGTGGTACATATATAAAATGGAATATTACTCAGCCATAAGAAGGAATGCAACTGGGTCATTTGTAGAGACATCGATGGATCTAGAGACTGTCATACAGAATGAAGTAAGTCAGAAAGAGGAAAACAAATATTGTATATTAATGCATATATGTGGAACCTAAAAAATGGTACAGATGAACTGGTTTGCAGGGAAGAAACAGAGACACAGAGGTAGAGAACAAACATATGGACACCAAGTGTGGGAAGCCATGGGGTGGTGGTGGTGGGATGAGTTGGGAGATTGGGATTGACCTGTATACATGTATATGCATAAAATACATAACTAATAATAACCTGCTGTATAAAAAAATAAATCAAATTAAATTTCAAATTTTTAAAAAATAAAATTTAAAAATAAAACAGAAAAATGTTCTTCCCTTCACACAGATGTATTTATAGGAATGAATTATTCCATGCTTATATCTATAAATACATAAAGGAGGAATACAATCTAACTAGAACCATAAAAGAAAAAAAAAACCTGAACCCACCAGTTATACAGAGGAAAACCCTATCAGGGCACTTGCTCCAGTGGTAAACAATTCTGAAATTAGTCAGAGGTGGGGAATCATCTCCCATACAACAAGCAACCCACCCCCCAGGCCAGGAGCATCCTCATTGCAAAGCTGGGGGACCGTGCCGAGGAATCTGAGAGTAAACGTGAGCTGAGCCCCAGGCCAGCTGCTGCTGAACTGTTCCCACCCTTCCCAGGTAAAACACCTGAATTTGTACAAGGCCTTGAAAGCCTAGAGGAAGGGCCGTGGAGCCACACCAGCGACAGCACGCAGGCCAACTTGGTGCCTGCAGTCCAGCCAGGGTGGTCCTGGCCCCGGGCACTCTTCCGGAAGCTTTCCATTGCCCTGCCTGAGATACCCCTCCTGTCCCGGCCCCCACTGCTTTTTTCCTTCCTCACCTCTGTCCGGAGAGAAATTCCAGCGGAAGGTATGGGTGACACATCCTCTTCTTTACAGGTGGCAGCCTGGCAACCCCTGCAGAATGGCCAGCAGAGCCCCACTCACACCAGGCCACCAACAAAGCTGTGGCCCCTCACTCCCTCCCACCAGCAGAGCCCCGAGACTGCTGACGGGGCAGAGAATATGGAGTCAGGCACAGCTTCAGGGGCTATTGCTGCCTGGAGCGCTGTTTATATTGACCTCAAACAGGCACACCTGGGGTGGGCCGGCCGGCAGGTTAAGGCTGCCCAGGTCAGCTAATCCACAACCCTCAGGGAATCACATTGTTGAAAACGGACCTCGCTAAGGCAGACTAGAAGCCAAGGAAGAAAAGGACACAATGCCATTTGCAGCACCGTAGATGAGTCTAGAGGTAATCACGTGACTTGTAGTAAGTCAGAAAGTGAAAGACACATATCGTATCATATCACTTATAGGTGTTACCTAAGAATGGATACCAGGGCAGATATTTCCACGGAGAAGGGCCATCACAGATTCATCAAACAAACTTATGGTTCACCAATGGAAAGGAGTGAGGATTGGTTTCATTATGATATTGGGGTTAACAGACATATACAAACACAGGTGACATATATAATCACCAAAGACCTACGGAATACCAAGAGAAGACTACTCAACATTCTGTCATAACGTACATGGGAAAAGGATCCCAGGAAGAACAGACATCTGTATATGTGTAAAAGAACCCCATCTTCCACACCTACAACAAGCCAAACATTGTCATCAAACTTGCTGTAATAAAAAATAAAAAATTAAATTAAAAACACGAACAAGAAGTAGTGAGACAAACTTGAGGGGCTTTCTCCTGGCACATTCCATTCTAAATTCCAATCTAGAACACGACTTCCATTGAGGCTCTGTTGCCCTAGTCACCAGATTTGGTAAGGGAGAACTGCTGCCACCTTGTGGCCGTTTCACACAGCAGCATCTTTAATCCCAGCGCTGATGGTCAGTTGATATTCAAAATCATTGCAGGCCTGTAAATGACACCTGCCCTGAAAACAAATCCTGGGGTCACATATCGACCAAAAAATTCAAAGGACGTCCATATTTCAAAACGACCGTTTCAAAAGGCATATTTTACGCACATTAGTGTTCTGCTTCTTTTTCTTTCTTTCCTTTTTTTGATAAAAATACGGGAATGGAAAAAGGCATCCCTCAGAATGGGCGAAAATCGTTGCAAACGAATCAATGGACAAAGGTTTAATCTCCAATATATATAAACAGCTCATGCAGCTTAATATTAACAAAACAAACAACCCAATACAAAAAATGGGCAGAAGATCTAAAGAGACGTTTCTTCAAAGAATACACAGAGATGGCCAAGACGCACATGAAAAGCTGTTCAACAGCACTAATTATTAGAGAAATGCAAATCAAAACTACAATGAGTTATCATCTCACACCTGTTAGAATCGGCATCATCAGAAAATCTACAAACAAGAAATTCTGGGGAGGGTGTGGACAAAAGGAGCCCTCTTCCACTATTGGTGGGAATGTAAATTGATACAGTCACTATGGAGAACAGTATGGAGTTTCCTTAAAAAAACTAGAAATAGAATTACCATGTGATACAGCAATCCCACTTCTGGGCATATACCCAGAGAATACCATAAATCAAAAAGGCACATTCACCACAATGTTCATGGCAGCACTATTTACAATAGCCAGGTAATGGAAGCAACGTAAATGCCCACAGACAGATGAATGGATAAAGAGGTGGTACATATATAAAATGGAATATTACTCAGCCATAAAAAGGAATGAAACTGGGTCATTTGTAGAGACATCGATGGATCTAGAGACTGTCATACAGAATGAAGTAAGTCAGAAAGAGGAAAACAAATATTGTATATTAATGCATATATGTGGAACCTAAAAAATGGTACAGATGAACTGGTTTGCAGGGAAGAAACAGAGACACAGAGGTAGAGAACAAACATATGGACACCAAGTGTGGGAAGCCATGGGGTGGTGTTGGTGGGATGAGTTGGGAGATTGGGATTGACCTGTATACATGTATATGCATAAAATACATAACTAATAATAACCTGCTGTATAAAAAAATAAATCAAATTAAATTTCAAAATTTGAAAAAATAAAATTTAAAAATAAAACAGAAAAATGTTCTTCCCTTCACGCAGATGTATTTATAGGAATGAATTATTCCATGCTTATATCTATAAATACATAAAGGAGGAATACAATCTAACTAGAACCATAAAAGAAAAAAAAAACCTGAACCCACCAGTTATACAGAGGAAAACCCTATCAGGGCACTTGCTCCAGCGGTAAACAATTCTGAAATTAGTCAGAGGTGGGGAATCATCTCCCATACAACAAGCAACCCACCCCCCAGGCCAGGAGCATCCTCATTGCAAAGCTGGGGGACCGTGCCGAGGCATCTGTGAGTAAACGTGAGCTGAGCCCCAGGCCAGCTGCTACTGAACTGTTCCCACCCTTCCCAGGTAAAACACCTGAATATGTACAATGGCTTGAAAGCCTAGAGGAAGGACGGTGGAACCACATCAGCGACAGCACGCAGCCCAACTTGGTGCCTGCCGGCCAGCCAGGGTGGTCCTGGACCCGGGCGCTCTTCCGGAACGTTTCCATTGCCCTGCCTGAGATACCCCTCCTGTCCCGGCCCCCACTGCTTTTTTCCTTCCTCACCTCTGTCTGCAGAGAAATTCCAGCGGAAAGTATGGGTGACACATCCTCTTCTTTACAGGTGGCAGCCTGGCAACCCCTGCAGAAAGGCCAGCAGAGCCCCACTCACACCGGGCCACCAACAAAGCTGTGGCCCCTCACTCCCTCCCACCAGCAGAGCCCCGAGACTGCTGACGGGGCAGAGAATATGGAGTCAGGCACAGCTTCAGGGGCTATTGCTGCCTGGAGCGCTGTTTATATTGACCTCAAACAGGCACACCTGGGGAGGGCCGGCCGGCAGGGTAAGGCTGCCCAGGTCAGCTAATCCACAACCCTCAGGGAATCACATTGTTGAAAATGGACCTCGCTAAGGCAGAATAGAAGCCAAGGAAAAAAAGGACACAATGCCATTTGCAGCACGGTAGATGAGTCTAGAGGTAATCACGTGACTTGTAGTAAGTCAGAAAGTGAAAGACACATATCATATCATATCACTTATAGCTGTTACCTAAGAATGGATACCAGGACAGATATTTCCACGGAGAAGGGCCGTCACAGATTCATCAAACAAACTTATGGTTCACCAATGGAAAGGTGTGAGGATTGGTTTCATTACGATATTGGGGTTAACAGACATATACAAACACAGGTGACATATATAATCACCAAAAACCTACGGAATACCAAGAGAAGACTAATCAACATTCTGTCATAACGTACATGGGAAAAGGATCCCAGGAAGAACAGACATCTGTATATGTGTAAAATGACAACATCTTCCACACCTTCAACAAGACAAACATTGTCATCAAACTTGCTGTAATAAAAAATAAATAATTAAATTAAAACCACGAACAAGAATTAGTGAGACAAATTTGAGGGGCTTTCTCCTGGCACATTCCATTCTAAATTCCAATCTAGAACACAACTTCCTTTGAGGCTCTGTTGCCCTAGTCACCAGATTTGCTAAGGGAGAACTGCTGCCACCTTTTGGCCCTTTTACACAACAGCAGCTTTAATCCCAGCGCTGATGGTCAGATGATATTCAAAATCATTGCAGGCCTGTAAATGACACCTGCCCTGAAAACAAATCCTGGGGTCACATATCGACAAAAAATTTCAAAGGACGTCCATATTTCAAAACGACCGTTTCAAAAGGCATATTTTACGCACATTAGTGTTCTGCTGCTTTTTCTTTCTTTCCTTTTTTTGTTAAAAATACGGGAATGGAAAAAGGCATCCCTCAGAATGGGCGAAAATCGTTGCAAACGAATCAATGGACAAAGGTTTAATCTCCAATATATATAAACAGCTCATGCAGCTTAATATTAACAAAACAAACAACCCAATACAAAAAATGGGCAGAAGATCTAAAGAGATGTTTCTTCAAAGAAGACACAGAGATGGCCAAGACGCACATGAAAAGCTGCTCAACAGCACTAATTATTAGAGAAATGCAAATCAAAACTACAATGAGGTATCACCTCACACCTGTTAGAATCGGCATCATCAGAAAATCTACAAACAACCAATTCTGGGGAGGGTGTGGACAAAAGGAGCCCTCTTCCACTATTGGTGGCAATGTAAATTGATACAGTCACTATGGAGAACGGTATGGAGTTTCCTTAAAAAAACTAGAAATAGAATTACCATCTGATCCAGCAATCCCACTTCTGGGCATATACCCAGAGAAAACCATAAAGCAAAAAGGCACATTCACCACAATGTTCATGGCAGCACTATTTACAATAGCCAGGTAATGGAACAACGTAAATGCCCACAGACAGATGAATGGATAAAGAGGTGGTACATATATAAAATGGAATATTACTCAGCCATAAAAAGGAATGAAACTGGGTCATTTGTAGAGACATCGATGGATCTAGAGACTGTCATACAGAATGAAGTAAGTCAGAAAGAGGAAAACAAATATTGTATATTAATGCATATATGTGGAACCTAAAAAATGGTACAGATGAACTGGTTTGCAGGGAAGAAACAGAGACACAGAGGTAGAGAACAAACATATGGACACAAAGTGTGGGAAGCCATGGGGTGGTGGTGGTGGGATGAGTTGGGAGATTGGGATTGACCTGTATACATGTATATGCATAAAATACATAACTAATAATAACCTGCTGTATAAAAAAATAAATCAAATTAAATTTCAAAATTTTAAAAAATAAAACTTAAAAATAAAACAGAAAAAAGTTCTTCCCTTCACACAGATGTATTTATAGGAATGAATTATTTCCATGCTTATATCTATAAATACATAAAGGAGGAATATAATCTAACTTGAACAAGAAAAGAAAAAAAAACCTGAACCCACCAGTTATACAGAGGAAAACCCCATCAGGGCACTTGCTCCAGCGGTAAACAATTCTGAAATTGGTCAGAGGTGGGGAATGATCTCCCATACAACCAGCAACTCACCCCCCAGGCCAGGAGCATCCTCATTGCAAAGCTGGGGGACCATGCCGAGGCATCTGTGAGTAAACGTGAGGTGAGCCCCAGGTCAGCTGCTGCTGAACTGTTCCCACCCTTCCCAGGTAAAACACCTGAATATGTACAAGGGCTTGAAAGCCTAGAGGAAGGGCCGCGGAGCCACACCAGCAACAGCACGCAGGCCAACTTGGTGCCTGCAGGCCGGCCAGGGTGGTCCTGGCCCTGGGCGCTCTTACGGAAGCTTTCCATTGCCCTGCCTGAGATACCCCTCCTGTGCCGGCCCCCACTGCTTTTTTCCTTCCTCACCTCTGTCCGGAGAGAAATTCCAGCGGAAGGTATGGGTGACACATCCTCTTCTTTACAGGTGGCAGCCTGGCAACCCCTGCAGAAAGGCCAGCAGAGCCCCACTCACACCAGGCCACCAACAAAACTGTGGCCCCTCACTCCCTCCCACCAGCACAGCCCCGAGACTGCTGACGGGGCAGAGAATATGGAGTCAGGCACAGCTTCAGGGGCTATTGCTGCCTGGAGCGCTGTTTATATTGACCTCAAACAGGCACACCTGGGGAGGGCCGGCCGGCAGCGTAAGGCTGCCCAGGTCAGCTAATCCACAACCCTCAGGGAATCACATTGTTGAAAACGGACCTCGCTAAGGCAGAATAGAAGCCAAGGAAGAAAAGGACACAATGCCATTTGCAGCACCTTAGATGAGTCTAGAGGTAATCACGTGACTTGTAGTAAGTCAGAAAGTGAAAGACACATATCGTATCCTATCACTTATAGGTGTTACCTAAGAATGGATACCAGGGCAGATATTTCCACGGAGAAGGGCCATCACAGATTCATCAAGCAAACTTATGGTTCACCAATGGAAAGGTGTGAGGATTGGTTTCATTACGATATTGGGGTTAACAGACATATACAAACACAGGTGACATATATAATCACCAAAGACCTACGGAATACCAAGAGAAGACTACTCAACATTCTGTCATAACGTACATGGGAAAAGGATCCCAGGAAGAACAGACATCTGTATATGTGTAAAAGAACCCCATCTTCCACACCTACAACAAGCCAAACATTGTAATCAAACTTGCTTTAATAAAAAATAAAAAATTAAATTAAAAACACGAACAAGAAGTAGTGAGACAAACTTGAGGGGATTTCTCCTGGCACATTCCATTCTAAATTCCAATCTAGAACACGACTTCCATTGAGGCTCTGTTGCCCTAGTCACCAGATTTGGTAAGGGAGAATTGCTGCCACCTTTTGGCCCTTTTACACAACAGCAGCTTTAATCCCAGCGCTGATGGTCAGATGATATTCAAAATCATTGCAGGCCTGTAAATGACACCTGCCCTGAAAACAAATCCTGGGGTCACATATCGACCAAAAAATTCAAAGGACGTCCATATTTAAAAACGACCGTTTCAAAAGGCATATTTCACGCACATTAGTGTTCTGCTTCTTTTTCTTTCTTTCCTTTTTTTGTTAAAAATACGGGAATGGAAAAAGGCATCTCTCAGAATGGGGGAAAATCGTTGCAAACGAATCAATGGACAAAGGTTTAATCTCCAATATATATAAACAGCTCATGCAGCTTAATATTAACAAAACAAACAACCCAATACAAAAAATGGGCAGAAGATCTAAAGAGATGTTTCTTCAAAGAAGACACAGAGATGGCCAAGACGCACATGAAAAGCTGCTCAACAGCACTAATTATTAGAGAAATGCAAATCAAAACTACAATGAGGTATCACCTCACACCTGTTAGAATCAGCATCATCAGAAAATCTACAAACAACCAATTCTGGGGAGGGTGTGGACAAAAGGAGCCCTCTTCCACTATTGGTGGCAATGTAAATTGATACAGTCACTATGGAGTTTCCTTAAAAAAACTAGAAATAGAATTACCATCTGATCCAGCCATCCCACTTCTGGGCATATACCCAGAGAAAACCATAAAGCAAAAAGGCACATTCACCACAATGTTCATGGCAGCACTATTTACAATAGCCAGGTAATGGAAGCAACGTAAATGCCCACAGACAGATGAATGGATAAAGAGTTGGTACATATATAAAATGGAATATTACTCAGCCATAAAAAGGAATGAAACTGGGTCATTTGTAGAGACATTGATGGATCTAGAGACTGTCATACAGAATGAAGTAAGTCAGAAAGAGGAAAACAAATATTGTATATTAATGCATATATGTGGAACCTAAAAAATGGTACAGATGAACTGGTTTGCAGGGAAGAAACAGAGACACAGAGGTAGAGAACAAACATATGGACACCAAGTGTGGGCAGCCATGGGGTGGTGGTGGTGGGATGAGTTGGGAGATTGGGATTGACCTGTATACATGTATATGCATAAAATACATAACTAATAATAACCTGCTGTATAAAAAATAAATCAAATTAAATTTCAAAATTTTAAAAAGTAAAATTTAAAAATAAAACAGAAAAAAGTTCTTCCCTTCACACAGATGTATTTATAGGAATGAATTATTTCCATGCTTATATCTATAAATACATAAGAGAGGAATAAAATCTAACTTGAACAAGAAAAGAAAAAAAAACCTGAACCCACCAGTTATACAGAGGAAAACCCTATCAGGGCACTTGCTGCAGCGGTAAACAATTCTGAAATTGGTCAGAGGTGGGGAATGATCTCCCATACAACCAGCAACCCACCCCCCACGCCAGGAGCATCCTCTTTGCAAAGCTGGGGGACCGTGCCGAGGCATCTGTGAGTAAACGTGAGCTGAGCCCCAGGTCAGCTGCTGCTGAACTGTTCCCACCCTTCCCAGGTAAAACACCTGAATATGTACAAGGGCTTGAAAGCCTAGAGGAAGGGCCGCGGAGCCACACCAGCGACAGCACGCAGGCCAACTTGGTGCCTGCAGGCCAGCCAGGGTGGTCCTGGCCCCGGGCACTCTTACGGAAGCTTTCCATTGCCCTGCCTGAGATACCCCTCCTGTCCCGGCCCCCACTGCTTTTTTCCTTCCTCACCTCTGTCCGGAGAGAAATTCCAGCGGAAGGTATGGGTGACACATCCTGTTCTTTACATGTGGCAGCCTGGCAACCCCTGCAGAAAGCCCAGCAGAGCCCCACTCACACCGGGCCACCAACAAAGCTGTGGCCCCTCACTCCCTCCCACCAGCAGAGCCCCGAGACTGCTGACGGGGCAGAGAATATGGAGTCAGGCACAGCTTCAGGGGCTATTGCTGCCTGGAGCGCTGTTTATATTGACCTCAAACAGGCACACCTGGGGAGGGCCGGCCGGCAGGGTAAGGCTGCCCAGGTCAGCTAATCCACAACCCTCAGCGAATCACATTGTTGAAAACGGACCTCGCTAAGGCAGAATAGAAGCCAAGGAAGAAAAGGACACAATGCCATTTGCAGCACCGTAGATGAGTCTAGAGGTAATCACGTGACTTGTAGTAAGTCAGAAAGTGAAAGACACATATCGTATCATATCACTTATAGGTGTTACCTAAGAATGGATACCAGGGCAGATATTTCCACGGAGACGGGCCATCACAGATTCATCAAACAAACTTATTGTTCACCAATGGAAAGGTGTGAGGATTGGTTTCATTACGATATTGGGGTTAACAGACATATACAAACACAGGTGACATATATAATCACCAAAGACCTACGGAATACCAAGAGAAGACTACTCAACATTCTGTCATAACGTACATGGGAAAAGGATCCCAGGAAGAACAGACATCTGTATATGTGTAAAAGAACCACATCTTCCACACCTACAACAAGCCAAACATTGTAATCAAACTTGCTGTAATAAAAAATAAAAAATTAAATTAAAAACACGAACAAGAAGTAGTGAGACAAACTTGAGGGGCTTTCTCCTGGCACATTCCATTCTAAATTCCAATCTAGAACACGACTTCCATTGAGGCTCTGTTGCCCTAGTCACCAGATTTGGTAAGGGAGAACTGCTGCCACCTTGTGGCCGTTTCACACAACAGCAGCTTTAATCCCAGCGCTGATGGTCAGTTGATATTCAAAATCATTGCAGGCCTGTAAATGACACCTGCCCTGAAAACAAGTCCTGGGGTCACATATCGACCAAAAAATTCAAAGGACGTCCATATTTCAAAACGACCGTTTCAAAAGGCATATTTTACGCACATTAGTGTTCTGCTTCTTTTTCTTTCTTTCCTTTTTTTGTTAAAAATACGGGAATGGAAAAAGGCATCCCTCAGAATGGGCGAAAATCGTTGCAAACGAATCAATGGACAAAGGTTTAATCTCCAATATATATAAACAGCTCATGCAGCTTAATATTAACAAAACAAACAACCCAATACAAAAAATGGGCAGAAGATCTAAAGAGATGTTTCTTCCAAGAAGACACAGAGATGGCCAAGACGCACATGAAAAGCTGCTCAACAGCACTAATTATTAGAGAAATGCAAATCAAAACTACAATGAGGTATCACCTCACACCTGTTAGAATCGGCATCATCAGAAAATCTACAAACAACCAATTCTGGGGAGGGTGTGGACAAAAGGAGCCCTCTTCCACTATTGGTGGCAATGTAAATTGATACAGTCACTATGGAGAACGGTATGGAGTTTCCTTAAAAAAACTAGAAATAGAATTACCATCTGATCCAGCCATCCCAATTCTGGGCATATACCCAGAGAAAACCATAAAGCAAAAAGGCACATTCACCACAATGTTCATGGCAGCACTATTTACAATAGCCAGGTAATGGAAGCAACGTAAATGCCCACAGACAGATGAATGGATAAAGAGTTGGTACATATATAAAATGGAATATTACTCAGCCATAAAAAGGAATGAAACTGGGTCATTTGTAGAGACATCGATGGATCTAGAGACTGTCATACAGAATGAAGTAAGTCAGAAAGAGGAAAACAAATATTGTATATTAATGCATATATGTGGAACCTAAAAAATGGTACAGATGAACTGGTTTGCAGGGAAGAAACAGAGACACAGAGGTAGAGAACAAACATATGGACACCAAGTGTGGGCAGCCATGGGGTGGTGGTGGTGGGATGAGTTGGGAGATTGGGATTGACCTGTATACATGTATATGCATAAAATACATAACTAATAATAACCTGCTGTATAAAAAATAAATCAAATTAAATTTCAAAATTTTAAAAAGTAAAATTTAAAAATAAAACAGAAAAAAGTTCTTCCCTTCACACAGATGTATTTATAGGAATGAATTATTTCCATGCTTATATCTATAAATACATAAGAGAGGAATAAAATCTAACTTGAACAAGAAAAGGAAAAAAAAACCTGAACCCACCAGTTATACAGAGGAAAACCCTATCAGGGCACTTGCTCCAGCGGTAAACAATTCTGAAATTGGTCAGAGGTGGGGAATCATCTCCCATACAACCAGCAACCCACCCCCCACGCCAGGAGCATCCTCATTGCAAAGCTGGGGGACCGTGCCGAGGCATCTGTGAGTAAACGTGAGCTGAGCCCCAGGTCAGCTGCTGCTGAACTGTTCCCACCCTTCCCAGGTAAAACACCTGAATATGTACAAGGGCTTGAAAGCCTAGAGGAAGGGCCGCAGAGCCACACCAGCGACAGCACGCAGGCCAACTTGGTGCCTGTAGGCCCGCCAGGGTGGTCCTGGCCCCGGGCACTCTTCCGGAAGCTTTCCATTGCCCTGCCTGAGATACCCCTCCTGTCCCGGCCCCCACTGCTTTTTTCCTTCCTCACCTCTGTCCGGAGAGAAATTCCAGCGGAAGGTATGGGTGACACATCCTCTTCTTTACAGGTGGCAGCCTGGCAACCCCTGCAGAAAGGCCAGCAGAGCCCCACTCACACCGGGCCACCAACAAAGCTGTGGCCCCTCACTCCCTCCCACCAGCAGAGCCCCGAGACTGCTGACGGGGCAGAGAATATGGAGTCAGGCACAGCTTTAGGGGCTATTGCTGCCTGGAGCGCTGTTTATATTGACCTCAAACAGGCACACCTGGGGAGGGCCGGCCGGCAGGGTAAGGCTGCCCAGGTCAGCTAATCCACAACCCTCAGGGAATCACATTGTTGAAAACGGACCTCGCTAAGGCAGAATAGAAGCCAAGGAAGAAAAGGACACAATGCCATTTGCAGCACCGTAGATGAGTCTAGAGGTAATCACGTGACTTGTAGTAAGTCAGAAAGTGAAAGACACATATCATATCATATCACTTATAGGTGTTACCTAAGAATGGATACCAGGGCAGATATTTCCACGGAGAAGGGCCATCACAGATTCATCAAACAAACTTATGGTTCACCAATGGAAAGGTGTGAGGATTGGTTTCATTACGATATTGGGGTTAACAGACATATACAAACACAGGTGACATATATAATCACCAAAGACCTACGGAATACCAAGAGAAGACTACTCAACCTTCTGTCATAACGTACATGGGAAAAGGATCCCAGGAAGAACAGACATCTGTATATGTGTAAAAGAACCACATCTTCCACACCTACAACAAGCCAAACATTGTAATCAAACTTGCTGTAATAAAAAATAAAAAATTAAATTAAAAACACGAACAAGAAGTAGTGAGACAAACTTGAGGGGCTTTCTCCTGGCACATTCCATTCTAAATTCCAATCTAGAACACGACTTCCATTGAGGCTCTGTTGCCCTAGTCACCAGATTTGGTAAGGGAGAACTGCTGCCACCTTGTGCCCGTTTCACACAACAGCAGCTTTAATCCCAGCGCTGATGGTCAGTTGATATTCAAAATCATTGCAGGCCTGTAAATGACACCTGCCCTGAAAACAAGTCCTGGTGTCACATATCGACCAAAAAATTCAAAGGACGTCCATATTTCAAAACGACCGTTTCAAAAGGCATATTTTACGCACATTAGTGTTCTGCTTCTTTTTCTTTCTTTCCTTTTTTTGTTAAAAATACGGGAATGGAAAAAGGCATCCCTCAGAATGGGCGAAAATCGTTGCAAACGAATCAATGGACAAAGGTTTAATCTCCAATATATATAAACAGCTCATGCAGCTTAATATTAACAAAACAAACAACCCAATACAAAAAATGGGCAGAAGATCTAAAGAGATGTTTCTTCAAAGAAGACACAGAGATGGCCAAGACGCACATGAAAAGCTGCTCAACAGCACTAATTATTAGAGAAATGCAAATCAAAACTACAATGAGGTATCACCTCACACCTGTTAGAATCGGCATCATCAGAAAATCTACAAACAACCAATTCTGGGGAGGGTGTGGACAAAAGGAGCCCTCTTCCACTATTGGTGGCAATGTAAATTGATACAGTCACTATGGAGAACGGTATGGAGTTTCCTTAAAAAAACTAGAAATAGAATTACCATCTGATCCAGCCATCCCACTTCTGGGCATATACCCAGAGAAAACCATAAAGCAAAAAGGCACATTCACCACAATCTTCATGGCAGCACTATTTACAATAGCCAGGTAATGGAAGAAACGTAAATGCCCACAGACAGATGAATGGATAAAGAGGTGGTACATATATAAAATGGAATATTACTCAGCCATAAAAAGGAATGAAACTGGGTCATTTGTAGAGACATTGATGGATCTAGAGACTGTCATACAGAATGAAGTAAGTCAGAAAGAGGAAAACAATTATTGTATATTAATGCATATATGTGGAACCTAAAAAATGGTACAGATGAACTGGTTTGCAGGGAAGAAACAGAGACACAGAGGTAGAGAACAAACATATGGACACCAAGTGTGGGAAGCCATGGGGTGGTGGTGGTGGGATGAGTTGGGAGATTGGGATTGACTTGTATACATGTATATGCATAAAATACATAACTAATAATAACCTGCTGTATAAAAAAATAAATCAAATTAAATTTCAAAATTTTAAAAAATAAAATTTAAAAATAAAACAGAAAAAAGTTCTTCCCTTCACACAGATGTATTTATAGGAATGAATTATTTCCATGCTTATATCTATAAATACATAAGAGAGGAATAAAATCTAACTTGAACAAGAAAAGGAAAAAAAAACCTGAACCCACCAGTTATACAGAGGAAAACCCTCTCAGGGCACTTGCTCCAGCGGTAAACCATTCTGAAATTGGTCAGAGGTGGGGAATCATCTCCCATACAACCAGCAACCCACCCCCCACGCCAGGAGCATCCTCACTGCAAAGCTGGGGGACCGTGCCGAGGCATCTGTGAATAAACGTGAGCTGAGCCCCAGGCCAGCTGCTGCTGAACTGATCCCACCCTTCCCACGTAAAACACCTGAATATGTACAAGGGCTTGAAAGCCTAGAGGAAGGGTCGCGGAGCCACACCAGCCACAGCACGCAGGCCAACTTGGTGCTTGCAGGCCAGCCAGGGTGGTCCTGGCCCCGGGCGCTCTTCCGGAAGCTTTCCATTGCCCTGCCTGAGATAACCCTCCTGTCCCGGCCCCCACTTCTTTTTTCCTTCCTCACCTCGGTCCGGAGAGATATTCCAGTGGAAGGTATGGGTGACACATCCTCTTCTTTACAGGTGGCAGCCTGGCAACCCCTGCAGAAAGGCCAGCGGAGCCCCACCCACACCGGGCCACCAACAAAGCTGTGGCCCCTCACTCCCTCCCACCAGCAGAGCCCCGAGACTGCTGACGGGGCAGAGAATATGGAGTCAGGCACAGCTTCAGGGGCTATTGCTGCCTGGAGCGCTGTTTATATTGACCTCAAAGAGGCACACCTGGGGAGGGCCGGCCGGCAGGTTAAGGCTGCCCAGGTCAGCTAATCCACAACCCTCAGGGAATCACATTGTTGAAAACGGACCTCGCTAAGGCAGAATAGAAGCCAAGGAAGAAAAGGACACAATGCCATTTGCAGCACCGTAGATGAGTCTAGAGGTAATCACGTGACTTGTAGTAAGTCAGAAAGTGAAAGACACATATCGTATCCTATCACTTATAGGTGTTACCTAAGAATGGATACCAGGGCAGATATTTCCACGGAGAAGGGCCATCACAGATTCATCAAACAAACTTATGGTTCACCAAAGGAAAGGTGTGAGGATTGGTTTCATTACGATATAGGGGTTAACAGACATATACAAACACAGGTGACATATAGAATCACCAAAGACCTACGGAATACCAAGAGAATACTACTCAACATTCTGTCATAACGTACATGGGAAAAGGATCCCAGGAAAAACAGACATCTGTATATGTGTAAAAGAACCACATCTTCCACACATACAACAAGCCAAACACTGTAATCAAACTTGCTGTAATAAAAAATAAAAAAATAAATTAAAAACACGAACAAGATGTAGTGAGACAAACTTGAGAGGTTTACTCCTGGCACATTCCAATCTAAATTCCAATCTAGAACACGACTTCCATTGAGGCTCTGTTGCCCTAGTCACCAGATTTGGTAAGGGAGAACTGCTGCCACCTGTGGCCGTTTCACACAACAGCAGCTTTAATCCCAGCGCTGATGGTCAGTTGATATTCAAAATCATTGCAGGCCTGTAAATGACACCTGCCCTGAAAACAAATCCTGGGGTCACATATCGACCAAAAAATTCAAAGGACGTCCATATTTCAAAACGACCGTTTCAAAAGGCATATTTTACGCACATTAGTGTTCTGCTTCTTTTTCTTTCTTTCCTTTTTTTGTTAAAAATATGGGAATGGAAAAAGGCATCCCTCAGAATGGGCGAAAATCATTGCAAACGAATCAATGGACAAAGGTTTAATCTCCAATATATACAAACAGCTCATTCAGCTTAATATTAACAAAACAAAAACCCCAATACAAAAAAAGGGCAGAAGATCTAAAGAGATGTTTCTTCGAAGAAGACAAAGAGATGGCCAAGACGCACATGAAAAGCTGCTCAACAGCACTAATTATTAGAGAAATGCAAATCAAAACTACAATGAGGTATTACCTCACACCTGTTAGAATCGGCATCAAAAAAAATCTAAAAACAACCAATTCTGGGGAGGGTGTGGACAAAAGGAGCCCTCTTCCACTATTGGTGGCAATGTATATTGATTCAGTCACTATGGAGAACCGTATGGAGTTTCCTTAAAAAAACTAGAAATAGAATTACCATCTGATCCAGCAATCCCACTTCTGGGCATATACCCAGAGAAAACCATAAATCAAAAAGGCACATTCACCACAATGTTCATGGCAGCACTATTTACAAGAGCCAGGTAATGGAAGCAACGTAAATGCCCACAGACAGATGAATGGATAAAGATGTGGTACATATATAAAATGGAATACTACTCAGCCATAAAAGGGAATGAAACTGGGTCATTTGTAGAGACATCGATGGACCTAGAGACTGTCATACAGAATGAAGTAAGTCAGAAAGAGGAAAACAAATAATGTATATTAATGCATATAGGTGGAACCTAAAAAATGGTACAGATGAACTGGTTTGCAGGGAAGAAACAGAGACACAGAGGTAGAGAACAAACATGTGGACACCAAGTGTGGGAAGCCATGGGGTGGTGGTGGTGGGATGTGTTGGGAGATTGGGATTGACCTGTATACATGTATATGCATAAAATACATAACTAATAATAACCTGCTGTATAAAAAAGTAAATCAAATTAAATTTCAAAATTTTAAAAATTAAAATTTAAAAATAAAACAGAAAAATGTTCTTCCCTTCACACAGATGTATTTATAGGAATGAATTATTTCCATGCTTTTATCTATAAATACATAAAAGAGGAATAAAATCTAACTTGAACCATAAAAGAAAAAAAAAACCTGAACCCACCAGTTATACAGAGGAAAACCCTATCAGGGCACTTGCTCCAGGGGTAAACAATTCTGAAATTGGTCAGACGTGGGGAATCATCTCCCATACAACCAGCAACACACCCCCCACGCCAGGAGCATCCTCATTGCAAAGCTGGGGGACCGTGCCGAGGCATCTGTGAGTAAACGTGAGCTGAGCCCCAGGTCAGATGCTGCTGAACTGTTCCCACCCTTCCCAGGTAAAACACCTGAATATGTACAAGGCCTTGAAAGCCTAGAGGAAGAGCCGCGGAGCCACACCAGCGACAGCACGCAGGCCAACTTGGTGCCTGAAGGCCTGCCAGGGAGGTCCTGGCCCCAGGCGCTCTTCTGGAAGCTTTCCATTGCCCTGCCTGAGATACCCCTCCTGTCCCGGCCCCCACTGCCTTTTTCCTTCCGCACCTCTGTCCGGAGAGAAATTCCAGCGGAAGGTATGGGTGACACATCCTCTTCTTTACAGGTGGCAGCCTGGCAACCCTTGCAGAAAGGCCAGCATAGCCCCACTCACACCAGGCCACCAACAAAGCTGTGGCCCCTCACTCCCTCCCAACAGCAGAGCCCCGACACTGCTGACGGGGCAGAGAATATGGAGTCAGGCACAGCTTCAGGGGCTATTGCTGCCTGGAGCGCTGTTTATATTGACCTCAAACAGGCACACCTGGGGAGGGCCGGCCGGCATGGTAAGGCTGCCCAGGTCAGCTAATCCACAGCCCTCAGGGAATCACATTGTTGAAAACGGACCTCGCTAAGGCAGAATAGTAGCCAAGGAAGAAAAGGACACAATGCCATTTGCAGCACCGTAGATGAGTCTAGAGGTAATCACGTGACTTGTAGTAAGTCAGAAAGTGAAAGACACATATCGTATCCTATCACTTATAAGTGTTACCTAAGAATGGATACCAGGGCAGATATTACCACGGAGAAGGGGCATCACAGATTCATCAAAGAAACTTATGGTTCACCAATGGAAAGGTGTGAGGATTGGTTTCATTACGATATTGGGGTTAACAGACATATACAAACACAGGTGACATATATAATCACCAAAGACCTACGGAATACCAAGAGAAGACTACTCAACATTCTGTCATAACGTACATGGGAAAAGGATCCCAGGAAGAACAGACATCTGTATATGTGTAAAAGAACCACATCTTCCACACCTACAACAAGCCAAACATTGTCATCAAACTTGCTGTAATAAAAAATAAAAAATTAAATTAAAAACACGAACAAGAAGTAGTGAGACAAACTTGAGGGGCTTTCTCCTGGCACATTCCATTCTAAATTCCAATCTAGAACACGACTTCCATTGAGGCTCTGTTGCCCTAGTCACCAGGTTTGGTAAGGGAGAACTGCTGCCACCTTGTGGCCGTTTCACACAACAGCAGCTTTAATCCCAGCGCTGATGGTCAGTTGATATTCAAAATCATTGCAGGCCTGTAAATGACACCTGCCCTGAAAACAAATCCTGTGGTCACATATCGACCAAAAAATTCAAAGGACGTCCATATTTAAAAACGACCGTTTCAAAAGGCATATTTCACGCACATTAGTGTTCTGCTTCTTTTTCTTTCTTTCCTTTTTTTGTTAAAAATACGGGAATGGAAAAAGGCATCCCTCAGAATGGGCGAAAATCGTTGCAAACGAATCAATGGACAAAGGTTTAATCTCCAATATATATAAACAGCTCATGCAGCTTAATATTAACAAAACAAACAACCCAATACAAAAAATGGGCAGAAGATCTAAAGAGATGTTTCTTCAAAGAAGACACAGAGATGGCCAAGACGCACATGAAAAGCTGCTCAACAGCACTAATTATTAGAGAAATGCAAATCAAAACTACAATGAGGTATCACCTCACACCTGTTAGAATCGGCATCATCAGAAAATCTACAAACAACCAATTCTGGGGAGGGTGTGGACAAAAGGAGCCCTCTTCCACTATTGGTGGCAATGTAAATTGATACAGTCACTATGGAGAACGGTATGGGCTTTCCTTGAAAAAACTAGAAATAGAATTACCATGTGATCCAGCAATCCCACTTCTGGGCATATACCCAGAGAAAACCATAAATCAAAAAGGCACATTCACCACAATGTTCATGGCAGCACTATTTACAATAGCCAGGTAATGGAAGCAACGTAAATGCCCACAGACAGACGAATGGATAAAGATGTGGTACATATATAAAATGGAATATTACTCAGCCATAAAAAGGAATGAAACTGGGTCATTTGTAGAGACATCGATGGATCTAGAGACTGTCATACAGAATGAAGTAAGTCAGAAAGAGGAAAACAAATAATGTATATTAATGCATATAGGTGGAACCTAAAAAATGGTACAGATGAACTGGTTTGCAGGGAAGAAACAGAGACACAGAGGTAGAGAACAAACATATGGACACCAAGTGTGGGAAGCCATGGGGTGGTGGTGGTGGGATGAGTTGGGAGATTGGGATTGACCTGTATACATGTATATGCATAAAATACATAACTAATAATAACCTGCTGTATAAAAAAGTAAATCAAATTAAATTTCAAAATTTTAAAATGTAAAATTTAAAAATAAAACAGAAAAATGTTCTTCCCTTCACACAGATGTATTTATAGGAATGAATTTTTTCCATGCTTATATCTATAAATACATAAAAGAGGAATAAAATCTAACTTGAACCATAAAAGAAAAAAAAACTGAACCCACCAGTTATACAGAGGAAATCCCTATCAGGGCACTTGCTCCAGCGGTAAACAATTCTGAAATTGGTCAGAGGTAGGGAATCATCTCCCATACAACCAGCAACCCACCCCCTCACGCAAAGAGCATCCTCATTGCAAAGCTTGGGGACCGTGCTGAGGCATCTGTGAGTAAACGTGAGCTGAGCCCCAGGCCAGCTGCTGCTGAACTGTTCCCACCTTTCCCAGGTAAAACACCTGAATATGTACAAGGGCTTGAAAGCCTAGATGAAGGGCCACGGAGCCACACCAGCGACAGCATGCAGGCCAACTTGGTGCCTGCAGGCCAGCCAGGGTGGTCCTGGTCCCAGGCGCACTTCCAGAATCTTTCCATTGCCCTGCCTGTGATACCCCTCCTGTCCCGGCCCCCACTGCTTTTTTCCTTCCTCACCTCTGTCCGAAGAGATATTCCAGCGGAAGGTATGGGTGACACATCCTCTTCTTTACAGGTGGCAGCCTGGCAACCCCTGCAGAAAGGCCAGCATAGCCCCACTCACACCAGGCCACCAACAAAGCTGTGGCCCCTCACTCCCTCCCACCAGCAGAGCCCCGAGACTGCTGACGGGGCAGAGAATATGGAGTCAGGCACAGCTTCAGGGGCTATTGCTGCCTGGAGCGCTGTTTATATTGACCTCAAACAGGCACACCTGGGGAGGGCCGGCCGGCAGGGTAAGGCTGCCCAGGTCAGCTAATCCACAACCCTCAGGGAATCACATTTTTGAAAATGGACCTCACTAAGGCAGAATAGAAGCCAAATAAGAAAAGGACACAATGCCATTTGCAGCACCGTAGATGAGTCTAGAGGTAATCACCTGACTTGTAGTAAGTCAGAAAGTGAAAGACACATATCGTATCCTATCACTTATAGGTGTTACCTAAGAATGGATACCAGGGCAGATATTTCCACGGAGAAGGGCCATCACAGATTCATCAAACAAACTTATGGTTCACCAATGGAAAGGTGTGAGGATTGGTTTCATTACGATATTGGGGTTAACAGACATATACAAACACAGGTGACACATATAATCACCAAAGACCTAAGGGATACCAAGAGAAGACTACTCAACATTCTGTCATAACGTACATGGGAAAAGGATCCCAGGAAGAACAGACATCTGTATATGTGTAAAAGAACCCCATCTTCCACACCTACAACAAGCCAAACATTGTAATCAAACTTGCTGTAATAAAAAATAAAAAATTAAATTAAAAACACGAACAAGAAGTAGTGAGACAAACATGAGGGGCTTTCTCCTGGCACATTCCATTCTAAATTCCAATCTAGAACACGACTTCCATTGAGGCTCTGTTGCCCTAGTCACCAGATTTGGTAAGGGAGAACTGCTGCCACCTTGTGGCCGTTTCGCACAACAGCAGCTTTAATCCCAGCGCTGATGGTCAGTTGATATTCAAAATCATTGCAGGCCTGTAAATGACACCTGCCCTGAAAACAAATCCTGGGGTCACATATCGACCAAAAAATTCAAAGGACGTCCATATTTAAAAACGACCGTTTCAAAAGGCATATTTTACGCACATTAGTGTTCTGCTTCTTTTTCTTTCTTTCCTTTTTTTGTTAAAAATACGGGAATGGAAAAATGCATCCCTCAGAATGGGCGAAAATCGTTGCAAACGAATCAATGGACAAAGGTTTAATCTCCAATATATATAAACAGCTCATGCAGCTCAATATTAACAAAACAAACAACCCAATACAAGAAATGGGCAGAAGATCTAAAGAGATGTTTCTTCAAAGAAGACACAGAGATGGCCAAGACGCACATGAAAAGCTGCTCAACAGCACTAATTATTAGAGAAATGCAAATCAAAACTACAATGAGGTATCACCTCACACCTGTTAGAATCGGCATCATCAGAAAATCTACAAACAACCAATTCTGGGGAGGGTGTGGACAAAAGGAGCCCTCTTCCACTATTGGTGGCAATGTAAATTGATACAGTCACTATGGAGAACGGTATGGAGTTTCCTTGAAAAAACTAGAAATAGAATTACCATGTGATCCAGCAATCCCACTTCTGGGCATATACCCAGAGAAAACCATAAATCAAAAAGACACATTCACCACAATGTTCATGGCAGCACTATTTACAATAGCCAGGTAATGGAAGCAACGTAAATGCCCACAGACAGATGAATGGATAAAGATGTGGTACATATATAAATTGGAATATTACTCAGCCATAAAAAGGAATGAAACTGGGTCATTTGTAGAGACATCGATGGATCTAGAGACTGTCATACAGAATGAAGTAAGTCAGAAAGAGGAAAACAAATATTGTATATTAATGCATATATGTGGAACCTAAAAAATGGTACAGATGAACTGGTTTGCAGGGAAGAAACAGAGACACAGAGGTAGAGAACAAACATATGGACACCAAGTGTGGGAAGCCATGGGGTGGTGGTGGTGGGATGAGTTGGGAGATTGGGATTGACCTGTATACATGTATATGCATAAAATACATAACTAATAATAACCTGCTGTATAAAAAAATAAATCAAATTAAATTTCAAAATTTTAAAAAGTAAAATTTAAAAATAAAAGAGAAAAATGTTCTTCCCTTCACAAAGATGTATTTATAGGAATGAATTATTTCCATGCTTATATCTATAAATACATAAAAGAGGAATAAAATCTAACTTGAACCATAAAAGAAAAAAAAACCTGAACCCACCAGTTATACAGAGGAAAACCCTATCAGGGCACTTGCTCCAGCGGTAAACAATTCTGAAATTGGTCTGAGGTGGGGAATCATCTCCCATACAACCAGCAACTCACCCCCCACGCAAGGAGCATCCTCATTACAAAGCTGGGGGACCGTGCCGAGGCATCTGTGAGTAAACGTGAGCTGAGCCCCAGATCAGCTGCTGCTGAACTGTTCCCACCCTTCCCAGGTAAAACACCTGAATATGTACAAGGGCTTGAAAGCCTAGAGGAAGGGCCGCGGAGCCACACCAGCGACAGCACGCAGGCCAACTTGGTGCCTGCAGGTCAGCCAGGGTGGTCCTGGCCCCAGGCGCTCTTCCGGAAGCTTTCCATTGCCCTGCCTGAGATACCCCTCCTGTCCCGTCCCCCACTGCTTTTTTCCTTCCTCACCTCTGTCCGGAGAGAAAGTCCAGCGGAAGGTATGGGTGACACATCCTCTTCTTTACAGGTGGCAGCCTGGCAAACCCTGCAGAAAGGCCAGCAGAGCCCCACTCACACCAGGCCAACAACAAAGCTGTGGCCCCTCACTCCCTCCCACCAGCAGAGCCCCGAGACTGCTGACGGGGCTGAGAATATGGAGTCAGGCACAGCTTCATGGGCTATTGCTGCCTGGAGCGCTGTTTATATTGACCTCAAACAGGCACACCTGGGGAGGGCCGGCCGGCAGAGTAAGGCTGCCCAGGTCAGCTAATCCACAACCCTCAGGGAATCACATTGTTGAAAACGGACCTCGCTGAGGCAGAATAGAAGCCAAGGAAGAAAAGGACACAATGCCATTTGCAGCACCGTAGATGAGTCTAGAGTTAATCACGTGACTTGTAGTAAGTCAGAAAGTGAAAGACACATATCGTATCATATCACTTATAGGTGTTACCTAAGAATGGATACCAGGGCAGATATTTCCACGGAGAAGGGCCATCACAGATTCATCAAACAAACTTATGGTTCACCAATGGAAAGGTGTGAGGATTGGTTTCATTACGATATTGGGGTTAACAGACATATACAAACACAGGTGACACATATAATCACCAAAGACCTAAGGGATACCAAGAGAAGACTACTCAACATTCTGTCATAACGTACATGGGAAAAGGATCCCAGGAAGAACAGACATCTGTATATGTGTAAAAGAACCACATCTTCCACACCTACAACAAGCCAAACATTGTAATCAAACTTGCTGTAATAAAAAATAAAAAATTAAATTAAAAACACGAACAAGAAGTAGTGAGACAAACTTGAGGGGCTTTCTCCTGGCACATTCCATTCTAAATTCCAATCTAGAACACGACTTCCATTGAGGCTCTGTTGCCCTAGTCACCAGATTTGGTAAGGGAGAACTGCTGCCACCTTGTGCCCGTTTCACACAACAGCAGCTTTAATCCCAGCGCTGATGGTCAGTTGATATTCAAAATCATTGCAGGCCTGTAAATGACACCTGCCCTGAAAACAAGTCCTGGTGTCACATATCGACCAAAAAATTCAAAGGACGTCCATATTTCAAAACGACCGTTTCAAAAGGCATATTTTACGCACATTAGTGTTCTGCTTCTTTTTCTTTCTTTCCTTTTTTTGTTAAAAATACGGGAATGGAAAAAGGCATCCCTCAGAATGGGCGAAAATCGTTGCAAACGAATCAATGGACAAAGGTTTAATCTCCAATATATATAAACAGCTCATGCAGCTTAATATTAACAAAACAAACAACCCAATACAAAAAATGGGCAGAAGATCTAAAGAGATGTTTCTTCAAAGAAGACACAGAGATGGCCAAGACGCACATGAAAAGCTGCTCAACAGCACTAATTATTAGAGAAATGCAAATCAAAACTACAATGAGGTATCACCTCACACCTGTTAGAATCGGCATCATCAGAAAATCTACAAACAACCAATTCTGGGGAGGGTGTGGACAAAAGGAGCCCTCTTCCACTATTGGTGGCAATGTAAATTGATACAGTCACTATGGAGAACGGTATGGAGTTTCCTTAAAAAAACTAGAAATAGAATTACCATCTGATCCAGCCATCCCATTTCTGGGCATATACCCAGAGAAAACCATAAAGCAAAAAGGCACATTCACCACAATCTTCATGGCAGCACTATTTACAATAGCCAGGTAATGGAAGAAACGTAAATGCCCACAGACAGATGAATGGATAAAGAGGTGGTACATATATAAAATGGAATATTACTCAGCCATAAAAAGGAATGAAACTGGGTCATTTGTAGAGACATTGATGGATCTAGAGACTGTCATACAGAATGAAGTAAGTCAGAAAGAGGAAAACAATTATTGTATATTAATGCATATATGTGGAACCTAAAAAATGGTACAGATGAACTGGTTTGCAGGGAAGAAACAGAGACACAGAGGTAGAGAACAAACATATGGACACCAAGTGTGGGAAGCCATGGGGTGGTGGTGGTGGGATGAGTTGGGAGATTGGGATTGACTTGTATACATGTATATGCATAAAATACATAACTAATAATAACCTGCTGTATAAAAAAATAAATCAAATTAAATTTCAAAATTTTAAAAAATAAAATTTAAAAATAAAACAGAAAAAAGTTCTTCCCTTCACACAGATGTATTTATAGGAATGAATTATTTCCATGCTTATATCTATAAATACATAAGAGAGGAATAAAATCTAACTTGAACAAGAAAAGGAAAAAAAAACCTGAACCCACCAGTTATACAGAGGAAAACCCTCTCAGGGCACTTGCTCCAGCGGTAAACCATTCTGAAATTGGTCAGAGGTGGGGAATCATCTCCCATACAACCAGCAACCCACCCCCCACGCCAGGAGCATCCTCACTGCAAAGCTGGGGGACCGTGCCGAGGCATCTGTGAATAAACGTGAGCTGAGCCCCAGGCCAGCTGCTGCTGAACTGATCCCACCCTTCCCACGTAAAACACCTGAATATGTACAAGGGCTTGAAAGCCTAGAGGAAGGGTCGCGGAGCCACACCAGCAACAGCACGCAGGCCAACTTGGTGCTTGCAGGCCAGCCAGGGTGGTCCTGGCCCCGGGCGCTCTTCCGGAAGCTTTCCATTGCCCTGCCTGAGATAACCCTCCTGTCCCGGCCCCCACTTCTTTTTTCCTTCCTCACCTCGGTCCGGAGAGATATTCCAGTGGAAGGTATGGGTGACACATCCTCTTCTTTACAGGTGGCAGCCTGGCAACCCCTGCAGAAAGGCCAGCGGAGCCCCACCCACACCGGGCCACCAACAAAGCTGTGGCCCCTCACTCCCTCCCACCAGCAGAGCCCCGAGACTGCTGACGGGGCAGAGAATATGGAGTCAGGCACAGCTTCAGGGGCTATTGCTGCCTGGAGCGCTGTTTATATTGACCTCAAAGAGGCACACCTGGGGAGGGCCGGCCGGCAGGTTAAGGCTGCCCAGGTCAGCTAATCCACAACCCTCAGGGAATCACATTGTTGAAAACGGACCTCGCTAAGGCAGAATAGAAGCCAAGGAAGAAAAGGACACAATGCCATTTGCAGCACCGTAGATGAGTCTAGAGGTAATCACGTGACTTGTAGTAAGTCAGAAAGTGAAAGACACATATCGTATCCTATCACTTATAGGTGTTACCTAAGAATGGATACCAGGGCAGATATTTCCACGGAGAAGGGCCATCACAGATTCATCAAACAAACTTATGGTTCACCAAAGGAAAGGTGTGAGGATTGGTTTCATTACGATATAGGGGTTAACAGACATATACAAACACAGGTGACATATATAATCACCAAAGACCTACGGAATACCAAGAGAATACTACTCAACATTCTGTCATAACGTACATGGGAAAAGGATCCCAGGAAAAACAGACATCTGTATATGTGTAAAAGAACCACATCTTCCACACATACAACAAGCCAAACACTGTAATCAAACTTGCTGTAATAAAAAATAAAAAAATAAATTAAAAACACGAACAAGATGTAGTGAGACAAACTTGAGAGGTTTACTCCTGGCACATTCCAATCTAAATTCCAATCTAGAACACGACTTCCATTGAGGCTCTGTTGCCCTAGTCACCAGATTTGGTAAGGTAGAACTGCTGCCACCTGTGGCCGTTTCACACAACAGCAGCTTTAATCCCAGCGCTGATGGTCAGTTGATATTCAAAATCATTGCAGGCCTGTAAATGACACCTGCCCTGAAAACAAATCCTGGGGTCACATATCGACCAAAAAATTCAAAGGACGTCCATATTTCAAAACGACCGTTTCAAAAGGCATATTTTACGCACATTAGTGTTCTGCTTCTTTTTCTTTCTTTCCTTTTTTTGTTAAAAATATGGGAATGGAAAAAGGCATCCCTCAGAATGGGCGAAAATCATTGCAAACGAATCAATGGACAAAGGTTTAATCTCCAATATATACAAACAGCTCATTCAGCTTAATATTAACAAAACAAAAACCCCAATACAAAAAAAGGGCAGAAGATCTAAAGAGATGTTTCTTCGAAGAAGACAAAGAGATGGCCAAGACGCACATGAAAAGCTGCTCAACAGCACTAATTATTAGAGAAATGCAAATCAAAACTACAATGAGGTATTACCTCACACCTGTTAGAATCGGCATCAAAAAAAATCTAAAAACAACCAATTCTGGGGAGGGTGTGGACAAAAGGAGCCCTCTTCCACTATTGGTGGCAATGTATATTGATTCAGTCACTATGGAGAACCGTATGGAGTTTCCTTAAAAAAACTAGAAATAGAATTACCATCTGATCCAGCAATCCCACTTCTGGGCATATACCCAGAGAAAACCATAAATCAAAAAGGCACATTCACCACAATGTTCATGGCAGCACTATTTACAAGAGCCAGGTAATGGAAGCAACGTAAATGCCCACAGACAGATGAATGGATAAAGATGTGGTACATATATAAAATGGAATATTACTCAGCCATAAAAGGGAATGAAACTGGGTCATTTGTAGAGACATCGATGGACCTAGAGACTGTCATACAGAATGAAGTAAGTCAGAAAGAGGAAAACAAATAATGTATATTAATGCATATAGGTGGAACCTAAAAAATGGTACAGATGAACTGGTTTGCAGGGAAGAAACAGAGACACAGAGGTAGAGAACAAACATGTGGACACCAAGTGTGGGAAGCCATGGGGTGGTGGTGGTGGGATGTGTTGGGAGATTGGGATTGACCTGTATACATGTATATGCATAAAATACATAACTAATAATAACCTGCTGTATAAAAAAGTAAATCAAATTAAATTTCAAAATTTTAAAAATTAAAATTTAAAAATAAAACAGAAAAATGTTCTTCCCTTCACACAGATGTATTTATAGGAATGAATTATTTCCATGCTTTTATCTATAAATACATAAAAGAGGAATAAAATCTAACTTGAACCATAAAAGAAAAAAAAAAACCTGAACCCACCAGTTATACAGAGGAAAACCCTATCAGGGCACTTGCTCCAGGGGTAAACAATTCTGAAATTGGTCAGACGTGGGGAATCATCTCCCATACAACCAGCAACACACCCCCCACGCCAGGAGCATCCTCATTGCAAAGCTGGGGGACCGTGCCGAGGCATCTGTGAGTAAACGTGAGCTGAGCCCCAGGTCAGATGCTGCTGAACTGTTCCCACCCTTCCCAGGTAAAACACCTGAATATGTACAAGGCCTTGAAAGCCTAGAGGAAGAGCCGCGGAGCCACACCAGCGACAGCACGCAGGCCAACTTGGTGCCTGAAGGCCTGCCAGGGAGGTCCTGGCCCCAGGCGCTCTTCTGGAAGCTTTCCATTGCCCTGCCTGAGATACCCCTCCTGTCCCGGCCCCCACTGCCTTTTTCCTTCCGCACCTCTGTCCGGAGAGAAATTCCAGCGGAAGGTATGGGTGACACATCCTCTTCTTTACAGGTGGCAGCCTGGCAACCCTTGCAGAAAGGCCAGCATAGCCCCACTCACACCAGGCCACCAACAAAGCTGTGGCCCCTCACTCCCTCCCAACAGCAGAGCCCCGACACTGCTGACGGGGCAGAGAATATGGAGTCAGGCACAGCTTCAGGGGCTATTGCTGCCTGGAGCGCTGTTTATATTGACCTCAAACAGGCACACCTGGGGAGGGCCGGCCGGCATGGTAAGGCTGCCCAGGTCAGCTAATCCACAGCCCTCAGGGAATCACATTGTTGAAAACGGACCTCGCTAAGGCAGAATAGTAGCCAAGGAAGAAAAGGACACAATGCCATTTGCAGCACCGTAGATGAGTCTAGAGGTAATCACGTGACTTGTAGTAAGTCAGAAAGTGAAAGACACATATCGTATCCTATCACTTATAAGTGTTACCTAAGAATGGATACCAGGGCAGATATTACCACGGAGAAGGGGCATCACAGATTCATCAAAGAAACTTATGGTTCACCAATGGAAAGGTGTGAGGATTGGTTTCATTACGATATTGGGGTTAACAGACATATACAAACACAGGTGACATATATAATCACCAAAGACCTACGGAATACCAAGAGAAGACTACTCAACATTCTGTCATAACGTACATGGGAAAAGGATCCCAGGAAGAACAGACATCTGTATATGTGTAAAAGAACCACATCTTCCACACCTACAACAAGCCAAACATTGTCATCAAACTTGCTGTAATAAAAAATAAAAAATTAAATTAAAAACACGAACAAGAAGTAGTGAGACAAACTTGAGGGGCTTTCTCCTGGCACATTCCATTCTAAATTCCAATCTAGAACACGACTTCCATTGAGGCTCTGTTGCCCTAGTCACCAGGTTTGGTAAGGGAGAACTGCTGCCACCTTGTGGCCGTTTCACACAACAGCAGCTTTAATCCCAGCGCTGATGGTCAGTTGATATTCAAAATCATTGCAGGCCTGTAAATGACACCTGCCCTGAAAACAAATCCTGTGGTCACATATCGACCAAAAAATTCAAAGGACGTCCATATTTAAAAACGACCGTTTCAAAAGGCATATTTTACGCACATTAGTGTTCTGCTTCTTTTTCTTTCTTTCCTTTTTTTGTTAAAAATACGGGAATGGAAAAAGGCATCCCTCAGAATGGGCGAAAATCGTTGCAAACGAATCAATGGACAAAGGTTTAATCTCCAATATATATAAACAGCTCATGCAGCTTAATATTAACAAAACAAACAACCCAATACAAAAAATGGGCAGAAGATCTAAAGAGATGTTTCTTCAAAGAAGACACAGAGATGGCCAAGACGCACATGAAAAGCTGCTCAACAGCACTAATTATTAGAGAAATGCAAATCAAAACTACAATGAGGTATCACCTCACACCTGTTAGAATCGGCATCATCAGAAAATCTACAAACAACCAATTCTGGGGAGGGTGTGGACAAAAGGAGCCCTCTTCCACTATTGGTGGCAATGTAAATTGATACAGTCACTATGGAGAACGGTATGGGCTTTCCTTGAAAAAACTAGAAATAGAATTACCATGTGATCCAGCAATCCCACTTCTGGGCATATACCCAGAGAAAACCATAAATCAAAAAGGCACATTCACCACAATGTTCATGGCAGCACTATTTACAATAGCCAGGTAATGGAAGCAACGTAAATGCCCACAGACAGACGAATGGATAAAGATGTGGTACATATATAAAATGGAATATTACTCAGCCATAAAAAGGAATGAAACTGGGTCATTTGTAGAGACATCGATGGATCTAGAGACTGTCATACAGAATGAAGTAAGTCAGAAAGAGGAAAACAAATAATGTATATTAATGCATATAGGTGGAACCTAAAAAATGGTACAGATGAACTGGTTTGCAGGGAAGAAACAGAGACACAGAGGTAGAGAACAAACATATGGACACCAAGTGTGGGAAGCCATGGGGTGGTGGTGGTGGGATGAGTTGGGAGATTGGGATTGACCTGTATACATGTATATGCATAAAATACATAACTAATAATAACCTGCTGTATAAAAAAGTAAATCAAATTAAATTTCAAAATTTTAAAATGTAAAATTTAAAAATAAAACAGAAAAATGTTCTTCCCTTCACACAGATGTATTTATAGGAATGAATTTTTTCCATGCTTATATCTATAAATACATAAAAGAGGAATAAAATCTAACTTGAACCATAAAAGAAAAAAAAACTGAACCCACCAGTTATACAGAGGAAATCCCTATCAGGGCACTTGCTCCAGCGGTAAACAATTCTGAAATTGGTCAGAGGTAGGGAATCATCTCCCATACAACCAGCAACCCACCCCCTCACGCAAAGAGCATCCTCATTGCAAAGCTTGGGGACCGTGCTGAGGCATCTGTGAGTAAACGTGAGCTGAGCCCCAGGCCAGCTGCTGCTGAACTGTTCCCACCTTTCCCAGGTAAAACACCTGAATATGTACAAGGGCTTGAAAGCCTAGATGAAGGGCCACGGAGCCACACCAGCGACAGCATGCAGGCCAACTTGGTGCCTGCAGGCCAGCCAGGGTGGTCCTGGTCCCAGGCGCACTTCCAGAATCTTTCCATTGCCCTGCCTGTGATACCCCTCCTGTCCCGGCCCCCACTGCTTTTTTCCTTCCTCACCTCTGTCCGAAGAGATATTCCAGCGGAAGGTATGGGTGACACATCCTCTTCTTTACAGGTGGCAGCCTGGCAACCCCTGCAGAAAGGCCAGCATAGCCCCACTCACACCAGGCCACCAACAAAGCTGTGGCCCCTCACTCCCTCCCACCAGCAGAGCCCCGAGACTGCTGACGGGGCAGAGAATATGGAGTCAGGCACAGCTTCAGGGGCTATTGCTGCCTGGAGCGCTGTTTATATTGACCTCAAACAGGCACACCTGGGGAGGGCCGGCCGGCAGGGTAAGGCTGCCCAGGTCAGCTAATCCACAACCCTCAGGGAATCACATTTTTGAAAATGGACCTCACTAAGGCAGAATAGAAGCCAAATAAGAAAAGGACACAATGCCATTTGCAGCACCGTAGATGAGTCTAGAGGTAATCACCTGACTTGTAGTAAGTCAGAAAGTGAAAGACACATATCGTATCCTATCACTTATAGGTGTTACCTAAGAATGGATACCAGGGCAGATATTTCCACGGAGAAGGGCCATCACAGATTCATCAAACAAACTTATGGTTCACCAATGGAAAGGTGTGAGGATTGGTTTCATTACGATATTGGGGTTAACAGACATATACAAACACAGGTGACACATATAATCACCAAAGACCTAAGGGATACCAAGAGAAGACTACTCAACATTCTGTCATAACGTACATGGGAAAAGGATCCCAGGAAGAACAGACATCTGTATATGTGTAAAAGAACCCCATCTTCCACACCTACAACAAGCCAAACATTGTAATCAAACTTGCTGTAATAAAAAATAAAAAATTAAATTAAAAACACGAACAAGAAGTAGTGAGACAAACATGAGGGGCTTTCTCCTGGCACATTCCATTCTAAATTCCAATCTAGAACACGACTTCCATTGAGGCTCTGTTGCCCTAGTCACCAGATTTGGTAAGGGAGAACTGCTGCCACCTTGTGGCCGTTTCGCACAACAGCAGCTTTAATCCCAGCGCTGATGGTCAGTTGATATTCAAAATCATTGCAGGCCTGTAAATGACACCTGCCCTGAAAACAAATCCTGGGGTCACATATCGACCAAAAAATTCAAAGGACGTCCATATTTAAAAACGACCGTTTCAAAAGGCATATTTTACGCACATTAGTGTTCTGCTTCTTTTTCTTTCTTTCCTTTTTTTGTTAAAAATACGGGAATGGAAAAATGCATCCCTCAGAATGGGCGAAAATCGTTGCAAACGAATCAATGGACAAAGGTTTAATCTCCAATATATATAAACAGCTCATGCAGCTCAATATTAACAAAACAAACAACCCAATACAAGAAATGGGCAGAAGATCTAAAGAGATGTTTCTTCAAAGAAGACACAGAGATGGCCAAGACGCACATGAAAAGCTGCTCAACAGCACTAATTATTAGAGAAATGCAAATCAAAACTACAATGAGGTATCACCTCACACCTGTTAGAATCGGCATCATCAGAAAATCTACAAACAACCAATTCTGGGGAGGGTGTGGACAAAAGGAGCCCTCTTCCACTATTGGTGGCAATGTAAATTGATACAGTCACTATGGAGAACGGTATGGAGTTTCCTTGAAAAAACTAGAAATAGAATTACCATGTGATCCAGCAATCCCACTTCTGGGCATATACCCAGAGAAAACCATAAATCAAAAAGACACATTCACCACAATGTTCATGGCAGCACTATTTACAATAGCCAGGTAATGGAAGCAACGTAAATGCCCACAGACAGATGAATGGATAAAGATGTGGTACATATATAAATTGGAATATTACTCAGCCATAAAAAGGAATGAAACTGGGTCATTTGTAGAGACATCGATGGATCTAGAGACTGTCATACAGAATGAAGTAAGTCAGAAAGAGGAAAACAAATATTGTATATTAATGCATATATGTGGAACCTAAAAAATGGTACAGATGAACTGGTTTGCAGGGAAGAAACAGAGACACAGAGGTAGAGAACAAACATATGGACACCAAGTGTGGGAAGCCATGGGGTGGTGGTGGTGGGATGAGTTGGGAGATTGGGATTGACCTGTATACATGTATATGCATAAAATACATAACTAATAATAACCTGCTGTATAAAAAAATAAATCAAATTAAATTTCAAAATTTTAAAAAGTAAAATTTAAAAATAAAAGAGAAAAATGTTCTTCCCTTCACAAAGATGTATTTATAGGAATGAATTATTTCCATGCTTATATCTATAAATACATAAAAGAGGAATAAAATCTAACTTGAACCATAAAAGAAAAAAAAACCTGAACCCACCAGTTATACAGAGGAAAACCCTATCAGGGCACTTGCTCCAGCGGTAAACAATTCTGAAATTGGTCTGAGGTGGGGAATCATCTCCCATACAACCAGCAACTCACCCCCCACGCAAGGAGCATCCTCATTACAAAGCTGGGGGACCGTGCCGAGGCATCTGTGAGTAAACGTGAGCTGAGCCCCAGATCAGCTGCTGCTGAACTGTTCCCACCCTTCCCAGGTAAAACACCTGAATATGTACAAGGGCTTGAAAGCCTAGAGGAAGGGCCGCGGAGCCACACCAGCGACAGCACGCAGGCCAACTTGGTGCCTGCAGGTCAGCCAGGGTGGTCCTGGCCCCAGGCGCTCTTCCGGAAGCTTTCCATTGCCCTGCCTGAGATACCCCTCCTGTCCCGTCCCCCACTGCTTTTTTCCTTCCTCACCTCTGTCCGGAGAGAAAGTCCAGCGGAAGGTATGGGTGACACATCCTCTTCTTTACAGGTGGCAGCCTGGCAAACCCTGCAGAAAGGCCAGCAGAGCCCCACTCACACCAGGCCAACAACAAAGCTGTGGCCCCTCACTCCCTCCCACCAGCAGAGCCCCGAGACTGCTGACGGGGCTGAGAATATGGAGTCAGGCACAGCTTCATGGGCTATTGCTGCCTGGAGCGCTGTTTATATTGACCTCAAACAGGCACACCTGGGGAGGGCCGGCCGGCAGAGTAAGGCTGCCCAGGTCAGCTAATCCACAACCCTCAGGGAATCACATTGTTGAAAACGGACCTCGCTGAGGCAGAATAGAAGCCAAGGAAGAAAAGGACACAATGCCATTTGCAGCACCGTAGATGAGTCTAGAGTTAATCACGTGACTTGTAGTAAGTCAGAAAGTGAAAGACACATATCGTATCATATCACTTATAGGTGTTACCTAAGAATGGATACCAGGGCAGATATTTCCACGGAGAAGGGCCATCACAGATTCATCAAACAAACTTATGGTTCACCAATGGAAAGGTGTGAGGATTGGTTTCATTACGATATTGGGGTTAACAGACATATACAAACACAGGTGACACATATAATCACCAAAGACCTAAGGGATACCAAGAGAAGACTACTCAACATTCTGTCATAACGTACATGGGAAAAGGATCCCAGGAAGAACAGACATCTGTATATGTGTAAAAGAACCCCATCTTCCACACCTACAACAAGCCAAACATTGTAATCAAACTTGCTGTAATAAAAAATAAAAAATTAAATTAAAAACACGAACAAGAAGTAGTGAGACAAACATGAGGGGCTTTCTCCTGGCACATTCCATTCTAAATTCCAATCTAGAACACGACTTCCATTGAGGCTCTGTTGCCCTAGTCACCAGATTTGGTAAGGGAGAACTGCTGCCACCTTGTGGCCGTTTCGCACAACAGCAGCTTTAATCCCAGCGCTGATGGTCAGTTGATATTCAAAATCATTGCAGGCCTGTAAATGACACCTGCCCTGAAAACAAATCCTGGGGTCACATATCGACCAAAAAATTCAAAGGACGTCCATATTTAAAAACGACCGTTTCAAAAGGCATATTTTACGCACATTAGTGTTCTGCTTCTTTTTCTTTCTTTCCTTTTTTTGTTAAAAATACGGGAATGGAAAAATGCATCCCTCAGAATGGGCGAAAATCGTTGCAAACGAATCAATGGACAAAGGTTTAATCTCCAATATATATAAACAGCTCATGCAGCTTAATATTAACAAAACAAACAACCCAATACAAGAAATGGGCAGAAGATCTAAAGAGATGTTTCTTCAAAGAAGACACAGTGATGGCCAAGACGCACATGAAAAGCTGCTCAACAGCACTAATTATTAGAGAAATGCAAATCAAAACTACAATGAGGTATCACCTCACACCTGTTAGAATCGGCATCATCAGAAAATCTACAAACAACCAATTCTGGGGAGGGTGTGGAGA
The DNA here is from genome assembly GCF_964341445.2 of Mesoplodon mirus. Classification (NCBI taxonomy): domain Eukaryota; kingdom Metazoa; phylum Chordata; class Mammalia; order Artiodactyla; family Ziphiidae; genus Mesoplodon; species Mesoplodon mirus. The sequence goes on along the minus strand of NW_028295814.1, from coordinate 5,660,726 downwards.
AAAGGAGCCCTCTTCCACTATTGGTGGCAATGTAAATTGATACAGTCACTATGGAGAACGGTATGGAGTTTCCTTGAAAAAACTAGAAATAGAATTACCATGTGATCCAGCAATCCCACTTCTGGGCATATACCCAGAGAAAACCATAAATCAAAAAGACACATTCACCACAATGTTCATGGCAGCACTATTTACAATAGCCAGGTAATGGAAGCAACGTAAATGCCCACAGACAGATGAATGGATAAAGAGTTGGTACATATATAAAATGGAATATTACTCAGCCATAAAAAGGAATGAAACTGGGTCATTTGTAGAGACATCGATGGATCTAGAGACTGTCATACAGAATGAAGTAAGTCAGAAAGAGGAAAACAAATATTGTATATTAATGCATATATGTGGAACCTAAAAAATGGTACAGATGAACTGGTTTGCAGGGAAGAAACAGAGACACAGAGGTAGAGAACAAACATATGGACACCAAGTGTGGGCAGCCATGGGGTGGTGGTGGTGGGATGAGTTGGGAGATTGGGATTGACCTGTATACATGTATATGCATAAAATACATAACTAATAATAACCTGCTGTATAAAAAATAAATCAAATTAAATTTCAAAATTTTAAAAAGTAAAATTTAAAAATAAAACAGAAAAAAGTTCTTCCCTTCACACAGATGTATTTATAGGAATGAATTATTTCCATGCTTATATCTATAAATACATAAGAGAGGAATAAAATCTAACTTGAACAAGAAAAGGAAAAAAAAACCTGAACCCACCAGTTATACAGAGGAAAACCCTATCAGGGCACTTGCTCCAGCGGTAAACAATTCTGAAATTGGTCAGAGGTGGGGAATCATCTCCCATACAACCAGCAACCCACCCCCCACGCCAGGAGCATCCTCATTGCAAAGCTGGGGGACCGTGCCGAGGCATCTGTGAGTAAACGTGAGCTGAGCCCCAGGTCAGCTGCTGCTGAACTGTTCCCACCCTTCCCAGGTAAAACACCTGAATATGTACAAGGGCTTGAAAGCCTAGAGGAAGGGCCGCAGAGCCACACCAGCGACAGCACGCAGGCCAACTTGGTGCCTGTAGGCCCGCCAGGGTGGTCCTGGCCCCGGGCACTCTTCCGGAAGCTTTCCATTGCCCTGCCTGAGATACCCCTCCTGTCCCGGCCCCCACTGCTTTTTTCCTTCCTCACCTCTGTCCGGAGAGAAATTCCAGCGGAAGGTATGGGTGACACATCCTCTTCTTTACAGGTGGCAGCCTGGCAACCCCTGCAGAAAGGCCAGCAGAGCCCCACTCACACCGGGCCACCAACAAAGCTGTGGCCCCTCACTCCCTCCCACCAGCAGAGCCCCGAGACTGCTGACGGGGCAGAGAATATGGAGTCAGGCACAGCTTTAGGGGCTATTGCTGCCTGGAGCGCTGTTTATATTGACCTCAAACAGGCACACCTGGGGAGGGCCGGCCGGCAGGGTAAGGCTGCCCAGGTCAGCTAATCCACAACCCTCAGGGAATCACATTGTTGAAAACGGACCTCGCTAAGGCAGAATAGAAGCCAAGGAAGAAAAGGACACAATGCCATTTGCAGCACCGTAGATGAGTCTAGAGGTAATCACGTGACTTGTAGTAAGTCAGAAAGTGAAAGACACATATCATATCATATCACTTATAGGTGTTACCTAAGAATGGATACCAGGGCAGATATTTCCACGGAGAAGGGCCATCACAGATTCATCAAACAAACTTATGGTTCACCAATGGAAAGGTGTGAGGATTGGTTTCATTACGATATTGGGGTTAACAGACATATACAAACACAGGTGACATATATAATCACCAAAGACCTACGGAATACCAAGAGAAGACTACTCAACATTCTGTCATAACGTACATGGGAAAAGGATCCCAGGAAGAAGAGACATCTGTATATGTGTAAAAGAACCCCATCTTCCACACCTACAACAAGCCAAACATTGTAATCAAACTTGCTGTAATAAAAAATAAAAAATTAAATTAAAAACACGAACAAGAAGTAGTGAGACAAACTTGAGGGGCTTTCTCCTGGCACATTCCATTCTAAATTCCAATCTAGAACACGACTTCCATTGAGGCTCTGTTGCCCTAGTCACCAGATTTGGTAAGGGAGAACTGCTGCCACCTAGTGCCCGTTTCACACAACAGCAGCTTTAATCCCAGCGCTGATGGTCAGTTGATATTCAAAATCATTGCAGGCCTGTAAATGACACCTGCCCTGAAAACAAATCCTGGTGTCACATATCGACCAAAAAATTCAAAGGACGTCCATATTTCAAAACGACCGTTTCAAAAGGCATATTTTACGCACATTAGTGTTCTGCTTCTTTTTCTTTCTTTCCTTTTTTTGTTAAAAATACGGGAATGGAAAAAGGCATCCCTCAGAATGGGCGAAAATCGTTGCAAACGAATCAATGGACAAAGGTTTAATCTCCAATATATATAAACAGCTCATGCAGCTTAATATTAACAAAACAAACAACCCAATACAAAAAATGGGCAGAAGATCTAAAGAGATGTTTCTTCAAAGAAGACACAGAGATGGCCAAGACGCACATGAAAAGCTGCTCAACAGCACTAATTATTAGAGAAATGCAAATCAAAACTACAATGAGGTATCACCTCACACCTGTTAGAATCGGCATCATCAGAAAATCTACAAACAACCAATTCTGGGGAGGGTGTGGACAAAAGGAGCCCTCTTCCACTATTGGTGGCAATGTAAATTGATACACTCACTATGGAGAACGGTATGGAGTTTCCTTAAAAAAACTAGAAATAGAATTACCATCTGATCCAGCCATCCCACTTCTGGGCATATACCCAGAGAAAACCATAAAGCAAAAAGGCACATTCACCACAATCTTCATGGCAGCACTATTTACAATAGCCAGGTAATGGAAGAAACGTAAATGCCCACAGACAGATGAATGGATAAAGAGGTGGTACATATATAAAATGGAATATTACTCAGCCATAAAAAGGAATGAAACTGGGTCATTTGTAGAGACATTGATGGATCTAGAGACTGTCATACAGAATGAAGTAAGTCAGAAAGAGGAAAACAATTATTGTATATTAATGCATATATGTGGAACCTAAAAAATGGTACAGATGAACTGGTTTGCAGGGAAGAAACAGAGACACAGAGGTAGAGAACAAACATATGGACACCAAGTGTGGGAAGCCATGGGGTGGTGGTGGTGGGATGAGTTGGGAGATTGGGATTGACTTGTATACATGTATATGCATAAAATACATAACTAATAATAACCTGCTGTATAAAAAAATAAATCAAATTAAATTTCAAAATTTTAAAAAATAAAATTTAAAAATAAAACAGAAAAAAGTTCTTCCCTTCACACAGATGTATTTATAGGAATGATTTATTTCCATGCTTATATCTATAAATACATAAGAGAGGAATAAAATCTAACTTGAACAAGAAAAGGAAAAAAAAACCTGAACCCACCAGTTATACAGAGGAAAACCCTCTCAGGGCACTTGCTCCAGCGGTAAACCATTCTGAAATTGGTCAGAGGTGGGGAATCATCTCCCATACAACCAGCAACCCACCCCCCACGCCAGGAGCATCCTCATTGCAAACCTGGGGGACCGTGCCGAGGCATCTGTGAGTAAACGTGAGCTGAGCCCCAGGCCAGCTTCTGCTAAACTGTTCCCACCCTCCCCAGGTAAAACACCTGAATATGTACAAGGGCTTGAAAGCCTAGAGGAAGGGCCGCGGTGCCACACCAGTGACAGCACGCAGGCCAACTTGGTGCCTGCAGGCCAGCCAGTGTGGTCCTGGCACCGGGCGCTCTTCCGGAAGCTTTCCATTGCCCTGCCTGAGATACCCCTCCTGTCCCGGCCCCCACTGCTTTTTTCCTTCCTCACCTCTGTCCGGAGAGAAATTCCAGCGGAAGGTATGGGTGACACATCCTCTTCTTTACAGGTGGCAGCCTGGCAACCACTGCAGAAAGGCCAGCAGAGCCCCACTCACACCGGGCCACCAACAAAGCTGTGGCCCCTCACTCCCTACCACCAGCACAGCCCCGAGACTGCTGACGGGGCAGAGAATATGGAGTCAGGCACAGCTTCAGGGGCTATTGCTGCCTGGAGCGCTGTTTATATTGACCTCAAACAGGCACACCTGGGGAGGGCCGGCCGGCAGGGTAAGGCTGCCCAGGTCAGCTAATCCACAACCCTCAGGGAATCACATTGTTGAAAACGGACCTCGCTAAGGCAGAATAGAAGCCAAGGAAGAAAAGGACACAATGCCATTTGCAGCACCGTAGATGAGTCTAGAGGTAATCACGTGACTTGTAGTAAGTCAGAAAGTGAAAGACACATATCGTATCCTATCACTTATAGGTGTTACCTAAGAATGGATACCAGGGCAGATATTTCCACGGAGAAGGGCCATCACAGATTCATCAAACAAACTTATGGTTCACCAATGGAAAGGTGTGAGGAGTGGTTTCATTACGATATTGGGGTTAACAGACTTATACAAACACAGGTGACATATATAATCACCAAAGACCTACGGAATACCAAGAGAAGACTACTCAACATTCTGTCATAACGTACATGGGAAAAGGATCCCAGGAAGAACAGACATCTGTATATGTGTAAAAGAACCACATCTTCCACACCTACAACAAGCCAAACATTGTAATCAAACTTGCTGTAATAAAAACTAAAAAATTAAATTAAAAACACGAACAAGAAGTAGTGAGACAAACTTGAGGGGCTTTCTCCTGGCACATTCCATTCTAAATTCCAATCTAGAACAGACTTCCATTGAGGCTCTGTTGCCCTAGTCACCAGATTTGGTAAGGGAGAACTGCTGCCACCTTGTGGCCGTTTCACACAACAGCAGCTTTAATCCCAGCGCTGATGGTCAGTTGATATTCAAAATCATTGCAGGCCTGTAAATGACACCTGCCCTGAAAACAAATCCTGGGGTCACATATCGACGAAAAAATTCAAAGGACGTCCATATTTCAAAACGACCGTTTCAAAAGGCATATTTTAGGCACATTAGTGTTCTGCTTCTTTTTCTTTCTTTCCTTTTTTTGTTAAAAATACGGGAATGGAAATAGGCATGCCTCAGAATGGGCGAAAATCGTTGCAAACGAATCAATGGACAAAGGTTTAATCTCCAATATATACAAAGAGCTCATGCAGCTTAATATTAACAAAACAAACAACCCAATACAAAAAATGGGCAGAAGATCTAAAGAGATGTTTCTTCAAAGAAGACACAGAGATGGCCAAGACGCACATGAAAAGCTGCTCAACAGCACTAATTATTAGAGAAATGCAAATCAAAACTACAATGAGGTATCACCTCACACCTGTTAGAATCGGCATCATCAGAAAATCTACAAACAACCAATTCTGGGGAGGGTGTGGACAAAAGGAGCCCTCTTCCACTATTGGTGGCAATGTAAATTGATACAGTCACTATGGAGAACGGTATGGAGTTTCCTTAAAAAAACTAGAAATAGAATTACCATCTGATGCAGCAATCCCACTTCTGGGCATATACCCAGAGAACACCATAAATCCAAAAGGAACATTCACCACAGTGTTCATGGCAGCACTATTTACAATAGCCAGGTAACGGAAGCAACGTAAATGCCCACAGACAGATGAATGGATAAAGATGTGGTACATATATAAAATGGAATATTACTCAGCCATAAAAAGTAATGAAACTGGGTCATTTGTAGAGACATCGATGGATCTAGAGACTGTCATACAGAATGAAGTAAGTCAGAAAGAGGAAAACAAATATTGTATATTAATGCATATATGTGGAACCTAAAAAATGGTACAGATGAACTGGTTTGCAAGGAAGAAACAGAGACACAGAGGTAGAGAACAAACATATGGACACCAAGTGTGGGCAGCCATGGGGTGGTGGTGGTGGGATGAGTTGGGAGATTGGGATTGACCTGTATACATGTATATGCATAAAATACATAACTAATAATAACCTGCAGTATAAAAAATAAATCAAATTAAATTTCAAAATTTTAAAAAGTAAAATTTAAAAATAAAACAGAAAAGTATTCTTCCCTACACACAGATGTATTTATAGGAATGAATTATTTCCATGCTTATATCTATAAATACATAAGAGAGGAATAAAATCTAACTTGAACAAGAAAAGAAAAAAAAAACCTGAACCCACCAGTTATACAGAGGAAAATCCTATCAGGGCACTTGCTCCAGCGGTAAACAATTCTGAAATTGGTCAGAGGTGGGGAATCATCTCCCATACAACCTGCAACCCACCCCCCACGCAAAGAGCATCCTCATTGCAAAGCTGGGGGACCGTGCCGAGGCATCTGTGAGTAAACGTGAGCTGAGCCCCAGGCCAGCTTCTGCTAAACTGTTCCCACCCTCCCCAGGTAAAACACCTGAATATGTACAAGGGCTTGAAAGCCTAGAGGAAGGGCCACGGTGCCACACCAGCGACAGCACGCAGGCCAACTTGGTGCCTGCAGGCCAGCCAGTGTGGTCCTGGCCCCGGGCGCTCTTCCGGAAGCTTTCCATTGCCCTGCCTGAGATAACCCTCCTGTCCCGGCCCCCACTGCTTTTTTCCTTCCTCACCTCTGTCCGGAGAGAAATTCCAGCGGAAGGTATGGGTGACACATCCTCTTCTTTACAGGTGGTAGCCTGGCAACCTCTGCAGAAAGGCCAGCAGAGCCCCACTCACACCGGGCCACCAAGAAAGCTGTGGCCCCTCACTCCCTCCCACCAGCAGAGCCCCGAGACTGCTGACGGGGCAGAGAATATGGAGTCAGGCACAGCTTCAGGGGCTATTGCTGCCTGGAGCGCTGTTTATATTGACCTCAAACAGGCACACCTGGGGAGGGCCGGCCGGCAGGGTAAGGCTGCCCAGGTCAGCTAATCCACAACCCTCAGGGAATCACATTGTTGAAAACGGACCTCGCTAAGGCAGAATAGAAGCCAAGGAAGAAAAGGACACAATGCCATTTGCAGCACCGTAGATGAGTCTAGAGGTAATCACGTGACTTGTAGTAAGTCAGAAAGTGAAAGACACATATCGTATCCTATCACTTATAGGTGTTACCTAAGAATGGATACCAGGGCAGATATTTCCACGGAGAAGGGCCATCACAGATTCATCAAACAAACTTATGGTTCACCAATGGAAAGGTGTGAGGATTGGTTTCATTACGATATTGGGGTTAACAGACATATACAAACACAGGTGACATATATAATCACCAAAGACCTACGGAATACCAAGAGAAGACTACTCAACATTCTGTCATAACGTACATGGGAAAAGGATCCCAGGAAGAACAGACATCTGTATATGTGTAAAAGAACCACATCTTCCACACCTACAACAAGCCAAACATTGTAATCAAACTTGCTGTAATAAAAAATAAAAAAATTAAATTAAAAACACGAACAAGAAGTAGTGAGACAAACTTGAGGGGCTTTCTCCTGGCACATTCCATTCTAAATTCCAATCTAGAACACGACTTCCATTGAGGCTCTGTTGCCCTAGTCACCAGATTTGGTAAGGGAAAACTGCTGCCACCTTGTGGCCGTTTCACACAACAGCAGCTTTAATCCCAGCGCTGATGGTCAGTTGATATTCAAAATCATTGCAGGCCTGTAAATGACACCTGCCCTGAAAACAAATCCTGGGGTCACATATCGACCAAAAAATTCAAAGGACTTCCATATTTCAAAATGACCGTTTCAAAAGGCATATTTTACGCACATTAGTGTTCTGCTTCTTTTTCTTTCTTTCCTTTTTTTGTTAAAAATACGGGAATGGAAATAGGCATGCCTCAGAATGGGCGAAAATCGTTGCAAACGAATCAATGGACAAAGGTTTAATCTCCAATATATACAAAGAGCTCATGCAGCTTAATATTAACAAAACAAACAACCCAATACAAAAAATGGGCAGAAGATCTAAAGAGATGTTTCTTCAAAGAAGACACAGAGATGGCCAAGACGCACATGAAAAGCTGCTCAACAGCACTAATTATTAGAGAAATGCAAATCAAAACTACAATGAGGTATCACCTCACACCTGTTAGAATCGGCATCATCAGAAAATCTACAAACAACCAATTCTGGGGAGGGTGTGGACAAAAGGAGCCCTCTTCCACTATTGGTGGGAATGTAAATTGATACAGTCACTATGGAGAATGGTATGGAGTTTCCTTAAAAAAACTAGAAATAGAATTACCATCTGATGCAGCAATCCCACTTCTGGGCATATACCCAGAGAACACCATAAATCCAAAAGGAACATTCACCACAGTGTTCATGGCAGCACTATTTACAATAGCCAGGTAACGGAAGCAACGTAAATGCCCACAGACAGATGAATGGATAAAGATGTGGTACATATATAAAATGGAATATTACTCAGCCATAAAAAGTAATGAAACTGGGTCATTTGTAGAGACATCGATGGATCTAGAGACTGTCATACAGAATGAAGTAAGTCAGAAAGAGGAAAACAAATATTGTATATTAATGCATATATGTGGAACCTAAAAAATGGTACAGATGAACTGGTTTGCAAGGAAGAAACAGAGACACAGAGGTAGAGAACAAACATATGGACACCAAGTGTGGGAAGCCATGGGGTGGTGGTGGTGGGATGAGTTGGGAGATTGGGATTGACCTGTATACATGTATATGCATAAAATACATAACTAATAATAACCTGCTGTATAAAAAATAAATCAAATTAAATTTCAAAATTTTAAAAAGTAAAATTTAAAAATAAAACAGAAAAGTATTCTTCCCTACACACAGATGTATTTATAGGAATGAATTATTTCCATGCTTATATCTATAAATACATAAGAGAGGAATAAAATCTAACTTGAACAAGAAAAGAAAAAAAATACCTGAACCCACCAGTTATACAGAGGAAAACCCTATCAGGGCACTTGCTCCAGCGGTAAACAATTCTGAAATTGGTCAGAGGTGGGGAATCATCTCCCATACAACCTGCAACCCACCCCCCACGAAAAGAGCATCCTCATTGAAAAGCTGGGGGACCGTGCCGAGGCATCTGTGAGTAAACGTGAGCTGAGCCCCAGGCCAGCTTCTGCTAAACTGTTCCCACCCTCCCCAGGTAAAACACCTGAATATGTACAAGGGCTTGAAAGCCTAGAGGAAGGGCCGCGGTGCCACACCAGCGACAGCACGCAGGCCAACTTGGTGCCTGCAGGCCAGCCAGTGTGGTCCTGGCCCCGGGCGCTCTTCCGGAAGCTTTCCATTGCCCTGCCTGAGATAACCCTCCTGTCCCGGCCCCCACTGCTTATTTCCTTCCTCACCTCTGTCCGGAGAGAAATTCCAGCGGAAGGTATGGGTGACACATCCTCTTCTTTACAGGTGGCAGCCTGGCAACCTCTGCAGAAAGGCCAGCAGAGCCCCACTCACACCGGGCCACCAAGAAAGCTGTGGCCCCTCACTCCCTCCCACCAGCAGAGCCCCGAGACTGCTGACGGGGCAGAGAATATGGAGTCAGGCACAGCTTCAGGGGCTATTGCTGCCTGGAGCGCTGTTTATATTGACCTCAAACAGGCACACCTGGGGAGGGCCGGCCGGCAGGGTAAGGCTGCCCAGGTCAGATAATCCACAACCCTCAGGGAATCACATTGTTGAAAACGGACCTCGCTAAGGCAGAATAGAAGCCAAGGAAGAAAAGGACACAATGCCATTTGCAGCACCGTAGATGAGTCTAGAGGTAATCACGTGACTTGTAGTAAGTCAGAAAGTGAAAGACACATATCGTATCCTATCACTTATAGGTGTTACCTAAGAATGGATACCAGGGCAGATATTTCCACGGAGAAGGGCCATCACAGATTCATCAAACAAACTTATGGTTCACCAATGGAAAGGTGTGAGGATTGGTTTCATTACGATATTGGGGTTAACAGACATATACAAACACAGGTGACATATATAATCACCAAAGACCTACGGAATACCAAGAGAAGACTACTCAACATTCTGTCATAACGTACATGGGAAAAGGATCCCAGGAAGAACAGACATCTGTATATGTGTAAAAGAACCACATCTTCCACACCTACAACAAGCCAAACATTGTAATCAAACTTGCTGTAATAAAAAATAAAAAAATTAAATTAAAAACACGAACAAGAAGTAGTGAGACAAACTTGAGGGGCTTTCTCCTGGCACATTCCATTCTAAATTCCAATCTAGAACACGACTTCCATTGAGGCTCTGTTGCCCTAGTCACCAGATTTGGTAAGGGAAAACTGCTGCCACCTTGTGGCCGTTTCACACAACAGCAGCTTTAATCCCAGCGCTGATGGTCAGTTGATATTCAAAATCATTGCAGGCCTGTAAATGACACCTGCCCTGAAAACAAATCCTGGGGTCACATATCGACCAAAAAATTCAAAGGACTTCCATATTTCAAAATGACCGTTTCAAAAGGCATATTTTACGCACATTAGTGTTCTGCTTCTTTTTCTTTCTTTCCTTTTTTTGTTAAAAATACGGGAATGGAAATAGGCATGCCTCAGAATGGGCGAAAATCGTTGCAAACGAATCAATGGACAAAGGTTTAATCTCCAATATATACAAAGAGCTCATGCAGCTTAATATTAACAAAACAAACAACCCAATACAAAAAATGGGCAGAAGATCTAAAGAGATGTTTCTTCAAAGAAGACACAGAGATGGCCAAGACGCACATGAAAAGCTGCTCAACAGCACTAATTATTAGAGAAATGCAAATCAAAACTACAATGAGGTATCACCTCACACCTGTTAGAATCGGCATCATCAGAAAATCTACAAACAACCAATTCTGGGGAGGGTGTGGACAAAAGGAGCCCTCTTCCACTATTGGTGGCAATGTAAATTGATACAGTCACTATGGAGAACGGTATGGAGTTTCCTTAAAAAAACTAGAAATAGAATTACCATCTGATGCAGCAATCCCACTTCTGGGCATATACCCAGAGAACACCATAAATCCAAAAGGAACATTCACCACAGTGTTCATGGCAGCACTATTTACAATAGCCAGGTAACGGAAGCAACGTAAATGCCCACAGACAGATGAATGGATAAAGATGTGGTACATATATAAAATGGAATATTACTCAGCCATAAAAAGTAATGAAACTGGGTCATTTGTAGAGACATCGATGGATCTAGAGACTGTCATACAGAATGAAGTAAGTCAGAAAGAGGAAAACAAATATTGTATATTAATGCATATATGTGGAACCTAAAAAATGGTACAGATGAACTGGTTTGCAAGGAAGAAACAGAGACACAGAGGTAGAGAACAAACATATGGACACCAAGTGTGGGCAGCCATAGGGTGGTGGTGGTGGGATGAGTTGGGAGATTGGGATTGACCTGTATACATGTATATGCATAAAATACATAACTAATAATAACCTGCTGTATAAAAAATAAATCAAATTAAATTTCAAAATTTTAAAAAGTAAAATTTAAAAATAAAACAGAAAAGTATTCTTCCCTACACACAGATGTATTTATAGGAATGAATTATTTCCATGCTTATATCTATAAATACATAAGAGAGGAATAAAATCTAACTTGAACAAGAAAAGAAAAAAAAAACCTGAACCCACCAGTTATACAGAGGAAAACCCTATCAGGGCACTTGCTCCAGCGGTAAACAATTCTGAAATTGGTCAGAGGTGGGGAATCATCACCCATACAACCTGCAACCCACCCCCCACGCAAAGAGCATCCTCATTGCAAAGCTGGGGGACCGTGCCGAGGCATCTGTGAGTAAACGTGAGCTGAGCCCCAGGCCAGCTTCTGCTAAACTGTTCCCACCCACCCCAGGTAAAACACCTGAATATGTACAAGGGCTTGAAAGCCTAGAGGAAGGGCCGCGGTGCCACACCAGCGACAGCACGCAGGCCAACTTGGTGCCTGCAGGCCAGCCAGTGTGGTCCTGGCCCCGGGCGCTCTTCCGGAAGCTTTCCATTGCCCTGCCTGAGATAACCCTCCTGTCCCGGCCCCCACTGCTTTTTTCCTTCCTCACCTCTGTCCGGAGAGAAATTCCAGCGGAAGGTATGGGTGACACATCCTCTTCTTTACAGGTGGCAGCCTGGCAACCCCTGCAGAAAGGCCAGCAGAGCCCCACTCACACCGGGCCACCAAGAAAGCTGTGGCCCCTCACTCCCTCCCACCAGCAGAGCCCCGAGACTGCTGACGGGGCAGAGAATATGGAGTCAGGCACAGCTTCAGGGGCTATTGCTGCCTGGAGCGCTGTTTATATTGACCTCAAACAGGCACACCTGGGGAGGGCCGGCCGGCAGGGTAAGGCTGCCCAGGTCAGCTAATCCACAACCCTCAGGGAATCACATTGTTGAAAACGGACCTCGCTAAGGCAGAATAGAAGCCAAGGAAGAAAAGGACACAATGCCATTTGCAGCACCGTAGATGAGTCTAGAGGTAATCACGTGACTTGTAGTAAGTCAGAAAGTGAAAGACACATATCGTATCCTATCACTTATAGGTGTTACCTAAGAATGGATACCAGGGCAGATATTTCCACGGAGAAGGGCCATCACAGATTCATCAAACAAACTTATGGTTCACCAATGGAAAGGTGTGAGGATTGGTTTCATTACGATATTGGGGTTAACAGACATATACAAACACAGGTGACATATATAATCACCAAAGACCTACGGAAAACCAAGAGAAGACTACTCAACATTCTGTCATAACGTACATGGGAAAAGGATCCCAGGAAGAACAGACATCTGTATATGTGTAAAAGAACCACATCTTCCACACCTACAACAAGCCAAACATTGTAATCAAACTTGCTGTAATAAAAAATAAAAAAATTAAATTAAAAACACGAACAAGAAGTAGTGAGACAAACTTGAGGGGCTTTCTCCTGGCACATTCCATTCTAAATTCCAATCTAGAACACGACTTCCATTGAGGCTCTGTTGCCCTAGTCACCAGATTTGGTAAGGGAAAACTGCTGCCACCTTGTGGCCGTTTCACATAACAGCAGCTTTAATCCCAGCGCTGATGGTCAGTTGATATTCAAAATCATTGCAGGCCTGTAAATGACACCTGCCCTGAAAACAAATCCTGGGGTCACATATCGACCAAAAAATTCAAAGGACTTCCATATTTCAAAACGACCGTTTCAAAAGGCATATTTTACGCACATTAGTGTTCTGCTTCTTTTTCTGTCTTTCCTTTTTTTGTTAAAAATACGGGAATGGAAAAAGGCATGCCTCAGAATGGGCGAAAATCGTTGCAAACGAATCAATGGACAAAGGTTTAATCTCCAATATATATAAACAGCTCATGCAGCTTAATATTAACAAAACAAACAACCCAATACAAAAAATGGGCAGAAGATCTAAAGAGATGTTTCTTCAAAGAAGACACAGAGATGGCCAAGACGCACATGAAAAGCTGCTCAACAGCACTAATTATTAGAGAAATGCAAATCAAAACTACAATGAGGTATCACCTCACACCTGTTAGAATCGGCATCATCAGAAAATCTACAAACAACCAATTCTGGGGAGGGTGTGGACAAAAGGAGCCCTCTTCCACTATTGGTGGCAATGTAAATTGATACAGTCACTATGGAGAACGGTATGGAGTTTCCTTAAAAAAACTAGAAATAGAATTACCATCTGATGCAGCAATCCCACTTCTGTGCATATACCCAGAGAACACCATAAATCCAAAAGGAACATTCACCACAGTGTTCATGGCAGCACTATTTACAATAGCCAGGTAACGGAAGCAACGTAAATGCCCACAGACAGATGAATGGATAAAGATGTGGTACATATATAAAATGGAATATTACTCAGCCATAAAAAGTAATGAAACTGGGTCATTTGTAGAGACATCGATGGATCTAGAGACTGTCATACAGAATGAAGTAAGTCAGAAAGAGGAAAACAAATATTGTATATTAATGCATATATGTGGAACATAAAAAATGGTACAGATGAACTGGTTTGCAAGGAAGAAACAGAGACACAGAGGTAGAGAACAAACATATGGACACCAAGTGTGGGCAGCCATGGGGTGGTGGTAGTGGGATGAGTTGGGAGATTGGGATTGACCTGTATACATGTATATGCATAAAATACATAACTAATAATAACCTGCTGTATAAAAAAATAAATCAAATTAAATTTCAAAATTTTAAAAAGTAAAATTTAAAAATAAAACAGAAAAGTATTCTTCCCTTCACACAGATGTATTTATAGGAATGAATTATTTCCATGCTTATATCTATAAATACATAAGAGAGGAATAAAATCTAACTTGAACAAGAAAAGAAAAAAAAAACCTGAACCCACCAGTTATACAGAGGAAAACCCTATCAGGGCACTTGCTCCAGCGGTAAACAATTCTGAAATTGGTCAGAGGTGGGGAATCATCTCCCATACAACCAGCAACCCACCCCCCACGCCAGGAGCATCCTCATTGCAAAGCTGGGGGACCGTTCTGAGGCATCTGTGAGTAAATGTGAGCTGAGCCCCAGGCCAGCTGCTGCTGAACTGTTCCCACCCTTCCCAGGTAAAACACCTGAATATGTACAAGGGCTTGAAAGCCTAGAGGAAGGGCCGCGGAGCCACACCAGCGAGAGCACGCAGCCCAACTTGGTGCCTGCATGCCAGCCAGGGTGGTCCTGGCCCCGGGCGCTCTTCCGGAAGCTTTCCATTGCCCTGCCTGAGATATCCCTCCTGTCCCGGCCCCCAATGCTTTTTTCCTTCCTCACCTCTGTCCGGAGATAAATTCCAGCGGAAGGTATGGGTGACACATCCTCTGCTTTACAGGTGGCAGCCTGGCAACCCCTGCAGAAAGGCCAGCAGAGCCCCACTCACACCGGGCCACCAACAAAGCTGTGGCCCCTCACTCCCTCCCACCAGCACAGCCCCGAGACTGCTGACGGGGCAGAGAATATGGAGTCAGGCACAGCTTCAGGGGCTATTGCTGCCTGGAGCGCTGTTTATATTGACCTGAAACAGGCACACCTGGGGAGGGCCGTCCGGCAGGGTAAGGCTGCCCAGGTCAGCTAATCCACAACCCTCAGGGAATCACATTGTTGAAAACGGACCTCGCTAAGGCAGAATAGAAGCCAAGGAAGAAAAGGACACAATGCCATTTGCAGCACCGTAGATGAGTCTAGAGGTAATCACGTGACTTGTAGTAAGTCAGAAAGTGAAAGACACATATCGTATCATATCACTTATAGGTGTTACCTAAGAATGGATACCAGGGCAGATATTTCCACGGAGAAGGGCCATCACAGATTCATCAAACAAACTTATGGTTCACCAATGGAAAGGTGTGAGGATTGGTTTCATTACGATATAGGGGTTAACAGACATATACAAACACAGGTGACATATATAATCACCAAAGACCTACAGAATACCAAGAGAATACTACTCAACATTCTGTCATAACGTACATGGGAAAAGGATCCCAGGAAGAACAGACATCTGTATATGTGTAAAAGAACCACATCTTCCACACATACAACAAGCCAAACACTGTAATCAAATTTGCTGTAATAAAAAATAAAATATTAAATTAAAAACACGAACAAGATGTAGTGAGACAAACTTGAGGGGTTTACTCCTGGCACATTCCATTCTAAATTCCAATCTAGAACACGACTTCCATTGAGGCTCTGTTGCCATAGTCACCAGATTTGGTAAGGGAGAACTGCTGCCACCTTGTGGCCGTTTCACACAACAGCAGCTTTAATCCCAGCGCTGATGGTCAGTTGATATTCAAAATCATTGCAGGCCTGTAAATGACACCTGCCCTGAAAACAAATCTTGGGGTCACATATCGACCAAAAAATTCAAAGGACGTCCATATTTCAAAACGACCATTTCAAAAGGCATATTTTATGCACATTAGTGTTCTGCTTCTTTTTCTTTCTTTCCTTTTTTTGTTAAAAATATGGGAATGGAAAAAGGCATCCCTCAGAATGGGCGAAAATCATTGCAAACGAATCAATGGACAAAGGTTTAATCTCCAATATATACAAACAGCTCATGCAGCTTAATATTAACAAAACAAACACCCCAATACAAAAAATGGGCAGAAGATCTAAAGAGATGTTTCTTCCAAGAAGACACAGAGATGGCCAAGACGCACATGAAAAGCTGCTCAACAGCACTAATTATTAGAGAAATGCAAATCAAAACTACAATGAGGTATCACCTCACACCTGTTAGAATCGGCATCATCAGAAAATCTACAAACAACCAATTCTGGGGAGGGTGTGGAGAAAAGGAGCCCTCTTCCACTATTGGTGGCAATGTAAATTGATACAGTCACTATGGAGAACCGTATGGAGTTTCCTTAAAAAAACTAGAAGTAGAATTACCATGTGATCCAGCAATCCCACTTCTGGGCATATACCCAGAGAAAACCATAAATCAAAAAGGCACATTCACCACAATGTTCATGGCAGCACTATTTACAAGAGCCAGGTAATGGAAGCAACGTAAATGCCCACAGACAGATGAATGGATAAAGATGTGGTACATATATAAAATGGAATATTACTCAGCCATAAAAAGGAATGACACTGGGTCATTTGTAGAGACATCGATGGATCTAGAGACTGTCATACAGAATGAAGTAAGTCAGAAAGAGGAAAACAAATAATGTATATTAATGCATATAGGTGGAACCTAAAAAATGGTACAGATGAACTGGTTTGCAGGGAAGAAACAGAGACACAGAGGTAGAGAACAAACATGTGGACACCAAGTGTGGGAAGCCATGGGGTGGTGGTGGTGGGATGAGTTGGGAGATTGGGATTGACCTGTATACATGTATATGCATAAAATACATAACTAATAATAACCTGCTGTATAAAAAAGTAAATCAAATTAAATTTCAAAATTTTAAAAAGTAAAATTTAAAAATAAAACAGAAAAATGTTCTTCCCTTCACACAGATGTATTTATAGGAATGAATTATTTCCATGCTTTTATCTATAAATACATAAAAGAGGAATAAAATCTAACTTGAACCATAAAAGAAAAAAAAAAACCTGAACCCACCAGTTATACAGAGGAAAACCCTATCAGGGCACTTGCTCCAGCGGTAAACAATTCTGAAATTGGTCAGAGGTGGGGAATCATCTCCCATACAACCTGCAACCCACCCCCCATGCAAGGAGCATCCTCATTGAAAAGCTGGGGGACCATGCCGAGGCATCTGTGAGTAAACGTGAGCTGAGCCCCAGGCCAGCTGCTGCTGAACTGTTCCCACCCTTCCCAGGTAAAACACCTGAATATGTAAAAGGGCTTGAAAGCCTAGAGGAAGGGCCGCGGAGCCACACCATCGACAGCACGCAGGCCAACGTGGTGCCTGTAGGCCAGCCAGGGTGGTCCTGGCCCCGGGCGCTCTTCCGGAAGCTTTCCATTGCCCTGCCTGAAATACCCCTCCTGTCCCGGCCCCCACTGACTTTTTCCTTCCTCACCTCTGTCCGGAGAGAAATTGCAGCGGAAGGTATGGGTGACACATCCTCTTCTTTACAGGTGGCAGCCTGGCAACCCCTGCAGAAAGGCCAGCAGAGCCCCACTCACACCGGGCCACCAACAAAGCTGTGGCCCCTCACTCCCTCCCACCAGCAGAGCCCCGAGACTGCTGACGGGGCAGAGAATATGGAGTCAGGCACGGCTTCAGGGGCTATTGCTGCCTGGAGCGCTGTTTATATTGACCTCAAACAGGCACACCTGGGGAGGGCCGGCCGGCAGGGTAAGGCTGCCCAGGTCAGCTAATCCACAACCCTCAGGGAATCACATTGTTGAAAATGGACCTCGCTAAGGCAGAATAGAAGCCAAGGAAGAAAAGGACACAATGCCATTTGCAGCACCGTAGATGAGTCTAGAGTTAATCACGTGACTTGTAGTAAGTCAGAAAGTGAAAGACACATATCGTATCATATCACTTATAGGTGTTACCTAAGAATGGATACCAGGGCAGATATTTCCACGGAGAAGGGCCATCACAGATTCATCAAACAAACTTATGGTTCACCAATGGAAAGGTGTGAGGATTGGTTTCATTACGATATTGGGGTTAACAGACATATACAAACACAGGTGACACATATAATCACCAAAGACCTACGGGATACCAAGAGAAGACTACTCAACATTCTGTCATAACGTACATGGGAAAAGGATCCCAGGAAGAACAGACATCTGTATATGTGTAAAAGAACCACATCTTCCACACCTACAACAAGCCAAACATTGTAATCAAACTTGCTGTAATAAAAAATAAAAAATTAAATTAAAAACACGAACAAGAAGTAGTGAGACAAACTTGAGGGGCTTTCTCCTGGCACATTCCATTCTAAATTCCAATCTAGAACACGACTTCCATTGAGGCTCTGTTGCCCTAGTCACCAGATTTGGTAAGGGAGAACTGCTGCCACCTTGTGGTCGTTTCACACCACAGCAGCTTTAATCCCAGCGCTGATGGTCAGTTGATATTCAAAATCATTGCAGGCCTGTAAATGACACCTGCCCTGAAAACAAATCCTGGGGTCACATATCGACCAAAAAATTCAAAGGACGTCCATATTTCAAAACGACCGTTTCAAAAGGCATATTTTACGCACATTAGTGTTCTGCTTCTTTTTCTTTCTTTCCTTTTTTTGTTAAAAATACGGGAAAGGAAAAAGGCATCCCTCAGAATGGGCGAAAATCGTTGCAAACGAATCAATGGACAAAGGTTTAATCTCCAATACATATAAAAGGCCCATGGAGCTTCATATTAAAAAAACAAACAACCCAATACAAAAAATGGGCAGAAGATCTAAAGAGATGTTTCTTCAAAGAAGACAGAGACATGGCCAGGACACACATGAAAAGGTGCTCAACAGCACTAATTATTAGAGAAATGCAAATCAAAACTACAATGAGGTATCACCTCACACCTGTTAGAATCGGGATCATCAGAAAATCTACAAACAACCAATTCTGGGGAGGGTGTGGACAAATGGAGCCCTCTTCCACTATCGGTGGGAATGTAAATTGATACAGTCACTATGGAGAACGGTATGGAGGTTCCTTAAAAAAACTAGAAATAGAATTACCATCTGATCCAGCAATCCCACTTCTGGGCATATACCCAGAGAAAACCATAAATCAAAAAGGCACATTCACCACAATGTTCATGGCAGCACTATTTACAATAGCCAGGTAATGGAAGCAACGTAAATGCCCACAGACAGATGAATGGATAAAGATGTGGTACATATATAAAATGGAATATTACTCAGCCATAAAAAGGAATGACACTGGGTCATTTGTAGAGACATCGATGGATCTAGAGACTGTCATACAGAATGAAGTAAGTCAGAAAGAGGAAAACAAATATTGTATATTAATGCATATATGTGGAACCTAAAAAATGGTACAGATGAACTGGTTTGCAAGGAAGAAACAGAGACACAGAGGTAGAGAACAAACATATGGACACCAAGTGTGGAAAGCCATGGGGTGGTGGTGGTGGGATGAGTTGGGAGATTGGGATTGACCTGTACACATGTATATGCATAAAATACATAACTAATAATAACCTGCTGTATAAAAAAATAAATCAAATTAAATTTCAAAATTTTAAAAAGTAAAATTTAAAAATAAAACAGAAAAATGTTCTTCCCTTCACACAGATGTATTTATAGGAATGAATTATTTCCATGCTTATATCTATAAATACATAAAATAGGAATAAAATCTAACTTGAACCATAAAAGAAAAAAAAAACCTGAACCCACCAGTTATACAGAGGAAAACCCTATCAGGGCAGTTGCTCCAGGGGTAAACAATTCTGAAATTGGTCAGAGGTGGGGAATCATCTCCCATACAACCTGCAACCCACCCCCCACGCAAAGAGCATCCTCATTGCAAAGCTGGGGGACCGGGCCGAGGCATCTGTGAGTAAACGTGAGCTGAGCCCCAGGCCAGCTTCTCCTAAACTGTTCCCACCCTTCCCAGGTAAAACACCTGAATATGTTCAAGGGCTTGAAAGCCTAGAGGAAGGGCCACGGTGCCACACCAGCGACAGCACGCAGGCCATCTTGGTGCCTGCAGGACAGCCAGGGTCGTCCTGGCCCCGGGCGCTCTTCCGGAAGCTTTCCATTGCCCTGCCTGAGATACCCCTCCTGTCCCGGCCCCCACTGCATTTTTCCTTCCTCACCTCTGTCCGGAGAGAAATTCCAGCAGAAGGTATGGGTGACACATCCTCTTCTTTACAGGTGGCAGCCTGGCAACCCCTGCAGAAAGGCCAGCAGAGCCCCACTCACACCGGGCCACCAAAAAAGCTGTGGCCCCTCACTCCCTGCCACCAGCAGAGCCCCGAGACTGCTGACAGGGCAGAGAATATGGAGTCAGGCACAGCTTCAGGGGCTATTGCTGCCTGGAGCGCTGTTTATATTGACCTCAAACAGGCACACCTGGGGAGGGCCGGCCGGCAGGGTAAGGCTGTCCAGGTCAGCTAATCCACAACCCTCAGGGAATCACATTGTTGAAAACGGACCTCGCTAAGGCAGAATAGAAGCCAAGGAAGAAAAGGACACAATGCCATTTGCAGCACCGTAGATGAGTCTAGAGTTAATCACGTGACTTGTAGTAAGTCAGAAAGTGAAAGACACATATCGTATCATATCACTTATAGGTGTTACCTAAGAATGGATACCAGGGCAGATATTTCCACGGAGAAGGGCCATCACAGATTCATCAAACAAACTTATGGTTCACCAATGGAAAGGTTTGAGGATTGGTTTCATTACGATATTGGGGTTAACAGACATATACAAACACAGGTGACATATATAATCACCAAAGACCTACGGAATACCAAGAGAAGACTACTCAACATTCTGTCATAACGTACATGGGAAAAGGATCCCAGGAAGAAGAGACATCTGTATATGTGTAAAAGAACCACATCTTCCACACCTACAACAAGCCAAACATTGTAATCAAACTTGCTGTAATAAAAAATAAAAAAATAAATTAAAAACACGAACAAGAAGTAGTGAGACAAACTTGAGGGGCTTTCTCCTGGCACATTCCATTCTAAATTCCAATCTAGAACACGACTTCCATTGAGGCTCTGTTGCCCTAGTCACCAGATTTGGTAAGGGAGAACTGCTGCCACCTTGTGGCCGTTTCACACAACAGCAGCTTTAATCCCAGCGCTGATGGTCAGTTGATATTCAAAATCATTGCAGGCCTGTAAATGACACCTGCCCTGAAAACAAATCCTGGGGTCACATATCGACGAAAAAATTCAAAGGACGTCCATATTTCAAAACGACCGTTTCAAAAGGCATATTTTACGCACATTAGTGTTCTGCTTCTTTTTCTTTCTTTCCTTTTTTTGTTAAAAATACGGGAAAGGAAAAAGGCATCCCTCAGAATGGGCGAAAATCGTTGCAAACGAATCAATGGACAAAGGTTTAATCTCCAATACATATAAAAGGCCCATGGAGCTTAATATTAACAAAACAAACAACCCAATACAAAAAATGGGCAGAAGATCTAAAGAGATGTTTCTTCAAAGCAGACACACAGATGGCCAAGACGCACATGAAAAGCTGCTCAACAGCACTAATTATTAGAGAAATGCAAATCAAAACTACAATGAGGTATCACCTCACACCTGTTAGAATCGGCATCATCAGAAAATCTACAAACAACCAATTCTGGGGAGGGTGTGGACAAAAGGAGCCCTCTTCCACTATTGGTGGCAATGTAAATTGATACAGTCACTATGGAGAACGGTATGGAGTTTCCTTAAAAAACTAGAAATAGAATTACCATCTGATCCAGCAATCCCACTTCTGGGCATATACCCAGAGAAAACCATAAATCAAAAAGGCACATTCACCACAATGTTCATGGCAGCACTATTTACAATGGCCAGGTAATGGAAGCAACCTAAATGCCCACAGACAGATGAATGGATAAAGATGTGGTACATATATAAAATGGAATATTACGCAGCCATAAAAAGGAATGAAACTGGGTCATTTGTAGAGACATCGATGGATCTTGAGACTGTCATACAGAATGAAGTAAGTCAGAAAAAGGAAAACAAATATTGTATATTAATGCATATATGTGGAACCTAAAAAATGGTACAGATGAACTCGTTTGCAGGGAAGAAACAGAGACACAGAGGTAGAGAACAAACATATGGACACCAAGTGTGGGAAGCCATGGGGTGGTGGTGGTGGGATGAGTTGGGAGATTGGGATTGACCTGTATACATGTATATGCATAAAATACATAACTAATAATAACCTGCTGTATAAAATATAAATCAAATTAAATTTCAAAATTTTAAAAAACAAAATTTAAAAATAAAACAGAAAAATGTTCTTCCCTTCACACAGATGTATTTATAGGAATGAATTATTTCCATGCTTATATCTATAAATACATAAAACAGGAATAAAATCTAACTTGAACCATAAAAGAAAAAAAAAAACCTGAACCCACCAGTTATACAGAGGAAAACACTATCAGGGCACGTGCTCTAGTGGTAAACAATTCTGAAATTGGTCAGAGGTGGGGAATCATCTCCCATACAACCAGCAACCCACCCCCCACGCAAGGAGCATCCTCAGTGCAAAGCTGGGTGACCGTACCGAGGCATCTGTGAGTAAACGTGAGCTGAGTCCCAGGCCAGCTGCTGCTGAACTGTTCCCACCCTTCCCAGGTAAAACACCTGAATATGTACAAGGGCTTGAAAGCCTAGAGGAAGGGCCGAGGAGCCACACCAGCGACAGCACGCAGGCCAACTTGGTGCCTGCAGGCCAGCTAGGGTGGTCCTGGCCACGGGCGCTCTTCCGGAAGCTTTCCATTGCCCTGCCTGAGATACCCCTCCTGTCCCGGCCCCCACTGCTTTTTTCCTTCCTCACCTCTGTCCGGAGAGAAATTCCAGCGGAAGGTATGGGTGACACATCCTCTTCTTTACAGGTGGCAGCCTGGCAACCCCTGCAGAAAGGCCAGCAGGGTCCCACTCACACCCGGGCCAACAACAAAGCTGTGGCCCCTCACTCCCTCCCACCAGCAGAGCCCCGAGGCTGCTGACGGGGCAGAGAATATGGAGTCAGGCACAGCTTCAGGGGCTATTGCTGCCTGGAGCGCTGTTTATATTAACCTCAAACAGGCACACCTAGGGAGGGCCGGCCGGCAGGGTAAGGCTGCCCAGGTCAGCTAATCCACAACCCTCAGGGAATCACATTGTTGAAAATGGACCTCGCTAAGGCAGAATAGAAGCCAAGGAAGAAAAGGACACAATGCCATTTGCAGCACCGTAGATGTGTCTAGAGGCAATCACGTGACTTGTAGTAAGTCAGAAAGTGAAAGACACATATTGTATCATATCACTTATAGGTGTTACCTAAGAATGGATACCAGGGCAGGTATTTCCACGGAGAAGGGCCATCACAGAATCATCAAAGAAACTTATGGTTCACCAATGGAAAGGTGTGAGGATTGGTTTCATTACGATATTGGGGTTAACAGACATATACAAACACAGGTGACATATATAATCACCAAAGACCTACGGAATACCAAGAGAAGACTACTCAACATTCTGTCATAACGTACATGGGAAAAGGATCCCAGGAAGAACAGACATCTGTATATGTGAAAAAGAACCACATCTTCCACACCTACAACAAGCCAAACATTGTCATCAAACTTGCTGTAATAAAAAATAAAAAAATTAAATTAAAAACACGAACAAGAAGTAGTGAGACAAACTTGAGGGGCTTTCTGCTGGCACATTCCATTCTAAATTCCAATCTAGAACACGACTTCCATTGAGGCTCTGCTGCCCTAGTCACCAGATTTGGTAAGGGAGAACTGCTGCCACCTTGTGGCCGTTTCACACAACAGCAGCTTTAATCCCAGTGCTGATGGTCTGTTGATATTCAAAATCATTGCAGGCCTGTAAATGACACCTGCCCTGAAAACAAATCCTGGGGTCACATATCGACGAAAAAATTCAAAGGACGTCCATATTTCAAAACGACCGTTTCAAAAGGCATATTTTACGCACATTAGTGTTCTGCTTCTTTTTCTTTCTTTCCTTTTTTTGTTAAAAATACGGGAATGGAAAAAGGCATCCCTCAGAATGGGCGAAAATCGTTGCAAACGAATCAATGGACAAAGGTTTAATCTCCAATATATATAAACAGCTCATGCAGCTTAATATTAACAAAACAAACAACACAATACAAAAAATGGGCAGAAGATCTAAAGAGATGTTTCTTCAAAGAAGACACAGAGATGGCCAAGACGCACATGAAAAGCTGCTCAACAGCACTAATTATTAGAGAAATGCAAATCAAAACTACAATGAGGTATCACCTCACACCTGTTAGAATCGGCATCATCAGAAAATCTACAAACAACCAATTCTGGGGAGGGTGTGGACAAAAGGAGCCCTCTTCCACTATTGGTGGCAATGTAAATTGATACAGTCACTATGGAGAACGGTATGGAGTTTCCTTAAAAAACTAGAAATAGAATTACCATCTGATCCAGCAATCCCACTTCTGGGCATATGCCCAGAGAAAACCATAAATCAAAAAGGCACATTCACCACAGTGTTCATGGCAGCATTATTTACAATAGCCAGGTAATGGAAGCAACATAAATGCCCACAGACAGATGAATGGATAAAGATGTGGTAAATATATAAATTGGAATATTACGCAGCCATAAAAAGGAATGTAACTGGGTCATTTGTAGAGACATCGATGGATCTAGAGACTGTCATACAGAATGAAGTAAGTCAGAAAAAGGAAAACAAATATTGTATATTAATGCATATATGTGGAACCTAAAAAATGGTACAGATGAACTGGTTTGCAGGGAAGAAACAGAGACACAGAGGTAGAGAACAAACATATGGACACCAAGTGTGGGAAGCCATGGGGTGGTGGTGGTGGGATGAGTTGGGAGATTGGGATTGACCTGTATACATGTATATGCATAAAATACATAAGTAATAATAGCCTGCTGTATAAAAAATAAATCAAATTAAATTTCAAAATTTTAAAAAACAAAATTTAGAAATAAAACAGAAAAATGTTCTTCCCTTCACACAGATGTATTTATAGGAATGAATTATTTCCATGCTTATATCTATAAATACATAAGAGAGGAATAAAATCTAACTTGAACAAGAAAAGAAAAAAAAAACCTGAACCCACCAGTTATACAGAGGAAAACCCTATCAGGGCACTTGCTCCAGCGGTAAACAATTCTGAAATTGGTCAGAGGTGGGGAATCATCTCCCATACAACCTGCAACCCACCCCCCACGCAAAGAGCATCCTCATTGCAAAGCTGGGGGACCGTGCCGAGGCATCTGTGAGTAAACGTGAGCTGAGCCCCAGGCCAGCTTCTGCTAAACTGTTCCCACCCTCCCCAGGTAAAACACCTGAATATGTACAAGGGCTTGAAAGCCTAGAGGAAGGGCCGCGGTGCCACACCAGCGACAGCACGCAGGCCAACTTGGTGCCTGCAGGCCAGCCAGTGTGGTCCTGGCCCCGGGCGCTCTTCCGGAAGCTTTCCATTGCCCTGCCTGAGATAACCCTCCTGTCCCGGCCCCCACTGCTTTTTTCCTTCCTCACCTCTGTCCGGAGAGAAATTCCAGCGGAAGGTATGCGTGACACATCCTCTTCTTTACAGGCGGCAGCCTGGCAACTCCTGCAGAAAGGCCAGCAGAACCCCACTCACACCGGGCCACCCACAAAGCTGTGGCCCCTCACTCCCTCCCACCAGCACAGCCCCGAGACTGCTGACGGGGCAGAGAATATGGAGTCAGGCACAGCTTCAGGGGCTATTGCTGCCTGGAGCTCTGTTTATATTGACCTCAACGAGGCACACCTGGGGAGGGCGGGCCGGCAGGGTAAGGCTGCCCAGGTCAGCTAATCCACAACCCTCAGGGAATCACATTGTTGAAAATGGACCCCGCTAAGGCAGAAGAGAAGCCAAGGGAAAAAAGGACACAATGCCATTTGCAGCACCGTAGATGAGTCTAGAAGTAATCACGTGACTTGTAGTAAGTCAGAAAGTGAAAGACACATATCATATCATATCACTTATAGGTGTTACCTAAAAATGGATACCAGGGCAGATATTTCCACGGAGAAGGGCAATCACAGATTCATTAAACAAACTTATGGTTCACCAATGGAAAGGTGTGAGGAGTGGTTTCATTACGATATTGGGGTTAACAGACATATACAAACACAGGTGACATATATAATCACCAAAGACCTACGGAATACCAAGAGAAGACTACTCAACATTCTGTCATAACGTACATGGGAAAAGGATCCCAGGAAGAACAGACATCTGTATATGTGTAAAAGAACCACATCTTCCACACCTACAACAAGCCAAACATTGTAATCAAACTTGCTGTAATAAAAAATAAAAAAATTAAATTAAAAACACGAACAAGAAGTAGTGAGACAAACTTGAGGGGCTTTCTCCTGGCACATTCCATTCTAAATTCCAATCTAGAACACGACTTCCATTGAGGCTCTGTTGCCCTAGTCACCAGATTTGGTAAGGGAAAACTGCTGCCACCTTGTGGCCGTTTCACATAACAGCAGCTTTAATCCCAGCGCTGATGGTCAGTTGATATTCAAAATCATTGCAGGCCTGTAAATGACTCCTGCCCTGAAAACAAATCCTGGGGTCACATATCGACCAAAAAATTCAAAGGACTTCCATATTTCAAAACGACCGTTTCAAAAGGCATATTTTACGCACATTAGTGTTCTGCTTCTTTTTCTTTCTTTCCTTTTTTTGTTAAAAATACGGGAATGGAAAAAGGCGTGCCTCAGAATGGGCGAAAATCGTTGCAAACGAATCAATGGACAAAGGTTTAATCTCCAATATATATAGAGAGCTCATGCAGCTTAATATTAACAAAAAAAACAACCCAATACAAAAAATGGGCAGAAGATCTAAAGAGATGTTTCTTCAAAGAAGACACAGAGATGGCCAAGACGCACATGAAAAGCTGCTCAACAGCACTAATTATTACAGAAATGCAAATCAAAACTACAATGAGGTATCACCTCACACCTGTTAGAATCGGCATCATCAGAAAATCTACAAACAACCAATTCTGGGGAGGGTGTGGACAAAAGGAGCCCTCTTCCACTATTGGTGGCAATGTAAATTGATACAGTCACTATGGAGAACGGTATGGAGTTTCCTTAAAAAACTAGAAATAGAATTACCATCTGATCCAGCAATCCCACTTCTGGGCATATGCCCAGAGAAAACCATAAATCAAAAAGGCACATTCACCACAGTGTTCATGGCAGCATTATTTACAATAGCCAGGTAATGGAAGCAACATAAATGCCCACAGACAGATGAATGGATAAAGATGTGGTAAATATATAAATTGGAATATTACGCAGCCATAAAAAGGAATGTAACTGGGTCATTTGTAGAGACATCGATGGATCTAGAGACTGTCATACAGAATGAAGTAAGTCAGAAAAAGGAAAACAAATATTGTATATTAATGCATATATGTGGAACCTAAAAAATGGTACAGATGAACTGGTTTGCAGGGAAGAAACAGAGACACAGAGGTAGAGAACAAACATATGGACACCAAGTGTGGGAAGCCATGGGGTGGTGGTGGTGGGATGAGTTGGGAGATTGGGATTGACCTGTATACATGTATATGCATAAAATACATAAGTAATAATAGCCTGCTGTATAAAAAATAAATCAAATTAAATTTCAAAATTTTAAAAAACAAAATTTAGAAATAAAACAGAAAAATGTTCTTCCCTTCACACAGATGTATTTATAGGAATGAATTATTTCCATGCTTATATCTATAAATACATAAGAGAGGAATAAAATCTAACTTGAACAAGAAAAGAAAAAAAAAACCTGAACCCACCAGTTATACAGAGGAAAACCCTATCAGGGCACTTGCTCCAGCGGTAAACAATTCTGAAATTGGTCAGAGGTGGGGAATCATCTCCCATACAACCTGCAACCCACCCCCCACGCAAAGAGCATCCTCATTGCAAAGCTGGGGGACCGTGCCGAGGCATCTGTGAGTAAACGTGAGCTGAGCCCCAGGCCAGCTTCTGCTAAACTGTTCCCACCCTCCCCAGGTAAAACACCTGAATATGTACAAGGGCTTGAAAGCCTAGAGGAAGGGCCGCGGTGCCACACCAGCGACAGCACGCAGGCCAACTTGGTGCCTGCAGGCCAGCCAGTGTGGTCCTGGCCCCGGGCGCTCTTCCGGAAGCTTTCCATTGCCCTGCCTGAGATAACCCTCCTGTCCCGGCCCCCACTGCTTTTTTCCTTCCTCACCTCTGTCCGGAGAGAAATTCCAGCGGAAGGTATGCGTGACACATCCTCTTCTTTACAGGCGGCAGCCTGGCAACTCCTGCAGAAAGGCCAGCAGAACCCCACTCACACCGGGCCACCCACAAAGCTGTGGCCCCTCACTCCCTCCCACCAGCAAAGCCCCGAGACTGCTGACGGGGCAGAGAATATGGAGTCAGGCACAGCTTCAGGGGCTATTGCTGCCTGGAGCTCTGTTTATATTGACCTCAACGAGGCACACCTGGGGAGGGCGGGCCGGCAGGGTAAGGCTGCCCAGGTCAGCTAATCCACAACCCTCAGGGAATCACATTGTTGAAAATGGACCCCGCTAAGGCAGAAGAGAAGCCAAGGGAAAAAAGGACACAATGCCATTTGCAGCACTGTAGATGAGTCTAGAAGTAATCACGTGACTTGTAGTAAGTCAGAAAGTGAAAGACACATATCATATCATATCACTTATAGGTGTTACCTAAAAATGGATACCAGGGCAGATATTTCCACGGAGAAGGGCAATCACAGATTCATTAAACAAACTTATGGTTCACCAATGGAAAGGTGTGAGGAGTGGTTTCATTACGATATTGGGGTTAACAGACATATACAAACACAGGTGACATATATAATCACCAAAGACCTACGGAATACCAAGAGAAGACTACTCAACATTCTGTCATAACGTACATGGGAAAAGGATCCCAGGAAGAACAGACATCTGTATATGTGAAAAAGAACCACATCTTCCACACCTACAACAAGCCAAACATTGTCATCAAACTTGCTGTAATAAAAAATAAAAAAATTAAATTAAAAACACGAACAAGAAGTAGTGAGACAAACTTGAGGGGCTTTCTGCTGGCACATTCCATTCTAAATTCCAATCTAGAACACGACTTCCATTGAGGCTCTGCTGCCCTAGTCACCAGATTTGGTAAGGGAGAACTGCTGCCACCTTGTGGCCGTTTCACACAACAGCAGCTTTAATCCCAGTGCTGATGGTCAGTTGATATTCAAAATCATTGCAGGCCTGTAAATGACACCTGCCCTGAAAACAAATCCTGGGGTCACATATCGACGAAAAAATTCAAAGGACGTCCATATTTCAAAACGACCGTTTCAAAAGGCATATTTTACGCACATTAGTGTTCTGCTTCTTTTTCTTTCTTTCCTTTTTTTGTTAAAAATACGGGAATGGAAAAAGGCGTGCCTCAGAATGGGCGAAAATCGTTGCAAACGAATCAATGGACAAAGGTTTAATCTCCAATATATATAGAGAGCTCATGCAGCTTAATATTAACAAAAAAAACAACCCAATACAAAAAATGGGCAGAAGATCTAAAGAGATGTTTCTTCAAAGAAGACACAGAGATGGCCAAGACGCACATGAAAAGCTGCTCAACAGCACTAATTATTACAGAAATGCAAATCAAAACTACAATGAGGTATCACCTCACACCTGTTAGAATCGGCATCATCAGAAAATCTACAAACAACCAATTCTGGGGAGGGTGTGGACAAAAGGAGCCCTCTTCCACTATTGGTGGCAATGTAAATTGATACAGTCACTATGGAGAACGGTATGGAGTTTCCTTAAAAAACTAGAAATAGAATTACCATCTGATCCAGCAATCCCACTTCTGGGCATATGCCCAGAGAAAACCATAAATCAAAAAGGCACATTCACCACAGTGTTCATGGCAGCATTATTTACAATAGCCAGGTAATGGAAGCAACATAAATGCCCACAGACAGATGAATGGATAAAGATGTGGTAAATATATAAATTGGAATATTACGCAGCCATAAAAAGGAATGTAACTGGGTCATTTGTAGAGACATCGATGGATCTAGAGACTGTCATACAGAATGAAGTAAGTCAGAAAAAGGAAAACAAATATTGTATATTAATGCATATATGTGGAACCTAAAAAATGGTACAGATGAACTGGTTTGCAGGGAAGAAACAGAGACACAGAGGTAGAGAACGAACATATGGACACCAAGTGTGGGAAGCCATGGGGTGGTGGTGGTGGGATGAGTTGGGAGATTGGGATTGACCTGTATACATGTATATGCATAAAATACATAAGTAATAATAGCCTGCTGTATAAAAAATAAATCAAATTAAATTTCAAAATTTTAAAAAACAAAATTTAGAAATAAAACAGAAAAATGTTCTTCCCTTCACACAGATGTATTTATAGGAATGAATTATTTCCATGCTTATATCTATAAATACATAAGAGAGGAATAAAATCTAACTTGAACAAGAAAAGAAAAAAAAAACCTGAACCCACCAGTTATACAGAGGAAAACCCTATCAGGGCACTTGCTCCAGCGGTAAACAATTCTGAAATTGGTCAGAGGTGGGGAATCATCTCCCATACAACCTGCAACCCACCCCCCACGCAAAGAGCATCCTCATTGCAAAGCTGGGGGACCGTGCCGAGGCATCTGTGAGTAAACGTGAGCTGAGCCCCAGGCCAGCTTCTGCTAAACTGTTCCCTCCCTCCCCAGGTAAAACACCTGAATATGTACAAGGGCTTGAAAGCCTAGAGGAAGGGCCGCGGTGCCACACCAGCGACAGCACGCAGGCCAACTTGGTGCCTGCAGGCCAGCCAGTGTGGTCCTGGCCCCGGGCGCTCTTCCGGAAGCTTTCCATTGCCCTGCCTGAGATAACCCTCCTGTCCCGGCCCCCACTGCTTTTTTCCTTCCTCACCTCTGTCCGGAGAGAAATTCCAGCGGAAGGTATGCGTGACACATCCTCTTCTTTACAGGCGGCAGCCTGGCAACTCCTGCAGAAAGGCCAGCAGAACCCCACTCACACCGGGCCACCCACAAAGCTGTGGCCCCTCACTCCCTCCCACCAGCACAGCCCCGAGACTGCTGACGGGGCAGAGAATATGGAGTCAGGCACAGCTTCAGGGGCTATTGCTGCCTGGAGCTCTGTTTATATTGACCTCAACGAGGCACACCTGGGGAGGGCGGGCCGGCAGGGTAAGGCTGCCCAGGTCAGCTAATCCACAACCCTCAGGGAATCACATTGTTGAAAATGGACCCCGCTAAGGCAGAAGAGAAGCCAAGGGAAAAAAGGACACAATGCCATTTGCAGCACCGTAGATGAGTCTAGAAGTAATCACGTGACTTGTAGTAAGTCAGAAAGTGAAAGACACATATCATATCATATCACTTATAGGTGTTACCTAAAAATGGATACCAGGGCAGATATTTCCACGGAGAAGGGCAATCACAGATTCATTAAACAAACTTATGGTTCACCAATGGAAAGGTGTGAGGAGTGGTTTCATTACGATATTGGGGTTAACAGACATATACAAACACAGGTGACATATATAATCACCAAAGACCTACGGAATACCAAGAGAAGACTACTCAACATTCTGTCATAACGTACATGGGAAAAGGATCCCAGGAAGAACAGACATCTGTATATGTGTAAAAGAACCACATCTTCCACACCTACAACAAGCCAAACATTGTAATCAAACTTGCTGTAATAAAAAATAAAAAAATTAAATTAAAAACACGAACAAGAAGTAGTGAGACAAACTTGAGGGGCTTTCTCCTGGCACATTCCATTCTAAATTCCAATCTAGAACACGACTTCCATTGAGGCTCTGTTGCCCTAGTCACCAGATTTGGTAAGGGAAAACTGCTGCCACCTTGTGGCCGTTTCACATAACAGCAGCTTTAATCCCAGCGCTGATGGTCAGTTGATATTCAAAATCATTGCAGGCCTGTAAATGACTCCTGCCCTGAAAACAAATCCTGGGGTCACATATCGACCAAAAAATTCAAAGGACTTCCATATTTCAAAACGACCGTTTCAAAAGGCATATTTTACGCACATTAGTGTTCTGCTTCTTTTTCTTTCTTTCCTTTTTTTGTTAAAAATACGGGAATGGAAAAAGGCGTGCCTCAGAATGGGCGAAAATCGTTGCAAACGAATCAATGGACAAAGGTTTAATCTCCAATATATATAGAGAGCTCATGCAGCTTAATATTAACAAAAAAAACAACCCAATACAAAAAATGGGCAGAAGATCTAAAGAGATGTTTCTTCAAAGAAGACACAGAGATGGCCAAGACGCACATGAAAAGCTGCTCAACAGCACTAATTATTACAGAAATGCAAATCAAAACTACAATGAGGTATCACCTCACACCTGTTAGAATCGGCATCATCAGAAAATCTACAAACAACCAATTCTGGGGAGGGTGTGGACAAAAGGAGCCCTCTTCCACTATTGGTGGCAATGTAAATTGATACAGTCACTATGGAGAACGGTATGGAGTTTCCTTAAAAAACTAGAAATAGAATTACCATCTGATCCAGCAATCCCACTTCTGGGCATATGCCCAGAGAAAACCATAAATCAAAAAGGCACATTCACCACAGTGTTCATGGCAGCATTATTTACAATAGCCAGGTAATGGAAGCAACATAAATGCCCACAGACAGATGAATGGATAAAGATGTGGTAAATATATAAATTGGAATATTACGCAGCCATAAAAAGGAATGTAACTGGGTCATTTGTAGAGACATCGATGGATCTAGAGACTGTCATACAGAATGAAGTAAGTCAGAAAAAGGAAAACAAATATTGTATATTAATGCATATATGTGGAACCTAAAAAATGGTACAGATGAACTGGTTTGCAGGGAAGAAACAGAGACACAGAGGTAGAGAACAAACATATGGACACCAAGTGTGGGAAGCCATGGGGTGGTGGTGGTGGGATGAGTTGGGAGATTGGGATTGACCTGTATACATGTATATGCATAAAATACATAAGTAATAATAGCCTGCTGTATAAAAAATAAATCAAATTAAATTTCAAAATTTTAAAAAACAAAATTTAGAAATAAAACAGAAAAATGTTCTTCCCTTCACACAGATGTATTTATAGGAATGAATTATTTCCATGCTTATATCTATAAATACATAAGAGAGGAATAAAATCTAACTTGAACAAGAAAAGAAAAAAAAAACCTGAACCCACCAGTTATACAGAGGAAAACCCTATCAGGGCACTTGCTCCAGCGGTAAACAATTCTGAAATTGGTCAGAGGTGGGGAATCATCTCCCATACAACCTGCAACCCACCCCCCACGCAAAGAGCATCCTCATTGCAAAGCTGGGGGACCGTGCCGAGGCATCTGTGAGTAAACGTGAGCTGAGCCCCAGGCCAGCTTCTGCTAAACTGTTCCCACCCTCCCCAGGTAAAACACCTGAATATGTACAAGGGCTTGAAAGCCTAGAGGAAGGGCCGCGGTGCCACACCAGCGACAGCACGCAGGCCAACTTGGTGCCTGCAGGCCAGCCAGTGTGGTCCTGGCCCCGGGCGCTCTTCCGGAAGCTTTCCATTGCCCTGCCTGAGATAACCCTCCTGTCCCGGCCCCCACTGCTTTTTTCCTTCCTCACCTCTGTCCGGAGAGAAATTCCAGCGGAAGGTATGCGTGACACATCCTCTTCTTTACAGGCGGCAGCCTGGCAACTCCTGCAGAAAGGCCAGCAGAACCCCACTCACACCGGGCCACCCACAAAGCTGTGGCCCCTCACTCCCTCCCACCAGCAAAGCCCCGAGACTGCTGACGGGGCAGAGAATATGGAGTCAGGCACAGCTTCAGGGGCTATTGCTGCCTGGAGCTCTGTTTATATTGACCTCAACGAGGCACACCTGGGGAGGGCGGGCCGGCAGGGTAAGGCTGCCCAGGTCAGCTAATCCACAACCCTCAGGGAATCACATTGTTGAAAATGGACCCCGCTAAGGCAGAAGAGAAGCCAAGGGAAAAAAGGACACAATGCCATTTGCAGCACTGTAGATGAGTCTAGAAGTAATCACGTGACTTGTAGTAAGTCAGAAAGTGAAAGACACATATCATATCATATCACTTATAGGTGTTACCTAAAAATGGATACCAGGGCAGATATTTCCACGGAGAAGGGCAATCACAGATTCATTAAACAAACTTATGGTTCACCAATGGAAAGGTGTGAGGAGTGGTTTCATTACGATATTGGGGTTAACAGACATATACAAACACAGGTGACATATATAATCACCAAAGACCTACGGAATACCAAGAGAAGACTACTCAACATTCTGTCATAACGTACATGGGAAAAGGATCCCAGGAAGAACAGACATCTGTATATGTGAAAAAGAACCACATCTTCCACACCTACAACAAGCCAAACATTGTCATCAAACTTGCTGTAATAAAAAATAAAAAAATTAAATTAAAAACACGAACAAGAAGTAGTGAGACAAACTTGAGGGGCTTTCTGCTGGCACATTCCATTCTAAATTCCAATCTAGAACACGACTTCCATTGAGGCTCTGCTGCCCTAGTCACCAGATTTGGTAAGGGAGAACTGCTGCCACCTTGTGGCCGTTTCACACAACAGCAGCTTTAATCCCAGTGCTGATGGTCAGTTGATATTCAAAATCATTGCAGGCCTGTAAATGACACCTGCCCTGAAAACAAATCCTGGGGTCACATATCGACGAAAAAATTCAAAGGACGTCCATATTTCAAAACGACCGTTTCAAAAGGCATATTTTACGCACATTAGTGTTCTGCTTCTTTTTCTTTCTTTCCTTTTTTTGTTAAAAATACGGGAATGGAAAAAGGCGTGCCTCAGAATGGGCGAAAATCGTTGCAAACGAATCAATGGACAAAGGTTTAATCTCCAATATATATAGAGAGCTCATGCAGCTTAATATTAACAAAAAAAACAACCCAATACAAAAAATGGGCAGAAGATCTAAAGAGATGTTTCTTCAAAGAAGACACAGAGATGGCCAAGACGCACATGAAAAGCTGCTCAACAGCACTAATTATTACAGAAATGCAAATCAAAACTACAATGAGGTATCACCTCACACCTGTTAGAATCGGCATCATCAGAAAATCTACAAACAACCAATTCTGGGGAGGGTGTGGACAAAAGGAGCCCTCTTCCACTATTGGTGGCAATGTAAATTGATACAGTCACTATGGAGAACGGTATGGAGTTTCCTTAAAAAACTAGAAATAGAATTACCATCTGATCCAGCAATCCCACTTCTGGGCATATGCCCAGAGAAAACCATAAATCAAAAAGGCACATTCACCACAGTGTTCATGGCAGCATTATTTACAATAGCCAGGTAATGGAAGCAACATAAATGCCCACAGACAGATGAATGGATAAAGATGTGGTAAATATATAAATTGGAATATTACGCAGCCATAAAAAGGAATGTAACTGGGTCATTTGTAGAGACATCGATGGATCTAGAGACTGTCATACAGAATGAAGTAAGTCAGAAAAAGGAAAACAAATATTGTATATTAATGCATATATGTGGAACCTAAAAAATGGTACAGATGAACTGGTTTGCAGGGAAGAAACAGAGACACAGAGGTAGAGAACGAACATATGGACACCAAGTGTGGGAAGCCATGGGGTGGTGGTGGTGGGATGAGTTGGGAGATTGGGATTGACCTGTATACATGTATATGCATAAAATACATAAGTAATAATAGCCTGCTGTATAAAAAATAAATCAAATTAAATTTCAAAATTTTAAAAAACAAAATTTAGAAATAAAACAGAAAAATGTTCTTCCCTTCACACAGATGTATTTATAGGAATGAATTATTTCCATGCTTATATCTATAAATACATAAGAGAGGAATAAAATCTAACTTGAACAAGAAAAGAAAAAAAAAACCTGAACCCACCAGTTATACAGAGGAAAACCCTATCAGGGCACTTGCTCCAGCGGTAAACAATTCTGAAATTGGTCAGAGGTGGGGAATCATCTCCCATACAACCTGCAACCCACCCCCCACGCAAAGAGCATCCTCATTGCAAAGCTGGGGGACCGTGCCGAGGCATCTGTGAGTAAACGTGAGCTGAGCCCCAGGCCAGCTTCTGCTAAACTGTTCCCTCCCTCCCCAGGTAAAACACCTGAATATGTACAAGGGCTTGAAAGCCTAGAGGAAGGGCCGCGGTGCCACACCAGCGACAGCACGCAGGCCAACTTGGTGCCTGCAGGCCAGCCAGTGTGGTCCTGGCCCCGGGCGCTCTTCCGGAAGCTTTCCATTGCCCTGCCTGAGATAACCCTCCTGTCCCGGCCCCCACTGCTTTTTTCCTTCCTCACCTCTGTCCGGAGAGAAATTCCAGCGGAAGGTATGCGTGACACATCCTCTTCTTTACAGGCGGCAGCCTGGCAACTCCTGCAGAAAGGCCAGCAGAACCCCACTCACACCGGGCCACCCACAAAGCTGTGGCCCCTCACTCCCTCCCACCAGCACAGCCCCGAGACTGCTGACGGGGCAGAGAATATGGAGTCAGGCACAGCTTCAGGGGCTATTGCTGCCTGGAGCTCTGTTTATATTGACCTCAACGAGGCACACCTGGGGAGGGCGGGCCGGCAGGGTAAGGCTGCCCAGGTCAGCTAATCCACAACCCTCAGGGAATCACATTGTTGAAAATGGACCCCGCTAAGGCAGAAGAGAAGCCAAGGGAAAAAAGGACACAATGCCATTTGCAGCACCGTAGATGAGTCTAGAAGTAATCACGTGACTTGTAGTAAGTCAGAAAGTGAAAGACACATATCATATCATATCACTTATAGGTGTTACCTAAAAATGGATACCAGGGCAGATATTTCCACGGAGAAGGGCAATCACAGATTCATTAAACAAACTTATGGTTCACCAATGGAAAGGTGTGAGGAGTGGTTTCATTACGATATTGGGGTTAACAGACATATACAAACACAGGTGACATATATAATCACCAAAGACCTACGGAATACCAAGAGAAGACTACTCAACATTCTGTCATAACGTACATGGGAAAAGGATCCCAGGAAGAACAGACATCTGTATATGTGTAAAAGAACCACATCTTCCACACCTACAACAAGCCAAACATTGTAATCAAACTTGCTGTAATAAAAAATAAAAAAATTAAATTAAAAACACGAACAAGAAGTAGTGAGACAAACTTGAGGGGCTTTCTCCTGGCACATTCCATTCTAAATTCCAATCTAGAACACGACTTCCATTGAGGCTCTGTTGCCCTAGTCACCAGATTTGGTAAGGGAAAACTGCTGCCACCTTGTGGCCGTTTCACATAACAGCAGCTTTAATCCCAGCGCTGATGGTCAGTTGATATTCAAAATCATTGCAGGCCTGTAAATGACTCCTGCCCTGAAAACAAATCCTGGGGTCACATATCGACCAAAAAATTCAAAGGACTTCCATATTTCAAAACGACCGTTTCAAAAGGCATATTTTACGCACATTAGTGTTCTGCTTCTTTTTCTTTCTTTCCTTTTTTTGTTAAAAATACGGGAATGGAAAAAGGCGTGCCTCAGAATGGGCGAAAATCGTTGCAAACGAATCAATGGACAAAGGTTTAATCTCCAATATATATAGAGAGCTCATGCAGCTTAATATTAACAAAAAAAACAACCCAATACAAAAAATGGGCAGAAGATCTAAAGAGATGTTTCTTCAAAGAAGACACAGAGATGGCCAAGACGCACATGAAAAGCTGCTCAACAGCACTAATTATTAGAGAAATGCAAATCAAAACTACAATGAGGTATCACCTCACACCTGTTAGAATCGGCATCATCAGAAAATCTACAAACAACCAATTCTGGGGAGGGTGTGGACAAAAGGAGCCCTCTTCCACTATTGGTGGCAATGTAAATTGATACAGTCACTATGGAGAATGGTATGGAGTTTCCTTAAAAAAACTAGAAATAGAATTACCATCTGATCCAGCAATCCCACTTCTGGGCATATACCCAGAGAAAACCATAAATCAAAAAGGCACATTCACCACAATGTTCATGGCAGCACTATTTACAATAGCCAGGTAACGGAAGCAACGTAAATGCCCACAGACAGATGAATGGATAAAGATGTGGTACATATATAAAATGGAATATTACTCAGCCATAAAAAGTAATGAAACTGGGTCATTTGTAGAGACATCGATGGATCTAGAGACTGTCATACAGAATGAAGTAAGTCAGAAAGAGGAAAACAAATATTGTATATTAATGCATATATGTGGAACCTAAAAAATGGTACAGATGAACTGGTTTGCAAGGAAGAAACAGAGACACAGAGGTAGAGAACAAACATATGGACACCAAGTGTGGGCAGCCATGGGGTGGTGGTGGTGGGATGAGTTGGGAGATTGGGATTGACCTGTATACATGTATATGCATAAAATACATAACTAATAATAACCTGCTGTATAAAAAAATAAATCAAATTAAATTTCAAAATTTTAAAAAGTAAAATTTAAAAATAAAACAGAAAAGTATTCTTCCCTTCACACAGATGTATTTATAGGAATGAATTATTTCCATGCTTATATCTATAAATACATAAGAGAGGAATAAAATCTAACTTGAACAAGAAAAGAAAAAAAAAACCTGAACCCACCAGTTATACAGAGGAAAACCCTATCAGGGCACTTGCTCCAGCGGTAAACAATTCTGAAATTGGTCAGAGGTGGGGAATCATCTCCCATACAACCAGCAACCCACCCCCCACGCCAGGAGCATCCTCATTGCAAAGCTGGGGGACCGTTCTGAGGCATCTGTGAGTAAATGTGAGCTGAGCCCCAGGCCAGCTGCTGCTGAACTGTTCCCACCCTTCCCAGGTAAAACACCTGAATATGTACAAGGGCTTGAAAGCCTAGAGGAAGGGCCGCGGAGCAACACCAGCGAGAGCACGCAGCCCAACTTGGTGCCTGCAGGCCAGCCAGGGTGGTCCTGGCCCCGGGCGCTCTTCCGGAAGCTTTCCATTGCCCTGCCTGAGATATCCCTCCTGTCCCGGCCCCCACTGCTTTTTTCCTTCCTCACCTCTGTCCGGAGAGAAATTCCAGCGGAAGGTATGGGTGACACATCCTCTGCTTTACAGGTGGCAGCCTGGCAACCCCTGCAGAAAGGCCAGCAGAGCCCCACTCACACCGGGCCACCAACAAAGCTGTGGCCCCTCACTCCCTCCCACCAGCACAGCCCCGAGACTGCTGACGGGGCAGAGAATATGGAGTCAGGCACAGCTTCAGGGGCTATTGCTGCCTGGAGCGCTGTTTATATTGACCTGAAACAGGCACACCTGGGGAGGGCCGGCCGGCAGGGTAAGGCTGCCCAGGTCAGCTAATCCACAACCCTCAGGGAATCACATTGTTGAAAACGGACCTCGCTAAGGCAGAATAGAAGCCAAGGAAGAAAAGGACACAATGCCATTTGCAGCACCGTAGATGAGTCTAGAGGTAATCACGTGACTTGTAGTAAGTCAGAAAGTGAAAGACACATATCGTATCATATCACTTATAGGTGTTACCTAAGAATGGATACCAGGGCAGATATTTCCACGGAGAAGGGCCATCACAGATTCATCAAACAAACTTATGGTTCACCAATGGAAAGGTGTGAGGATTGGTTTCATTACGATATTGGGGTTAACAGACATATACAAACACAGGTGACACATATAATCACCAAAGACCTACAGAATACCAAGAGAATACTACTCAACATTCTGTCATAACGTACATTGGAAAAGGATCCCAGGAAGAACAGACATCTGTATATGTGTAAAAGAACCACATCTTCCACACATACAACAAGCCAAACACTGTAATCAAATTTGCTGTAATAAAAAATAAAATATTAAATTAAAAACATGAACAAGATGTAGTGAGACAAACTTGAGGGGTTAACTCCTGGCACATTCCATTCTAAATTCCAATCTAGAACACGACTTCCATTGAGGCTCTGTTGCCGTAGTCACCAGATTTGGTAA
Organism: Mesoplodon mirus; assembly: GCF_964341445.2. NCBI lineage: Eukaryota > Metazoa > Chordata > Mammalia > Artiodactyla > Ziphiidae > Mesoplodon > Mesoplodon mirus. The sequence goes on along the minus strand of NW_028295814.1, from coordinate 5,620,333 downwards.
GGGAGAACTGCTGCCACCTTGTGGCCGTTTCACACAACAGCAGCTTTAATCCTAGCGCTGATGGTCAGTTGATATTCAAAATCATTGCAGGCCTGTAAATGACACCTGCCATGAAAACAAATCCTGGGGTCACATATCGACCAAAAAATTCAAAGGACGTCCATATTTAAAAACGACCGTTTCAAAAGGCATATTTTATGCACATTAGTGTTCTGCTTCTTTTTCTTTCTTTCCTTTTTTTGTTAAAAATATGGGAATGGAAAAAGGCATCCCTCAGAATGGGCGAAAATCATTGCAAACGAATCAATGGACAAAGGTTTAATCTACAATATATACAAACAGCTCATGCAGCTTAATATTAACAAAACAAACACCCCAATACAAAAAATGGGCAGAAGATCTAAAGAGATGTTTCTTCCAAGAAGACACAGAGATGGCCAAGACGCACATGAAAAGCTGCTCAACAGCACTAATTATTAGAGAAATGCAAATCAAAACTACAATGAGGTATCACCTCACACCTGTTAGAATCGGCATCATCAGACAATCTACAAACAACCAATTCTGTGGAGGGTGTGGAGAAAAGGAGCCCTCTTCCACTATTGGTGGCAATGTAAATTGATACAGTCACTATGGAGAACCGTATGGAGTTTCCTTGAAAAAACTAGAAATAGAATTACCATCTGATCCAGCAATCCCACTTCTGGGCATATACCCAGAGAAAACCATAAATCAAAAAGGCACATTCACCACAATGTTCATGGCAGCACTATTTACAAGAGCCAGGTAATGGAAGCAACGTAAATGCCCTCAGACAGATGAATGGATAAAGATGTGGTACATATATAAAATGGAATATTACTCAGCCATAAAAAGGAATGAAACTGGGTCATTTGTAGAGACATCGATGGATCTAGAGACTGTCATACAGAATGAAGTAAGTCAGAAAGAGGAAAACAAATAATGTATATTAATGCATATAGGTGGAACCTAAAAAATGGTACAGATGAACTGGTTTGCAGGGAAGAAACAGAGACACAGAGGTAGAGAACAAACATGTGGACACCAAGTGTGGGAAGCCATGGGGTGGTGGTGGTGGGATGAGTTGGGAGATTGGGATTGACCTGTATACATGTATATGCATAAAATACATAACTAATAATAACCTGCTGTATAAAAAAGTAAATCAAATTAAATTTCAAAATTTTAAAAAGTAAAATTTAAAAATAAAACAGAAAAATGTTCTTCCCTTCACACAGATGTATTTATAGGAATGAATTATTTCCATGCTTTTATCTATAAATACATAAAAGAGGAATAAAATCTAACTTGAACCATAAAAGAAAAAAAAAACCTGAACCCACCAGTTATACAGAGGAAAACCCTATCAGGGCACTTGCTCCAGCGGTAAACAATTCTGAAATTGGTCAGAGGTGGGGAATCGTCTCCCATACAACCTGCAACCCACCCCCCATGCAAGGAGCATCCTCATTGAAAAGCTGGGGGACCATGCCGAGGCATCTGTGAGTAAACGTGAGCTGAGCCCCAGGCCAGCTGCTGCTGAACTGTTCCCACCCTTCCCAGGTAAAACACCTGAATATGTAAAAGGGCTTGAAAGCCTAGAGGAAGGGCCGCGGATCCACACCATCGACCGCACGCAGGCCAACGTGGTGCCTGTAGGCCAGCCAGGGTGGTCCTGGCCCCGGGCGCTCTTCCGGAAGCTTTCCATTGCCCTGCCTGAGATACCCCTCCTGTCCCGGCCCCCACTGACTTTTTCCTTCCTCACCTCTGTCCGGAGAGAAATTGCAGCGGAAGGTATGGGTGACACATCCTCTTCTTTACAGGTGGCAGCCTGGCAACCCCTGCAGAAAGGCCAGCAGAGCCCCACTCACACCGGGCCACCAACAAAGCTGTGGCCCCTCACTCCCTCCCACCAGCAGAGCCCCGAGACTGCTGACGGGGCAGAGAATATGGAGTCAGGCACGGCTTCAGGGGCTATTGCTGCCTGGAGCGCTGTTTATATTGACCTCAAACAGGCACACCTGGGGAGGGCCGGCCGGCAGGGTAAGGCTGCCCAGGTCAGCTAATCCACAACCCTCAGGGAATCACATTGTTGAAAATGGACCTCGCTAAGGCAGAATAGAAGCCAAGGAAGAAAAGGACACAATGCCATTTGCAGCACCGTAGATGAGTCTAGAGTTAATCACGTGACTTGTAGTAAGTCAGAAAGTGAAAGACACATATCGTATCATATCACTTATAGGTGTTACCTAAGAATGGATACCAGGGCAGATATTTCCACGGAGAAGGGCCATCACAGATTCATCAAACAAACTTATGGTTCACCAATGGAAAGGTGTGAGGATTGGTTTCATTACGATATTGGGGTTAACAGACATATACAAACACAGGTGACACATATAATCACCAAAGACCTACGGGATACCAAGAGAAGACTACTCAACATTCTGTCATAACGTACATGGGAAAAGGATCCCAGGAAGAACAGACATCTGTATATGTGTAAAAGAACCACATCTTCCACACCTACAACAAGCCAAACATTGTAATCAAACTTGCTGTAATAAAAAATAAAAAAATAAATTAAAAACACGAACAAGAAGTAGTGAGACAAACTTGAGGGGCTTTCTCCTGGCACATTCCATTCTAAATTCCAATCTAGAACACGACTTCCATTGAGGCTCTGTTGCCCTAGTCACCAGATTTGGTAAGGGAGAACTGCTGCCACCTTGTGGTCGTTTCACACCACAGCAGCTTTAATCCCATCGCTGATGGTCAGTTGATATTCAAAATCATTGCAGGACTGTAAATGACACCTGCCCTGAAAACAAATCCTGGGGTCACATATCGACGAAAAAATTCAAAGGACGTCCATATTTCAAAACGACCGTTTCAAAAGGCATATTTTACGCACATTAGTGTTCTGCTTCTTTTTCTTTCTTTCCTTTTTTTGTTAAAAATACGGGAAAGGAAAAAGGCATCCCTCAGAATGGGCGAAAATCGTTGCAAAGGAATCAATGGACAAAGGTTTAATCTCCAATACATATAAAAGGCCCATGTAGCTTCATATTAACAAAACAAACAACCCAATACAAAAAATGGGCAGAAGATCTAAAGAGATGTTTCTTCAAAGAAGACAGAGACATGGCCAGGACACACATGAAAAGGTGCTCAACAGCACTAATTATTAGAGAAATGCAAATCAAAACTACAATGAGGTATCACCTCACACCTGTTAGAATCGGGATCATCAGAAAATCTACAAACAACCAATTCTGGGGAGGGTGTGGACAAATGGAGCCCTCTTCCACTATCGGTGGGAATGTAAATTGATACAGTCACTATGGAGAACGGTATGGAGGTTCCTTAAAAAAACTAGAAATAGAATTACCATCTGATCCAGCAATCCCACTTCTGGGCATATACCCAGAGAAAACCATAAATCAAAAAGGCACATTCACCACAATGTTCATGGCAGCACTATTTACAATAGCCAGGTAATGGAAGCAACGTAAATGCCCACAGACAGATGAATGGATAAAGATGTGGTACATATATAAAATGGAATATTACTCAGCCATAAAAAGGAATGACACTGGGTCATTTGTAGAGACATCGATGGATCTAGAGACTGTCATACAGAATGAAGTAAGTCAGAAAGAGGAAAACAAATATTGTATATTAATGCATATATGTGGAACCTAAAAAATGGTACAGATGAACTGGTTTGCAGGGAAGAAACAGAGACACAGAGGTAGAGAACAAACATATGGACACCAAGTGTGGAAAGCCATGGGGTGGTGGTGGTGGGATGAGTTGGGAGATTGGGATTGACCTGTACACATGTATATGCATAAAATACATAACTAATAATAACCTGCTGTATAAAAAAATAAATCAAATTAAATTTCAAAATTTCAAAAAGTAAAATTTAAAAATAAAACAGAAAAATGTTCTTCCCTTCACACAGATGTATTTATAGGAATGAATTATTTCCATGCTTATATCTATAAATACATAAAAGAGGAATAAAATCTAACTTGAACCATAAAAGAAAAAAAAAAACCTGAACCCACCAGTTATACAGAGGAAAACCCTATCAGGGCAGTTGCTCCAGGGGTAAACAATTCTGAAATTGGTCAGAGGTGGGGAATCATCTCCCATACAACCTGCAACCCACCCCCCACGCAAAGAGCATCCTCATTGCAAAGCTGGGGGACCGGGCCGAGGCATCTGTGAGTAAACGTGAGCTGAGCCCCAGGCCAGCTTCTCCTAAACTGTTCCCACCCTTCCCAGGTAAAACACCTGAATATGTTCAAGGGCTTGAAAGCCTAGAGGAAGGGCCACGGTGCCACACCAGCGACAGCACGCAGGCCATCTTGGTGCCTGCAGGACAGCCAGGGTGGTCCTGGCCCCGGGCGCTCTTCCGGAAGCTTTCCATTGCCCTGCCTGAGATACCCCTCCTGTCCCGGCCCCCACTGCATTTTTCCTTCCTCACCTCTGTCCGGAGAGAAATTCCAGCAGAAGGTATGGGTGACACATCCTCTTCTTTACAGGTGGCAGCCTGGCAACCCCTGCAGAAAGGCCAGCAGAGCCCCACTCACACCGGGCCACCAAAAAAGCTGTGGCCCCTCACTCCCTGCCACCAGCAGAGCCCCGAGACTGCTGACAGGGCAGAGAATATGGAGTCAGGCACAGCTTCAGGGGCTATTGCTGCCTGGAGCGCTGTTTATATTGACCTCAAACAGGCACACCTGGGGAGGGCCGGCCGGCAGGGTAAGGCTGTCCAGGTCAGCTAATCCACAACCCTCAGGGAATCACATTGTTGAAAACGGACCTCGCTAAGGCAGAATAGAAGCCAAGGAAGAAAAGGACACAATGCCATTTGCAGCACCGTAGATGAGTCTAGAGGTAATCACGTGACTTGTAGTAAGTCAGAAAGTGAAAGACACATATCGTATCCTATCACTTATAGGTGTTACCTAAGAATGGATACCAGGGCAGATATTTCCACGGAGAAGGGCCATCACAGATTCATCAAACAAACTTATGGTTCACCAATGGAAAGGTGTGAGGATTGGTTTCATTACGATATTGGGGTTAACAGACATATACAAACACAGGTGACATATATAATCACCAAAGACCTACGGAATACCAAGAGAAGACTACTCAACATTCTGTCATAACGTACATGGGAAAAGGATCCCAGGAAGAAGAGACATCTGTATATGTGTAAAAGAACCACATCTTCCACACCTACAACAAGCCAAACATTGTAATCAAACTTGCTGTACTAAAAAATAAAAAAATAAATTAAAAACACGAACAAGAAGTAGTGAGACAAACTTGAGGGGCTTTCTCCTGGCACATTCCATTCTAAATTCCAATCTAGAACACGACTTCCATTGAGGCTCTGTTGCCCTAGTCACCAGATTTGGTAAGGGAGAACTGCTGCCACCTTGTGGCCGTTTCACACAACAGCAGCTTTAATCCCAGCGCTGATGGTCAGTTGATATTCAAAATCATTGCAGGCCTGTAAATGACACCTGCCCTGAAAACAAATCCTGGGGTCACATATCGACGAAAAAATTCAAAGGACGTCCATATTTCAAATCGACCGTTTCAAAAGGCATATTTTACGCACATTAGTGTTCTGCTTCTTTTTCTTTCTTTCCTTTTTTTGTTAAAAATACGGGAAAGGAAAAAGGCATCCCTCAGAATGGGCGAAAATCGTTGCAAACGAATCAATGGACAAAGGTTTAATCTCCAATACATATAAAAGGCCCATGGAGCTTAATATTAACAAAACAAACAACCCAATACAAAAAATGGGCAGAAGATCTAAAGAGATGTTTCTTCAAAGCAGACACACAGATGGCCAAGACGCACATGAAAAGCTGCTCAACAGCACTAATTATTAGAGAAATGCAAATCAAAACTACAATGAGGTATCACCTCACACCTGTTAGAATCGGCATCATCAGAAAATCTACAAACAACCAATTCTGGGGAGGGTGTGGACAAAAGGAGCCCTCTTCCACTATTGGTGGCAATGTAAATTGATACAGTCACTATGGAGAACGGTATGGAGTTTCCTTAAAAAACTAGAAATAGAATTACCATCTGATCCAGCAATCCCACTTCTGGGCATATACCCAGAGAAAACCATAAATCAAAAAGGCACATTCACCACAATGTTCATGGCAGCACTATTTACAATGGCCAGGTAATGGAAGCAACCTAAATGCCCACAGACAGATGAATGGATAAAGATGTGGTACATATATAAAATGGAATATTACGCAGCCATAAAAAGGAATGAAACTGGGTCATTTGTAGAGACATCGATGGATCTTGAGACTGTCTTACAGAATGAAGTAAGTCAGAAAAAGGAAAACAAATATTGTATATTAATGCATATATGTGGAACCTAAAAAATGGTACAGATGAACTGGTTTGCAGGGAAGAAACAGAGACACAGAGGTAGAGAACAAACATATGGACACCAAGTGTGGGAAGCCATGGGGTGGTGGTGGTGGGATGAGTTGGGAGATTGGGATTGACTTGTATACATGTATATGCATAAAATACATAACTAATAATAACCTGCTGTATAAAATATAAATCAAATTAAATTTCAAAATTTTAAAAAACAAAATTTAAAAATAAAACAGAAAAATGTTCTTCCCTTCACACAGATGTATTTATAGGAATGAATTATTTCCATGCTTATATCTATAAATACATAAAACAGGAATAAAATCTAACTTGAACCATAAAAGAAAAAAAAAAAACCTGAACCCTCCAGTTATACAGAGGAAAACACTATCAGGGCACGTGCTCTAGTGGTAAACAATTCTGAAATTGGTCAGAGGTGGGGAATCATCTCCCATACAACCAGCAACCCACCCCCCACGCAAGGAGCATCCTCAGTGCAAAGCTGGGGGACCGTGCCGAGGCATCTGTGAGTAAACGTGAGCTGAGTCCCAGGCCAGCTGCTGCTGAACTGTTCCCACCCTTCCCAGGTAAAACACCTGAATATGTACAAGGGCTTGAAAGCCTAGAGGAAGGGCCGAGGAGCCACACCAGCGACAGCACGCAGGCCAACTTGGTGCCTGCAGGCCAGCTAGGGTGGTCCTGGCCACGGGCGCTCTTCCGGAAGCTTTCCATTGCCCTGCCTGAGATACCCCTCCTGTCCCGGCCCCCACTGCTTTTTTCCTTCCTCACCTCTGTCCGGAGAGAAATTCCAGCGGAAGGTATGGGTGACACATCCTCTTCTTTACAGGTGGCAGCCTGGCAACCCCTGCAGAAAGGCCAGCAGGGTCCCACTCACACCGGGCCAACAACAAAGCTGTGGCCCCTCACTCCCTCCCACCAGCAGAGCCCCGAGGCTGCTGACGGGGCAGAGAATATGGAGTCAGGCACAGCTTCAGGGGCTATTGCTGCCTGGAGCGCTGTTTATATTGACCTCAAACAGGCACACCTGGGGAGGGCCGGCCGGCAGGGTAAGGCTGTCCAGGTCAGCTAATCCACAACCCTCAGGGAATCACATTGTTGAAAACGGACCTCGCTAAGGCAGAATAGAAGCCAAGGAAGAAAAGGACACAATGCCATTTGCAGCACCGTAGATGAGTCTAGAGGTAATCACGTGACTTGTAGTAAGTCAGAAAGTGAAAGACACATATCGTATCCTATCACTTATAGGTGTTACCTAAGAATGGATACCAGGGCAGATATTTCCACGGAGAAGGGCCATCACAGATTCATCAAACAAACTTATGGTTCACCAATGGAAAGGTGTGAGGATTGGTTTCATTACGATATTGGGGTTAACAGACATATACAAACACAGGTGACATATATAATCACCAAAGACCTACGGAATACCAAGAGAAGACTACTCAACATTCTGTCATAACGTACATGGGAAAAGGATCCCAGGAAGAAGAGACATCTGTATATGTGTAAAAGAACCACATCTTCCACACCTACAACAAGCCAAACATTGTCATCAAACTTGCTGTAATAAAAAATAAAAACTTAAATTAAAAACACGAACAAGAAGTAGTGAGACAAACTTGAGGGGCTTTCTCCTGGCACATTCCATTCTAAATTCCAATCTAGAACACGACTTCCATTGAGGCTCTGTTGCCCTAGTCACCAGATTTGGTAAGGCAGAACTGCTGCCACCTTGTGGCCGTTTCACACAACAGCAGCTTTAATCCCAGCGCTGATGGTCAGTTGATATTCAAAATCATTGCAGGCCTGTAAATGACACCTGCCCTGAAAACAAATCCTGGGGTCACATATCGACGAAAAAATTCAAAGGACGTCCATATTTCAAAACGACCGTTTCAAAAGGCATATTTTACGCACATTAGTGTTCTGCTTCTTTTTCTTTCTTTCCTTTTTTTGTTAAAAATACGGGAAAGGAAAAAGGCATCCCTCAGAATGGGCGAAAATCGTTGCAAACGAATCAATGGACAAAGGTTTAATCTCCAATACATATAAAAGGCCCATGGAGCTTAATATTAACAAAACAAACAACCCAATACAAAAAATGGGCAGAAGATCTAAAGAGATGTTTCTTCAAAGCAGACACACAGATGGCCAAGACGCACATGAAAAGCTGCTCAACAGCACTAATTATTAGAGAAATGCAAATCAAAACTACAATGAGGTATCACCTCACACCTGTTAGAATCGGCATCATCAGAAAATCTACAAACAACAAATTCTGGGGAGGGTGTGGACAAAAGGAGCCCTCTTCCACTATTGGTGGCAATGTAAATTGATACAGTCACTATGGAGAACGGTATGGAGTTTCCTTAAAAAACTAGAAATAGAATTACCATCTGATCCAGCAATCCCACTTCTGGGCATATGCCCAGAGAAAACCATAAATCAAAAAGGCACATTCACCACAGTGTTCATGGCAGCATTATTTACAATAGCCAGGTAATGGAAGCAACATAAATGCCCACAGACAGATGAATGGATAAAGATGTGGTAAATATATAAAATGGAATATTACGCAGCCATAAAAAGGAATGTAACTGGGTCATTTGTAGAGACATCGATGGATCTAGAGACTGTCATACAGAATGAAGTAAGTCAGAAAAAGGAAAACAAATATTGTATATTAATGCATATATGTGGAACCTAAAAAATGGTACAGATGAACTGGTTTGCAGGGAAGAAACAGAGACACAGAGGTAGAGAACAAACATATGGACACCAAGTGTGGGAAGCCATGGGGTGGTGGTGGTGGGATGAGTTGGGAGATTGGGATTGACCTGTATACATGTATATGCATAAAATACATAAGTAATAATAGCCTGCTGTATAAAAAATAAATCAAATTAAATTTCAAAATTTTAAAAAACAAAATTTAGAAATAAAACAGAAAAATGTTCTTCCCTTCACACAGATGTATTTATAGGAATGAATTATTTCCATGCTTATATCTATAAATACATAAAAGAGGAATAAAATCTAACTTGAACCATAAAAGAAAAGAAAAAACCTGAACCCACCAGTTATACAGAGGAAAACCCTATCAGGACACGTGCTCTAGCGGTAAACAATTCTGAAATTGGTCAGAGGTGGGGAATCATCTCCCATACAACCAGCAACCCACCCCCCACGCAAGGAGCATCCTCAGTGCAAAGCTGGGGGACCGTGCCGAGGCATCTGTGAGTAAACGTGAGCTGAGTCCCAGGCCAGCTGCTGCTGAACTGTTCCCACCCTTCCCAGGTAAAACACCTGAATATGTACAAGGGCTTGAAAGCCTAGAGGAAGGGCCGCGGAGCCACACCAGCGACAGCACGCAGGCCAACTTGGTGCCTGCAGGCCAGCTAGGGTGATCCTGGCCCCGGGCGCTCTTCCGTTAGCTTTCCATTGCCCTGCCTGAGATACCCCTCCTGTCCCGGCCCCCACTGCTTTTTTCCTTCCTCACCTCTGTCCGGAGAGAAATTCCAGCGGAAGGTATGGGTGACACATCCTCTTCTTTACAGGTGGCAGCCTGGCAACCCCTGCAGAAAGGCCAGCAGGGTCCCACTCACACCGGGCCAACAACAAAGCTGTGGCCCCTCACTCCCTCCCACCAGCAGAGCCCCGAGGCTGCTGACGGGGCAGAGAATATGGAGTCAGGCACAGCTTCAGGGGCTATTGCTGCCTGGAGCGCTGTTTATATTGACCTGAAACAGGCACACCTGGGGAGGGCCGGCGGGCAGGGTAAGGTTGCCCAGGTCAGCTAATCCACAACCCTCAGGGAATCACATTGTTGAAAATGGACCTCGTTAAGGCAGAATAGAAGCCAAGGAAGAAAAGGACACAATGCCATTTGCAGCACCGTAGATGAGTCTAGAGGTAATCACGTGACTTGTAGTAAGTCAGAAAGTGAAAGACACATATCGTATCATATCACTTATAGGTGTTACCTAAGAATGGAAACCAGGGCAGATATTTCCACGGAGAAGGGCCATCACAGATTCATCAAACAAACTTATGGTTCACCAATGGAAAGGTGTGAGGAGTGGTTTCATTACGATATTGGGGTTAACAGACTTATACAAACACAGGTGACATATATAATCACCAAAGACCTAAGGAATACCAAGAGAATACTACTCAACATTCTGTCATAACGTACATGGGAAAAGGATCCCAGGAAGAACAGACATCTGTATATGTGAAAAAGAACCACATCTTCCACACCTACAACAAGCCAAACATTGTCATCAAACTTGCTGTAATAAATAATAAAAAAATTAAATTAAAAACACGAACAAGAAGTAGTGAGACAAACTTGAGGGGCTTTCTCCTGGCACATTCCATTCTAAATTCCAATCTAGAACACGACTTCCATTGAGGCCCTGTTGCCCTAGTCACCAGATTTGGTAAGGGAGAACTGCTGCCACCTTGTGGCCGTTTCACACAACAGCATCTTTAATCCCAGCGCTGATGGTCAGGTGATATTCAAAATCATTGCAGGCCTGTAAATGACACCTGCCCTGAAAACAAATCCTGGGGTCACATATCGACCAAAAAATTCAAAGGACGTCCATATTTCAAAATGACCGTTTCAAAAGGCATATTTTACGCACATTAGTGTTCTGCTTCTTTTTCTTTCTTTCCTTTTTTTGTTAAAAATACGGGAATGGAATAAGGCATCCCTCAGAATGGGCGAAAATCGTTGCAAACGAATCAATGGACAAAGATTTAATCTCCAATATATATAAACAGCTCATGCAGCTTAATATTAACAAAACAAACAACACAATACAAAAAATGGGCAGAAGATCTAAAGAGACGTTTCTTCCAAGAAGACACAGAGATGGCCAAGACGCACATGAAAAGCTGCTCAACAGCACTAATTATTAGAGAAATGCAAGTCAAAACTACAATGAGTTATGACCTCACACCTGTTAGAATCGGCATCATCAGAAAATCTACAAACAACCAATTCTGGGGAGGGTGTGGACAAAAGGAACCCTCTTCCACTATTGGTGGCAATGTAAATTGATACAGTCACTATGGAGAACGGTATGGAGTTTCCTTAAAAAAACTAGAAATAGAATTACCATGTGATCCAGCAATCCCACTTCTGGGCATATACCCAGAGAAAACCATAAATCTAAAAGGAACATTCACCACAGTGTTCATGGCAGCACTATTTACAATAGCCAGGTAATGGAAGCAACGTAAATGCCCACAGACAGATGAATGGATAAAGATGTGGTACATATATAAAATGGAATATTACTCAGCCATAAAAAGGAATGAAACTGGGTCATTTGTAGAGACATCAATGGATCTAGAGACTGTCATACAGAATGAAGTAAGTCAGAAAGAGGAAAACAAATATTGTATATTAATGCATATATGTGGAACCTGAAAAATGGTACAGATGAACTGGTTTGCAGGGAAGAAACAGAGACACAGAGGTAGAGAACAAACATATGGACACCAAGTGTGGGAAGCCATGAGGTGGTGGTGGTGGGATGAGTTGGGAGATTGGGATTGACCTGTATACATTTATATGCATAAAATACATAACAAATAATAACCTGTTGTATAAAAAAATAAATCAAATTAAATTTCAAAATTTTAAAAAATAAAATTTAAAAATAAAACAGAAAAATGTTCTTCCCTTCACACAGATGTATTTATAGGAATGAATTATTTCCATGCTTATATCTATAAATACATAAAAGAGGAATAAAATCTAACTTGAACCATAAAGGAAAAAAAAACCTGAACCCACCAGTTATACAGGGGAAAACCCTATCAGGGCACTTGCTCCAGCGGTAAACAATTCTGAAATTGGTCAGAGGTGGGGAATCATCTCCCATACAAACAGCAACCCACCCCCCACGCAAGGAGCATCCTCATTGCAAAGCTGGGGTACCGTGCCGCGGCATCTGTGAGTAAACGTGAGCTGAGCCCCAGGCCAGCTGCTGCTGAACTGTTCCCACCCTTCCCACGTAAAACACCTGAATATGTACAAGGGCTTGAAAGCCTAGAAGAAGGGCCGCGGAGCCACACCAGCGACAGCACGCAGGCCAACTTGGTGCCTGCAGGCCAGCCAGGGTGGTCCTGGACCCGGGCGCACTTCCGGAAGCTTTCCATTGCCCTGCCTGAGATACCCGTCTTGTCTGGGCACTCACTGCTTTTTTCCTTCCTCATCTCTGTCCGGAGAGAAATTCCAGCCGAAGGTATGGGTGACATATCCTCTTCTTTACAGGTGGCAGCCTGGCAAACCCTGCAGAAAGGCCAGCAGAGCCCCACTCACACCGGGCCACCAACAAAGCTGTGGCCCCTCACTCCCTCCCACCAGCAGAGCCCCGAGACTGCTGACGTGGAAGAGAATATGGAGTCAGGCACAGTTTCATGGGCTATTCCTGCTTGGAGCGCTGTTTATATTGACCTCAAACAGTCACACCAGGGGAGGGCCGGCCGGCAGTGTAAGGCTGCCCAGGTCAGCTAATCCACAACCCTCAGGGAATCACATTGTTGAAAATGGACCTCGCTAAGGCAGAATAGAAGCCAAGGAAGAAATGGACACAATGCCATTTGCAGCAACGTAGATGAGTCTAGAGGTAATCACGTGACTTGTAGTAAGCCAGAAAGTGAAAGACACATATCATATCATATCACTTATAGGTGTTACCTAAGAATGGATACCAGGGCAGATATTTCCACGGAGAAGGGCCATCACAGATTCATCAAACAAACTTATGGTTCACCAATGGAAAGTTGTGAGGATTTGTTTCATTATGATATTGGGGTTAACAGACATATACAAACACAGGTGACATATATAATCACCAAAGACCTACGGAATACCAAGAGAAGACTATTCAACATTCTGTCATAACGTACATGGGAAAAGGATCCCAGGAAGAACAGACATCTGTATATGTGTAAAAGAACCCCATCTTCCACACCTACAACAAGCCAAACATTGTAATCAAACTTGCTGTAATAAACAATAAAAAATTAAATTAAAAACACGAACAAGAAGTAGTGAGACAAACTTGAGGGGCTTTCTCCTGGCACATTCCATTCTAAATTCCAATCTAGAACATGACTTCCATTGAGGCTCTGTTGCCATAGTCACCAGATTTGGTAAGGGAGAACTGCTGCCACCTTGTGGCCGTTTCACACAACAGCATCTTTAATCCCAGCGCTGATGGTCAGTTGATATTCAAAATCATTGCAGGCCTGTAAATGACACCTGCCCTGAAAACAAATCCTGGGGTCACATATCGACCAAAAAATTCAAAGGACGTCCATATTTCAAAACGACCGTTTCAAAAGGCATATTTTACGCACATTAGTGTTCTGCTTCTTTTCCTTTCTTTCATTTTTTTGTTAAAATTACGGGAATGGAATAAGGCATCCCTCAGAATGGGCGAAAATCGTTGCAAACGAATCAATGGACAAAGGTTTAATCTCCAATATGTATAAACAGCTCATGCAGCTTAATATTAACAAAACAAACAACCCAATACAAAAAATGGGCAGAAGATCTAAAGAGACGTTTCTTCCAAGAAGACACAGAGATGGCCAAGACGCACATGAAAAGCTGCTCAACAGCACTAATTATTAGAGAAATGCAAATCAAAACTACAATGAGGTATCACCTCACACCTCTTAGAATCGGCATCATCAGAAAATCTACAAACAACCAATTCTGGGGAGGGTGTGGACAAAAGGAGCCCTCTTCCACTATTGGTGGCAATGTAAATTGATACGGTCACTATGGAGAATGGTATGGAGTTTCCTTAAAAAAACTAGAAATAGAATTACCATCTGATCCAGCAATCCCACTTCTGGGCATATACCCAGAGAAAACCATAAATCAAAAAGGCACATTCACCACAATGTTCATGGCAGCACTATTTACAATAGCCAGGTAATGGAAGCAACGTAAATGCCCACAGACAGATGAATGGATAAAGATGTGGTACATATATAAAATGGAATATTACTCAGCCATAAAAAGGAATGAAACTGGGTCATTTGTAGAGACATCGATGGATCTAGAGACTGTCATACAGAATGAAGTAAGTCAGAAAGAGGAAAACAAATATTGTATACTAATGCAAATATGTGGAACCTAAAAAATGGTACAGATGAACTGGTTTGCAGGGAAGAAACAGAGACACAGAGGTAGAGAACAAACATATGGACGCCAAGTGTGGGAAGCCATGGGGTGGTGGTGGTGGGATGAGTTGGGAGATTGGGATTGACCTGTATACATGTATATGCGTAAAATACATAACTAATAATAACCTGCTGTATAAAAAAATAAATCAAATTAAATTTCAAAATTTTAAAAAGTAAAATTTAAATTAAAACAGAAAAATGTTCTTCCCTTCACACAGATATATTTATAGGAATGAATTATTTCCATGCTTATATCTATAAATACATAAAAGAGGAATAAAATCTAACTTGAACCAGAAAAGAAAAAAAAAAAAACCTGAACCCACCAGTTATACAGAGGAAAACCCTATCAGGGCACTTGCTCCAGCGGTAAACAATTCTGAAATTGGTCAGAGGTGGGGAATCATCTCCCATACAACCAGCAACCCACCCCCCACGCAAGGAGCATCCTCATTGCAAAGCTGGGGGACCGTGCCGAGGCATCTGTGAGTAAACGTGAGCTGAGCCCCAGGCCAGCTGCTGCTGAACTGTTCCCACCCTTCCCCGGTAAAACAGCTGAATATGTACAAGGCATTGAAAGCCTAGAGGAAGGGCCGCGGAGCCACACCAGTGACAGCAGGCAGGCCAACTTGGTGCCTGCAGGTCAGCCAGGGTGGTCCTGGCCCCAGGCGCTCTTCCGGAATCTTTCCATTGCCCTGCCTGAGATACCCATCCTGTCCCGGCCCCCACTGCATTTTTCCTTCCTCACCTCTGTCCGTAGAGAAATTCCAGCGGAAGGTATGTGTGACACATCCTCTTCTTTACAGGTGGCAGCCTGGCAACCCCTGCAGAAAGGCCAGCAGAGCCCCACTCACACCAGGCCACCAACAAAGCTGTGGCCCCTCACTACCTCCCACCAGCAGAGCCCCGAGACTGCTGACGGGGCAGAGAATATGGAGTCAGGCACAGCTTCAGGGGCTATTGCTGCCTGGAGCGCTGTTTATATTGACCTCAAACAGGCACACCTGGGGAGGGCCGGCCGGCAGGGTAAGGCTGCCCAGGTCAGCTAATCCACAACCCTCAGGGAATCACATTGTTGAAAACGGACCTCGCTAAGGCAGAATAGAAGCCAAGGAAGAAAAGGACACAATGCCATTTGCAGCAACGTAGATGAGTCTAGAGGTAATCACGTGACTTGTAGTAAGTCAGAAAGTGAAAGACACATATCGTATCATATCACTTATAGGTGTTACCTAAGAATGGATACCAGGGCAGATATTTCCACGGAGAAGGGACATCACAGATTCATCAAACAAACTTAAGGTTCACCAATGGAAAGGTGTGAGGATTGGTTTCATTACGATATTGGGGTTAACAGACATATACAAACACAGGTGACACATATAATCACCAAAGACCTACGGAATACCAAGAGAAGACTACTCAACATTCTGTCATAACGTACATGGGAAAAGGATCCCAGGAAGAACAGACATCTGTATATGTGTAAAAGAACCACATCTTCCACACCTACAACAAGCCAAACATTGTCATCAAACTTGCTGTAATAAAAAATAAAAACTTAAATTAAAAACACGAACAAGAAGTAGTGAGACAAACTTGAGGGGCTTTCTCCTGGCACATTCCATTCTAAATTCCAATCTAGAACACGACTTCCATTGAGGCTCTGTTGCCCTAGTCACCAGATTTGGTAAGGCAGAACTGCTGCCACCTTGTGGCCGTTTCACACAACAGCAGCTTTAATCCCAGCGCTGATGGTCAGTTGATATTCAAAATCATTGCAGGCCTGTAAATTACACCTGCCCTGAAAACAAATCCTGGGGTCACATATCGACCAAAAAATTCAAAGGACATCCATATTTCAAAACGACCGTTTCAAAAGGCATATTTAACGCACATTAGTGTTCTGCTTCTTTTTCTTTCTTTCCTTTTTTTGTTAAAAATACGGGAATGGAAAAAGGCATCCCTCAGAATGGGCGAAAATCGTTGCAAACGAATCAATGGACAAAGGTTTAATCTCCAATATATATAAACAGCTCATGCAGCTTAATATTAACAAAACAAACAACCCAATACAAAAAATGGGCAGAAGATCTAAAGAGATGTTTCTTCCAAGAAGACAAAGAGATGGCCAAGACGCACATGAAAAGCTGCTCAACAGCACTAATTACTAGAGAAATGCAAATCAAAACTACAATGAGGTATCACCTCACACCTGTTAGAATCGGCATCATCAGAAAATCTACAAACAACCAATTCTGGGGAGGGTGTGACCATAGGAGCCTTCTTCCACTATTGGTGGGAATGTAAATTGATACAGTCACTATGGAGAACGGTATGGAGTTTCCTTATAAAAACTAGAAATAGAATTACCATGTGATCCAGCAATCCCACTTCTGGGCATATACCCAGAGAAAACCATAAATCAAAAAGACAGAGTCACCACAGTATTCATGGCAGCACTATTTACAATAGCCAGGTAATGGAAGCAACCTAAATGCCCACAGACAGATGAATGGATAAAGATGTGGTACATATATAAAATGGAATATTGCTCAGCCATAAAAAGGAATGAAACTGGGTCATTTGTAGAGACATCGATGGATCTAGAGACTGTCATACAGAAAGAAGTAAGTCAGAAAGAGGAAAACAAATATTGTATATTAATGCAAACACGTGGAACCTAAAAAATGGTACAGTTGAACTGGTTTGCAGGGAAGAAACAGAGAAACAGAGGTAGAGAACAAACATATGGACGCCATGTGTGGGAAGCCATGGGGTGGTGGTGGTGGGATGAGTTGGGAGATTGGGATTGACCTGTATACATGTATATGCATAAAATACATAACTAATAATAACCTGCTGTATAAAAAAATAAATCAAATTAAATTTCAAAATTTTAAAAAGTAAAATTTAAATTAAAACAGAAAAATGTTCTTCCCTTCACACAGATGTATTTATAGGAATGAATTATTTCCATGCTTATATCTATAAATACATAAAAGAGGAATAAAATCTAACTTGAACCATAAAAGAAAAAAAAATACCTGAACCCACCAGTTATACAGAGGAAAACCCTATCAGGGCACTTGATCCAGCGGGAAACAATTCTGAAATTGGTCAGAGGTGGGGAATCATCTCCCATACAACCAGCAACCCACCCCCCACGCAAGGAGCATCCTCATTGCAAAGCTGGGGGACCGTGACGAGGCATCTGTGAGTAAACGTGAGCTGAGCCCCAGGCCAGCTGCTGCTGAACTGTTCCCACCCTTCCCACGTAAAACACCTGAATATGTACAAGGGCTTGAAAGCCTAGAGGAAGGGCCACGGAGCCACACCAGCGACAGCACGCAGGCCAACTTGGTGCCTGCAGGCCAGCCAGCGTGGTCCAGGCCCCGGGCGCACTTCCGGAAGCTTTCCATTGCCCTGCCTGAGATACCCCTCCTGTCCCGGCCCCCACTGCTTTTTTCCTTCCTCACCTCTGTCCGGAGAGAAATTCCAGTGGAAGGTATGGGTGACACATCCTGTTCTTTACAGGTGGCTGCCTGGCAACCCCTGCAGAAAGGCCAGCAGAGCCCCACTCACACCGGGCCACCAACAAAGCTGTGGCCCCTCACTCCCTCCCACCAGCAGAGCCCCGAGACTGCTGACGGGGCAGAGAATATGGAGTCAGGCACAGCTTCAGGGGCTATTGCTGCCTGGAGCGCAGTTTATATTGACCTCAAACAGGCACACCTGGGGTGGGCCGGCCGGCAGGGTAAGGCTGCCCAGGTCAGCTAATCCACAACCCTCAGGGAATCACATTGTTGAAAACGGACCTCGCTAAGGCAGAATAGAAGCCAAGGAAGAAAAGGACACAATGCCATTTGCAGCACCGTAGATGAGTCTAGAGGTAATCACGTGACTTGTAGTAAGTCAGAAAGTGAAAGACACATATCGTATCATATCACTTATAGGTGTTACCTAAGAATGGAAACCAAGGCAGATATTTCCACGGAGAAGGGCCATCACAGATTCATCAAACAAACTTATGCTTCACCAATGGAAAGGTGTGAGGATTGGTTTCATTACGATATTGGGGTTAACAGACATATACAAACACAGGTGACATATATAATCACCAAAGACCTAAGGAATACCAAGAGAATACTACTCAACATTCTGTCATAACGTACATGGGAAAAGGATCCAAGGAAGAACAGACATCTGTATATGTGAAAAAGAACCAAATCTTCCACATCTACAACAAGCCAAACATTGTCATCAAACTTGCTGTAATAAATAATAAAAATTTAAATTAAAAACACGAACAAGAAGTAGTGAGACAAACTTGAGGGGCTTTCTCCTGGCACATTCCATTCTAAATTCCAATCTAGAACACGACTTCCATTGAGGCTCTGTTGCCCTAGTTACCAGATTTGGTAAGGGAGAACTGCTGCCACCTTGTGGCCGTTTCACACAACAGCATCTTTAATCCCAGCGCTGATGGTCAGTTGATATTCAAAATCATTGCAGGCCTGTAAATGACACCTGCCCTGAAAACAAATCCTGGGGTCACATATCGACCAAAAAATTCAAAGGACGTCCATATTTCAAAACGACCGTTTCAAAAGGCATATTTTACGCACATTAGTGTTCTGCTTCTTTTCCTTTCTTTCCTTTTTTTGTTAAAATTACAGGAATGGAATAAGGCATCCCTCAGAATGGGCGAAAATCGTTGCAAACGAATCAATGGACAAAGGTTTAATCTCCAATATGTATAAACAGCTCATGCAGCTTAATATTAACAAAACAAACAACCCAATACAAAAAATGGGCAGAAGATCTAAAGAGACGTTTCTTCCAAGAAGACACAGAGATGGCCAAGACGCACATGAAAAGCTGCTCAACAGCACTAATTATTAGAGAAATGCAAATCAAAATTACAATGAGGTATCACCTCACACCTCTTAGAATCGGCATCATCAGAAAATCTACAAACAACCAATTCTGGGGAGGGTGTGGACAAAAGGAGCCCTCTTCCACTATTGGTGGCAATGTAAATTGATACGGTCACTATGGAGAATGGTATGGAGTTTCCTTAAAAAAACTAGAAATAGAATTACCATCTGATCCAGCAATCCCACTTCTGGGCATATACCCAGAGAAAACCATAAATCAAAAAGGCACATTCACCACAATGTTCATGGCAGCACTATTTACAATAGCCAGGTAATGGAAGCAACCTAAATGCCCACAGACAGATGAATGGATAAAGATGTGGTACATATATAAAATGGAATATTACTCAGCCATAAAAAGGAATGAAACTGGGTCATTTGTAGAGACATCGATGGATCTAGAGACTGTCATACAGAATGAAGTAAGTCAGAAAGAGGAAAACAAATATTGTATACTAATGCAAATATGTGGAACCTAAAAAATGGTACAGATGAACTGGTTTGCAGGGAAGAAACAGAGACACAGAGGTAGAGAACAAACATATGGACGCCAAGTGTGGGAAGCCATGGGGTGGTGGTGGTGGGATGAGTTGGGAGATTGGGATTGACCTGTATACATGTATATGCGTAAAATACATAACTAATAATAACCTGCTGTATAAAAAAATAAATCAAATTAAATTTCAAAATTTTAAAAAGTAAAATTTAAATTAAAACAGAAAAATGTTCTTCCCTTCACACAGATATATTTATAGGAATGAATTATTTCCATGCTTATATCTATAAATACATAAAAGAGGAATAAAATCTAACTTGAACCAGAAAAGAAAAAAAAAAAAACCTGAACCCACCAGTTATACAGAGGAAAACCCTATCAGGGCACTTGCTCCAGCGGTAAACAATTCTGAAATTGGTCAGAGGTGGGGAATCATCTCCCATACAACCAGCAACCCACCCCCCACGCAAGGAGCATCCTCATTGCAAAGCTGGGGGACCGTGCCGAGGCATCTGTGAGTAAACGTGAGCTGAGCCCCAGGCCAGCTGCTGCTGAACTGTTCCCACCCTTCCCCGGTAAAACAGCTGAATATGTACAAGGCATTGAAAGCCTAGAGGAAGGGCCGCGGAGCCACACCAGTGACAGCAGGCAGGCCAACTTGGTGCCTGCAGGTCAGCCAGGGTGGTCCTGGCCCCAGGCGCTCTTCCGGAATCTTTCCATTGCCCTGCCTGAGATACCCCTCCTGTCCCGGCCCCCACTGCATTTTTCCTTCCTCACCTCTGTCCGTAGAGAAATTCCAGCGGAAGGTATGTGTGACACATCCTCTTCTTTACAGGTGGCAGCCTGGCAACCCCTGCAGAAAGGCCAGCAGAGCCCCACTCACACCAGGCCACCAACAAAGCTGTGGCCCCTCACTACCTCCCACCAGCAGAGCCCCGAGACTGCTGACGGGGCAGAGAATATGGAGTCAGGCACAGCTTCAGGGGCTATTGCTGCCTGGAGCGCAGTTTATATTGACCTCAAACAGGCACACCTGGGGAGGGCCGGCCGGCAGGGTAAGGCTGCCCAGGTCAGCTAATCCACAACCCTCAGGGAATCACATTGTTGAAAACGGACCTCGCTAAGGCAGAATAGAAGCCAAGGAAGAAAAGGACACAATGCCATTTGCAGCAACGTAGATGAGTCTAGAGGTAATCACGTGACTTGTAGTAAGTCAGAAAGTGAAAGACACATATCGTATCATATCACTTATAGGTGTTACCTAAGAATGGATACCAGGGCAGATATTTCCACGGAGAAGGGACATCACAGATTCATCAAACAAACTTAAGGTTCACCAATGGAAAGGTGTGAGGATTGGTTTCATTACGATATTGGGGTTAACAGACATATACAAACACAGGTGACATATATAATCACCAAAGACTTACGGGAAACCAAGAGAGAACTACTCAACATTCTGTCATAACGTACATGGGAAAAGGATCCCAGGAAGAACAGACATCTGTATATGTGTAAAAGAACCACATCTTCCACACCTACAACAAGCCAAACATTGTCATCAAACTTGCTGTAATAAAAAATAAAAACTTAAATTAAAAACACGAACAAGAAGTAGTGAGACAAACTTGAGGGGCTTTCTCCTGGCACATTCCATTCTAAATTCCAATCTAGAACACGACTTCCATTGAGGCTCTGTTGCCCTAGTCACCAGATTTGGTAAGGCAGAACTGCTGCCACCTTGTGGCCGTTTCACACAACAGCAGCTTTAATCCCAGCGCTGATGGTCAGTTGATATTCAAAATCATTGCAGGCCTGTAAATTACACCTGCCCTGAAAACAAATCCTGGGGTCACATATCGACCAAAAAATTCAAAGGACATCCATATTTCAAAACGACCGTTTCAAAAGGCATATTTTACGCACATTAGTGTTCTGCTTCTTTTTCTTTCTTTCCTTTTTTTGTTAAAAATACGGGAATGGAAAAAGGCATCCCTCAGAATGGGCGAAAATCATTGCAAAGAATCAATGGACAAAGGTTTAATCTCCAATATATATAAACAGCTCATGCAGCTTAATATTAACAAAACAAACAACCCAATACAAAAAATGGGCAGAAGATCTAAAGAGATGTTTCTTCCAAGAAGACAAAGAGATGGCCAAGACGCACATGAAAAGCTGCTCAACAGCACTAATTACTAGAGAAATGCAAATCAAAACTACAATGAGGTATCACCTCACACCTGTTAGAATCGGCATCATCAGAAAATCTACAAACAACCAATTCTGGGGAGGGTGTGACCATAGGAGCCTTCT
This sequence comes from Mesoplodon mirus, assembly GCF_964341445.2. Taxonomy (NCBI): domain Eukaryota; kingdom Metazoa; phylum Chordata; class Mammalia; order Artiodactyla; family Ziphiidae; genus Mesoplodon; species Mesoplodon mirus. The sequence continues at coordinate 5,597,881 of NW_028295814.1, read as the reverse complement.
TCCACTATTGTTGGGAATGTAAATTGATACAGTCACTATGGAGAACGGTATGGAGTTTCCTTATAAAAACTAGAAATAGAATTACCATGTGATCCAGCAATCCCACTTCTGGGCATATACCCAGAGAAAACCATAAATCAAAAAGACAGAGTCACCACAGTATTCATGGCAGCACTATTTACAATAGCCAGGTAATGGAAGCAACCTAAATGCCCACAGACAGATGAATGGATAAAGATGTGGTACATATATAAAATGGAATATTGCTCAGCCATAAAAAGGAATGAAACTGGGTCATTTGTAGAGACATCGATGGATCTAGAGACTGTCATACAGAAAGAAGTAAGTCAGAAAGAGGAAAACAAATATTGTATATTAATGCAAACACGTGGAACCTAAAAAATGGTACAGTTGAACTGGTTTGCAGGGAAGAAACAGAGAAACAGAGGTAGAGAACAAACATATGGACGCCATGTGTGGGAAGCCATGGGGTGGTGGTGGTGGGATGAGTTGGGAGATTGGGATTGACCTGTATACATGTATATGCATAAAATACATAACTAATAATAACCTGCTGTATAAAAAAATAAATCAAATTAAATTTCAAAATTTTAAAAAGTAAAATTTAAATTAAAACAGAAAAATGTTCTTCCCTTCACACAGATGTATTTATAGGAATGAATTATTTCCATGCTTATATCTATAAATACATAAAAGAGGAATAAAATCTAACTTGAACCATAAAAGAAAAAAAAATACCTGAACCCACCAGTTATACAGAGGAAAACCCTATCAGGGCACTTGATCCAGCGGGAAACAATTCTGAAATTGGTCAGAGGTGGGGAATCATCTCCCATACAACCAGCAACCCACCCCCCACGCAAGGAGCATCCTCATTGCAAAGCTGGGGGACCGTGCCGAGGCATCTGTGAGTAAACGTGAGCTGAGCCCCAGGCCAGCTGCTGCTGAACTGTTCCCACCCTTCCCAGGTAAAACACCTGAATATGTACAAGGGCTTGAAAGCCTAGAGGAAGGGCCACGGAGCCACACCAGCGACAGCACGCAGGCCAACTTGGTGCCTGCAGGCCAGCCAGCGTGGTCCAGGCCCCGGGCGCACTTCCGGAAGCTTTCCATTGCCCTGCCTGAGATACCCCTCCTGTCCCGGCCCCCACTGCTTTTTTCCTTCCTCACCTCTGTCCGGAGAGAAATTCCAGTGGAAGGTATGGGTGACACATCCTCTTCTTTACAGGTGGCTGCCTGGCAACCCCTGCAGAAAGGCCAGCAGAGCCCCACTCACACCGGGCCACCAACAAAGCTGTGGCCCCTCACTCCCTCCCACCAGCAGAGCCCCGAGACTGCTGACGGGGCAGAGAATATGGAGTCAGGCACAGCTTCAGGGGCTATTGCTGCCTGGAGCGCAGTTTATATTGACCTCAAACAGGCACACCAGGGGTGGGCCGGCCGGCAGGGTAAGGCTGCCCAGGTCAGCTAATCCACAACCCTCAGGGAATCACATTGTTGAAAACGGACCTCGCTAAGGCAGAATAGAAGCCAAGGAAGAAAAGGACACAATGCCATTTGCAGCACCGTAGATGAGTCTAGAGGTAATCACGTGACTTGTAGTAAGTCAGAAAGTGAAAGACACATATCGTATCATATCACTTATAGGTGTTACCTAAGAATGGAAACCAGGGCAGATATTTCCACGGAGAAGGGCCATCACAGATTCATCAAACAAACTTATGCTTCACCAATGGAAAGGTGTGAGGATTGGTTTCATTACGATATTGGGGTTAACAGACATATACAAACACAGGTGACATATATAATCACCAAAGACCTAAGGAATACCAAGAGAATACTACTCAACATTCTGTCATAACGTACATGGGAAAAGGATCCAAGGAAGAACAGACATCTGTATATGTGAAAAAGAACCAAATCTTCCACATCTACAACAAGCCAAACATTGTCATCAAACTTGCTGTAATAAATAATAAAAATTTAAATTAAAAACACGAACAAGAAGTAGTGAGACAAACTTGAGGGGCTTTCTCCTGGCACATTCCATTCTAAATTCCAATCTACAACACGACTTCCATTGAGGCTCTGTTGCCCTAGTTACCAGATTTGGTAAGGGAGAACTGCTGCCACCTTGTGGCCGTTTCACACAACAGCATCTTTAATCCCAGCGCTGATGGTCAGGTGATATTCAAAATCATTGCAGGCCTGTAAATGACACCTGCCCTGAAAACAAATCCTGGGGTCACATATCGACCAAAAAATTCAAAGGACGTCCATATTTCAAAACGACCGTTTCAAAAGGCATATTTTACGCACATTAGTGTTCTGCTTCTTTTTCTTTCTTTCCTTTTTTTGTTAAAAATACGGGAATGGAAAAAGGCATCCCTCAGAATGGGCGAAAATCGTTGCAAACGAATCAATGGACAAAGATTTAATCTCCAATATATATAAACAGCTCATGCAGCTTAATATTAACAAAACAAACAACACAATACAAAAAATGGGCAGAAGATCTAAAGAGACGTTTCTTCAAAGAAGACACAGAGATGGCCAAGACGCACATGAAAAGCTGCTCAACACCACTAATTATTAGAGAAATGCAAGTCAAAACTACAATGAGGTATGACCTCACACCTGTTAGAATCGGCATCATCAGAAAATCTACAAACCACAAATTCTGGGGAGGGTGTGGACAAAAGGAACCCTCTTCCACTATTGGTGGGAATGTAAATTGATACAGTCACTATGGAGAACGGTATGGAGTTTCCTTAAAAAAGCTAGAAATAGAATTACCATGTGATCCAGCAATCCCACTTCTGGGCATATACCCAGAGAAAACCATAAATCAAAAAGGCACATTCACCACAATATTCATGGCAGCACTATTTACAATAGCCAGGTAATGGAAGCAACGTAAATGCCCACAGACAGATGAATGGATAAAGATGTGGTACATATATAAAATGGAATATTACTCAGCCATAAAAAGGAATGAAACTGGGTCATTTGTAGAGACATCGATGGATCTAGAGACTGTCATACAGAATGAAGTAAGTCAGAAAGAGGAAAACAAATATTGTATATTAATGCATATATGTGGAACCTAAAAAATGGTACAGATGAACTGGTTTGCAGGGAAGAAACAGAGACACAGAGGTAGAGAACAAACATATGGACACCAAGTGTGGGAAGCCATGAGGTGGTGGTGGTGGGATGAGTTGGGAGATTGGGATTGACCTGTATACATTTATATGCATAAAATACATAACAAATAATAACCTGCTGTATAAAAAAATAAATCAAATTAAATTGCAAAATTTTAAAAAATAAAATTTAAAAATAAAACAGAAAAATGTTCTTCCCTTCACACAGATGTATTTATAGGAATGAATTATTTCCATGCTTATATCTATAAATACATAAAAGAGGAATAAAATCTGACTTGAACCATAAAGGAAAAAAAAACCTGAACCCACCAGTTATACAGGGGAAAACCCTATCAGGGCACTTGCTCCAGCGGTAAACAATTCTGAAATTGGTCAGAGGTGGGGAATCATCTCCCTTTCAACCAGCAACCCACCCACCACGCAAGGAGCATCCTCATTGCAAAGCTGGGGGATCGTGCCGCGGCATCTGTGAGTAAACGTGAGCTGAGCCCCAGGCCAGCTGCTGCTGAACTGTTCCCACCCATCCCACGTAAAACACCTGAATATGTACAAGGGCTTGAAAGCCTAGAAGAAGGGCCGTGGAGCCACACCAGCGACAGCACGCAGGCCAACTTGGTGCCTGCAGGCCAGCCAGGGTGGTCCTGGCCCCGGGCGCACTTCCGGAAGCTTTCCATTGCCCTGCCTGAGATACCCGTCTTGTCCGGGCACTCACTGCTTTTTTCCTTCCTCATCTCTGTCCGGAGAGAAATTCCAGCCGAAGGTATGGGTGACATATCCTCTTCTTTACAGGTGGCAGCCTGGCAAACCCTGCAGAAAGGCCAGCAGAGCCCCACTCACACCGGGCCACCAACAAAGCTGTGGCCCCTCACTCCCTCCCACCAGCAGAGCCCCGAGACTGCTGACGGGGAAGACAATATGGAGTCAGGCACAGTTTCATGGGCTATTGCTGCTTGGAGCGCTGTTTATATTGACCTCAAACAGTCACACCAGGGGAGGGCCGGCCGGCAGGGTAAGGCTGCCCAGGTCAGATAATCCACAACCCTCAGGGAATCACATTGTTGAAAATGGACCTCGCTAAGGCAGAATAGAAGCCAAGGAAGAAAAGGACACAATGCCATTTGCAGCACCGTAGATGAGTCTAGAGGTAATCACGTGACTTGTAGTAAGTCAGAAAGTGAAAGACACATATCGTATCATATCACTTATAGGTGTTACCTAAGAATGGATACCAGGGCAGATATTTCCACGGAGAAGGGCCATCACAGATTCATCAAACAAACTTATGGTTCACCAATGGAAAGGTGTGAGGATTGGTTTCATTACGATATTGGGGTTAACAGACATATACAAACACAGGTGACATATATAATCACCAAAGACCTACGGAATACCAAGAGAAGACTATTCAACATTCTGTCATAACGTACATGGGAAAAGGATCCCAGGAAGAACAGACATCTGTATATGTGTAAAAGAACCACATCTTCCTAACCTACAACAAGCCAAACATTGTAATCAAACTTTCTGTAATAAAAAATAAAAAATTAAATTAAAAACACGAACAAGAAGTAGTGAGACAAACTTGAGGGGCTTTCTCCTGGCACATTCCATTCTAAATTCCAAGCTAGAACACGACTTCCATTGAGGCTCTGTTGCCCTAGTCACCAGATTTGTTAAGGGAGAACTGCTGCCACCTTGTGGCCGTTTCACACAACAGCAGCTTTAATCCCAGCGCTAATGGTCAGTTGATATTCAAAATCATTGCAGGCCTGTAAATGACACCTGCCCTGAAAACAAATCCTGGGGTCACATATCGACCAAAAATTCAAAGGACGTCCATATTTCAAAAGGACCATTTCAAAAGGCATATTTTACGCACATTAGTGTTCTGCTTCTTTTTCTTTCTTTCCTATTTTGTTAAAAATACCGGAATGGAAAAAGGCATCCCTCAGAATGGGCGAAAATCATTGCAAACGAATCAATGGACAAAGGTTTATTCTCCAATATATATAAACAGCTCATGCAGCTTAATATTAACAAAACAAACAACCCAATACAAAAAATGGGCAGAAGATATAAAGTGACGTTTCTTCAAAGAAGACACATAGATGGCCAAGGCGCACATGAAATGCTGGTCAACAACACTAATTATTAGAGAAATGCAAATCAAAACTACAATGAGGTATCACCTCACACCTGTTAGAATCGGCATCATCAGAAAATCTACAAACAAATTCTGGGGAGGGTGTGGACAAAAGGAGCCCTCTTCCACTATTGGTGGGAAGGTAAATTGATACAGTCACTATGGAGAACGGTATGGAGTTTCCTTAAAAAAACTAGAAATAGAATTACCATCTGATCCAGCAATCCCACTTCTGGGCATATACCCAGAGAAAACCATAAATCATAAATGCACATTCACCACAATATTCAGGGCAGCACTATTTACAATAGCCAGGTAATGGAAGCAACGTAAATGCCCACAGACAGATGAATGGATAAAGATGTGGTACATATATAAAATGGAATATTACTCAGCCATAAAAAGGAATGAAACTGGGTCATTTGTAGAGACATCGATGGATCTAGAGACTGTCATACAGAATAAAGTAAGTCAGAAAGAGGAAAACAAATATTGTATATTAATGCATATATGTGGAACCTAAAAAATGGTACAGATGAACTGGATTGCAGGGAAGAAACAGAGACACAGAGGTAGAGGACAAACATATGGACACCAAGTGTGGGTAGCCATGGGGTGCTGGTGGTGGGATCAGTTGGGAAATTGGGATTGACCTGTATATATGTATATGCATAAAATACATAACTAATAATAACCTGCTGTATAAAAAAAATAAATCAAATTAAATTTCAAAATTTTAAAAAATAAAATTTAAAAATAAAACAGAAAAATGTTCTTCCCTTCACACAGATGTATTTATAGGAATGAATTATTTCCATGCTTATATCTATAAATACATAAAGGACGAATAAAATCTAAATTGAACCATAAAAGAAAAAAAAAACCTGAACCCACCAGTTATACAGGGGAAAAACCTATCAGGGCACTTGCTCCAGCGGTAAACAATTCTGAAATTGGTCAGAGGTGGGGAATCATCTCCCATACAACCAGCAACCCACCCCCCACGCCAGGAGCATCCTCATTGCAAAGCTGGGGGACCGTGCCGAGGCATCTATGAATAAACGTGAGATGAGCCCCAGGCCAGCTGCTGCTGAACTGTTCCCACCCTTCCCAGGTAAAACACCTGAATATGTAAAAGGGCTTGAAAGCCTAGAGGAAGGGCTGCGGAGCCACACGATCCACAGCACGCAGGCCAACTTGGTGCCGGCAGGCCAGCCTGGGTGGTCCTGACCCCGGGCACTCTTCCGGAAGCTTTCCATTGCCCTGCCTGAGATACCCCTCCTGTCCCGGCCCCCACTGCTTTTTTCCTTCCTCAACTCTGTGCGGAGAGAAATTCCAGCGGAAGGTATGGGTGACACATCCTCTTCTTTACAGGTGGCAGACTGGCCACCCCTGCAGAAAGGCAAGCAGAGCCCCACTCACACCGGGCCACCAACAAAGTTGTGGCCCCACACTCCCTCCCACCAGCAGAGCCCCGAGACTGCTGACGGGGCAGAGAATATGGAGTCAGGCACAGCTTCAGGGGCTATTGCTGCCTGGAGCGCTGTTTATATTGACCTCAAACAGGCACACCTGTGGAGGGCCGGCCGGCAGGGTAAGGCTGCCCAGGTCAGCTAATCCACAACCCTCAGGGAATCACATTGTTGAAAATGGAGCTCGCTAAGGCAGAATAGAAGCCAAGGAAGAAAAGGACACAATGCCATTTGCAGCACCGTAGATGAGTCTAGAGGTAATCACGTGACTTGTAGTAAGTCAGAAATTGAAAGACACATATCGTATCATATCACTTATAGGTGTTACCTAAGAATGGATACCAGGGCAGATATTTCCACGGAGAAGGGCCATCACAGATTCATCAAACAATCTTATGGTTCACCAATGGAAAGGTGTGAGGATTGGTTTCATTATGATATTGGGGTTAACAGACATATACAAACACAGGTGACATATATAATCACCAAAGACCTACGGAATACCAAGAGAAGACTACTCAACATTCTATCATAATGTACATGGGAAAAGGATCCCAGGAAGAACAGACATCTGTATATGTGTAAAAGAACCACATCTTTCACACCTACAACAAGCCAAACATTGTAATCAAACTTGCTGTAATAAAAAATAAAAAATTAAATTAAAAACACGAACAAGAAGTAGTTAGACAAACATTAGGGGCTTTCTCCTGGCACATTCCATTCTAAATTCCAATCTAGAACATGACTTCCAGTGAGGCTCTGTTGCCCTAGTCACCAGATTTGGTAAGGGAGAACTGCTGCCACCTTGTGGCCGTTTCACACAACAGCAGCTTTAATCCCAGCGCTGATGGTCAGTTGATATTCAAAATCATTGCAGGCCTGTAAATGACACCTGCCCTGAAAACAAATCCTGGGGTCACATATCGACCAAAAAATTCAAAGGACGTCCATATTTCAAAACGACCGTTTCAAAAGGCATATTTTACGCACATTAGTGTTCTGCTTCTTTTCCTTTCTTTCCTTTTTTTTGTTAAAAATACGGGAATGGAAAAAGGCATCCCTCAGAATGGGCGAAAATCGTTGCAAACGAATCAATGGACAAAGGTTTAATCTCCAATATGTATAAACAGCTCATGCAGCTTAATATTAACAAAACAAACAACCCAATACAAAAAATGGGCAGAAGATCTAAAGAGACGTTTCTTCCAAGAAGACACAGAGATGGCCAAGACGCACATGAAAAGCTGCTCAACAGCACTAATTATTAGAGAAATGCAAATCAAAACTACAATGAGGTATCACCTCACACCTCTTAGAATCGGCATCATCAGAAAATCTACAAACAACCAATTCTGGGGAGGGTGTGGACAAAAGGAGCCCTCTTCCACTATTGGTGGGAATGTAAATTGATACAGTCACTATGGAGAATGGTATGGAGTTTCCTTAAAAAAACTAGAAATAGAATTACCATCTGATCCAGCAATCCCACTTCTGGGCATATACCCAGAGAAAACCATAAATCAAAAAGGCACATTCACCACAATGTTCATGGCAGCACTATTTACAATAGCCAGGTAATGGAAGCAACCTAAATGCCCACAGACAGATGAATGGATAAAGATGTGGTACATATATAAAATGGAATATTACTCAGCCATAAAAAGGAATGAAACTGGGTCATTTGTAGAGACATCGATGGATCTAGAGACTGTCATACAGAATGAAGTAAGTCAGAAAGAGGAAAACAAATATTGTATACTAATGCAAATATGTGGAACCTAAAAAATGGTACAGATGAACTGGTTTGCAGGGAAGAAACAGAGACACAGAAGTAGAGAACAAACATATGGACGCCAAGTGTGGGAAGCCATGGGGTGGTGGTGGTGGGATGAGTTGGGAGATTGGGATTGACCTGTATACATGTATATGCATAAAATACATAACTAATAATAACCTGCTGTATAAAAAATAAATCAAATTAAATTTCAAAATTTTAAAAAGTAAAATTTAAATTAAAACAGTAAAATATTCTTCCCTTCACTCAGATATATTTATAGGAATGAATTATTTCCATGCTTATATCTATAAATACATAAAAGAGGAATAAAATCTAACTTGAACCAGAAAAGAAAAAAAAAAAAACCTGAACCCACCAGTTATACAGAGGAAAACCCTATCAGGGCACTTGATCCAGCGGGAAACAATTCTGAAATTGGTCAGAGGTGGGGAATCATCTCCCATACAACCAGCCACCCACCCCTCACGCAAGGAGCATCCTCATTTCAAAGCTGGGGGACCGTGCCGAGGCATCTGTGAGTAAACGTGAGCTGAGCCCCAGGCCAGCTGCTGCTGAACTGTTCCCACCCTTCCCCGGTAAAACAGCTGAATATGTACAAGGCATTGAAAGCCTAGAGGAAGGGCCGCGGAGCCACACCAGCGACAGCAGGCAGGCCAACTTGGTGCCTGCAGGCCAGCCAGGGTGGTCCTGGCCCCAGGCGCTCTTCCGGAATCTTTCCATTGACCTGCCTGAGATACCCCTCCTGTCCCGGCCCCCACTGCATTTTTCCTTCCTCACCTCTGTCCGGAGAGAAATTCCAGCGGAAGGTATGGGTGACACATCCTCTTCTTTACAGGTGGCAGCCTAGCAACCCCTGCAGAAAGGCCAGCAGTGGCCCACTCACACCGGGCCACCAACAAAGCTGTGGCCCCTCACTCCCTCCCACCAGCACAGCCCTGAGACTGCTGACGGGGCAGAGAATATGGAGTCAGGCACAGCTTCAGGGGCTATTGCTGCCTGGAGCGCTGTTTATATTGACCTCAAACAGGCACACCTGGGGAGGGCCGGCCGGCAGGGTAAGGCTGCCCAGGTCAGCTAATCCACAACCCTCAGGGAATCACATTGTTGAAAACGGACCTCGCTAAGGCAGAATAGAAGCCAAGGAAGAAAAGGACACAATGCCATTTGCAGCAACGTAGATGAGTCTAGAGGTAATCACGTGACTTGTAGTAAGTCAGAAAGTGAAAGACACATATCGTATCATATCACTTATAGGTGTTACCTAAGAATGGATACCAGGGCAGATATTTCCACGGAGAAGGGCCATCACAGATTCATCAAACAAACTTAAGGTTCACCAAAGGAAAGGTGTGAGGATTGGTTTCATTACGATATTGGGGTTAACAGACATATACAAACACAGGTGACATATATAATCACCAAAGACTTACGGGATACCAAGAGAATACTACTCAACATTCTGTCATAACGTACATGGGAAAAGGATCCCAGGAAGAACAGACATCTGTATATGTGTAAAAGAACCACATCTTCCACACCTACAACAAGCCAAACATTGTAATCAAACTTTCTGTAATAAAAAATAAAAACTTAAATTAAAAACACGAACAAGAAGTAGTGAGACAAACTTGAGGGGCTTTCTCCTGGCACATTCCATTCTAAATTCCAATCTAGAACACGACTTCCATTGAGGCTCTGCTGCCCTAGTCACCAGATTTGGTAAGGGAGAACTGCTGCCACCTTGTGGCCGTTTCACACAACAGCAGCTTTAATCCCAGCGCTGATGGTCAGTTGATATTCAAAATCATTGCAGGCCTGTAAATTACACCTGCCCTGAAAACAAATCCTGGGGTCACATATCGACCAAAAATTTCAAAGGACATCCATATTTCAAAACGACCGTTTCAAAAGGCATATTTTACGCACATTAGTGTTCTGCTTCTTTTCCTTTCTTTCCTTTTTTTGTTAAAAATACGGGAATGGAAAAAGGCATCCCTCAGAATGGGCGAAAATCGTTGCAAACGAATCAATGGACAAAGGTTTAGTCTCCAATATATATAAACAGCTCATGCAGCTTAATATTAACAAAACAAACAACCCAATACAAAAAATGGGCAGAAGATCTAAAGAGACGTTTCTTCAAAGAAGACACAGAGATGGCCAAGACGCACATGAAAAGCTGCTCAACAGCACTAATTATTAGAGAAATGCAAATCAAAACTACAATGAGGTATCACCTCACACCTGTTAGAATCGGCATCATCAGAAAATCTACAAACAACCAATTCTGGGGAGGGTGTGGACAAAAGGAGCCCTCTTCCACTATTGGTGGCAATGTAAATTGATACAGTCACTATGGAGAACGGTATGGTGTTTCCTTTAAAAAACTAGAAATAGAATTACCATCTGATCCAGCAATCCCACTTCTGGGCATATACCCAGAGAAAACCATAAATCAAAAAGACTCAGTCACCACAGTATTCATGGCAGCACTATTTACAATAGCCAGGTAATGGAAGCAACCTAAATGCCCACAGACAGATGAATGGATAAAGATGTGGTACATATATAAAATGGAATATTACTCAGCCATAAAAAGGAATGAAACTGGGTCATTTGTAGAGACATCGATGGATCTAGAGACTGTCATACAGAATGAAGTAAGTCAGAAAGAGGAAAACAAATATTGTATATTAATGCAAATACGTGGAACCTAAAAAATGGTACAGATGAACTGGTTTGCAGGGAAGAAACAGAGACACAGAGGTAGAGAACAAACATATGGACGCCAAGTGTGGGAAGCCATGGGGTGGTGGTGGTGGGATGAGTTGGGAGATTGGGATTGACCTGTATACATGTATATGCATAAAATACATAACTAATAATAACCTGCTGTATAAAAAAATAAATCAAATTAAATTTCAAAATTTTAAAGAGTAAAATTTAAATTAAAACAGATAAATATTCTTCCCTTCACACAGATGTATTTATAGAAATGAATTATTTCCATGCTTATATCTATAAATACATAAAAGAGGAATAAAATCTAACTTGAACAATAAAAGAAAAAAAAAAACCTGAACCCACCAGTTTTACAGAGGAAAACCCTATCAGGGCACTTGATCCAGCGGGAAACAATTCTGAAATTGGTCAGAGGTGGGGAATCATCTCCCATACAACCAGCAACCCGCCCCCCACGCAAGGAGCATCCTCATTGCAAAGCTGGGGGACCGTGCCGAGGCATCTGTGAGTAAACGTCAGCTGAGCCCCAGGCCAGCTGCTGCTGAACTGTTCCCACCCTTCCCAGGTAAATCACCTGAATATGTACAAGGGCTTGAAAGCCTAGAGGAAGGGCCACGGAGCCACACCAGCGACAGCACGCAGGCCAACTTGGTGCCTGCAGGCCAGCCAGCGTGGTCCAGGCCCCGGGCGCACTTCCGGAAACTTTCCATTGCCCTGCCTGAGATACCCCTCCTGTCCCGGCCCCCACTGCTTTTTTCCTTCCTCACCTCTGTCCGGAGAGAAATTCCAGCGGAAGGTATGGGTGACACATCCTCTTCTTTACAGGTGGCAGCCTGGCAACCCCTGCAGAAAGGCCAGCAGAGCCCCACTCACACCGGGCCACCAACAAAGCTGTGGCCCCTCACTCCCTCCCACCAGCACAGCCCCGAGACTGCTGACGGGGCAGAGAATATGGAGTCAGGCACAGCTTCAGGGGCTATTGCTGCCTGGAGCGCTGTTTATATTGACCTCAAACAGGCACACCTGGGGTGGGCCGGCCGGCAGGGTAAGGCTGCCCAGGTCAGCTAATCCACAACCCTCAGGGAATCACATTGTTGAAAACGTTCCTCGCTAAGGCAGAATAGAAGCCAAGGAAGAAAAGGTCACAATGCCATTTGCAGCACCGTAGATGAGTCTAGAGTTAATCACGTGACTTGTAGTAAGTCAGAAAGTGAAAGACACATATCGTATCATATCACTTATAGGTGTTACCTAAGAATGGATACCAGGGCAGATATTTCCACGGAGAAGGGCCATCACAGATTCATCAAACAAACTTATGGTTCACCAATGGAAAGGTGTGAGGATTGGTTTCATTACGATATTGGGGTTAACAGACATATACAAACACAGGTGACATATATAATCACCAAAGACCTACGGGATACCAAGAGAAGACTACTCAACATTCTGTCATAACGTACATGGGAAAAGGATCCCAGGAAGAACAGACATCTGTATATGTGTAAAAGAACCACATCTTCCACACCTACAACAAGCCAAACATTGTAATCAAACTTGCTGTAATAAAAAATAAAAAATTAAATTAAAAACACGAACAAGAAGTAGTGAGACAAACTTGAGGGGCTTTCTCCTGGCACATTCCATTCTAAAGTCCAATCTAGAACACGACTTCCATTGAGGCTCTGTTGCCCTAGTCACCAGATTTGGTAAGGGAGAACTGCTGCCACCTTGTGGCCGTTTCACACAACAGCAGCTTTAATCCCAGCGCTGATGGTCAGTTGATATTCAAAATCATTGCAGGCCTGTAAATGACACCTGCCCTGAAAACAAATCCTGGGGTCACATATCGACCAAAAAATTCAAAGGACGTCCATATTTCAAAACGACCGTTTCAAAAGGCATATTTTACGCACATTAGTGTTCTGCTTCTTTTCCTTTCTTTCCTTTTTTTGTTAAAAATACGGGAATGGAAAAAGGCATCCCTCAGAATGGGCGAAAATCGTTGCAAACGAATCAATGGACAAAGGTTTAATCTCCAATATGTATAAACAGCTCATGCAGCTTAATATTAACAAAACAAACAACCCAATACAAAAAATGGGCAGAAGATCTAAAGAGACGTTTCTTCCAAGAAGACACAGAGATGGCCAAGACGCACATGAAAAGCTGCTCAACAGCACTAATTATTAGAGAAATGCAAATCAAAACTACAATGAGGTATCACCTCACACCTCTTAGAATCGGCATCATCAGAAAATCTACAAACAACCAATTCTGGGGAGGGTGTGGACAAAAGGAGCCCTCTTCCACTATTGGTGGCAATGTAAACTGATACAGTCACTATGGAGAATGGTATGGATTTTCCTTAAAAAAACTAGAAATAGAATTACCATCTGATCCAGCAATCCCACTTCTGGGCATATACCCAGAGAAAACCATAAATCAAAAAGACTCAGTCACCACAGTGTTCATGGCAGCACTATTTACAATAGCCAGGTAATGGAAGCAACCTAAATGCCCACAGACAGATGAATGGATAAAGATGTGGTACATATATAAAATGGAATATTACTCAGCCATAAAAAGGAATGAAACTGGGTCATTTGTAGAGACATCGATGGATCTAGAGACTGTCATACAGAATGAAGTAAGGCAGAAAGAGGAAAACAAATATTGTATATTAATGCAAATACGTGGAACCTAAAAAATGGTACAGATGAACTGGTTTGCAGGGAAGAAACAGAGACACAGAGGTAGAGAACAAACATATGGACGCCAAGTGTGGGAAGCCATGGGGTGGTGGTGGTGGGATGAGTTGGGAGATTGGGATTGACCTGTATACATGTATATGCATAAAATACATAACTAATAATAACCTGCTGTATAAAAAAATAAATCAAATTAAATTTCAAAATTTTAAAAAATAAAATTTAAATTAAAACAGATAAATGTTCTTCCCTTCACACAGATGTATTTATAGGAATGAATTATTTCCATGCTTATATCTATACATACATAAAAGAGGAATAAAATCTAACTTGAACCATAAAAGAAAAAAAAAAACCTGAACCCAGCAGTTATACAGAGGAAAACCCTATCAGGACACGTGCTCTAGCGGTAAACAATTCTGAAATTGGTCAGAGGTGGGGAATCATCTCCCATACAACCAGCAACCCACCCCCCACGGAAGGAATATCCTCACTGCAAAGCTGGGGGACCGTGCCGAGGCATCTGTGAGTAAACGTGAGCTGAGTCCCAGGCCAGCTGCTGCTGAACTGTTCCCACCCTTCCCAGGTAAAACACCTGAATATGTACAAGGGCTTGAAAGCCTAGAGGAAGGGCCGCGGAGCCACACCAGCGACAGCACGCAGGCCAACTTGGTGCCTGCAGGCCAGCTAGGGTGGTCCTGGCCCCGGGCGCTCTTCCGGAAGCTTTCCATTGCCCTGCCTGAGATACCCCTCCTGTCCCGGCCCCCACTGCTTTTTTCCTTCCTCACCTCTGTCCGGAGAGAAATTCCAGCGGAAGGTATGTGTGACACATCCTCTTCTTTACAGGTGGCAGCCTGGCAACCCCTGCAGAAAGGCCAGCAGGGTCCCACTCACACCGGGCCAACAACGAAGCTGTGGCCCCTCACTCCCTCCCACCAGCACAGCCCCGAGGCTGCTGACGGGGCAGAGAATATGGAGTCAGGAACAGCTTCAGGGGCTATTGCTGCCTGCAGCGCTGTTTATATTAACCTCAAACAGGCACACCTACGGAGGGCCGGCCGGCAGGGTAAGGCTGCCCAGGTCAGCTAATCCACAACCCTCAAGGAATCCCATTGTTGAAAATGGACCTCGCTAAGGCAGAATAGAAGCCAAGGAAGAAAAGGACACAATGCCATTTGCAGCACCGTAGATGAGTCTAGAGGTAATCACGTGACTTGTAGTAAGTCAGAAAGTGAAAGACACATATCGTATCATATCACTTATAGGTGTTACCTAAGACTGGATACCAGGGCAGATATTTCCACGGAGAAGGGCCATCACAGATTCATCAAACAAACTTATGGTTCAACAATGGAAAGGTGTGAGGATTGGTTTCATTACGATATTGGGGTTAACAGACATATACACACACAGGTGACACATATAATCACCAAAGACCTACGGAATACCAAGAGAAGACTACTCAACATTCTGTCATAACGTACATGGAAAAAGGATCCCAGGAAGAACAGACATCTGTATATGTGTAAAAGAACCACATCTTCCACACCTACAACAAGCCAAACATTGTAATCAAACTTGCTGTAATAAAAAATAAAAAATTAAATTAAAAACACGAACAAGAAGTACTGAGACAAACTTGAGGGGCTTTCTCCTGGCACATTCCATTCTAAATTCCAATCTAGAACACGACTTCCATTGAGGCTCTGTTGCCCTAGTCACCAGATTTGGTAAGGGAGAACTGCTGCCACCTAGTGGCCGTTTCACACAACAGCAGCTTTAATCCCAGCGCTGATGGTCAGTTGATATTCAAAATCATTGCAGGCCTGTAAATGACACCTGCCCTGAAAACAAATCCTGGGGTCACATATCGACCAAAAAGTTCAAAGGAC
Source organism: Mesoplodon mirus (assembly GCF_964341445.2). Lineage (NCBI taxonomy): Eukaryota > Metazoa > Chordata > Mammalia > Artiodactyla > Ziphiidae > Mesoplodon > Mesoplodon mirus. The sequence continues at coordinate 5,581,929 of NW_028295814.1, read as the reverse complement.
GTCCATATTTCAAAACGACCGTTTCAAAAGGCATATTTTACGCACATTAGTGTTCTGCTTCTTTTTCTTTCTTTCCTTTTTTTGTTAAAAATACGGGAATGGAAAAAGGCATCCCTCAGAATGGGCGAAAATCGTTGCAAACGAATCAATGGACAAAGGTTTAATCTCCAATATATATAAACAGCTCATGCAGCTTAATATTAACAAAACAAACAACCCAATACAAAAAATGGGCAGAAGATCTAAAGAGATGTTTCTTCAAAGAAGACACAGAGATGGCCAAGACACACATGAAAAGCTGCTCAACAGCACTAATTATTAGAGAAATGCAAATCAAAACTACAATGAGGTATCACCTCACACCTGTTAGAATCGGCATCATCAGAAAATCTACAAACAACCAATTCTGGGGAGGGTGTGGACAAAAGGAGCCCTCTTCCACTATTGGTGGCAATGTAAATTGATACAGTCACTATGGAGAACGGTATGGAGTTTCCTTGAAAAAACTAGAAATAGAATTACCATCTGATCCAGCAATCCCACTTCTGGGCATATACCCAGAGAAAACCATAAATCAAAAAGGCACATTCACCACAATGTTCATGGCAGCACTATTTACAATAGCCAGGTAATGGAAGCAACGTAAATGCCCACAGACAGATGAATGGATAAAGATGTGGTACATATATAAAATGGAATATTACTCAGCCATAAAAAGGAATGAAACTGGGTCATTTGTAGAGACATCGATGGATCTAGAGACTGTCATACAGAATGAAGTAAGTCAGAAAGAGGAAAACAACTATTGTATATTAATGCATATATGTGGAACCTAAAAAATGGTACAGATGAACTGGTTTGCAGGGAAGAAACAGAGACACAGAGGTAGAGAACAAACATATGGACACCAAGTGTGGGAAGCCATGGGGTGGTGGTGGTGGGATGAGTTGGGAGATTGGGATTGACCTGTATACATGTATATGCATAAAATACATAACTAATAATAACCTGCTGTATAAAAAAATAAATCAAATTAAATTTCAAAATTTTAAAAAGTAAAGTTTAAAAATAAAACAGAAAAATGTTCTTCCCTTCACACAGATGTATTTATAGGAATGAATTATTTCCATGCTTATATCTATAAATACATAAAGGAGGAATAAAATCTAACTTGAACCATAAAAGATAAGAAAAAACCTGAACCCACCAGTTATACAGAGGAAAACCCTATCAGGGCACTTGCTCCAGCGGTAAACAATTCTGAAATTGGTCAGAGGTGGGGAATCATCTCCCATACAACCAGCAACCCACCCCCCACGCCAGGAGCATCCTCATTGCAAAGATGGGGGACCGTGCCGAGGCATCTGTGAGTAAACGTGAGCTGAGCCCCAGGACAGCTGCTGCTGAACTGTTCCCACCCTTCCCAGGTAAAACACCTGAATATGTACAAGGGCTTGAAAGCCTAGAGGAAGGGCCGCAGAGCCACACCAGAGACAGCACGCAGGCCAACTTGGTGCCTGCAGGCCAGCCAGGGTGGTCCTGGCCCCGGGCGCTCTTGCGGAAGCTTTCCATTGCCCTGCCTGAGATACCCCTCCTGTCCCGGCCCCCACTGCTTTTTTCCTTCCTCACCTCTGTCCGGAGAGAAATTCCAGCGGAAGGTATGGGTGACACATCCTCTTCTTTACAGGTGGAAGCCTGGCAACCCCTGCAGAAAGGCCAGCAGAGCCACACTCACACTGGGCCACCAACAAAGCTGTGGCCCCTCACTCCCTCCCACCAGCACAGCCCCGAGACTGCTGACGGGGCAGAGAATATGGAGTCAGGCACAGCTTCAGGGGCTATTGCTGCCTGGAGCGCTGTTTATATTGACCTCAAACAGGCACACCTGGGGAGGGCCGGCCGGCATGGTAAGGCTGCCCATGTCAGCTCATCCACAACCCTCAGGGAATCACATTGTTGAAAATGGACCTCGCTAAGGCAGAATAGAAGCCAAGGAAGAAAAGGACACAATGCCATTTGCAGCACCGTAGATGAGTCTAGAGGTAATCACGTGACTTGTAGTAAGTCAGAAAGTGAAAGACACATATCGTATCATATCACTTATAGGTGTTACCTAAGAATGGATACCAGGGCAGATATTTCCACGGAGAAGGGCCATCACAGATTCATCAAACAAACTTATGGTTCACCAATGGAAAGGTGTGAGGATTGGTTTCATTACGATATTGGGGTTAACAGACATATACACACACAGGTGACACATATAATCACCAAAGACCTACGGAATACCAAGAGAAGACTACTCAACCTTCTGTCATAACGTACATGGGAAAAGGATCCCAGGAAGAACAGACATCTGTATATGTGTAAAAGAACCCCATCTTCCACACCTACAACAAGCCAAACATTGTAATCAAACTTGCTGTAATAAAAAATAAAAAAATTAAATTAAATACACGAACAAGAAGTAGTGAGACAAACTTGAGGGGCTTTCTCCTGGCACATTCCATTCTAAATTCCAATCTAGAACACGACTTCCATTGAGGCTCTGTTGCCCTAGTCACCAGATTTGGTAAGGGAGAACTGCTGCCACCTTGTGGCCGTTTCACACAACAGCAGCTTTAATCCCAGCGCTGATGGTCAGTTGATATTCAAAATCATTGCAGGCCTGTAAATGACACCTGCCCTGAAAACAAATCCTGGGGTCACATATCGACCAAAAAATTCAAAGGACGTCCATATTTCAAAACGACCGTTTCAAAAGGCATATTTTACGCACATTAGTGTTCTGCTTCTTTTTCTTTCTTTCCTTTTTTTGTTAAAAATACGGGAATGGAAAAAGGCATCCCTCAGAATGGGCGAAAATCGTTGCAAACGAATCAATGGACAAAGGTTTAATCTCCAATATATATAAACAGCTCATGCAGCTTAATATTAACAAAACAAACAACCCAATACAAAAAATGGGCAGAAGATCTAAAGAGATGTTTCTTCAAAGAAGACACAGAGATGGCCAAGACACACATGAAAAGCTGCTCAACAGCACTAATTATTAGAGAAATGCAAATCAAAACTACAATGAGGTATCACCTCACACCTGTTAGAATCGGCATCATCAGAAAATCTACAAACAACCAATTCTGGGGAGGGTGTGGACAAAAGGAGCCCTCTTCCACTATTGGTGGCAATGTAAATTGATACAGTCACTATGGAGAACGGTATGGAGTTTCCTTGAAAAAACTAGAAATAGAATTACCATCTGATCCAGCAATCCCACTTCTGGGCATATACCCAGAGAAAACCATAAATCAAAAAGGCACATTCACCACAATGTTCATGGCAGCACTATTTACAATAGCCAGGTAATGGAAGCAACGTAAATGCCCACAGACAGATGAATGGATAAAGATGTGGTACATATATAAAATGGAATATTACTCAGCCATAAAAAGGAATGAAACTGGGTCATTTGTAGAGACATCGATGGATCTAGAGACTGTCATACAGAATGAAGTAAGTCAGAAAGAGGAAAACAACTATTGTATATTAATGCATATATGTGGAACCTAAAAAATGGTACAGATGAACTGGTTTGCAGGGAAGAAACAGAGACACAGAGGTAGAGAACAAACATATGGACACCAAGTGTGGGAAGCCATGGGGTGGTGGTGGTGGGATGAGTTGGGAGATTGGGATTGACCTGTATACATGTATATGCATAAAATACATAACTAATAATAACCTGCTGTATAAAAAAATAAATCAAATTAAATTTCAAAATTTTAAAAAGTAAAGTTTAAAAATAAAACAGAAAAATGTTCTTCCCTTCACACAGATGTATTTATAGGAATGAATTATTTCCATGCTTATATCTATAAATACATAAAGGAGGAATAAAATCTAACTTGAACCATAAAAGAAAAGAAAAAACCTGAACCCACCAGTTATACAGAGGAAAACCCTATCAGGGCACTTGCTCCAGCGGTAAACAATTCTGAAATTGGTCAGAGGTGGGGAATCATCTCCCATACAACCAGCAACCCACCCCCCACGCCAGGAGCATCCTCATTGCAAAGATGGGGGACCGTGCCGAGGCATCTGTGAGTAAACGTGAGCTGAGCCCCAGGACAGCTGCTGCTGAACTGTTCCCACCCTTCCCAGGTAAAACACCTGAATATGTACAAGGGCTTGAAAGCCTAGAGGAAGGGCCGCAGAGCCACACCAGAGACAGCACGCAGGCCAACTTGGTGCCTGCAGGCCAGCCAGGGTGGTCCTGGCCCCGGGCGCTCTTGCGGAAGCTTTCCATTGCCCTGCCTGAGATACCCCTCCTGTCCCGGCCCCCACTGCTTTTTTCCTTCCTCACCTCTGTCCGGAGAGAAATTCCAGCGGAAGGCATGGGTGACACATCCTCTTCTTTACAGGTGGCAGCCTGTCAACCCCTGCAGAAAGGCCAGCAGAGCCCCACTCACACCGGGCCACCAACAAAGCTGTGGCCCCTCACTCCCTCCCACCAGCAGAGCCCCGAGACTGCTGACGGGGCAGAGAATATGGAGTCAGGCACAGCTTCAGGGGCTATTGCTGCCTGGAGCGCTGTTTATATTGACCTCAAACAGGCACACCTGGGGAGGGCCGGCCGGCAGGGTAAGGCTGCCCAGGTCAGCTAATCCACAACCCTCAGGGAATCACATTGTTGAAAACGGACCTCGCTAAGGCAGAATAGAAGCCAAGGAAGAAAAGGACACAATGCCATTTGCAGCACCGTAGATGAGTCTAGAGGTAATCACGTGACTTGTAGTAAGTCAGAAAGTGAAAGACACATATCGTATCATATCACTTATAGGTGTTACCTAAGAATGGATACCAGGGCAGATATTTCCACGGAGAAGGGCCATCACAGATTCATCAAACAAACTTATGGTTCACCAATGGAAAGGTGTGAGGATTGGTTTCATTACGATATTGGGTTAACAGACATATACAAACACAGGTGACACATATAATCACCAAAGACCTACGGAATACCTAGAGAAGACTACTCAACCTTCTGTCATAACGTACATGGGAAAAGGATCCCAGGAAGAACAGACATCTGTATATGTGTAAAAGAACCCCATCTTCCACACCTACAACAAGCCAAACATTGTAATCAAACTTGCTGTAATAAAAAATAAAAAATTAAATTAAAAACACGAACAAGAAGTAGTGAGACAAACTTGAGGGGCTTTCTCCTGGCACATTCCATTCTAAATTCCAATCTAGAACACGACTTCCATTGAGGCTCTGTTGCCCTAGTCACCAGATTTGGTAAGGGAGAACTGCTGCCACCTTGTGGCCGTTTCGCACAACAGCAGCTTTAATCCCAGCGCTGATGGTCAGTTGATATTCAAAATCATTGCAGGCCTGTAAATGACACCTGCCCTGAAAACAAATCCTGGGGTCACGTATCGACCAAAAAATTCAAAGGACGTCCATATTTCAAAACGACCGTTTCAAAAGGCATATTTTACGCACATTAGTGTTCTGCTTCTTTTTCTTTCTTTCCTTTTTTTGTTAAAAATACGGGAATGGAAAAAGGCATCCCTCAGAATGGGCGAAAATCGTTGCAAACGAATCAATGGACAAAGGTTTAATCTCCAATATATATAAACAGCTCATGCAGCTTAATATTAACAAAACAAACAACCCAATACAAAAAATGGGCAGAAGATCTAAAGAGATGTTTCTTCCAAGAAGACACAGAGATGGCCAAGACGCACATGAAAAGCTGCTCAACAGCACTAATTATTAGAGAAATGCAAATCAAAACTACAATGAGCTATCACCTCACACCTATTAGAATCGGCATCATCAGAAAATCTACAAACATCCAATTCCGGGGAGTGTGTGGACAAAAGGAGCCCTCTTCCACTATTGGTGGGAATGTAAATTGATACAGTCACTATGCAGAACGGTATGGAGTTTCCTTAAAAAAACTAGAAATAGAATTACCATCTGATCCAGCAATCCCACTTTTGGGCATATACCCAGAGAAAACCATAAATCAAAAAGGCACATTCACCACAATGTTCATGGCAGCACTATTTACAATAGCCAGGTAATGGAAGCAACGTAAATGCCCACAGACAGATGAATGGATAAAGATGTGGTACATATATAAAATGGAATATTACTCAGCCATAAGAAGGAATGCAACTGGGTCATTTGTAGAGACATCGATGGATCTAGAGACTGTCATACAGAATGAAGTAATTCAGAAAGAGGAAAACAAATATTGTATATTAATGCATATATGTGGAACCTAAAAAATGGTACAGATGAACTGGTTTGCAGGGAAGAAACAGAGACACAGAGGTAGAGAACAAACATATGGACACCAAGTGTGGGAAGCCATGGGGTGGTGGTGGTGGGATGAGTTGGGAGGTTGGGATTGACCTGTATACATGTATATGCGTAAAATACATAACTAATAATAACCTGCTGTATAAAAAAATAAATCAAATTAAATTTCAAATTTTTAAAAAATAAAATTTAAAAATAAAACAGAAAAATATTCTTCCCTTCACACAGATGTATTTATAGGAATGAATTATTTCCATGCTTATATCTATAAATACATAAAGGAGGAATAAAATCTAACTTGAACCATAAATGAAAAAAAAAACCTGAACCCACCAGTTATACAGAGGAAAACCCTATCAGGGCACTTGCTCCAGCGGTAAACAATTCTGAAATTGGTCAGAGGTGGGGAATCATCTCCCATACAACCAGCAACACACCCCCCACGCCAGGAGCATCCTCATTGCAAAGCTGGGGGTCCATGCCGAGGCATCTGTGAGTAAACGTGAGCTGAGCCCCAGGCCAGCTGCTGCTGAACTGTTCCCACCCTTCCCAGGTAAAACACCTGAATATGTACAAGGGCTTGAAAGCCTAGAGGAAGGGCCACGGAGCCACACCAGCGACAGCACGCAGGCCAACTTGGTGCCTGCAGGCCAGCCAGGGTGGTCCTGGCCCCGGGCGCTCTTGCGGAAGCTTTCCATTGCCCTGCCTGAGATACCCATCCTGTCCCGGCCCCCACTGCTTTTTTCCTTCCTCACCTCTGTCCGGAGAGAAATTCCAGCGGAAGGTATGGGTGACACATCCTCTTCTTTACAGGTGGCAGCCTGGCAACCCCTGCAGAAAGGCCAGCAGAGCCCCACTCACACCGGGCCACCAAGAAAGCTGTGGCCCCGCACTCCCTCCCACCAGCACAGCCCCGAGACTGCTGATGGGGCAGAGAATATGGAGTCAGGCACAGCTTCAGGGGCTATTGCTGCCTGGAGCGCTGTTTATATTGACCTCAAACAGGCACACCTGGGGAGGGCCGGCCGGCATGGTAAGGCTGCCCAGGTCAGCTCATCCACAACCCTCAGGGAATCACATTGTTGAAAACGGACCTCGCTAAGGCAGAATAGAAGCCAAGGAAGAAAAGGACACAATGCCATTTGCAGCACCGTAGATGAGTCTAGATGTAATCACGTGACTTGTAGTAAGTCAGAAAGTGAAAGACACATATCGTATCATATCACTTATAGGTGTTACCTAAGAATGGATACCAGGGCAGATATTTCCACGGAGAAGGGCCATCACAGATTCATCAAACAAACTTATGGTTCACCAATGGAAAGGTGTGAGGATTGGTTTCATTACGATATTGGGGTTAACAGACATATACACACACAGGTGACACATATAATCACCAAAGACCTACGGAATACCAAGAGAAGACTACTCAACCTTCTGTCATAACGTACATGGGAAAAGGATCCCAGGAAGAACAGACATCTGTATATGTGTAAAAGAACCCCATCTTCCACACCTACAACAAGCCAAACATTGTAATCAAACTTGCTGTAATAAAAAATAAAAAATTAAATTAAAAACACGAACAAGAAGTAGTGAGACAAACTTGAGGGGCTTTCTCCTGGCACATTCCATTCTAAATTCCAATCTAGAACACGACTTCCATTGAGGCTCTGTTGCCCTAGTCACCAGATTTGGTAAGGGAGAACTGCTGCCACCTTGTGGCCGTTTCACACAACAGCAGCTTTAATCCCAGCACTGATGGTCAGTTGATATTCAAAATCATTGCAGGCCTGTAAATGACACCTGCCCTGAAAACAAATCCTGGGGTCACATATCGACCAAAAAATTCAAAGGACGTCCATATTTCAAAACGACCGTTTCAAAAGGCATATTTTACGCACATTAGTGTTCTGCTTCTTTTTCTTTCTTTCCTTTTTTTGTTAAAAATACGGGAATGGAAAAAGGCATCCCTCAGAATGGGCGAAAATCGTTGCAAACGAATCAATGGACAAAGGTTTAATCTCCAATATATATAAACAGCTCATGCAGCTTAATATTAACAAAACAAACAACCCAATACAAAAAATGGGCAGAAGATCTAAAGAGATGTTTCTTCAAAGAAGACACAGAGATGGCCAAGACACACATGAAAAGCTGCTCAACAGCACTAATTATTAGAGAAATGCAAATCAAAACTACAATGAGGTATCACCTCACACCTGTTAGAATCGGCATCATCAGAAAATCTACAAACAACCAATTCTGGGGAGGGTGTGGACAAAAGGAGCCCTCTTCCACTATTGGTGGCAATGTAAATTGATACAGTCACTATGGAGAACGGTATGGAGTTTCCTTGAAAAAACTAGAAATAGAATTACCATCTGATCCAGCAATCCCACTTCTGGGCATATACCCAGAGAAAACCATAAATCAAAAAGGCACATTCACCACAATGTTCATGGCAGCACTATTTACAATAGCCAGGTAATGGAAGCAACGTAAATGCGCACAGACAGATGAATGGATAAAGATGTGGTACATATATAAAATGGAATATTACTCAGCCATAAAAAGGAATGAAACTGGGTCATTTGTAGAGACATTGATGGATCTAGAGATTGTCATAGAGAATGAAGTAAGTCAGAAAGAGGAAAACAAATATGGTATATTAATGCATATATGTGGAACCTAAAAAATGGTACAGATGAACGGGTTTGCAGGGAAGAAACAGAGACACAGAGGTAGAGAACAAACATATGGACACCAAGTGTGGGAAGCCATGGGGTGGTGGTGGTGGGATGAGTTGGGAGATTGGGATTGACCTGTATACATGTATATGCATAAAATACATAACTAATAATAACCTGCTGTATAAAAAAAATAAATCAAATTAAATTTCAAAATTTTAAAAAGTAAAATTTAAAAATAAAACAGAAAAATGTTCTTCCCTTCACACAGATGTATTTATAGGAATGAATTATTTCCATGCTTATATCTATAAATACATAAAGGAGGAATAAAATCTAACTTGAACCATAAAAGAAAAAAAAAAACCTGAACCCACCAGTTATAAAGAGGAAAACCCTATCAGGGCACTTGCTTCAGCGGTAAACAATTCTAAAATTGGTCAGAGGTGGGGAATCATCTCCCATACAACCAGCAACCCAACCCCCACGCCAGGAGCATCCTCATTGCAAAGCTGGGGGACCGTGCCGAGGCATCTGTGAGTAAACGTGAGCTGAGCCCCAGGACAGCTTCTGCTGAACTGTTCCCACCCTTCCCAGGTAAAACACCTGAATATGTACAAGGGCTTGAAAGCCTAGAGGAAGGGCCACGGAGCCACACCAGCGACAGCACGCAGGCCAACTTGGTGCCTGCAGGCCAGCCAGGGTGGTCCTGGCCCCGGGCACTCTTGCGGAAGCTTTCCATTGCCCTGCCTGAGATACCCCTCCTGTCCCGGCCCCCACTGCTTTTTTCCTTCCTCACCTCTGTCCGAAGAGAAATTCCAGCGGAAGGCATGGGTGACACATCCTCTTCTTTACAGGTGGCAGCCTGGCAACCCCTGCAGAAAGGCCAGCAGAGCCGCACTCACACCGGGCCACCAACCAAGCTGTGGCCCCTCACTCCCTCCCACCAGCACAGCCCCGAGACTGCTGACGGAGCAGAGAATATGGAGTCAGGCACAGCTTCAGGGGCTATTGCTGCCTGGAGCGCTGTTTATATTGACCTCAAACAGGCACACCTGGGGAGTGCCGGCCGGCAGGGTAAGGCTGCCCAGGTCAGCTAATCCACAACCCTCAGGGAATCACATTGTTGAAAACGGACCTCGCTAAGGCAGAATAGAAGCCAAGGAAGAAAAGGACACAATGCCATTTGCAGCACCGTAGATGAGTCTAGAGGTAATCACGTGACTTGTAGTAAGTCAGAAAGTGAAAGACACATATCGTATCATATCACTTATAGGTGTTACCTAAGAATGGATACCAGTGCAGATATTTCCACGGAGAAGGGCCATCACAGATTCATCAAACAAACTTATGGGTCACCAATGGAAAGGTGTGAGGATTGGTTTCATTACGATATTGGGGTTAACAGACATATACAAACACAGGTGACACATATAATCACCAAAGACCTACGGAATACCAAGAGAAGACTACTAAACCTTCTGTCATAACGTACATGGGAAAAGGATCCCAGGAAGAACAGACATCTGTATATGTGTAAAAGAACCACATCTTCCACACCTACAACAAGCCAAACATTGTAATCAAACTTGCTGTAATAAAAAATAAAAAATTAAATTAAAAACACGAACAAGAAGTAGTGAGACAAACTTGAGGGGCTTTCTCCTGGCACATTCCATTCTAAATTCCAATCTAGAACACGACTTCCATTGAGGCTCTGTTGCCCTAGTCACCAGATTTGGTAAGGGAGAACTGCTGCCACCTTGTGGCCGTTTCACACAACAGCAGCTTTAATCCCAGCGCTGATGGTCAGTTGATATTCAAAATCATTGCAGGCCTGTAAATGACACCTGCCCTGAAAACAAATCCTGGGGTCACATATCGACCAAAAAATTCAAAGGACGTCCATATTTCAAAACGACCGTTTCAAAAGGCATATTTTACGCACATTAGTGTTCTGCTTCTTTTTCTTTCTTTCCTTTTTTTGTTAAAAATACGGGAATGGAAAAAGGCATCCCTCAGAATGGGCGAAAATCGTTGCAAACGAATCAATGGACAAAGGTTTAATCTCCAATATATATAAACAGCTCATGCAGCTTAATATTAACAAAACAAACAACCCAATACAAAAAATGGGCAGAAGATCTAAAGAGATGTTTCTTCAAAGAAGACACAGAGATGGCCAAGACACACATGAAAAGCTGCTCAACAGCACTAATTATTAGAGAAATGCAAATCAAAACTACAATGAGGTATCACCTCACACCTGTTAGAATCGGCATCATCAGAAAATCCACAAACAACCAATTCTGGGGAGGGTGTGGACAAAAGGAGCCCTCTTCCACTATTGGTGGCAATGTAAATTGATACAGTCACTATGGAGAACGGTATGGAGTTTCCTTGAAAAAACTAGAAATAGAATTACCATCTGATCCAGCAATCCCACTTCTGGGCATATACCCAGAGAAAACCATAAATCAAAAAGGCACATTCACCACAATGTTCATGGCAGCACTATTTACAATAGCCAGGTAATGGAAGCAACGTAAATGCGCACAGACAGATGAATGGATAAAGATGTGGTACATATATAAAATGGAATATTACTCAGCCATTAAAAGGAATGAAACTGGGTCATTTGTAGAGACATCGATGGATCTAGAGACTGTCATACAGAATGAAGTAAGTCAGAAAGAGGAAAACAAATATTGTATATTAATGCATATATGTGGAACCTAAAAAATGGTATAGATGAACTGGTTTGCAGGGAAGAAACAGAGACACAGAGGTAGAGAACAAACATATGGACACCAAGTGTGGGAAGCCATGGGGTGGTGGTGGTGGGATGAGTTGGGAGATTGGGATTGACCTGTATACATGTATATGCATAAAATACATAACTAATATTAACCTGCTGTATAAAAAAAATAAATCAAATTAAATTTCAAAATTTTAAAAAGTAAAATTTAAAAATAAAACAGAAAAATGTTCTTCCCTTCACACAGATGTATTTATAGGAATGAATTATTTCCATGCTTATATCTATAAATACATAAAGGAGGAATAAAATCTAACTTGAACCATAAAAGAAAAGAAAAAAACCTGAACCCACCAGTTATACAGAGGAAAACCCTATCAGGGCACTTGCTCCAGCGGTAAACAATTCTGAAATTGGTCAGAGGTGGGGAATCATCTCCCATACAACCAGCAACCCACCCCCCACGCCAGGAACATCCTCATTGCAAAGCTGCGGGACCATACCGAGGCATCTGTGAGTAAACGTGAGCTGAGCCCCAGGACAGCTGCTGCTGAACTGTTCCCACCCTTCCCAGGTAAAACACCTGAATATGTACAAGGGCTTGAAAGCCTAGAGGAAGGGCCGCGGAGCCACACCAGCGACAGCACGCAGGCCAACTTGGTGCCTGCAGGCCAGCCAGGGTGGTCCTGGCCCTGGGCGCTCTTCTGGAAGCTTTCCATTGCCCTGCCTGAGATACCCATCCTGTCCCGGCCCCCAATGCTTTTTTCCTTCCTCACCTCTGTCCGGAGAGAAATTCCAGCGGTAGGTATGGGTGACACATCCTCTTCTTTACAGGTGGCAGCCTGGCAACCCCTGCAGAAAGGCCAGCAGAGCCACACTCACACCGGGCCACCAACAAAGCTGTGGCCCCTCACTCCCTCCCACCAGCAGAGCCCCGAGACTGCTGACGGGGCAGAGAATATGGAGTCAGGCACAGCTTCAGGGGCTATTGCTGCCTGGAGCGCTGTTTATATTGACCTCAAACAGGCACACCTGGGGAGGGCCGGCCGGCAGGGTAAGGCTGCCCAGGTCAGCTAATCCACAACCCTCAGGGAATCACATTGTTGAAAACGGACCTCGCTAAGGCAGAATAGAAGCCAAGGAAGAAAAGGACACAATGCCATTTGCAGCACCGTAGATGAGTCTAGAGGTAATCACGTGACTTGTAGTAAGTCAGAAAGTGAAAGACACATATCGTATCATATCACTTATAGGTGTTACCAAAGAATGGATACCAGGGCAGATATTTCCACGGAGAAGGGCCATCACAGATTCATCAAACAAACTTATGGTTCACCAATGGAAAGGTGTGAGGATTGGTTTCATTACGATATTGGGGTTAACAGACATATACAAACACAGGTGACACATATAATCACCAAAGACCTACGGAATACCAAGAGAAGACTACTCAACCTTCTGTCATAACGTACATGGGAAAAGGATCCCAGGAAGAACAGACATCTGTATATGTGTAAAAGAAACACATCTTCCACCCCTACAACAAGCCAAACATTGTAATCAAACTTGCTGTAATAAAAAATAAAAATTTAAATTAAAAACACGAACAAGAAGTAGTGAGACAAACTTGAGGGGCTTTCTCCTGGCACATTCCATTCTAAATTCCAATCTAGAACACGACTTCCATTGAGGCTCTGTTGCCCTAGTCACCAGATTTGGTAAGGGAGAACTGCTGCCACCTTGTGGCCGTTTCACACAACAGCAGCTTTAATCCCAGCGCTGATGGTCAGTTGTTATTCAAAATCATTGCAGGCCTGTAAATGACACCTGACCTGAAAACAAATCCTGGGGTCACATATCGACCAAAAAATTCAAAGGACCTCCATATTTCAAAACCACCGTTTCAAAAGGCATATTTTACGCACATTAGTGTTCTGCTTCTTTTTCTTTCTTTCCTTTTTTTGTTAAAATAAGGGGAATGGAGAAAGGCATCCCTCAGAATGGGCGAAAATCGTTGCAAACGAATCAATGGACAAAGGTTTAATCTCCAATATATATAAACAGCTCATGCAGCTTAATATTAACAAAACAAACAACCCAATACAAAAAATGGGCAGAAGATCTAAAGAGATGTTTCTTCAAAGAAGACACAGAGATGGCCAAGACACACATGAAAAGCTGCTCAACAGCACTAATTATTAGAGAAATGCAAATCAAAACTACAATGAGGTATCACCTCACACCTGTTAGAATCGGCATCATCAGAAAATCTACAAACAACCAATTCTGGGGAGGGTGTGGACAAAAGGAGCCCTCTTCCACTATTGGTGGCAATGTAAATTGATACAGTCACTATGGAGAACGGTATGGACTTTCCTTGAAAAATCTAGAAATAGAATTACCATCTGATCCAGCAATCCCACTTCTGGGCATATACCCAGAGAAAACCATAAATCAAAAAGGCACATTCACCACAATGTTCATGGCAGCACTATTTACAATAGCCAGGTAATGGAAGCAACGTAAATGCCCACAGACAGATGAATGGATAAAGATGTGGTACATATATAAAATGGAATATTACTCAGCCATAAAAAGGAATGAAACTGGGTCATTTGTAGAGACATCGATGGATCTAGAGACTGTCATACAGAATGAAGTAAGTCAGAAAGAGGAAAACAAATATTGTATATTAATGCATATATGTGGAACCTAAAAAATGGTACAGATGAACTGGTTTGCAGGGAAGAAACAGAGACACAGAGGTAGAGAACAAACATATGGACACCAAGTGTGGGAAGCCATGGGGTGGTGGTGGTGGGATGAGTTGGGAGATTGGGATTGACCTGTATACATGTATATGCATAAAATACATAACTAATAATAACCTGCTGTATAAAATAATAAATCAAATTAAATTTCAAAATTTTAAAAAGTAAAATTTAAAAATAAAACAGAAAAATGTTCTTCCCTTCACACAGATGTATTTATAGGAATGAATTATTTCCATGCTTATATCTATAAATACATAAAGGAGGAATAAAATCTAACTTGAACCATAAAAGAAAAAAAAACCTGAACCCACCAGTTATACCGAGGAAAACCCTATCAGGGCACTTGCTGCAGCGGTAAACAATTCTGAAATTGGTCAGAGGTGGGGAATCATCTCCCATACAACCAGCAACCCACCCCCCACGCCAGGAGCATCCTCATTGCAAAGCTGGGGGACCGTGCCGAGGCATCTGTGAGTAAATGTGAGCTGAGCCCCAGGACAGCTGCTGCTGAACTGTTCCCACCCTTCCCAGGTAAAACACCTGAATATGTACAAGGGCTTGAAAGCCTAGAGGAAGGGCCACGGAGCCACACCAGCGACAGCACGCAGGCCAACTTGGTGCCTGCATGCCAGCCAGGGTGGTCCTGGCCCCGGGCGCTCTTGCGGAAGCTTTCCATTGCCCTGCCTGAGATACCCATCCTGTCCCGGCCCCCACTGCTTTTTTCCTTCCTCACCTCTGTCCGGAGAGAAATTCCAGCGGAAGGTATGTGTGACACATCCTCTTCTTTACAGGTGGCAGCCTGGCAACCCCTGCAGAAAGGCCAGCAGAGCCCCACTCACACCGGGCCACCAACAAAGCTGTGGCCCCTCACTCCCTCCCACCAGCACAGCCCCGAGACTGCTGACGGGGCAGAGAATATGGAGTCAGGCACAGCTTCAGGGGCTATTGCTGCCTGGAGCGCTGTTTATATTGACCTCAAACAGGCACACCTGGGGAGGGCCGGCCGGCAGGGTAAGGCTGCCCAGGTCAGCTAATCCACAACCCTCAGGGAATCACATTGTTGAAAACGGACCTTGCTAAGGCAGAATAGAAGCCAAGGAAGAAAAGGACACAATGCCATTTGCAGCACCGCAGATGATTCTAGAGGCAATCACGTGACTTGTAGTAAGTCAGAAAGTGAAAGACACATATCGTATCATATCACTTATAGGTGTTACCTAAGAATGGATACCAGTGCAGATATTTCCACGGAGAAGGGCCATCACAGATTCATCAAACAAACTTATGGTTCACCAATGGAAAGGTGTGAGGATTGGTTTCATTCCGATATTGGGGTTAACAGACATATACAAACACAGGTGACACATATAATCACCAAAGACCTACGGAATACCAAGAGAAGACTACTCAACCTTCTGTCATAACGTACACGGGAAAAGGATCCCAGGAAGAACAGACATCTGTATATGTGTAAAAGAACCACATCTTCCACACCTACAACAAGCCAAACATTGTAATCAAACTTGCTGTAATAAAAAATAAAAAATTAAATTAAAAACACGAACAAGAAGTAGTGAGACAAACTTGAGGGGCTTTCTCCTGGCACATTCCATTCTAAATTCCAATATAGAACAGGACTTCCATTGAGGCTCTGTTGCCCTAGTCACCAGATTTGGTAAGGGAGAACTGCTGCCACCTTGTGGCCGTTTCACACAACAGCAGCTTTAATCCCAGCGCTGATGGTCAGTTGTTATTCAAAATCATTGCAGGCCTGTAAATGACACCTGCCCTGAAAACAAATCCTGGGGTCACATATCGACCAAAAAATTCAAAGGACGTCCATATTTCAAAACGACCGTTTCAAAAGGCATATTTTACGCACATTAGTGTTCTGCTTCTTTTTCTTTCTTTCCTTTTTTTGTTAAAAATACGGGAATGGAAAAAGGCATCCCTCAGAATGGGCGAAAATCGTTGCAAACGAATCAATGGACAAAGGTTTAATCTCCAATATATATAAACAGCTCATGCAGCTTAATATTAACAAAACAAACAACCCAATACAAAAAATGGGCAGAAGATCTAAAGAGATGTTTCTTCAAAGAAGACACAGAGATGGCCAAGACACACATGAAAAGCTGCTCAACAGCACTAATTATTAGAGAAATGCAAATCAAAACTACAATGAGGTATCACCTCACACCTGTTAGAATCGGCATCATCAGAAAATCTACAAACAACCATTCTGGGGAGGGTGTGGACAAAAGGATCCCTCTTCCACTATTGGTGGCAATGTAAATTGATACAGTCACTATGGAGAACGGTATGGAGTTTCCTTGAAAAAACTAGAAATAGAATTACCATCTGATCCAGCAATCCCACTTCTGGGCATATACCCAGAGAAAACCATAAATCAAAAAGGCACATTCACCACAATGTTCATGGCAGCACTATTTACAATAGCCAGGTAATGGAAGCAACGTAAATGCCCACAGACAGATGAATGGATAAAGATGTGGTACATATATAAAATGGAATATTACTCAGCCATAAAAAGGAATGAAACTGGGTCATTTGTAGAGACATCGATGGATCTAGAGACTGTCATACAGAATGAAGTAAGTCAGAAAGAGGAAAACAAATATTGTATATTAATGCATATATGTGGAACCTAAAAAATGGTACAGATGAACGGGTTTGCAGGGAAGAAACAGAGACACAGAGGCAGAGAACAAACATATGGACACCAAGTGTGGGAAGCCATGGGGTGGTGGTGGTGGGATGAGTTGGGAGATTGGGATTGACCTGTATACATGTATATGCATAAAATACATAACTAATAATAACCTGCTGTATAAAATAATAAATCAAATTAAATTTCAAAATTTTAAAAAGTAAAATTTAAAAATAAAACAGAAAAATGTTCTTCCCTTCACACAGATGTATTTATAGGAATGAATTATTTCCATGCTTATATCTATAAATACATAAAGGAGGAATAAAATCTAACTTGAACCATAAAAGAAAAGAAAAAACCTGAACCCACCAGTTGTACAGAGGAAAACCCTATCAGGGCACTTGCTCCAGCGGTAAACAATTCTGAAACTGGTCAGAGGTGGGGAATCATCTCCCATACAACCAGCAACCCACCCCCCACGCCAGGAGCATCCTCATGGCAAAGCTGGGGGACCGTGCCGAGGCATCTGTGAGTAAACGTGAGCTGAGCCCCAGGACAGCTGCTGCTGAACTGTTCCCACCCTTCCCAGGTAAAACACCTGAATATGTACAAGGGCTTGAAAGCCTAGAGGAAGGGCCACGGAGCCACACCAGCGACAGCACGCAGGCCAACTTGGTTCCTGCAGGCCAGCCAGCGTGGTTCTGGCCCCGGGCGCTATTGCGGAAGCTTTCCATTGCCCTGCCTGAGATACCCATCCTGTCCCGGCCCCCACTGCCTTTTTCCTTCCTCACCTCTGTCCGGAGAGAAATTCCAGCGGAAGGTATGGGTGACACATCCTCTTCTTTACAGGTGGCAGCCTGGCAACCCCTGCAGAAAGGCCAGCAGAGCCCCACTCACACCGGGCCACCAACCAAGCTGTGGCCCCTCACTCCCTCCCACCAGCACAGCCCCGAGACTGCTGACGGGGCAGAGAATATGGAGTCAGGCACAGCTTCAGGGGCTATTGCTGCCTGGAGCGCTGTTTATATTGACCTCAAACAGGCACACCTGGGGTGGGCCGGCCGGAAGTGTAAGGCTGCCCAGGTCAGCTAATCCACAACCCTCAGGGAATCACATTGTTGAAAACGGACCTCGCTAAGGCAGAATAGAAGCCAAGGAAGAAAAGGACACAATGCCATTTGCAGCACCGTAGATGAGTCTAGAGGTAATCACGTGACTTGTAGTAAGTCAGAAAGTGAAAGACACATATCGTATCATATCACTTATAGGTGTTACCTAAGAATGGATACCAGTGCAGATATTTCCACGGGGAAGGGCCATCACAGATTCATCAAACAAACTTATGGTTCACCAATGGAAAGGTGTGAGGATTGGTTTCATTACGATATTGGGGTTAACAGACATATACAAACACAGGTGACACATATAATCACCAAAGACCTACGGAATACCAAGAGAAGACTACTCAACCTTCTGTCATAACGTACATGGGAAAAGGATCCCAGGAAGAACAGACATCTGTATATGTGTAAAAGAACCACATCTTCCACACCTACAACAAGCCAAACATTGTAATCAAACTTGCTGTAATAAAAAATAAAAAATTAAATTAAAAACACGAACAAGAAGTAGTGAGACAAACTTGAGGGGCTTTCTCCTGGCACATTCCATTCTAAATTCCAATCTAGAACACGACTTCCATTGAGGCTCTGTTGCCCTAGTCACCAGATTTGGTAAGGGAGAACTGCTGCCACCTTGTGGCCGTTTCACACAACAGCAGCTTTAATCCCAGCGCTGATGGTCAGTTGATATTCAAAATCATTGCAGGCCTGTAAATGACACCTGCCCTGAAAACAAATCCTGGGGTCACATATTGACCAAAAAATTCAAAGGACGTCCATATTTCAAAACGACCGTTTCAAAAGGCATATTTTACGCACATTAGTGTTCTGCTTCTTTTTCTTTCTTTCCTTTTTTTCTTAAAAATACGGGAATGGAAAAAGGCATCCCTCAGAATGGGCGAAAATCGTTGCAAACGAATCAATGGACAAAGGTTTAATCTCCAATATATATAAACAGCTCATGCAGCTTAATATTAACAAAACAAACAACCCAATACAAAAAATGGGCAGAAGATCTAAAGAGATGTTTCTTCAAAGAAGACACAGAGATGGCCAAGACACACATGAAAAGCTGCTCAACAGCACTAATTATTAGAGAAATGCAAATCAAAACTACAATGAGGTATCACCTCATACCTGTTAGAATCGGCATCATCAGAAAATCTACAAACAACCAATTCTGGGGAGGGTGTGGACAAAAGGAGCCCTCTTCCACTATTGGTGGCAATGTAAATTGATACAGTCACTATGGAGAACGGTATGGAGTTTCCTTGAAAAAACTAGAAATAGAATTACCATCTGATCCAGCAATCCCACTTCTGGGCATATACCCAGAGAAAACCATAAATCAAAAAGGCACATTCACCACAATGTTCATGGCAGCACTATTTACAATAGCCAGGTAATGGAAGCAACGTAAATTCCCACAGACAGATGAATGGATAAAGATGTGGTACATATATAAAATGGAATATTACTCAGCCATAAAAAGGAATGAAACTGGGTCATTTGTAGAGACATCGATGGATCTAGAGACTGTCATACAGAATGAAGTAAGTCAGAAAGAGGAAAACAACTATTGTATATTAATGCATATATGTGGAACCTAAAAAATGGTACAGATGAACTGGTTTGCAGGGAAGAAACAGAGACACAGAGGTAGAGAACAAACATATGGACACCAAGTGTGGGAAGCCATGGGGTGGTGGTGCTGGGATGAGTTGGGAGATTGGGATTGACCTGTATACATGTATATGCATAAAATACATAACTAATAATAACCTGCTGTATAAAAAAATAAATCAAATTAAATTTCAAAATTTTAGAAAATAAAATTTAAAAATAAAACAGAAAAATGTTCTTCCCTTCACACAGATGTATTTATAGGAATGAATTATTTCCATGCTTATATCTATAAATACATAAAGGAGGAATAAAATCTAACTTGAACCATAAAAGAAAAGAAAAAACCTGAACCCACCAGTTGTACAGAGGAAAACCCTATCAGGGCACTTGCTCCAGCGGTAAACAATTCTGAAACTGGTCAGAGGTGGGGAATCATCTCCCATACAACCAGCAACCCACCCCCCACGCCAGGAGCATCCTCATTGCAAAGCTGGGGGACCGTGCCGAGGCATCTGTGAGTAAACGTGAGCTGAGCCCCAGGACAGCTGCTGCTGAACTGTTCCCACCCTTCCCAGGTAAAACACCTGAATATGTACAAGGGCTTGAAAGCCTAGAGGAAGGGCCACGGAGCCACACCAGCGACTGCACGCAGGCCAACTTGGTGCCTGCAGGCCAGCCAGGGTGGTCCTGGCCCCGGGCGCTCTTCTGGAAGCTTTCCATTGCCCTGCCTGAGATACCCCTCCTGTCCCGGCCCCCAATGCTTTTTTCCTTCCTCACCTCTGTCCGGAGAGAAATTCCATCGGTAGGTATGGGTGACACATCCTCTTCTTTACAGGTGGCAGCCTGGCAACACCTGCAGAAAGGCCAGCAGAGCCACACTCACACCGGGCCACCAACAAAGCTGTGGCCCCTCACTCCCTCCCACCAGCAGAGCCCCGAGACTGCTGACGGGGCAGAGAGTATGGAGTCAGGCACAGCTTCAGGGGCTATTGCTGCCTGGAGCGCTGTTTATATTGACCTCAAACAGGCACACCTGGGGAGGGCCGGCCGGCAGGGTAAGGCTGCCCAGGTCAACTAATCCACAACCCTCAGGGAATCACATTGTTGAAAACGGACCTCGCTAAGGCAGAATAGAAGCCAAGGAAGAAAAGGACACAATGCCATTTGCAGCACCGTAGATGAGTCTAGAGGTAATCACGTGACTTGTAGTAAGTCAGAAAGTGAAAGACACATATCGTATCATATCACTTATAGGTGTTACCTAAGAATGGATACCAGGGCAGATATTTCCACGGAGAAGGGCCATCACAGATTCATCAAACAAACTTATGGTTCACCAATGGAAAGTTGTGAGGATTGGTTTCATTACGATATTGGGGTTAACAGACATATACAAACACAGGTGACACATATAATCACCAAAGACCTACGGAATACCAAGAGAAGACTACACAACATTCTGTCATAACGTACATGGGAAAAGGATCCCAGGAAGAACAGACATCTGTATATGTGTAAAAGAACCACATCTTCCACACCTACAACAAGCCAAACATTGTAATCAAACTTGCTGTAATAAAAAATAAAAAATTAAATTAAAAACACGAACAAGAAGTAGTGAGACAAACTTGAGGTGCTTTCTCCTGGCACATTCCATTCTAAATTCCAATCTAGAACACGACTTCCATTGAGGCTCTGTTGCCCTAGTCACCAGATTTGGTAAGGGAGAACTGCTGCCACCTTGTGGCCGTTTCACACAACAGCAGCTTTAATCCCAGCGCTGATGGTCAGTTGATATTCAAAATCATTGCAGGCCTGTAAATGACACCTGCCCTGAAAACAAATCCTGGGGTCACTTATCGACCAAAAAATTTAAAGGACGTCCATATTTCAAAACGACCGTTTCAAAAGGCATATTTACGCACATTAGTGTTCTGCTTCTTTTTCTTTCTTTCCTTTTTTTGTTAAAATAAGGGGAATGGAGAAAGGCATCCCTCAGAATGGGCGAAAATCGTTGCAAACGAATCAATGGACAAAGGTTTAATCTCCAATATATATAAACAGCTCATGCAGCTTAATATTAACAAAACAAACAACCCAATACAAAAAATGGGCAGAAGATCTAAAGAGATGTTTCTTCCAAGAAGACACAGAGATGGCCAAGACACACATGAAAAGCTGCTCAACAGCACTAATTATTAGAGAAATGCAAATCAAAACTACAATGAGGTATCACCTCACACCTGTTAGAATCGGCATCATCAGAAAATCTACAAACAACCAATTCTGGGGAGGGTGTGGACAAAAGGAGCCCTCTTCCACAATTGGTGGCAATGTAAATTGATACAGTCACTATGGAGAACGGTATGGAGTTTCCTTGAAAAAACTAGAAATAGAATTACCATCTGATCCAGCAATCCCACTTCTGGGCATATACCCAGAGAAAACCATAAATCAAAAAGGCACATTCACCACAATGTTCATGGCAGCACTATTTACAATAGCCATGTAATGGAAGCAAAGTAAATGCCCACAGACAGATGAATGGATAAAGATGTGGTACATATATAAAATGGAATATTACTCAGCCATAAAAAGGAATGAAACTGGGTCATTTGTAGAGACATCGATGGATCTAGAGACTGTCATACAGAATGAAGTAAGTCAGAAAGAGGAAAACAAATATTGTATATTAATGCATATATGTGGAACCTAAAAAATGGTACAGATGAACTGGTTTGCAGGGAAGAAACAGAGACACAGAGGTAGAGAACAAACATATGGACACCAAGTGTGGGAAGCCATGGGGTGGTGGTGGTGGGATGAGTTGGGAGATTGGGATTGACCTGTATACATGTATATGCATAAAATACATAACTAATAATAACCTGCTGTATAAAAAAAATAAATCAAATTAAATTTCAAAATTTTAAAAAGTAAAGTTTAAAAATAAAACAGAAAAATGTTCTTCCCTTCACACAGATGTATTTATAGGAATGAATTATTTCCATGCTTATATCTATAAATACATAAAGGAGGAATAAAATCTAACTTGAACCATAAAAGAAAAGAAAAAACATGAACCCACCAGTTATACAGAGGAAAACCCTATCAGGGCACTTGCTGCAGCGGTAAACAATTCTGAAATTGGTCAGAGGTGGGGAATCATCTCCCATACAACCAGCAACCCACCCCCCACGCCAGGAGCATCCTCATTGCAAAGCTGGGGGACCGTGCCGAGGCATCTGTGAGTAAACGTGAGCTGAGCCCCAGGACAGCTGCTGCTGAACTGTTCCCACCCTTCCCAGGTAAAACACCTGAATATGTACAAGGGCTTGAAAGCCTAGAGGAAGGGCCACGGAGCCACACCAGCGACAGCACGCAGGCCAACTTGGTGCCTCCAGGCCAGCCAGGGTGGTCCTGGCCCTGGGCGCTCTTGCGGAAGCTTTCCATTGCCCTGCCTGAGACACCCATCCTGTCCCGGCCCCCACTGCTTTTTTCCTTCCTCACCTCTGTCCGGAGAGAAATTCCAGCGGAAGGTATGGGTGACACATCCTCTTCTTTACAGGTGGCAGCCTGGCAACCCCTGCAGAAAGACCAGCAGAGCCCCACTCACACCGGGCCACCAACAAAGCTGTGGCCCCTCACACCCTACCACCAGCAGAGCCCCGAGACTGCTGACGGGGCAGAGAATATGGAGTCAGGCACAGCTTCAGGGGCTATTGCTGCCTGGAGCGCTGTTTATATTGACCTCAAACAGGCACACCTGGGGAGGGCCGGCCGGCAGGGTAAGGCTGCCCAGGTCAGCTAATCCACAACCCTCAGGGAATCACATTGTTGAAAACGGACCTCGCTAAGGCAGAATAGAAGCCAAGGAAGAAAAGGACACAATGCCATTTGCAGCACCGTAGATGAGTCTAGAGGTAATCACGTGACTTGTAGTAAGTCAGAAAGTGAAAGACACGTATCGTATCATATCACTTATAGGTGTTACCTAAGAATGGATACCAGTGCAGATATTTCCACGGAGAAGGGCCATCACAGATTCATCAAACAAACTTATGGTTCACCAATGGAAAGGTGTGAGGATTGGTTTCATTACGATATTGGGGTTAACAGACATATACAAACAAAGGTGACACATATAATCACCAAAGACCTACGGAATACCAAGAGAAGACTACTCAACCTTCTGTCATAACGTACATGGGAAAAGGATCCCAGGAAGAACAGACATCTGTATATGTGTAAAAGAACCACATCTTCCACACCTACAACAAGCCAAACATTGTAATCAAACTTGCTGTAATAAAAAATAAAAAATTAAATTAAAAACACGAACAAGAAGTAGTGAGACAAACTTGAGGGGCTTTCGCCTGGCACATTCCATTCTAAATTCCAATCTAGAACACGACTTCCATTGAGGCTCTGTTGCCCTAGTCACCAGATTTGGTAAGGGAGAACTGCTGCCACCTTGTGGCCGTTTCACACAACAGCAGCTTTAATCCCAGCGCTGATGGTCAGTTGATATTCAAAATCATTGCAGGCCTGTAAATGACACCTGCCCTGAAAACAAATCCTGGGGTCACATATCGACCAAAAAATTCAAAGGACGTCCATATTTCAAAACGACCGTTTCAAAAGGCATATTTAACGCACATTAGTGTTCTGCTTCTTTTTCTTTCTTTCCTTTTTTTGTTAAAAATACGGGAATGGAAAAAGGCATCCCTCAGAATGGGCGAAAATCGTTGCAAACGAATCAATGGACAAAGGTTTAATCTCCAATATATATAAACAGCTCATGCAGCTTAATATTAACAAAACAAACAACCCAATACAAAAAATGGGCAGAAGATCTAAAGAGATGTTTCTTCAAAGAAGACACAGAGATGGCCAAGACACACATGAAAAGCTGCTCAACAGCACTAATTATTAGAGAAATGCAAATCAAAACTACAATGAGGTATCACCTCACACCTGTTAGAATCGGCATCATCAGAAAATCTACAAACAACCAATTCTGGGGAGGGTGTGGACAAAAGGAGCCCTCTTCCACTATTGGTGGCAATGTAAATTAATTCAGTCCCTTTGGAGAACGGTATGGAGTTTCCTTGAAAAAACTAGAAATAGAATTACCATCTGATCCAGCAATCCCACTTCTGGGCATATACCCAGAGAAAACCATAAATCAAAACGGCACATTCACCACAATGTTCATGGCAGCACTATTTACAATAGCCAGGTAATGGAAGCAACGTAAATGCGCACAGACAGATGAATGGATAAAGATGTGGTACATATATAAAATGGAATATTACTCAGCCATAAAAAGGAATGAAACTGGGTCATTTGTAGAGACATCGATGGATCTAGAGACTGTCATACAGAATGAAGTAAGTCAGAAAGAGGAAAACAAATATTGTATATTAATGCATATATGTGGAACCTAAAAAATGGTACAGATGAACTGGTTTGAAGGGAAGAAACAGAGACACAGAGGTAGAGAACAAACATATGGACACCAAGTGTGGGAAGCCATGGGGTGGTGGTGGTGGGATGAGTTGGGAGATTGGCATTGACCTGTATACATGTATATGCATAAAATACATAACTAATAATAACCTGCTGTATAAAAAAATAAATCAAATTAAATTTCAAAATTTTAAAAAGTAAAATTTAAAAATAAAACAGAAAAATGTTCTTCCCTTCACACAGATGTATTTATAGGAATGAATTATTTCCATGCTTATATCTATAAATACATAAAAGAGGAATAAAATCTAACTTGAACCATAAAAGAAAAAAAAAAAACCTGACCCCACCAGTTATACAGAGGAAAACCCTATCAGGGCACTTGCTGCAGCGGTAAACAATTCTGAAATTGGTCAGATGTGGGGAATCATCTCCCATACAAACAGCAACCCAACCCCCACGCCAGGAGCATCCTCATTGCAAAGCTGGGGGACCGTGCCGAGGCATCTGTGAGTAAACGTGAGCTGAGCCCCAGGACAGCTGCTGCTGAACTGTTCCCACCCTTCCCAGGTAAAACACCTGAATATGTACAAGGGCTTGAAAGCCTAGAGGAAGGGCCACGGAGCCACACCAGCGACAGCACGCAGGCCAACTTGGTGCCTCCAGGCCAGCCAGGGTGGTCCTGGCCCCGGGCGCTCTTCTGGAAGCTTTCCATTGCCCTGCCTGAAATACCCCTCCTGTCCCGGCCCCCAATGCTTTTTTCCTTCCTCACCTCTGTCCGGAGAGAAATTCCAGCGGTAGGTATGGGTGACACATCCTCTTCTTTACAGGTGGCAGCCTGGCAACCCCTGCAGAAAGGCCAGCAGAGCCCCACTCACACCGGGCCACCAACAAAGCTGTGGCCCCTCACTCCCTCCCACCAGCAGAGCCCCGAGACTGCTGACGGGGCAGAGAATATGGAGTCAGGCACAGCTTCAGGGGCTATTGCTGCCTGGAGCGCTGTTTATATTGACCTCAAACAGGCACACCAGGGGAGGGCCGGCCGGCAGGGTAAGGCTGCCCAGGTCAGCTAATCCACAACCCTCAGGGAATCACATTGTTGAAAACGGACCTCGCTAAGGCAGAATAGAAGCCAAGGAAGAAAAGGACACAATGCCATTTGCAGCACCGTAGATGAGTCTAGAGGTAATCACGTGACTTGTAGTAAGTCAGAAAGTGAAAGACACATATCGTATCATATCACTTATAGGTGTTACCTAAGAATGGATACCAGGGCAGATATTTCCACGGAGAAGGGCCATCACAGATTCATCAAACAAACTTATGGTTCACCAATGGAAAGTTGTGAGGATTGGTTTCATTACGATATTGGGGTTAACAGACATATACAAACACAGGTGACACATATAATCACCAAAGACCTACGGAATACCAAGAGAAGACTACTCAACATTCTGTCATAACGTACATGGTAAAAGGATCCCAGGAAGAACAGACATCTGTATATGTGTAAAAGAACCACATCTTCCACACCTACAACAAGCCAAACATTGTAATCAAACTTGCTGTAATAAAAAATAAAAAATTAAATTAAAAACACGAACAAGAATTAGTGAGACAAACTTGAGGGGCTTTCGCCTGGCACATTCCATTCTAAATTCCAATCTAGAACAAGACTTCCATTGAGGCTCTGTTGCCCTAGTCACCAGATTTGGTAAGGGAGAACTGCTGCCACCTTGTGGCCGTTTCACACAACAGCAGCTTTAATCCCAGCGCTGATGGTCAGTTGATATTCAAAATCATTGCAGGCCTGTAAATGACACCTGCCCTGAAAACAAATCCTGGGGTCACATATCGACCAAAAAATTCAAAGGACGTCCATATTTCAAAACGACCGTTTCAAAAGGCATATTTAACGCACATTAGTGTTCTGCTTCTTTTTCTTTCTTTCCTTTTTTTGTTAAAAATACGGGAATGGAAAAAGGCATCCCTCAGAATGGGCGAAAATCGTTGCAAACGAATCAATGGACAAAGGTTTAATCTCCAATATATATAAACAGCTCATGCAGCTTAATATTAACAAAACAAACAACCCAATACAAAAAATGGGCAGAAGATCTAAAGAGATGTTTCTTCAAAGAAGACACAGAGATGGCCAAGACACACATGAAAAGCTGCTCAACAGCACTAATTATTAGAGAAATGCAAATCAAAACTACAATGAGGTATCACCTCACACCTGTTAGAATCGGCATCATCAGAAAATCTACAAACAACCAATTCTGGGGAGGGTGTGGACAAAAGGAGCCCTCTTCCACTATTGGTGGCAATGTAAATTGATACACTCCCTATGAAGAACGGTATGGAGTTTCCTTGAAAAAACTAGAAATAGAATTACCATCTGATCCAGCAATCCCACTTCTGGGCATAGAACCAGAGAAAACCATAAATCAAAAAGGCACATTCACCACAATGTTCATGGCAGCACTATTTACAATAGCCAGGTAATGGAAGCAACGTAAATGCCCACAGACAGATGAATGGATAAAGATGTGGTACATATATAAAATGGAATATTACTCAGCCATAAAAAGGAATGAAACTGGGTCATTTGTAGAGACATCGATGGATCTAGAGACTGTCATACAGAATGAAGTAAGTCAGAAAGAGGAAAACAAATATTGTATATTAATGCATATATGTGATACCTAAAAAATGGTACAGATGAACGGGTTTGCATGGAAGAAACAGAGACAGAGGTAGAGAACAAACATATGGACACCAAGTGTGGGAAGCCATGGGGTGGTGGTGGTGGGATGAGTTGGGAGATTGGCATTGACCTGTATACATGTATATGCATAAAATACATAACTAATAATAACCTGCTGTATAAAAAAATAAATCAAATTAAATTTCAAAATTTTAAAAAGTAAAATTTAAAAATAAAACAGAAAAATGTTCTTCCCTTCACACAGATGTATTTATAGGAATGAATTATTTCCATGCTTATAGCTATAAATACATAAAAGAGGAATAAAATC
Source organism: Mesoplodon mirus (assembly GCF_964341445.2). Taxonomy (NCBI): domain Eukaryota; kingdom Metazoa; phylum Chordata; class Mammalia; order Artiodactyla; family Ziphiidae; genus Mesoplodon; species Mesoplodon mirus. The sequence continues at coordinate 5,553,434 of NW_028295814.1, read as the reverse complement.
TAACTTGAACCATAAAAGAAAAAAAAAAAACCTGACCCCACCAGTTATACAGAGGAAAACCCTATCAGGGCACTTGCTGCAGCGGTAAACAATTCTGAAATTGGTCAGAGGTGGGGAATCATCTCCCATACAACCAGCAACCCAACCCCCACGCCAGGAGCATCCTCATTGCAAAGCTGGGGGACCGTGCCAAGGCATCTGTGAGTAAACGTGAGCTGAGCCCCAGGACAGCTGCTGCTGAACTGTTCCCACCCTTCCCAGGTAAAACACCTGAATATGTACAAGGGCTTGAAAGCCTAGAGGAAGGGCCACGGAGCCACACCAGCGACAGCACGCAGGCCAACTTGGTGCCTGCAGGCCAGCCAGGGTGGTCCTGGCCCCGGGCGCTCTTGCGGAAGCTTTCCATTGCCCTGCCTGAGATACCCCTCCTGTCCCGGCCCCCACTGCTTTTTTCCTTCCTCACCTCTGTCCGGAGAGAAATTCCAGCGGAAGGTATGGGTGACACATCCTCTTCTTTACAGGTGGCATCCTGGCAACCCCTGCAGAAAGGCCAGCAGAGCCCCACTCACACCGGGCCACCAACAAAGCTGTGGCCCCTCACTCCCTCCCACCAGCACAGCCCCGAGACTGCTGACGGGGCAGAGAATATGGAGTCAGGCACAGCTTCAGGGGCTATTGCTGCCTGGAGCGCTGTTTATATTGACCTCAAACAGGCACACCTGGGGAGGGCCGGCCGGCAGGGTAAGGCTGCCCAGGTCAGCTAATCCACAACCCTCAGGGAATCACATTGTTGAAAACGGACCTCGCTAAGGCAGAATAGAAGCCAAGGAAGAAAAGGACACAATGCCATTTGCAGCACCGTAGATGAGTCTAGAGGTAATCACGTGACTTGTAGTAAGTCAGAAAGTGAAAGACACGTATCGTATCATATCACTTATAGGTGTTACCTAAGAATGGATACCAGTGCAGATATTTCCACGGAGAAGGGCCATCACAGATTCATCAAACAAACTTATGGTTCACCAATGGAAAGGTGTGAGGATTGGTTTCATTACGATATTGGGGTTAACAGACATATACAAACACAGGTGACACATATAATCACCAAAGACCTACGGAATACCAAGAGAAGACTACTCAACCTTCTGTCATAACGTACATGGGAAAAGGATCCCAGGAAGAACAGACATCTGTATATGTGTAAAAGAACCACATCTTCCACACCTACAACAAGCCAAACATTGTAATCAAACTTGCTGTAATAAAAAATAAAAAATTAAATTAAAAACACGAACAAGAAGTAGTGAGACAAACTTGAGGGGCTTTCGCCTGGCACATTCCATTCTAAATTCCAATCTAGAACACGACTTCCATTGAGGCTCTGTTGCCCTAGTCACCAGATTTGGTAAGGGAGAACTGCTGCCACCTTGTGGCCGTTTCACACAACAGCAGCTTTAATCCCAGCGCTGATGGTCAGTTGATATTCAAAATCATTGCAGGCCTGTAAATGACACCTGCCCTGAAAACAAATCCTGGGGTCACATATCGACCAAAAAATTCAAAGGACGTCCATATTTCAAAACGACCGTTTCAAAAGGCATATTTAACGCACATTAGTGTTCTGCTTCTTTTTCTTTCTTTCCTTTTTTTGTTAAAAATACGGGAATGGAAAAAGGCATCCCTCAGAATGGGCGAAAATCGTTGCAAACGAATCAATGGACAAAGGTTTAATCTCCAATATATATAAACAGCTCATGCAGCTTAATATTAACAAAACAAACAACCCAATACAAAAAATGGGCAGAAGATCTAAAGAGATGTTTCTTCAAAGAAGACACAGAGATGGCCAAGACACACATGAAAAGCTGCTCAACAGCACTAATTATTAGCGAAATGCAAATCAAAACTACAATGAGGTATCACCTCACACCTGTTAGAATCGGCATCATCAGAAAATCTACAAACAACCAATTCTGGGGAGGGTGTGGACAAAAGGAGCCCTCTTCCACTATTGGTGGCAATGTAAATTAATTCAGTCCCTTTGGAGAACGGTATGGAGTTTCCTTGAAAAAACTAGAAATAGAATTACCATCTGATCCAGCAATCCCACTTCTGGGCATATACCCAGAGAAAACCATAAATCAAAACGGCACATTCACCACAATGTTCATGGCAGCACTATTTACAATAGCCAGGTAATGGAAGCAACGTAAATGCGCACAGACAGATGAATGGATAAAGATGTGGTACATATATAAAATGGAATATTACTCAGCCATAAAAAGGAATGAAACTGGGTCATTTGTAGAGACATCGATGGATCTAGAGACTGTCATACAGAATGAAGTAAGTCAGAAAGAGGAAAACAAATATTGTATATTAATGCATATATGTGGAACCTAAAAAATGGTACAGATGAACGGGTTTGCAGGGAAGAAACAGAGACACAGAGGTAGAGAACAAACATATGGACACCAAGTGTGGGAAGCCATGGGGTGGTGGTGGTGGGATGAGTTGGGAGATTGGCATTGACCTGTATACATGTATATGCATAAAATACATAACTAATAATAACCTGCTGTATAAAAAAATAAATCAAATTAAATTTCAAAATTTTAAAAAGTAAAATTTAAAAATAAAACAGAAAAATGTTCTTCCCTTCACACAGATGTATTTATAGGAATGAATTATTTCCATGCTTATATCTATAAATACATAAAAGAGGAATAAAATCTAACTTGAAACATAAAAGAAAAAAAAAAACCTGACCCCACCAGTTATACAGAGGAAAACCCTATCAGGGCACTTGCTGCAGCGGTAAACAATTCTGAAATTGGTCAGATGTGGGGAATCATCTCCCATACAACCAGCAACCCAACCCCCACGCCAGGAGCATCCTCATTGCAAAGCTAGGGGACCGTGCCGAGGCATCTGTGAGTAAACGTGAGCTGAGCCCCAGGACAGCTGCTGCTGAACTGTTCCCACCCTTCCCAGGTAAAACACCTGAATATGTACAAGGGCTTGAAAGCCTAGAGGAAGGGCCACGGAGCCACACCAGCGACAGCACGCAGGCCAACTTGGTGCCTCCAGGCCAGCCAGGGTGGTCCTGGCCCCGGGCGCTCTTCTGGAAGCTTTCCATTGCCCTGCCTGAAATACCCCTCCTGTCCCGGCCCCCATTGCTTTTTTCCTTCCTCACCTCTGTCCGGAGAGAAATTCCAGCGGTAGGTATGGGTGACACATCCTCTTCTTTACAGGTGGCAGCCTGGCAACCCCTGCAGAAAGGCCAGCAGAGCCCCACTCACACCGGGCCACCAACAAAGCTGTGGCCCCTCACTCCCTCCCACCAGCAGAGCCCCGAGACTGCTGACGGGGCAGAGAATATGGAGTCAGGCACAGCTTCAGGGGCTATTGCTGCCTGGAGCGCTGTTTATATTGACCTCAAACAGGCACACCTGGGGAGGGCCGGCCGGCAGGGTAAGGCTGCCCAGGTCAGCTAATCCACAACCCTCAGGGAATCACATTGTTGAAAACGGACCTCGCTAAGGCAGAATAGAAGCCAAGGAAGAAAAGGACACAATGCCATTTGCAGCACCGTAGATGAGTCTAGAGGTAATCACGTGACTTGTAGTAAGTCAGAAAGTGAAAGACACATATCGTATCATATCACTTATAGGTGTTACCTAAGAATGGATACCAGGGCAGATATTTCCACGGAGAAGGGCCATCACAGATTCATCAAACAAACTTATGGTTCACCAATGGAAAGGTGTGAGGATTGGTTTCATTACGATATTGGGGTTAACAGACATATACAAACACAGGTGACACATATAATCACCAAAGACCTACGGAATACCAAGAGAAGACTACTCAACCTTCTGTCATAACGTACATGGGAAAAGGATCCCAGGAAGAACAGACATCTGTATATGTGTAAAAGAACCACATCTTCCACACCTACAACAAGCCAAACATTGTAATCAAACTTGCTGTAATAAAAAATAAAAATTTAAATTAAAAACACGAACAAGAAGTAGTGAGACAAACTTGAGGGGCTTTCTCCTGGCACATTCCATTCTAAATTCCAATCTAGAACACGACTTCCATTGAGGCTCTGTTGCCCTAGTCACCAGATTTGGTAAGGGAGAACTGCTGCCACCTTGTGGCCGTTTCACACAACAGCAGCTTTAATCCCAGCGCTGATGGTCAGTTGATATTCAAAATCATTGCAGGCCTGTAAATGACACCTGCCCTGAAAACAAATCCTGGGGTCACATATCGACCAAAAAATTCAAAGGACGTCCATATTTCAAAACGACCGTTTCAAAAGGCATATTTTACGCACATTAGTGTTCTGCTTCTTTTTCTTTCTTTCCTTTTTTTGTTAAAATAAGGGGAATGGAGAAAGGCATCCCTCAGAATGGGCAAAAATCGTTGCAAACGAATCAATGGACAAAGGTTTAATCTCCAATATATATAAACAGCTCATGCAGCTTAATATTAACAAAACAAACAACCCAATACAAAAAATGGGCAGAAGATCTAAAGAGATGTTTCTTCAAAGAAGACACAGAGATGGCCAAGACACACATGAAAAGCTGCTCAACAGCACTAATTATTAGAGAAATGCAAATCAAAACTACAATGAGGTATCACCTCACACCTGTTAGAATCGGCATCATCAGAAAATCTACAAACAACAAATTCTGGGGAGGGTGTGGACAAAAGGAGCCCTCTTCCACAATTGGTGGCAATGTAAATTGATACAGTCACTATGGAGAACGGTATGGAGTTTCCTTGAAAAAACTAGAAATAGAATTACCATCTGATCCAGCAATCCCACTTCTGGGCATATACCCAGAGAAAACCATAAATCAAAAAGGCACATTCACCACAATGTTCATGGCAGCACTATTTACAATAGCCATGTAATGGAAGCAAAGTAAATGCCCACAGACAGATGAATGGATAAAGATGTGGTACATATATAAAATGGAATATTACTCAGCCATAAAAAGGAATGAAACTGGGTCATTTGTAGAGACATCGATGGATCTAGAGACTGTCATACAGAATGAAGTAAGTCAGAAAGAGGAAAACAAATATTGTATATTAATGCATATATGTGGAACCTAAAAAATGGTACAGATGAACTGGTTTGCAGGGAAGAAACAGAGACACAGAGGTAGAGAACAAACATATGGACACCAAGTGTGGGAAGCCATGGGGTGGTGGTGGTGGGATGAGTTGGGAGATTGGGATTGACCTGTATACATGTATATGCATAAAATACATAACTAATAATAACCTGCTGTATAAAAAAAATAAATCAAATTAAATTTCAAAATTTTAAAAAGTAAAGTTTAAAAATAAAACAGAAAAATGTTCTTCCCTTCACACAGATGTATTTATAGGAATGAATTATTTCCATGCTTATATCTATAAATACATAAAGGAGGAATAAAATCTAACTTGAACCATAAAAGAAAAGAAAAAACCTGAACCCACCAGTTATACAGAGGAAAACCCTATCAGGGCACTTGCTCCAGCGGTAAACAATTCTGAAATTGGTCAGAGGTGGGGAATCATCTCCCATACAACCAGCAACCCACCCCCCACGCCAGGAGCATCCTCATTGCAAAGCTGGGGGACCGTGCCGAGGCATCTGTGAGTAAACGTGAGCTGAGCCCCAGGACAGCTGCTGCTGAACTGTTCCCACCCTTCCCAGGTAAAACACCTGAATATGTACAAGGGCTTGAAAGCCTAGAGGAAGGGCCACGGAGCCACACCAGCGACAGCACGCAGGCCAACTTGGTGCCTCCGGGCCAGCCAGGGTGGTCCTGGCCCTGGGCGCTCTTGCGGAAGCTTTCCATTGCCCTGCCTGAGATACCCATCCTGTCCCGGCCCCCACTGCTTTTTTCCTTCCTCACCTCTGTCCGGAGAGAAATTCCAGCGGAAGGTATGGGTGACACATCCTCTTCTTTACAGGTGGCAGCCTGGAAACCCCTGTAGAAAGGCCAGCAGAGCCCCACTCACACCGGGCCACAAACAAAGCTGTGGCCCCTCACACCCTCCCACCAGCAGAGCCCCGAGACTGCTGACGGGGCAGAGAATATGGAGTCAGGCACAGCTTCAGGGGCTATTGCTGCCTGGAGCGCTGTTTATATTGACCTCAAACAGGGACACCTGGGGAGGCCCGGCCGGCAGGGTAAGGCTGCCCAGGTCAGCTAATCCACAACCCTCAGGGAATCACATTGTTGAAAACGGACCTCGCTAAGGCAGAATAGAAGCCAAGGAAGAAAAGGACACAATGCCATTTGCAGCACCGTAGATGAGTCTAGAGGTAATCACGTGACTTGTAGTAAGTCAGAAAGTGAAAGACACGTATCGTATCATATCACTTATAGGTGTTACCTAAGAATGGATACCAGTGCAGATATTTCCACGGAGAAGGGCCATCACAGATTCATGAAACAAACTTATGGTTCACCAATGGAAAGGTGTGAGGATTGGTTTCATTACGATATTGGGGTTAACAGACATATACAAACACAGGTGACACATATAATCACCAAAGACCTACGGAATACCAAGAGAAGACTACTCAACCTTCTGTCATAACGTACATGGGAAAAGGATCCCAGGAAGAACAGACATCTGTATATGTGTAAAAGAACCACATCTTCCACACCTACAACAAGCCAAACATTGTAATCAAACTTGCTGTAATAAAAAATAAAAAATTAAATTAAAAACACGAACAAGAAGTAGTGAGACAAACTTGAGGGGCTTTCGCCTGGCACATTCCATTCTAAATTCCAAACTAGAACACGACTTCCATTGAGGCTCTGTTGCCCTAGTCACCAGATTTGGTAAGGGAGAACTGCTGCCACCTTGTGGCCGTTTCACACAACAGCAGCTTTAATCCCAGCGCTGATGGTCAGTTGATATTCAAAATCATTGCAGGCCTGTAAATGACACCTGCCCTGAAAACAAATCCTGGGGTCACATATCGACCAAAAAATTCAAAGGACGTCCATATTTCAAAACGACCGTTTCAAAAGGCATATTTAACGCACATTAGTGTTCTGCTTCTTTTTCTTTCTTTCCTTTTTTTGTTAAAAATACGGGAATGGAAAAAGGCATCCCTCAGAATGGGCGAAAATCGTTGCAAACGAATCAATGGACAAAGGTTTAATCTCCAATATATATAAACAGCTCATGCAGCTTAATATTAACAAAACAAACAACCCAATACAAAAAATGGGCAGAAGATCTAAAGAGATGTTTCTTCCAAGAAGACACAGAGATGGCCAAGACACACATGAAAAGCTGCTCAACAGCACTAATTATTAGAGAAATGCAAATCAAAACTACAATGAGGTATCACCTCACACCTGTTAGAATCGGCATCATCAGAAAATCTACAAACAACCAATTCTGGGGAGGGTGTGGACAAAAGGAGCCCTCTTCCACTATTGGTGGCAATGTAAATTAATTCAGTCCCTTTGGAGAACGGTATGGAGTTTCCTTGAAAAAACTAGAAATAGAATTACCATCTGATACAGCAATCCCACTTCTGGGCATATACCCAGAGAAAACCATAAATCAAAAAGGCACATTCACCACAATGTTCATGGCAGCACTATTTACAATAGCCAGGTAATGGAAGCAACGTAAATGCGCACAGACAGATGAATGGATAAAGATGTGGTACATATATAAAATGGAATATTACTCAGCCATAAAAAGGAATGAAACTGGGTCATTTGTAGAGACATCGATGGATCTAGAGACTGTCATACAGAATGAAGTAAGTCAGAAAGAGGAAAACAAATATTGTATATTAATGCATATATGTGGAACCTAAAAAATGGTACAGATGAACGGGTTTGCAGGGAAGAAACAGAGACAGAGGTAGAGAACAAACATATGGACACCAAGTGTGGGAAGCCATGGGGTGGTGGTGGTGGGATGAGTTGGGAGATTGGCATTGACCTGTATACATGTATATGCATAAAATACATAACTAATAATAACCTGCTGTATAAAAAAATAAATCAAATTAAATTTCAAAATTTTAAAAAGTAAAATTTAAAAATAAAACAGAAAAATGTTCTTCCCTTCACACAGATGTATTTATAGGAATGAATTATTTCCATGCTTATATCTATAAATACATAAAAGAGGAATAAAATCTAACTTGAACCATAAAAGAAAAAAAAAAAACCTGACCCCACCAGTTATACGGAGGAAAACCCTATCAGGGCACTTGCTGCAGCGGTAAACAATTCTGAAATTGGTCAGAGGTGGGGAATCATCTCCCATACAACCAGCAACCCAACCCCCACGCCAGGAGCATCCTCATTGCAAAGCTGGGGGACCGTGCCGAGGCATCTGTGAGTAAACGTGACCTGAGCCCCAGGACAGCTGCTGCTGAACTGTTCCCACCCTTCCCAGGTAAAACACCTGAATATGTACAAGGGCTTGAAAGCCTAGAGGAAGGGCCACGGAGCCACACCAGCAACAGCACGCAGGCCAACTTGGTTCCTGCAGGCCAGCCAGGGTGGTCCTGGCCCCGGGCGCTCTTGCGGAAGCTTTCCATTGCCCTGACTGAGATACCCATCCTGTCCCGGCCCCCACTGCTTTTTTCCTTCCTCACCTCTGTCCGGAGAGAAATTCCAGCGGTAGGTATGGGTGACACATCCTCTTCTTTACAGGTGGCAGCCTGGCAACCCCTGCAGAAAGGCCAGCAGAGCCCCACTCACACCGGGCCACCAACAAAGCTGTGGCCCCTCACTCCCTCCCACCAGCAGAGCCCCGAGACTGCTGACGGGGCAGAGAATATGGAGTCAGGCACAGCTTCAGGGGCTATTGCTGCCTGGAGCGCTGTTTATATTGACCTCAAACAGGCACACCTGGGGAGGGCCGGCCGGCAGGGTAAGGCTGCCCAGGTCAGCTAATCCACAACCCTCAGGGAATCACATTGTTGAAAACGGACCTCGCTAAGGCAGAATAGAAGCCAAGGAAGAAAAGGACACAATGCCATTTGCAGCACCGTAGATGAGTCTAGAGGTAATCACGTGACTTGTAGTAAGTCAGAAAGTGAAAGACACATATCGTATCATATCACTTATAGGTGTTACCTAAGAATGGATACCAGTGCAGATATTTCCACGGAGAAGGGCCATCACAGATTCATCAAACAAACTTATGGTTCACCAATGGAAAGGTGTGAGGATTGGTTTCATTACGATATTGGGGTTAACAGACATATACAAACACAGGTGACACATATAATCACCAAAGACCTACGGAATACCAAGAGAAGACTACTCAACCTTCTGTCATAACGTACATGGGGAAAGGATCCCAGGAAGAACAGACATCTGTATATGTGTAAAAGAACCACATCTTCCACACCTACAACAAGCCAAACATTGTAATCAAACTTGCTGTAATAAAAAATAAAAAATTAAATTAAAAACACGAACAAGAAGTAGTGAGACAAACTTGAGGGGCTTTCTCCTGGCACATTCCATTCTAAATTCCAATCTAGAACACGACTTCCATTGAGGCTCTGTTGCCCTAGTCACCAGATTTGGTAAGGGAGAACTGCTGCCACCTTGTGGCCGTTTCACACAACAGCAGCTTTAATCCCAGCGCTGATGGTCAGTTGATATTCAAAATCATTGCAGGCCTGTAAATGACACCTGCCCTGAAAACATATCCTGGGGTCACATATCGACCAAAAAATTCAAAGGACGTCCATATTTCAAAACCACCGTTTCAAAAGGAATATTTTACGCACATTAGTGTTCTGCTTCTTTTTCTTTCTTTCCTTTTTTTGTTAAAAATACGGGAATGGAAAAAGGCATCCCTCAGAATGGGCGAAAATCGTTGCAAACGAATCAATGGACAAAGGTTTAATCTCCAATATATATAAAGAGCTCATGCAGCTTAATATTAACAAAACAAACAACCCAATACAAAAAATGGGCAGAAGATCTAAAGAGATGTTTCTTCCAAGAAGACACAGAGATGGCCAAGACACACATGAAAAGCTGCTCAACAGCACTAATTATTAGAGAAATGCAAATCAAAACTACAATGAGGTATCACCTCACACCTGTTAGAATCGGCATCATCAGAAAATCTACAAACAACCAATTCTGGGGAGGGTGTGGACAAAAGGAGCCCTCTTCCACTATTGGTGGGAATGTAAATTGATACCCTCCCTATGGAGAACGGTATGGAGTTTCCTTGAAAAAACTAGAAATAGAATTACCATCTGATCCAGCAATCCCACTTCTGGGCATATAACCAGAGAAAACCATAAATCAAAAAGGCACATTCACCACAATGTTCATGGCAGCACTATTTACAATAGCCAGGTAATGGAAGCAACCTAAATGCCCACAGACAGATGAATGGATAAAGATGTGGTACATATATAAAATGGAATATTACTCAGCCATAAAAAGGAATGAAACTGGGTCATTTGTAGAGACATCGATGGATCTAGAGACTGTCATACAGAATGAAGTAAGTCAGAAAGAGGAAAACAAATATTGTATATTAATGCATATATGTGGAACCTAAAAAATGGTACAGATGAACTGGTTTGCAGGGAAGAAACAGAGACACAGAGGTAGAGAACAAACATATGGACACCAAGTGTGGGAAGCCATGGGGTGGTGGTGGTGGGATGAGTTGGGAGATTGGGATTGACCTGTATACATGTATATGCATAAAATACATAACTAATAATAACCTGCTGTATAAAAAAAATAAATCAAATTAAATTTCAAAATTTTAAAAAGTAAAATTTAAAAATAAAACAGAAAAATGTTCTTCCCTTCACACAGATGTATTTATAGGAATGAATTATTTCCATGCTTATATCTATAAATACATAAAGGAGGAATACAATCTAACTTGAACCATAAAAGAAAACAAAAAACCTGAACCCAACAGTTATACAGAGGAAAACCCTATCAGGGCACTTGCTCCAGCGGTAAACAATTCTGAAATTGGTCAGAGGTGGGGAATCATCTCCCATACAACCAGCAACCCACCCCCCACGCAAGGAGCATCCTCATTGCAAAGCTGGGGGACCGTGCCGAGGCATCTGTGAGTAAACGTGAGCTGAGCCCCAGGACAGCTGCTGCTAAACTGTTCCCACCCTTCCCAGGTAAAACACCTGAATATGTACAAGGGCTTGAAAGCCTAGAGGAAGGGCCACGGAGCCACACCAGCGACAGCACGCAGGCCAACTTGGTGCCTGCAGGCCAGCCAGGGTGGTCCTGGCCCCGGGCGCTCTTCTGGAAGCTTTCCATTGCCTTGCCTGAGATACCCCTCATGTCCCGGCCCCCAATGCTTTTTTCCTTCCTCACCTCTGTCCGGAGAGAAATTCCAGCGGTAGGTATGGGTGACACATCCTCTTCTTTACAGGTGGCAGCCTGGCAACCCCTGCAGAAAGGCCAGCAGAGCCCCACTCACACCGGGCCACCAACAAAGCTGTGGCCCCTCACTCCCTCCCACCAGCAGAGCCCCGAGACTGCTGACGGGGCAGAGAATATGGAGTCAGGCACAGCTTCAGGGGCTATTGCTGCCTGGAGCGCTGTTTATATTGACCTCAAACAGGGACACATGGGGAGGCCCGGCCGGCAGGGTAAGGCTGCCCAGGTCAGCTAATCCACAACCCTCAGGGAATCACATTGTTGAAAACGGACCTCGCTAAGGCAGAATAGAAGCCAAGGAAGAAAAGGACACAATGCCATTTGCAGCACCGTAGATGAGTCTAGAGGTAATCACGTGACTTGTAGTAAGTCAGAAAGTGAAAGACACGTATCGTATCATATCACTTATAGGTGTTACCTAAGAATGGATACCAGTGCAGATATTTCCACGGAGAAGGGCCATCACAGATTCATCAAACAAACGTATGGTTCACCAATGGAAAGGTGTGAGGATTGGTTTCATTACGATATTGGGGTTAACAGACATATACAAACACAGGTGACACATATAATCACCAAAGACCTACGGAATACCAAGAGAAGACTACTCAACCTTCTGTCATAACGTACATGGGAAAAGGATCCCAGGAAGAACAGACATCTGTATATGTGTAAAAGAACCACATCTTCCACACCTACAACAAGCCAAACATTGTAATCAAACTTGCTGTAATAAAAAATAAAAAATTAAATTAAAAACACGAACAAGAAGTAGTGAGACAAACTTGAGGGGCTTTCGCCTGGCACATTCCATTCTAAATTCCAAACTAGAACACGACTTCCATTGAGGCTCTGTTGCCCTAGTCACCAGATTTGGTAAGGGAGAACTGCTGCCACCTTGTGGCCGTTTCACACAACAGCAGCTTTAATCCCAGCGCTGATGGTCAGTTGATATTCAAAATCATTGCAGGCCTGTAAATGACACCTGCCCTGAAAACCAATCCTGGGGTCACATATCGACCAAAAAATTCAAAGGACGTCCATATTTCAAAACGACCGTTTCAAAAGGCATATTTAACGCACATTAGTGTTCTGCTTCTTTTTCTTTCTTTCCTTTTTTTGTTAAAAATACGGGAATGGAAAAAGGCATCCCTCAGAATGGGCGAAAATCGTTGCAAACGAATCAATGGACAAAGGTTTAATCTCCAATATATATAAACAGCTCATGCAGCTTAATATTAACAAAACAAACAACCCAATACAAAAAATGGGCAGAAGATCTAAAGAGATGTTTCTTCCAAGAAGACACAGAGATGGCCAAGACACACATGAAAAGCTGCTCAACAGCACTAATTATTAGAGAAATGCAAATCAAAACTACAATGAGGTATCACCTCACACCTGTTAGAATCGGCATCATCAGAAAATCTACAAACAACCAATTCTGGGGAGGGTGTGGACAAAAGGAGCCCTCTTCCACTATTGGTGGCAATGTAAATTAATTCAGTCCCTTTGGAGAATGGTATGGAGTTTCCTTGAAAAAACTAGAAATAGAATTACCATCTGATACAGCAATCCCACTTCTGGGCATATACCCAGAGAAAACCATAAATCAAAAAGGCACATTCACCACAATGTTCATGGCAGCACTATTTACAATAGCCAGGTAATGGAAGCAACGTAAATGCGCACAGACAGATGAATGGATAAAGATGTGGTACATATATAAAATGGAATATTACTCAGCCATAAAAAGGAATGAAACTGGGTCATTTGTAGAGACATCGATGGATCTAGAGACTGTCATACAGAATGAAGTAAGTCAGAAAGAGGAAAACAAATATTGTATATTAATGCATATATGTGGAACCTAAAAAATGGTACAGATGAACTGGTTTGCAGGGAAGAAACAGAGACAGAGGTAGAGAACAAACATATGGACACCAAGTGTGGGAAGCCATGGGGTGGTGGTGGTGGGATGAGTTGGGAGATTGGCATTGACCTGTATACATGTATATGCATAAAATACATAACTAATAATAACCTGCTGTATAAAAAAATAAATCAAATTAAATTTCAAAATTTTAAAAAGTAAAATTTAAAAATAAAACAGAAAAATGTTCTTCCCTTCACACAGATGTATTTATAGGAATGAATTATTTCCATGCTTATATCTATAAATACATAAAAGAGGAATAAAATCTAACTTGAACCATAAAAGAAAAAAAAAAACCTGACCCCACCAGTTATACAGAGGAAAACCCTATCAGGGCACTTGCTGCAGCGGTAAACAATTCTGAAATTGGTCAGAGGTGGGGAATCATCTCCCATACAACCAGCAACCCAACCCCCACGCCAGGAGCATCCTCATTGCAAAGCTGGGGGACCGTGCTGAGGCATCTGTGAGTAAACGTGACCTGAGCCCCAGGACAGCTGCTGCTGAACTGTTCCCACCCTTCCCAGGTAAAACACCTGAATATGTACAAGGGCTTGAAAGCCTAGAGGAAGGGCCACGGAGCCACACCAGCAACAGCACGCAGGCCAACTTGGTTCCTGCAGGCCAGCCAGGGTGGTCCTGGCCCCGGGCGCTCTTGCGGAAGCTTTCCATTGCCCTGACTGAGATACCCATCCTGTCCCGGCCCCCACTGCTTTTTTCCTTCCTCACCTCTGTCCGGAGAGAAATTCCAGCGGTAGGTATGGGTGACACATCCTCTTCTTTACAGGTGGCAGCCTGGCAACCCCTGCAGAAAGGCCAGCAGAGCCCCACTCACACCGGGCCACCAACAAAGCTGTGGCCCCTCACTCCCTCCCACCAGCAGAGCCCCGAGACTGCTGACGGGGCAGAGAATATGGAGTCAGGCACAGCTTCAGGGGCTATTGCTGCCTGGAGCGCTGTTTATATTGACCTCAAACAGGCACACCTGGGGAGTGCCGGCCGGCAGGGTAAGGCTGCCCAGGTCAGCTAATCCACAACCCTCAGGGAATCACATTGTTGAAAACGGACCTCGCTAAGGCAGAATAGAAGCCAAGGAAGAAAAGGACACAATGCCATTTGCAGCACCGTAGATGAGTCTAGAGGTAATCACGTGACTTGTAGTAAGTCAGAAAGTGAAAGAAACATATCGTATCATATCACTTATAGGTGTTACCTAAGAATGGATACCAGTGCAGATATTTCCACGGAGAAGGGCCATCACAGATTCATCAAACAAACTTATGGTTCACCAATGGAAAGGTGTGAGGATTGGTTTCATTACGATATTGGGGTTAACAGACATATACAAACACAGGTGACACATATAATCACCAAAGACCTACGGAATACCTAGAGAAGACTACTCAACCTTCTGTCATAACGTACATGGGAAAAGGATCCCAGGAAGAACAGACATCTGTATATGTGTAAAAGAACCCCATCTTCCACACCTACAACAAGCCAAACATTGTAATCAAACTTGCTGTAATAAAAAATAAAAAATTAAATTAAAAACACGAACAAGAAGTAGTGAGACAAACTTGAGGGGCTTTCTCCTGGCACATTCCATTCTAAATTCCAATCTAGAACACGACTTCCATTGAGGCTCTGTTGCCCTAGTCACCAGATTTGGTAAGGGAGAACTGCTGCCACCTTGTGGCCGTTTCACACAACAGCAGCTTTAATCCCAGCGCTGATGGTCAGTTGATATTCAAAATCATTGCAGGCCTGTAAATGACACCTGCCCTGAAAACAAATCCTGGGGTCACATATCGACCAAAAAATTCAAAGGACGTCCATATTTCAAAACGACCGTTTCAAAAGGCATATTTTACGCACATTAGTGTTCTGCTTCTTTTTCTTTCTTTCCTTTTTTTGTTAAAAATACGGGAATGGAAAAAGGCATCCCTCAGAATGGGCGAAAATCGTTGCAAACGAATCAATGGACAAAGGTTTAATCTCCAATATATATAAACAGCTCATGCAGCTTAATATTAACAAAACAAACAACCCAATACAAAAAATGGGCAGAAGATCTAAAGAGATGTTTCTTCAAAGAAGACACAGAGATGGCCAAGACACACATGAAAAGCTGCTCAACAGCACTAATTATTAGAGAAATGCAAATCAAAACTACAATGAGGTATCACCTCACACCTGTTAGAATCGGCATCATCAGAAAATCCACAAACAACCAATTCTGGGGAGGGTGTGGACAAAAGGAGCCCTCTTCCACTATTGGTGGCAATGTAAATTGATACAGTCACTATGGAGAACGGTATGGAGTTTCCTTGAAAAAACTAGAAATAGAATTACCATCTGATCCAGCAATCCCACTTCTGGGCATATACCCAGAGAAAACCATAAATCAAAAAGGCACATTCACCACAATGTTCATGGCAGCACTATTTACAATAGCCAGGTAATGGAAGCAACGTAAATGCGCACAGACAGATGAATGGATAAAGATGTGGTACATATATAAAATGGAATATTACTCAGCCATTAAAAGGAATGAAACTGGGTCATTTGTAGAGACATCGATGGATCTAGAGACTGTCATACAGAATGAAGTAAGTCAGAAAGAGGAAAACAAATATTGTATATTAATGCATATATGTGGAACCTAAAAAATGGTATAGATGAACTGGTTTGCAGGGAAGAAACAGAGACACAGAGGTAGAGAACAAACATATGGACACCAAGTGTGGGAAGCCATGGGGTGGTGGTGGTGGGATGAGTTGGGAGATTGGGATTGACCTGTATACATGTATATGCATAAAATACATAACTAATATTAACCTGCTGTATAAAAAATATAAATCAAATTAAATTTCAAAATTTTAAAAAGTAAAATTTAAAAATAAAACAGAAAAATGTTC
Source organism: Mesoplodon mirus (assembly GCF_964341445.2). Lineage (NCBI taxonomy): Eukaryota > Metazoa > Chordata > Mammalia > Artiodactyla > Ziphiidae > Mesoplodon > Mesoplodon mirus. The sequence continues at coordinate 5,537,115 of NW_028295814.1, read as the reverse complement.
TTCCCTTCACACAGATGTATTTATAGGAATGAATTATTTCCATGCTTATATCTATAAATACATAAAGGAGAAATAAAATCTAACTTGAACCATAAAAGAAAAGAAAAAAACCTGAACCCACCAGTTATACAGAGGAAAACCCTATCAGGGCACTTGCTCCAGCGGTAAACAATTCTGAAATTGGTCAGAGGTGGGGAATCATCTCCCATACAACCAGCAACCCACCCCCCACGCCAGGAACATCCTCATTGCAAAGCTGCGGGACCATACCGAGGCATCTGTGAGTAAACGTGAGCTGAGCCCCAGGACAGCTGCTGCTGAACTGTTCCCACCCTTCCCAGGTAAAACACCTGAATATGTACAAGGGCTTGAAAGCCTAGAGGAAGGGCCACGGAGCCACACCAGCGACAGCACGCAGGCCAACTTGGTGCCTGCAGGCCAGCCAGGGTGGTCCTGGCCCTGGGCGCTCTTCTGGAAGCTTTCCATTGCCCTGCCTGAGATACCCATCCTGTCCCGGCCCCCAATACTTTTTTCCTTCCTCACCTCTGTCCGGAGAGAAATTCCAGCGGTAGGTATGGGTGACACATCCTCTTCTTTACAGGTGGTAGCCTGGCAACCCCTGCAGAAAGGCCAGCAGAGCCACACTCACACCGGGCCACCAACAAAGCTGTGGCCCCTCACTCCCTCCCACCAGCACAGCCCCGAGACTGCTGACGGGGCAGAGAATATGGAGTCAGGCACAGCTTCAGGGGCTATTGCTGCCTGGAGCGCTGTTTATATTGACCTCAAACAGGCACACCTGGGGAGGGCCGGCCGGCAGGGTAAGGCTGCCCAGGTCAGCTAATCCACAACCCTCAGGGAATCACATTGTTGAAAATGGACCTCGCTAAGGCAGAATAGAAGCCAAGGAAGAAAAGGACACAATGCCATTTGCAGCACCGTAGATGAGTCTAGAGGTAATCACGTGACTTGTAGTAAGTCAGAAAGTGAAAGACACATATCGTATCATATCACTTATAGGTGTTACCAAAGAATGGATACCAGGGCAGATATTTCCACGGAGAAGGGCCATCACAGATTCATCAAACAAACTTATGGTTCACCAATGGAAAGGTGTGAGGATTGGTTTCATTACGATATTGGGGTTAACAGACATATACAAACACAGGTGACACATATAATCACCAAAGACCTACGGAATACCAAGAGAAGACTACTCAACCTTCTGTCATAACGTACATGGGAAAAGGATCCCAGGAAGAACAGACATCTGTATATGTGTAAAAGAAACACATCTTCCACCCCTACAACAAGCCAAACATTGTAATCAAACTTGCTGTAATAAAAAATAAAAATTTAAATTAAAAACACGAACAAGAAGTAGTGAGACAAACTTGAGGGGCTTTCTCCTGGCACATTCCATTCTAAATTCCAATCTAGAACACGACTTCCATTGAGGCTCTGTTGCCCTAGTCACCAGATTTGGTAAGGGAGAACTGCTGCCACCTTGTGGCCGTTTCACACAACAGCAGCTTTAATCCCAGCGCTGATGGTCAGTTGATATTCAAAATCATTGCAGGCCTGTAAATGACACCTGACCTGAAAACAAATCCTGGGGTCACATATCGACCAAAAAATTCAAAGGACCTCCATATTTCAAAACCACCGTTTCAAAAGGCATATTTTACGCACATTAGTGTTCTGCTTCTTTTTCTTTCTTTCCTTTTTTTGTTAAAATAAGGGGAAGGGAGAAAGGCATCCCTCAGAATGGGCGAAAATCGTTGCAAACGAATCAATGGACAAAGGTTTAATCTCCAATATATATAAACAGCTCATGCAGCTTAATATTAACAAAACAAACAACCCAATACAAAAAATGGGCAGAAGATCTAAAGAGATGTTTCTTCAAAGAAGACACAGAGATGGCCAAGACACACATGAAAAGCTGCTCAACAGCACTAATTATTAGAGAAATGCAAATCAAAACTACAATGAGGTATCACCTCACACCTGTTAGAATCGGCATCATCAGAAAATCTACAAACAACCAATTCTGGGGAGGGTGTGGACAAAAGGAGCCCTCTTCCACTATTGGTGGCAATGTAAATTGATACAGTCACTATGGAGAACGGTATGGACTTTCCTTGAAAAATCTAGAAATAGAATTACCATCTGATCCAGCAATCCCACTTCTGGGCATATACCCAGAGAAAACCATAAATCAAAAAGGCACATTCACCACAATGTTCATGGCAGCACTATTTACAATAGCCAGGTAATGGAAGCAACGTAAATGCCCACAGACAGATGAATGGATAAAGATGTGGTACATATATAAAATGGAATATTACTCAGCCATAAAAAGGAATGAAACTGGGTCATTTGTAGAGACATCGATGGATCTAGAGACTGTCATACAGAATGAAGTAAGTCAGAAAGAGGAAAACAAATATTGTATATTAATGCATATATGTGGAACCTAAAAAATGGTACAGATGAACTGGTTTGCAGGGAAGAAACAGAGACACAGAGGTAGAGAACAAACATATGGACACCAAGTGTGGGAAGCCATGGGGTGGTGGTGGTGGGATGAGTTGGGAGATTGGGATTGACCTGTATACATGTATATGCATAAAATACATAACTAATAATAACCTGCTGTATAAAAAATAAATCAAATTAAATTTCAAAATTTTAAAAAGTAAAATTTAAAAATAAAACAGAAAAATGTTCTTCCCTTCACACAGATGTATTTATAGGAATGAATTATTTCCATGCTTATATCTATAAATACATAAAGGAGGAATAAAATCTAACTTGAACCATAAAAGAAAAAAAAAACCTGAACCCACCAGTTATACAGAGGAAAACCCTATCAGGGCACTTGCTCCAGCGGTAAACAATTCTGAAATTGGTCAGAGGTGGGGAATCATCTCCCATACAACCAGCAACCCACCCCCCACGCCAGGAGCATCCTCATTGCAAAGCTGGGGGACCGTGCCGAGGCATCTGTGAGTAAACGTGAGCTGAGCCACAGGACAGCTGCTGCTGAACTGTGCCCACCCTTCCCAGGTAAAACACCTGAATATGTACAAGGCCTTGAAAGCCTAGAGGAAGGGCCGTGGAGCCACACCAGCGACAGCACTCAGGCCAACTTGGTGCCTGCAGGCCAGCCAGGGTGGTCCTGGCCCCGGGCGCTCTTGCAGAAGCTTTCCATTGCCCTGCCTGAGATACGCCTCCTGTCCCGGACCCCACTGCTTTTTTCCTTCCTCACCTCTGTCCGGAGAGAAATTCCAGCGGAAGGTATGGGTGACACATCCTCTTCTTTACAGGTGGCAGCCTGGCAACCCCTGCAGAAAGGCCAGCAGAGCCCCACTCACACCGGGCCACCAAGAAAGCTGTGGCCCCGCACTCCCTCCCACCAGCACAGCCCCGAGACTGCTGATGGGGCAGAGAATATGGAGTCAGGCACAGCTTCAGGGGCTATTGCTGCCTGGAGCGCTGTTTATATTGACCTCAAACAGGCACACCTGGGGAGGGCCGGCCGGCATGCTAAGGCTGCCCAGGTCAGCTCATCCACAACCCTCAGGGAATCACATTGTTGAAAACGGACCTCGCTAAGGCAGAATAGAAGCCAAGGAAGAAAAGGACACAATGCCATTTGCAGCACCGTAGATGAGTCTAGAGGTAATCACGTGACTTGTAGTAAGTCAGAAAGTGAAAGACACATATCGTATCATATCACTTATAGGTGTTACCTAAGAATGGATACCAGGGCAGATATTTCCACGGAGAAGGGCCATCACAGATTCATCAAACAAACTTATGGTTCACCAATGGAAAGGTGTGAGGATTGGTTTCATTACGATATTGGGGTTAACAGACATATACAAACACAGGTGACACATATAATCACCAAAGACCTACGGAATACCAAGAGAAGACTACTCAACCTTCTGTCATAACGTACATGGGAAAAGGATCCCAGGAAGAACAGACATCTGTATATGTGTAAAAGAACCACATCTTCCACACCTACAACAAGCCAAACATTGTAATCAAACTTGCTGTAATAAAAAATAAAAAATTAAATTAAAAACACGAACAAGAAGTAGTGAGACAAACTTGAGGGGCTTTCTCCTGGCACATTCCATTCTAAATTCCAATCTAGAACACGACTTCCATTGAGGCTCTGTTGCCCTAGTCACCAGATTTGGTAAGGGAGAACTGCTGCCACCTTGTGGCCGTTTCACACAACAGCAGCTTTAATCCCAGCGCTGATGGTCAGTTGATATTCAAAATCATTGCAGGCCTGTAAATGACACCTGCCCTGAAAACAAATCCTGGGGTCACATATCGACCAAAAAATTCAAAGGACGTCCATATTTCAAAACGACCGTTTCAAAAGGCATATTTTACGCACATTAGTGTTCTGCTTCTTTTTCTTTCTTTCCTTTTTTTGTTAAAAATACGGGAATGGAAAAAGGCATCCCTCAGAATGGGCGAAAATCGTTGCAAACGAATCAATGGACAAAGGTTTAATCTCCAATATATATAAACAGCTCATGCAGCTTAATATTAACAAAACAAACAACCCAATACAAAAAATGGGCAGAAGATCTAAAGAGATGTTTCTTCAAAGAAGACACAGAGATGGCCAAGACACACATGAAAAGCTGCTCAACAGCACTAATTATTAGAGAAATGCAAATCAAAACTACAATGAGGTATCACCTCACACCTGTTAGAATCGGCATCATCAGAAAATCTACAAACAACAAATTCTGGGGAGGGTGTGGACAAAAGGAGCCCTCTTCCACTATTGGTGGCAATGTAAATTGATACAGTCACTATGGAGAACGGTATGGAGTTTCCTTGAAAAAACTAGAAATAGAATTACCATCTGATCCAGCAATCCCACTTCTGGGCATATACCCAGAGAAAACCATAAATCAAAAAGGCACATTCACCACAATGTTCATGGCAGCACTATTTACAATAGCCAGGTAATGGAAGCAACGTAAATGCGCACAGACAGATGAATGGATAAAGATGTGGTACATATATAAAATGGAATATTACTCAGCCATAAAAAGGAATGAAACTGGGTCATTTGTAGAGACATCGATGGATCTAGAGACTGTCATAGAGAATGAAGTAAGTCAGAAAGAGGAAAACAAATATTGTATATTAATGCATATATGTGGAACCTAAAAAATGGTACAGATGAACGGGTTTGCAGGGAAGAAACAGAGACACAGAGGTAGAGAACAAACATATGTACACCAAGTGTGGGAAGCCATGGGGTGGTGGTGGTGGGATGAGTTGGGAGATTGGGATTGACCTGTATACATGTATATGCATAAAATACATAACTAATAATAACCTGCTGTATAAAATAATAAATCAAATTAAATTTCAAAATTTTAAAAAGTAAAATTTAAAAATAAAACAGAAAAATGTTCTTCCCTTCACACAGATGTATTTATAGGAATGAATTATTTCCATGCTTATATCTATAAATACATAAAGGAGGAATAAAATCTAACTTGAACCATAAAAGAAAAGAAAAAACCTGAACCCACCAGTTATACAGAGGAAAACCCTATCAGGGCACTTGCTCCAGCGGTAAACAATTCTGAAATTGGTCAGAGGTGTGGAATCATCTCCCATACAACCAGCAACCCACCCCCCACGCCAGGAGCATCCTCATTGCAAAGCTGGGGGACCGTGCCGAGGCATCTGTGAGTAAACGTGACCTGAGCCCCAGGACAGCTGCTGCTGAACTGTTCCAACCCTTCCCAGGTAAAACACCTGAATATGTACAAGGGCTTGAAAGCCTAGAGGAAGGGCCACGGAGCCACACCAGCGACAGCACGCAGGCCAACTTGGTGCCTGCAGGCCAGCCAGGGTGGTCCTGGCCCCGGGCGCTCTTGCGGAAGCTTTCCATTGCCCTGCCTGAGATACCCATCCTGTCCCGGCCCCCACTGCTTTTTTCCTTCCTCACCTCTGTCCGGAGAGAAATTCCAGCGGAAGGTATGGGTGACACATCCTCTTCTTTACAGGTGGCAGCCTGGCAACCCCTGCAGAAAGGCCAGCAGAGCCCCACTCACACCGGGCCACCAAGAAAGCTGTGGCCCCGCACTCCCTCCCACCAGCACAGCCCCGAGACTGCTGATGGGGCAGAGAATATGGAGTCAGGCACAGCTTCAGGGGCTATTGCTGCCTGGAGCGCTGTTTATATTGACCTCAAACAGGCACACCTGGGGAGGGCCGGCCGGCATGGTAAGGCTGCCCAGGTCAGCTCATCCACAACCCTCAGGGAATCACATTGTTGAAAACGGACCTCGCTAAGGCAGAATAGAAGCCAAGGAAGAAAAGGACACAATGCCATTTGCAGCACCGTAGATGAGTCTAGATGTAATCACGTGACTTGTAGTAAGTCAGAAAGTGAAAGACACATATCGTATCATATCACTTATAGGTGTTACCTAAGAATGGATACCAGGGCAGATATTTCCACGGAGAAGGGCCATCACAGATTCATCAAACAAACTTATGGTTCACCAATGGAAAGGTGTGAGGATTGGTTTCATTACGATATTGGGGTTAACAGACATATACACACACAGGTGACACATATAATCACCAAAGACCTACGGAATACCAAGAGAAGACTACTCAACCTTCTGTCATAACGTACATGGGAAAAGGATCCCAGGAAGAACAGACATCTGTATATGTGTAAAAGAACCCCATCTTCCACACCTACAACAAGCCAAACATTGTAATCAAACTTGCTGTAATAAAAAATAAAAAATTAAATTAAAAACACGAACAAGAAGTAGTGAGACAAACTTGAGGGGCTTTCTCCTGGCACATTCCATTCTAAATTCCAATCTAGAACACGACTTCCATTGAGGCTCTGTTGCCCTAGTCACCAGATTTGGTAAGGGAGAACTGCTGCCACCTTGTGGCCGTTTCACACAACAGCAGCTTTAATCCCAGCGCTGATGGTCAGTTGATATTCAAAATCATTGCAGGCCTGTAAATGACACCTGCCCTGAAAACAAATCCTGGGGTCACATATCGACCAAAAAATTCAAAGGACGTCCATATTTAAAAACGACCGTTTCAAAAGGCATATTTTACGCACATTAGTGTTCTGCTTCTTTTTCTTTCTTTCCTTTTTTTGTTAAAAATACGGGAATGGAAAAAGGCATCCCTCAGAATGGGCGAAAATCGTTGCAAACGAATCAATGGACAAAGGTTTAATCTCCAATATATATAAACAGCTCATGCAGCTTAATATTAACAAAACAAACAACCCAATACAAAAAATGGGCAGAAGATCTAAAGAGATGTTTCTTCAAAGAAGACACAGAGATGGCCAAGACACACATGAAAAGCTGCTCAACAGCACTAATTATTAGAGAAATGCAAATCAAAACTACAATGAGGTATCACCTCACACCTGTTAGAATCGGCATCATCAGAAAATCTACAAACAACAAATTCTGGGGAGGGTGTGGACAAAAGGAGCCCTCTTCCACTATTGGTGGCAATGTAAATTGATACAGTCACTATGGAGAACGGTATGGAGTTTCCTTGAAAAAACTAGAAATAGAATTACCATCTGATCCAGCAATCCCACTTCTGGGCATATACCCAGAGAAAACCATAAATCAAAAAGGCACATTCACCACAATGTTCATGGCAGCACTATTTACAATAGCCAGGTAATGGAAGCAACGTAAATGCGCACAGACAGATGAATGGATAAAGATGTGGTACATATATAAAATGGAATATTACTCAGCCATAAAAAGGAATGAAACTGGGTCATTTGTAGAGACATCGATGGATCTAGAGACTGTCATAGAGAATGAAGTAAGTCAGAAAGAGGAAAACAAATATTGTATATTAATGCATATATGTGGAACCTAAAAAATGGTACAGATGAACGGGTTTGCAGGGAAGAAACAGAGACACAGAGGTAGAGAACAAACATATGGACACCAAGTGTGGGAAGCCATGGGGTGGTGGTGGTGGGATGAGTTGGGAGATTGGGATTGACCTGTATACATGTATATGCATAAAATACATAACTAATAATAACCTGCTCTATAAAATAATAAATCAAATTAAATTTCAAAATTTTAAAAAGTAAAATTTAAAAATAAAACAGAAAAATGTTCTTCCCTTCACACAGATGTATTTATAGGAATGAATTATTTCCATGCTTATATCTATAAATACATAAAGGAGGAATAAAATCTAACTTGAACCATAAAAGAAAAGAAAAAACCTGAACCCACCAGTTGTACAGAGGAAAACCCTATCAGGGCACTTGCTCCAGCGGTAAACAATTCTGAAATTTGTCAGAGGTGTGGAATCATCTCCCATACAACCAGCAACCCACCCCCCACGCCAGGAGCATCCTCATTGCAAAGCTGGGGGACCGTGCCGAGGCATCTGTGAGTAAACGTGACCTGAGCCCCAGGACAGCTGCTGCTGAACTGTTCCCACCCTTCCCAGGTAAAACACCTGAATATGTACAAGGGCTTGAAAGCCTAGAGGAAGGGCCACGGAGCCACACCAGCGACAGCACGCAGGCCAACTTGGTGCCTGCAGGCCAGCCAGGGTGGTCCTGGCCCCGGGCGCTCTTGCGGAAGCTTTCCATTGCCCTGCCTGAGATACCCATCCTGTCCCGGCCCCCACTGCTTTTTTCCTTCCTCACCTCTGTCCGGAGAGAAATTCCAGCGGAAGGTATGGGTGACACATCCTCTTCTTTACAGGTGGCAGCCTGGCAACCCCTGCAGAAAGGCCAGCAGAGCCGCACTCACACCGGGCCACCAACCAAGCTGTGGCCCCTCACTCCCTCCCACCAGCACAGCCCCGAGACTGCTGACGGAGCAGAGAATATGGAGTCAGGCACAGCTTCAGGGGCTATTGCTGCCTGGAGCGCTGTTTATATTGACCTCAAACAGGCACACCTGGGGAGTGCCGGCCGGCAGGGTAAGGCTGCCCAGGTCAGCTAATCCACAACCCTCAGGGAATCACATTGTTGAAAACGGACCTCGCTAAGGCAGAATAGAAGCCAAGGAAGAAAAGGACACAATGCCATTTGCAGCACCGTAGATGAGTCTAGAGGTAATCACGTGACTTGTAGTAAGTCAGAAAGTGAAAGACACATATCGTATCATATCACTTATAGGTGTTACCTAAGAATGGATACCAGTGCAGATATTTCCACGGAGAAGGGCCATCACAGATTCATCAAACAAACTTATGGGTCACCAATGGAAAGGTGTGAGGATTGGTTTCATTACGATATTGGGGTTAACAGACATATACAAACACAGGTGACACATATAATCACCAAAGACCTACGGAATACCAAGAGAAGACTACTAAACCTTCTGTCATAACGTACATGGGAAAAGGATCCCAGGAAGAACAGACATCTGTATATGTGTAAAAGAACCACATCTTCCACACCTACAACAAGCCAAACATTGTAATCAAACTTGCTGTAATAAAAAATAAAAAATTAAATTAAAAACACGAACAAGAAGTAGTGAGACAAACTTGAGGGGCTTTCTCCTGGCACATTCCATTCTAAATTCCAATCTAGAACACGACTTCCATTGAGGCTCTGTTGCCCTAGTCGCCAGATTTGGTAAGGGAGAACTGCTGCCACCTTGTGGCCGTTTCACACAACAGCAGCTTTAATCCCAGCGCTGATGGTCAGTTGATATTCAAAATCATTGCAGGCCTGTAAATGACACCTGCCCTGAAAACAAATCCTGGGGTCACATATCGACCAAAAAATTCAAAGGACGTCCATATTTCAAAACGACCGTTTCAAAAGGCATATTTTACGCACATTAGTGTTCTGCTTCTTTTTCTTTCTTTCCTTTTTTTGTTAAAAATACGGGAATGGAAAAAGGCATCCCTCAGAATGGGCGAAAATCGTTGCAAACGAATCAATGGACAAAGGTTTAATCTCCAATATATATAAACAGCTCATGCAGCTTAATATTAACAAAACAAACAACCCAATACAAAAAATGGGCAGAAGATCTAAAGAGATGTTTCTTCAAAGAAGACACAGAGATGGCCAAGACACACATGAAAAGCTGCTCAACAGCACTAATTATTAGAGAAATGCAAATCAAAACTACAATGAGGTATCACCTCACACCTGTTAGAATCGGCATCATCAGAAAATCCACAAACAACCAATTCTGGGGAGGGTGTGGACAAAAGGAGCCCTCTTCCACTATTGGTGGCAATGTAAATTGATACAGTCACTATGGAGAACGGTATGGAGTTTCCTTGAAAAAACTAGAAATAGAATTACCATCTGATCCAGCAATCCCACTTCTGGGCATATACCCAGAGAAAACCATAAATCAAAAAGGCACATTCACCACAATGTTCATGGCAGCACTATTTACAATAGCCAGGTAATGGAAGCAACGTAAATGCGCACAGACAGATGAATGGATAAAGATGTGGTACATATATAAAATGGAATATTACTCAGCCATTAAAAGGAATGAAACTGGGTCATTTGTAGAGACATCGATGGATCTAGAGACTGTCATACAGAATGAAGTAAGTCAGAAAGAGGAAAACAAATATTGTATATTAATGCATATATGTGGAACCTAAAAAATGGTATAGATGAACTGGTTTGCAGGGAAGAAACAGAGACACAGAGGTAGAGAACAAACATATGGACACCAAGTGTGGGAAGCCATGGGGTGGTGGTGGTGGGATGAGTTGGGAGATTGGGATTGACCTGTATACATGTATATGCATAAAATACATAACTAATATTAACCTGCTGTATAAAAAAAATAAATCATATTAAATTTCAAAATTTTAAAAAGTAAAATTTAAAAATAAAACAGAAAAATGTTCTTCCCTTCACACAGATGTATTTATAGGAATGAATTATTTCCATGCTTATATCTATAAATACATAAAGGAGGAATAAAATCTAACTTGAACCATAAAAGAAAAGAAAAAAACCTGAACCCACCAGTTATACAGAGGAAAACCCTATCAGGGCACTTGCTCCAGCGGTAAACAATTCTGAAATTGGTCAGAGGTGGGGAATCATCTCCCATACAACCAGCAACCCACCCCCCACGCCAGGAACATCCTCATTGCAAAGCTGCGGGACCATACCGAGGCATCTGTGAGTAAACGTGAGCTGAGCCCCAGGACAGCTGCTGCTGAACTGTTCCCACCCTTCCCAGGTAAAACACCTGAATATGTACAAGGGCTTGAAAGCCTAGAGGAAGGGCCACGGAGCCACACCAGCGACAGCACGCAGGCCAACTTGGTGCCTGCAGGCCAGCCAGGGTGGTCCTGGCCCTGGGCGCTCTTCTGGAAGCTTTCCATTGCCCTGCCTGAGATACCCATCCTGTCCCGGCCCCCAATGCTTTTTTCCTTCCTCACCTCTGTCCGGAGAGAAATTCCAGCGGTAGGTATGGGTGACACATCCTCTTCTTTACAGGTGGCAGCCTGGCAACCCCTGCAGAAAGGCCAGCAGAGCCACACTCACACCGGGCCACCAACAAAGCTGTGGCCCCTCACTCCCTCCCACCAGCACAGCCCCGAGACTGCTGACGGGGCAGAGAATATGGAGTCAGGCACAGCTTCAGGGGCTATTGCTGCCTGGAGCGCTGTTTATATTGACCTCAAACAGGCACACCTGGGGAGGGCCGGCCGGCAGGGTAAGGCTGCCCAGGTCAGCTAATCCACAACCCTCAGGGAATCACATTGTTGAAAACGGACCTCGCTAAGGCAGAATAGAAGCCAAGGAAGAAAAGGACACAATGCCATTTGCAGCACCGTAGATGAGTCTAGAGGTAATCACGTGACTTGTAGTAAGTCAGAAAGTGAAAGACACATATCGTATCATATCACTTATAGGTGTTACCAAAGAATGGATACCAGGGCAGATATTTCCACGGAGAAGGGCCATCACAGATTCATCAAACAAACTTATGGTTCACCAATGGAAAGGTGTGAGGATTGGTTTCATTACGATATTGGGGTTAACAGACATATACAAACACAGGTGACACATATAATCACCAAAGACCTACGGAATACCAAGAGAAGACTACTCAACCTTCTGTCATAACGTACATGGGAAAAGGATCCCAGGAAGAACAGACATCTGTATATGTGTAAAAGAAACACATCTTCCACCCCTACAACAAGCCAAACATTGTAATCAAACTTGCTGTAATAAAAAATAAAAATTTAAATTAAAAACACGAACAAGAAGTAGTGAGACAAACTTGAGGGGCTTTCTCCTGGCACATTCCATTCTAAATTCCAATCTAGAACACGACTTCCATTGAGGCTCTGTTGCCCTAGTCACCAGATTTGGTAAGGGAGAACTGCTGCCACCTTGTGGCCGTTTCACACAACAGCAGCTTTAATCCCAGCGCTGATGGTCAGTTGATATTCAAAATCATTGCAGGCCTGTAAATGACACCTGACCTGAAAACAAATCCTGGGGTCACATATCGACCAAAAAATTCAAAGGACCTCCATATTTCAAAACCACCGTTTCAAAAGGCATATTTTACGCACATTAGTGTTCTGCTTCTTTTTCTTTCTTTCCTTTTTTTGTTAAAATAAGGGGAATGGAGAAAGGCATCCCTCAGAATGGGCGAAAATCGTTGCAAACGAATCAATGGACAAAGGTTTAATCTCCAATATATATAAACAGCTCATGCAGCTTAATATTAACAAAACAAACAACCCAATACAAAAAATGGGCAGAAGATCTAAAGAGATGTTTCTTCAAAGAAGACACAGAGATGGCCAAGACACACATGAAAAGCTTCTCAACAGCACTAATTATTAGCGAAATGCAAATCAAAACTACAATGAGGTATCACCTCACACCTGTTAGAATCGGCATCATCAGAAAATCTACAAACAACCAATTCTGGGGAGGGTGTGGACAAAAGGAGCCCTCTTCCACTATTGGTGGCAATGTAAATTGATACAGTCACTATGGAGAACGGTATGGACTTTCCTTGAAAAATCTAGAAATAGAATTACCATCTGATCCAGCAATCCCACTTCTGGGCATATACCCAGAGAAAACCATAAATCAAAAAGGCACATTCACCACAATGTTCATGGCAGCACTATTTACAATAGCCAGGTAATGGAAGCAACGTAAATGCCCACAGACAGATGAATGGATAAAGATGTGGTACATATATAAAATGGAATATTACTCAGCCATAAAAAGGAATGAAACTGGGTCATTTGTAGAGACATCGATGGATCTAGAGACTGTCATACAGAATGAAGTAAGTCAGAAAGAGGAAAACAAATATTGTATATTAATGCATATATGTGGAACCTAAAAAATGGTACAGATGAACGGGTTTGCAGGGAAGAAACAGAGACACAGAGGTAGAGAACAAACATATGGACACCAAGTGTGGGAAGCCATGGGGTGGTGGTGGTGGGATGAGTTGGGAGATTGGGATTGACCTGTATACATGTATATGCATAAAATACATAACTAATAATAACCTGCTGTATAAAATAATAAATCAAATTAAATTTCAAAATTTTAAAAAGTAAAATTTAAAAATAAAACAGAAAAATATTCTTCCCTTCACACAGATGTATTTATAGGAATGAATTATTTCCATGCTTATATCTATAAATACATAAAGGAGGAATAAAATCTAACTTGAACCATAAAAGAAAAGAAAAAACCTGAACCCACCAGTTGTACAGAGGAAAACCCTATCAGGGCACTTGCTCCAGCGGTAAACAATTCTGAAACTGGTCAGAGGTGGGGAATCATCTCCCATACAACCAGCAACCCACCCCCACGCCAAGAGCATCCTCATGGCAAAGCTGGGGGACCGTGCCGAGGCATCTGTGAGTAAACGTGAGCTGAGCCCCAGGCCAGCTGCTGCTGAACTGTTCCCACCCTTCCCAGGTAAAACACCTGAATATGTACAAGGGCTTGAAAGCCTAGAGGAAGGGCCAAAGCGCCACACCAGCGACAGCACGCAGGCCAACTTGGTTCCTGCAGGCCAGCCAGGGTGGTTCTGGCCCCGGGCGCTATTGCGGAAGCTTTCCATTGCCCTGCCTGAGATACCCATCCTGTCCCGGCCCCCACTGCTTTTTTCCTTCCTCACCTCTGTCCGGAGAGAAATTCCAGCGGAAGGTATGGGTGACACATCCTCTTCTTTACAGGTGGCAGACTGGCAACCCCTGCAGAAAGGCCAGCAGAGCCCCACTCACACCGGGCCACCAACAAAGCTGTGGCCCCTCACTCCCTCCCACCAGCACAGCCCCGAGACTGCTGACGGGGCAGAGAATATGGAGTCAGGCACAGCTTCAGGGGCTATTGCTGCCTGGAGCGCTGTTTATATTGACCTCAAACAGGCACACCTGGGGTGGGCCGGCCGGAAGGGTAAGGCTGCCCAGGTCAGCTAATCCACAACCCTCAGGGAATCACATTGTTGAAAACGGACCTCGCTAAGGCAGAATAGAAGCCAAGGAAGAAAAGGACACAATGCCATTTGCAGCACCGTAGATGAGTCTAGAGGTAATCACGTGACTTGTAGTAAGTCAGAAAGTGAAAGACACATATCGTATCATATCACTTATAGGTGTTACCTAAGAATGGATACCAGTGCAGATATTTCCACGGGGAAGGGCCATCACAGATTCATCAAACAAACTTATGGTTCACCAATGGAAAGGTGTGAGGATTGGTTTCATTACGATATTGGGGTTAACAGACATATACAAACACAGGTGACACATATAATCACCAAAGACCTACGGAATACCAAGAGAAGACTACTCAACCTTCTGTCATAACGTACATGGGAAAAGGATCCCAGGAAGAACAGACATCTGTATATGTGTAAAAGAACCACATCTTCCACACCTACAACAAGCCAAACATTGTAATCAAACTTGCTGTAATAAAAAATAAAAAATTAAATTAAAAACACGAACAAGAAGTAGTGAGACAAACTTGAGGGGCTTTCTCCTGGCACATTCCATTCTAAATTCCAATCTAGAACACGACTTCCATTGAGGCTCTGTTGCCCTAGTCACCAGATTTGGTAAGGGAGAACTGCTGCCACCTTGTGGCCGTTTCACACAACAGCAGCTTTAATCCCAGCGCTGATGGTCAGTTGATATTCAAAATCATTGCAGGCCTGTAAATGACACCTGCCCTGAAAACAAATCCTGGGGTCACATATCGACCAAAAAATTCAAAGGACGTCCATATTTCAAAACGACCGTTTCAAAAGGCATATTTTACGCACATTAGTGTTCTGCTTCTTTTTCTTTCTTTCCTTTTTTTCTTAAAAATACGGGAATGGAAAAAGGCATCCCTCAGAATGGGCGAAAATCGTTGCAAACGAATCAATGGACAAAGGTTTAATCTCCAATATATATAAACAGCTCATGCAGCTTAATATTAACAAAACAAACAACCCAATACAAAAAATGGGCAGAAGATCTAAAGAGATGTTTCTTCAAAGAAGACACAGAGATGGCCAAGACACACATGAAAAGCTGCTCAACAGCACTAATTATTAGAGAAATGCAAATCAAAACTACAATGAGGTATCACCTCACACCTGTTAGAATCGGCATCATCAGAAAATCTACAAACAACCAATTCTGGGGAGGGTGTGGACAAAAGGAGCCCTCTTCCACTATTGGTGGCAATGTAAATTGATACAGTCACTATGGAGAACGGTATGGAGTTTCCTTGAAAAAACTAGAAATAGAATTACCAATTGATCCAGCAATCCCACTTCTGGGCATATACCCAGAGAAAACCATAAATCAAAAAGGCACATTCACCACAATGTTCATGGCAGCACTATTTACAATAGCCAGGTAATGGAAGCAAAGTAAATGCCCACAGACAGATGAATGGATAAAGATGTGGTACATATATAAAATGGAATATTACTCAGCCATAAAAAGGAATGAAACTGGGTCATTTGTAGAGACATCGATGGATCTAGAGACTGTCATACAGAATGAAGTAAGTCAGAAAGAGGAAAACAAATATTGTATATTAATGCACATATGTGGAACCTAAAAAATGGTACAGATGAACTGGTTTGCAGGGAAGAAACAGAGACACAGAGGTAGAGAACAAACATATGGACACCAAGTGTGGGAAGCCATGGGGTGGTGGTGCTGGGATGAGTTGGGAGATTGGGATTGACCTGTATACATGTATATGCATAAAATACATAACTAATAATAACCTGCTGTATAAAAAAATAAATCAAATTAAATTTCAAAATTTTAGAAAGTAAAATTTAAAAATAAAACAGAAAAATGTTCTTCCCTTCACACAGATGTATTTATAGGAATGAATTATTTCCATGCTTATATCTATAAATACATAAAGGAGGAATAAAATCTAACTTGAACCATAAAAGAAAAGAAAAAACCTGAACCCACCAGTTGTACAGAGGAAAACCCTATCAGGGCACTTGCTCCAGCGGTAAACAATTCTGAAACTGGTCAGAGGTGGGGAATCATCTCCCATACAACCAGCAACCCACCCCCCACGCCAGGAGCATCCTCATTGCAAAGCTGGGGGACCGTGCCGAGGCATCTGTGAGTAAACGTGAGCTGAGCCCCAGGACAGCTGCTGCTGAACTGTTCCCACCCTTCCCAGGTAAAACACCTGAATATGTACAAGGGCTTGAAAGCCTAGAGGAAGGGCCACGGAGCCACACCAGCGACAGCACGCAGGCCAACTTGGTGCCTGCAGGCCAGCCAGGGTGTTCCTGGCCCCGGGCGCTCTTCTGGAAGCTTTCCATTGCCCTGCCTGAGATACCCCTCCTGTCCCGGCCCCCAATGCTTTTTTCCTTCCTCACCTCTGTCCGGAGAGAAATTCCATCGGTAGGTATGGGTGACACATCCTCTTCTTTACAGGTGGCAGCCTGGCAACACCTGCAGAAAGGCCAGCAGAGCCACACTCACACCGGGCCACCAACAAAGCTGTGGCCCCTCACTCCCTCCCACCAGCAGAGCCCCGAGACTGCTGACGGGGCAGAGAGTATGGAGTCAGGCACAGCTTCAGGGGCTATTGCTGCCTGGAGCGCTGTTTATATTGACCTCAAACAGGCACACCTGGGGAGGGCCGGCCGGCCGGTTAAGGCTGCCCAGGTCAACTAATCCACAACCCTCAGGGAATCACATTGTTGAAAACGGACCTCGCTAAGGCAGAATAGAAGCCAAGGAAGAAAAGGACACAATGCCATTTGCAGCACCGTAGATGAGTCTAGAGGTAATCACGTGACTTGTAGTAAGTCAGAAAGTGAAAGACACATATCGTATCATATCACTTATAGGTGTTACCTAAGAATGGATACCAGGGCAGATATTTCCACGGAGAAGGGCCATCACAGATTCATCAAACAAACTTATGGTTCACCAATGGAAAGTTGTGAGGATTGGTTTCATTACGATATTGGGGTTAACAGACATATACAAACACAGGTGACACATATAATCACCAAAGACCTACGGAATACCAAGAGAAGACTACACAACATTCTGTCATAACGTACATGGGAAAAGGATCCCAGGAAGAACAGACATCTGTATATGTGTAAAAGAACCACATCTTCCACACCTACAACAAGCCAAACATTGTAATCAAACTTGCTGTAATAAAAAATAAAAAATTAAATTAAAAACACGAACAAGAAGTAGTGAGACAAACTTGAGGTGCTTTCTCCTGGCACATTCCATTCTAAATTCCAATCTAGAACACGACTTCCATTGAGGCTCTGTTGCCCTAGTCACCAGATTTGGTAAGGGAGAACTGCTGCCACCTTGTGACCGTTTCACACAACAGCAGCTTTAATCCCAGCGCTGATGGTCAGTTGATATTCAAAATCATTGCAGGCCTGTAAATGACACCTGCCCTGAAAACAAATCCTGGGGTCACTTATCGACCAAAAAATTTAAAGGACGTCCATATTTCAAAACGACCGTTTCAAAAGGCATATTTTACGCACATTAGTGTTCTGCTTCTTTTTCTTTCTTTCCTTTTTTTGTTAAAATAAGGGGAATGGAGAAAGGCATCCCTCAGAATGGGCGAAAATCGTTGCAAACGAATCAATGGACAAAGGTTTAATCTCCAATATATATAAACAGCTCATGCAGCTTAATATTAACAAAACAAACAACCCAATACAAAAAATGGGCAGAAGATCTAAAGAGATGTTTCTTCAAAGAAGACACAGAGATGGCCAAGACACACATGAAAAGCTGCTCAACAGCACTAATTATTAGAGAAATGCAAATCAAAACTACAATGAGGTATCACCTCACACCTGTTAGAATCGGCATCATCAGAAAATCTACAAACAACCAATTCTGGGGAGGGTGCGGACAAAAGGAGCCCTCTTCCACAATTGGTGGCAATGTAAATTGATACAGTCACTATGTAGAACGGTATGGAGTTTCCTTGAAAAAACTAGAAATAGAATTACCATCTGATCCAGCAATCCCACTTCTGTGCATATACCCAGAGAAAACCATTAATTAAAAATGCACATTCACCACAATGTTCATGGCAGCACTATTTACAATAGCCAGGTAATGGAAGCAACGTAAATGCCCACAGACAGATGAATGGATAAAGATGTGGTACATATATAAAATGGAATATTACTCAGCCATAAAAAGGAATGAAACTGGGTCATTTGTAGAGACATCGATGGATCTAGAGACTGTCATACAGAATGAAGTAAGTCAGAAAGAGGAAAACAAATATTGTATATTAATGCATATATGTGGAACCTAAAAAATGGTACAGATGAACTGGTTTGCAGGGAAGAAACAGAGACACAGAGGTAGAGAACAAACATATGGACACCAAGTGTGGGAAGCCATGGGGTGGTGGTGGTGGGATGAGTTGGGAGATTGGGATTGACCTGTATACATGTATATGCATAAAATACATAACTAATAATAACCTGCTGTATAAAAAAATAAATCAAATTAAATTTCAAAATTTTAAAAAGTAAAATTTAAAAATAAAACAGAAAAATGTTCTTCCCTTCACACAGATGTATTTATAGGAATGAATTATTTCCATGCTTATATCTATAAATACATAAAGGAGGAATAAAATCTAACTTGAACCATAAAAGAAAAAAAAAACCTGAACCCACCAGTTATACAGAGGAAAACCCTATCAGGGCACTTGCTCCAGCGGTAAACAATTCTGAAATTGGTCAGAGGTGGGGAATCATCTTCCATACCACCAGCAACCCACCCCCCACGCCAGGAACATCCTCATTGCAAAGCTGGGGGACCGTGCCGAGGCATCTGTGAGTAAACGTGAGCTGAGCCCCAGGACAGCTGCTGCTGAACTGTTCCCACCCTTCCCAGGTAAAACACCTGAATATGTACAAGGGCTTGAAAGCCTAGAGGAAGGGCCACGGAGCCACACCAGCGACAGCACGCAGGCCAACTTGGTTCCTGCAGGCCAGCCAGGGTGGTCCTGGCCCCGGGCGCTCTTGCGGAATCTTTCCATTGCCCTGCCTGAGATACCCATCCTGTCCCGGCCCCCACTGCTTTTTTCCTTCCTCACCTCTGTCCGGAGAGAAATTCCAGCGGAAGGTATGGGTGACACATCCTCTTCTTTACAGGTGGCAGCCTGGCAACCCCTGCAGAAAGGCCAGCAGAGCCCCACTCACACCGGGCCACCAACAAAACTGTGGCCCCTCACACCCTCCCACCAGCACAGCCCCGAGACTGCTGACGGGGCAGAGAATATGGAGTCAGGCACAGCTTCAGGGTCTATTGCTGCCTGGAGCGCTGTTTATATTGACCTCAAACAGGCACACCTGGGGAGGGCCGGCCGGCAGTGTAAGGCTGCCCAGGTCAGCTAATCCACAACCCTCAGGGAATCACATTGTTGAAAACGGACCTCGCTAAGGCAGAATAGTAGTCAAGGAAGAAAAGGACACAATGCCATTTGCAGCACCGTAGATGAGTCTAGAGGTAATCACGTGACTTGTAGTAAGTCAGAAAGTGAAAGACACATATCGTATCATATCACTTATAGGTGTTACCTAAGAATGGATACCAGTGCAGATATTTCCACGGAGAAGGGCCATCACAGATTCATCAAACAAACTTATGGTTCACCAATGGAAAGGTTTGAGGATTGGTTTCATTACGATATTGGGGTTAACAGACATATACAAACACAGGTGACACATATAATCACCAAAGACCTACGGAATACCAAGAGAAGACTACTCAACCTTCTGTCATAACGTACATGGGAAAAGGATCCCAGGAAGAACAGACATCTGTATATGTGTAAAAGAACCACATCTTCCACACCTACAACAAGCCAAACATTGTAATCAAACTTGATGTAATAAAAAATAAAAATTTAAATTAAAAACACGAACAAGAAGTAGTGAGACAAACTTGAGGGGCTTTCTCCTGGCACATTCCATTCTAAATTCCAATCTAGAACACGACTTCCATTGAGGCTCTGTTGCCCTAGTCACCAGATTTGGTAAGGGAGAACTGCTGCCACCTTGTGGCCGTTTCACACAACAGCAGCTTTAATCCCAGCGCTGATGGTCAGTTGATATTCAAAATCATTGCAGGCCTGTAAATGACACCTGCCCTGAAAACAAATCCTGGGGTCACATATCGACCAAAAAATTCAAAGGACGTCCATATTTCAAAACGACCGTTTCAAAAGGCATATTTTACGCACATTAGTGTTCTGCTTCTTTTTCTTTCTTTCCTTTTTTTGTTAAAATAAGGGGAATGGAGAAAGGCATCCCTCAGAATGGGCGAAAATCGTTGCAAACGAATCAATGGACAAAGGTTTAATCTCCAATATATATAAACAGCTCATGCAGCTTAATATTAACAAAACAAACAACCCAATACAAAAAATGGGCAGAAGATCTAAAGAGATGTTTCTTCAAAGAAGACACAGAGATGGCCAAGACACACATGAAAAGCTGCTCAACAGCACTAATTATTAGAGAAATGCAAATCAAAACTACAATGAGGTATCACCTCACACCTGTTAGAATCGGCATCATCAGAAAATCTACAAACAACCAATTCTGGGGAGGGTGTGGACAAAAGGAGCCCTCTTCCACTATTGGTGGCAATGTAAATTGATACAGTCACTATGGAGAACGGTATGGAGTTTCCTTGAAAAAACTAGAAATAGAATTACCATCTGATCCAGCAATCCCACTTCTGGGCATATACCCAGAGAAAACCATAAATCAAAAAGGCACATTCACCACAATGTTCATGGCAGCACTATTTACAATAGCCATGTAATGGAAGCAAAGTAAATGCCCACAGACAGATGAATGGATAAAGATGTGGTACATATATAAAATGGAATAATACTCAGCCATAAAAAGGAATGAAACTGGGTCATTTGTAGAGACATCGATGGATCTAGAGACTGTCATACAGAATGAAGTAAGTCAGAAAGAGGAAAACAAATATTGTATATTAATGCATATATGTGGAACCTAAAAAATGGTACAGATGAACTGGTTTGCAGGGAAGAAACAGAGACACAGAGGTAGAGAACAAACATATGGACACCAAGTGTGGGAAGCCATGGGGTGGTGGTGGTGGGATGAGTTGGGAGATTGGGATTGACCTGTATACATGTATATGCATAAAATACATAACTAATAATAACCTGCTGTATAAAAAAAATAAATCAAATTAAATTTCAAAATTTTAAAAAGTAAAGTTTAAAAATAAAACAGAAAAATGTTCTTCCCTTCACACAGATGTATTTATAGGAATGAATTATTTCCATGCTTATATCTATAAATACATAAAGGAGGAATAAAATCTAACTTGAACCATAAAAGAAAAGAAAAAACCTGAACCCACCAGTTATACCGAGGAAAACCCTATCAGAGAACTTGCTCCAGCGGTAAACAATTCTGAAATTGGTCAGAGGTGGGGAATCATCTCCCATACAACCAGCAACCCACCCCCCACGCCAGGAGCATCCTCATTGCAAAGCTGGGGGACCGTGCCGAGGCATCTGTGAGTAAACGTGAGCTGAGCCCCAGGACAGCTGCTGCTGAACTGTTCCCACCCTTCCCAGGTAAAACACCTGAATATGTACAAGGGCTTGAAAGCCTAGAGGAAGGGCCACGGAGCCACACCAGCGACAGCACGCAGGCCAACTTGGTGCCTCCAGGCCAGCCAGGGTGGTCCTGGCCCTGGGCGCTCTTGCGGAAGCTTTCCATTGCCCTGCCTGAGAACCCATCCTGTCCCGGCCCCCACTGCTTTTTTCCTTCCTCACCTCTGTCCGGAGAGAAATTCCAGCGGAAGGTATGGGTGACACATCCTCTTCTTTACAGGTGGCAGCCTGGAAACCCCTGTAGAAAGGCCAGCAGAGCCCCACTCACACCGGGCCACAAACAAAGCTGTGGCCCCTCACACCCTCCCACCAGCAGAGCCCCGAGACTGCTGACGGGGCAGAGAATATGGAGTCAGGCACAGCTTCAGGGGCTATTGCTGCCTGGAGCGCTGTTTATATTGACCTCAAACAGGGACACCTGGGGAGGCCCGGCCGGCAGGGTAAGGCTGCCCAGGTCAGCTAATCCACAACCCTCAGGGAATCACATTGTTGAAAACGGACCTCGCTAAGGCAGAATAGAAGCCAAGGAAGAAAAGGACACAATGCCATTTGCAGCACCGTAGATGAGTCTAGAGGTAATCACGTGACTTGTAGTAAGTCAGAAAGTGAAAGACACGTATCGTATCATATCACTTATAGGTGTTACCTAAGAATGGATACCAGTGCAGATATTTCCACGGAGAAGGGCCATCACAGATTCATCAAACAAACTTATGGTTCACCAATGGAAAGGTGTGAGGATTGGTTTCATTACGATATTGGGGTTAACAGACATATACAAACACAGGTGACACATATAATCACCAAAGACCTACGGAATACCAAGAGAAGACTACTCAACCTTCTGTCATAACGTACATGGGAAAAGGATCCCAGGAAGAACAGACATCTGTATATGTGTAAAAGAACCACATCTTCCACACCTACAACAAGCCAAACATTGTAATCAAACTTGCTGTAATAAAAAATAAAAAATTAAATTAAAAACACGAACAAGAAGTAGTGAGACAAACTTGAGGGGCTTTCGCCTGGCACATTCCATTCTAAATTCCAAACTAGAACACGACTTCCATTGAGGCTCTGTTGCCCTAGTCACCAGATTTGGTAAGGGAGAACTGCTGCCACCTTGTGGCCGTTTCACACAACAGCAGCTTTAATCCCAGCGCTGATGGTCAGTTGATATTCAAAATCATTGCAGGCCTGTAAATGACACCTGCCCTGAAAACCAATCCTGGGGTCACATATCGACCAAAAAATTCAAAGGACGTCCATATTTCAAAACCACCGTTTCAAAAGGCATATTTAACGCACATTAGTGTTCTGCTTCTTTTTCTTTCTTTCCTTTTTTTGTTAAAAATACGGGAATGGAAAAAGGCATCCCTCAGAATGGGCGAAAATCGTTGCAAACGAATCAATGGACAAAGGTTTAATCTCCAATATATATAAACAGCTCATGCAGCTTAATATTAACAAAACAAACAACCCAATACAAAAAATGGGCAGAAGATCTAAAGAGATGTTTCTTCCAAGAAGACACAGAGATGGCCAAGACACACATGAAAAGCTGCTCAACAGCACTAATTATTAGAGAAATGCAAATCAAAACTACAATGAGGTATCACCTCACACCTGTTAGAATCGGCATCATCAGAAAATCTACAAACAACCAATTCTGGGGAGGGTGTGGACAAAAGGAGCCCTCTTCCACTATTGGTGGCAATGTAAATTAATTCAGTCCCTTTGGAGAACGGTATGGAGTTTCCTTGAAAAAACTAGAAATAGAATTACCATCTGATACAGCAATCCCACTTCTGGGCATATACCCAGAGAAAACCATAAATCAAAAAGGCACATTCACCACAATGTTCATGGCAGCACTATTTACAATAGCCAGGTAATGGAAGCAACGTAAATGCGCACAGACAGATGAATGGATAAAGATGTGGTACATATATAAAATGGAATATTACTCAGCCATAAAAAGGAATGAAACTGGGTCATTTGTAGAGACATCGATGGATCTAGAGACTGTCATACAGAATGAAGTAAGTCAGAAAGAGGAAAACAAATATTGTATATTAATGCATATATGTGGAACCTAAAAAATGGTACAGATGAACGGGTTTGCAGGGAAGAAACAGAGACAGAGGTAGAGAACAAACATATGGACACCAAGTGTGGGAAGCCATGGGGTGGTGGTGGTGGGATGAGTTGGGAAATTGGCATTGACCTGTATACATGTATATGCATAAAATACATAACTAATAATAACCTGCTGTATAAAAAAATAAATCAAATTAAATTTCAAAATTTTAAAAAGTAAAATTTAAAAATAAAACAGAAAAATGTTCTTCCCTTCACACAGATGTATTTATAGGAATGAATTATTTCCATGCTTATATCTATAAATACATAAAAGAGGAATAAAATCTAACTTGAACCATAAAAGAAAAAAAAAAACCTGACCCCACCAGTTATACAGAGGAAAACCCTATCAGGGCACTTGCTGCAGCGGTAAACAATTCTGAAATTGGTCAGAGGTGGGGAATCATCTCCCATACAACCAGCAACCCAACCCCCACGCCAGGAGCATCCTCATTGCAAAGCTGGGGGACCGTGCCGAGGCATCTGTGAGTAAACGTGACCTGAGCCCCAGGACAGCTGCTGCTGAACTGTTCCCACCCTTCCCAGGTAAAACACCTGAATATGTACAAGGGCTTGAAAGCCTAGAGGAAGGGCCACGGAGCCACACCAGCAACAGCACGCAGGCCAACTTGGTTCCTGCAGGCCAGCCAGGGTGGTCCTGGCCCCGGGCGCTCTTGCGGAAGCTTTCCATTGCCCTGACTGAGATACCCATCCTGTCCCGGCCCCCACTGCTTTTTTCCTTCCTCACCTCTGTCCGGAGAGAAATTCCAGCGGTAGGTATGGGTGACACATCCTCTTCTTTACAGGTGGCAGCCTGGCAACCCCTGCAGAAAGGCCAGCAGAGCCCCACTCACACCGGGCCACCAACAAAGCTGTGGCCCCTCACTCCCTCCCACCAGCAGAGCCCCGAGACTGCTGACGGGGCAGAGAATATGGAGTCAGGCACAGCTTCAGGGGCTATTGCTGCCTGGAGCGCTGTTTATATTGACCTCAAACAGGCACACCTGGGGAGGGCCGGCCGGCAGGGTAAGGCTGCCCAGGTCAGCTAATCCACAACCCTCAGGGAATCACATTGTTGAAAACGGACCTCGCTAAGGCAGAATAGAAGCCAAGGAAGAAAAGGACACAATGCCATTTGCAGCACCGTAGATGAGTCTAGAGGTAATCACGTGACTTGTAGTAAGTCAGAAAGTGAAAGACACGTATCGTATCATATCACTTATAGGTGTTACCTAAGAATGGATACCAGTGCAGATATTTCCACGGAGAAGGGCCATCACAGATTCATCAAACAAACTTATGGTTCACCAATGGAAAGGTGTGAGGATTGGTTTCATTACGATATTGGGGTTAACAGACATATACAAACACAGGTGACACATATAATCACCAAAGACCTACGGAATACCAAGAGAAGACTACTCAACCTTCTGTCATAACGTACATGGGAAAAGGATCCCAGGAAGAACAGACATCTGTATATGTGTAAAAGAACCACATCTTCCACACCTACAACAAGCCAAACATTGTAATCAAACTTGCTGTAATAAAAAATAAAAAATTAAATTAAAAACACGAACAAGAAGTAGTGAGACAAACTTGAGGGGCTTTCTCCTGGCACATTCCATTCTAAATTCCAATCTAGAACACGACTTCCATTGAGGCTCTGTTGCCCTAGTCACCAGATTTGGTAAGGGAGAACTGCTGCCACCTTGTGGCCGTTTCACACAACAGCAGCTTTAATCCCAGCGCTGATGGTCAGTTGATATTCAAAATCATTGCAGGCCTGTAAATGACACCTGCCCTGAAAACAAATCCTGGGGTCACATATCGACCAAAAAATTCAAAGGACGTCCATATTTCAAAACCACCGTTTCAAAAGGAATATTTTACGCACATTAGTGTTCTGCTTCTTTTTCTTTCTTTCCTTTTTTTGTTAAAAAAAGGGGAATGGAAAAAGGCATCCCTCAGAATGGGCGAAAATCGTTGCAAACGAATCAATGGACAAAGGTTTAATCTCCAATATATATAAACAGCTCATGCAGCTTAATATTAACAAAACAAACAACCCAATACAAAAAATGGGCAGAAGATCTAAAGAGATGTTTCTTCAAAGAAGACACAGAGATGGCCAAGACACACATGAAAAGCTGCTCAACAGCACTAATTATTAGAGAAATGCAAATCAAAACTACAATGAGGTATCACCTCACACCTGTTAGAATCGGCATCATCAGAAAATCTACAAACAACCAATTCTGGGGAGGGTGTGGACAAAAGGAGCCCTCTTCCACTATTGGTGGCAATGTAAATTGATACCCTCCCTATGGAGAACGGTATGGAGTTTCCTTGAAAAAACTAGAAATAGAATTACCATCTGATCCAACAATCCCACTTCTGGGCATATAACCAGAGAAAACCATAAATCAAAAAGGCACATTCACCACAATGTTCATGGCAGCACTATTTACAATAGCCAGGTAATGGAAGCAACGTAAATGCCCACAGACAGATGAATGGATAAAGATGTGGTACATATATAAAATGGAATATTACTCAGCCATAAAAAGGAATGAAACTGGGTCATTTGTAGAGACATCGATGGATCTAGAGACTGTCATACAGAATGAAGTAAGTCAGAAAGAGGAAAACAAATATTGTATATTAATGCATATATGTGGAACCTAAAAAATGGTACAGATGAACTGGTTTGCAGGGAAGAAACAGAGACACAGAGGTAGAGAACAAACATATGGACACCAAGTGTGGGAAGCCATGGGGTGGTGGTGGTGGGATGAGTTGGGAGATTGGGATTGACCTGTATACATGTATATGCATAAAATACATAACTAATAATAACCTGCTGTATAAAAAAAATAAATCAAATTAAATTTCAAAATTTTAAAAAGTAAAATTTAAAAATAAAACAGAAAAATGTTCTTCCCTTCACACAGATGTATTTATAGGAATGAATTATTTCCATGCTTATATCTATAAATACATAAAAGAGGAATAAAATCTAACTTGAACCATAAAAGAAAAAAAAAAACCTGACCCCACCAGTTATACAGAGGAAAACCCTATCAGGGCACTTGCTGCAGCGGTAAACAATTCTGAAATTGGTCAGAGGTGGGGAATCATCTCCCATACAACCAGCAACCCAACCCCCACGCCAGGAGCATCCTCATTGCAAAGCTGGGGGACCGTGCCGAGGCATCTGTGAGTAAACGTGACCTGAGCCCCAGGACAGCTGCTGCTGAACTGTTCCCACCCTTCCCAGGTAAAACACCTGAATATGTACAAGGGCTTGAAAGCCTAGAGGAAGGGCCACGGAGCCACACCAGCAACAGCACGCAGGCCAACTTGGTTCCTGCAGGCCAGCCAGGGTGGTCCTGGCCCCGGGCGCTCTTGCGGAAGCTTTCCATTGCCCTGACTGAGATACCCATCCTGTCCCGGCCCCCACTGCTTTTTTCCTTCCTCACCTCTGTCCGGAGAGAAATTCCAGCGGTAGGTATGGGTGACACATCCTCTTCTTTACAGGTGGCAGCCTGGCAACCCCTGCAGAAAGGCCAGCAGAGCCCCACTCACACCGGGCCACCAACAAAGCTGTGGCCCCTCACTCCCTCCCACCAGCAGAGCCCCGAGACTGCTGACGGGGCAGAGAATATGGAGTCAGGCACAGCTTCAGGGGCTATTGCTGCCTGGAGCGCTGTTTATATTGACCTCAAACAGGCACACCTGGGGAGGGCCGGCCGGCAGGGTAAGGCTGCCCAGGTCAGCTAATCCACAACCCTCAGGGAATCACATTGTTGAAAACGGACCTCGCTAAGGCAGAATAGAAGCCAAGGAAGAAAAGGACACAATGCCATTTGCAGCACCGTAGATGAGTCTAGAGGTAATCACGTGACTTGTAGTAAGTCAGAAAGTGAAAGACACGTATCGTATCATATCACTTATAGGTGTTACCTAAGAATGGATACCAGTGCAGATATTTCCACGGAGAAGGGCCATCACAGATTCATCAAACAAACTTATGGTTCACCAATGGAAAGGTGTGAGGATTGGTTTCATTACGATATTGGGGTTAACAGACATATACAAACACAGGTGACACATATAATCACCAAAGACCTACGGAATACCAAGAGAAGACTACTCAACCTTCTGTCATAACGTACATGGGAAAAGGATCCCAGGAAGAACAGACATCTGTATATGTGTAAAAGAACCACATCTTCCACACCTACAACAAGCCAAACATTGTAATCAAACTTGCTGTAATAAAAAATAAAAAATTAAATTAAAAACACGAACAAGAAGTAGTGAGACAAACTTGAGGGGCTTTCTCCTGGCACATTCCATTCTAAATTCCAATCTAGAACACGACTTCCATTGAGGCTCTGTTGCCCTAGTCACCAGATTTGGTAAGGGAGAACTGCTGCCACCTTGTGGCCGTTTCACACAACAGCAGCTTTAATCCCAGCGCTGATGGTCAGTTGATATTCAAAATCATTGCAGGCCTGTAAATGACACCTGCCCTGAAAACAAATCCTGGGGTCACATATCGACCAAAAAATTCAAAGGACGTCCATATTTCAAAACCACCGTTTCAAAAGGAATATTTTACGCACATTAGTGTTCTGCTTCTTTTTCTTTCTTTCCTTTTTTTGTTAAAAAAAGGGGAATGGAAAAAGGCATCCCTCAGAATGGGCGAAAATCGTTGCAAACGAATCAATGGACAAAGGTTTAATCTCCAATATATATAAACAGCTCATGCAGCTTAATATTAACAAAACAAACAACCCAATACAAAAAATGGGCAGAAGATCTAAAGAGATGTTTCTTCAAAGAAGACACAGAGATGGCCAAGACACACATGAAAAGCTGCTCAACAGCACTAATTATTAGAGAAATGCAAATCAAAACTACAATGAGGTATCACCTCACACCTGTTAGAATCGGCATCATCAGAAAATCTACAAACAACCAATTCTGGGGAGGGTGTGGACAAAAGGAGCCCTCTTCCACTATTGGTGGCAATGTAAATTGATACACTCCCTAAGGAGAACGGTATGGAGTTTCCTTGAAAAAACTAGAAATAGAATTACCATCTGATCCAGCAATCCCACTTCTGGGCATATAACCAGAGAAAACCATAAATCAAAAAGGCACATTCACCACAATGTTCATGGCAGCACTATTTACAATAGCCAGGTAATGGAAGCAACGTAAATGCCCACAGACAGATGAATGGATAAAGATGTGGTACATATATAAAATGGAATATTACTCAGCCATAAAAAGGAATGAAACTGGGTCATTTGTAGAGACATCGATGGATCTAGAGACTGTCATACAGAATGAAGTAAGTCAGAAAGAGGAAAACAAATATTGTATATTAATGCATATATGTGGAACCTAAAAAATGGTACAGATGAACTGGTTTGCAGGGAAGAAACAGAGACACAGAGGTAGAGAACAAACATATGGACACCAAGTGTGGGAAGCCATGGGGTGGTGGTGGTGGGATGAGTTGGGAGATTGGGATTGACCTGTATACATGTATATGCATAAAATACATAACTAATAATAACCTGCTGTATAAAAAAAATAAATCAAATTAAATTTCAAAATTTTAAAAAGTAAAATTTAAAAATAAAACAGAAAAATGTTCTTCCCTTCACACAGATGTATTTATAGGAATGAATTATTTCCATGCTTATATCTATAAATACATAAAGGAGGAATACAATCTAACTTGAACCATAAAAGAAAACAAAAAACCTGACCCCACAAGTTATACAGAGGAAAACCCTATCAGGGCACTTGCTCCAGCGGTAAACAATTCTGAAATTGGTCAGAGGTGGGGAATCATCTCCCATACAACCAGCAACCCACCCCCCACGCAAGGAGCATCCTCATTGCAAAGCTGGGGGACCGTGCCGAGGCATCTGTGAGTAAACGTGAGCTGAGCCCCAGGACAGCTGCTGCTGAACTGTTCCCACCCTTCCCAGGTAAAACACCTGAATATGTACAAGGGCTTGAAAGCCTAGAGGAAGGGCCACGGAGCCACACCAGCGACAGCACGCAGGCCAACTTGGTGCCTGCAGGCCAGCCAGGGTGGTCCTGGCCCCGGGCGCTCTTCCGGAAGCTTTCCATTGCCCTGCCTGAGATACCCCTCCTGTCCCGGCCCCCACTGCTTTTTTCCTTCCTCACCTCTGTCCGGAGAGAAATTCCAGCGGAAGGTATGGGTGACACATCCTCTTCTTTACAGGTGGCATCCTGGCAATCCCTGCAGAAAGGCCAGCAGAGCCCCACTCACACCGGGCCACCAACAAAGCTGTGGCCCCTCACTCCCTCCCACCAGCAGAGCCCCGAGACTGCTGACGGGGCAGAGAATATGGAGTCAGGCACAGCTTCAGGGGCTATTGCTGCCTGGAGCGCTGTTTATATTGACCTCAAACAGGCACACCTGGGGAGGGCCGGCCGGCAGGGTATGGCTGCCCAGGTCAGCTAATCCACAACCCTCAGGGAATCACATTGTTGAAAACGGACCCCGCTAAGGCAGTATAGAAGCCAAGGAAGAAAAGGACACAATGCCATTTGCAGCACCGTAGATGAGTCTAGAGGTAATCACGTGACTTGTAGTAAGTCAGAAAGTGAAAGACACATATCGTATCATATCACTTATAGGTGTTACCTAAGAATGGATACCAGGGCAGATATTTCCACGGAGAAGGGCCATCACAGATTCATCAAACAAACTTATGGTTCACCAATGGAAAGTTTTGAGAATTGGTTTCATTACGATATTGGGGTTAACAGACATATACAAACACAGGTGACACATATAATCACCAAAGACCTACGGAATACCAAGAGATGACTACTCAACATTCTGTCATAACGTACATGGGAAAAGGATCCCAGGAAGAACAGACATCTGTATATGTGTAAAAGAACCACATCTTCCACACCTACAACAAGCCAAACATTGTAATCAAACTTGCTGTAATAAAAAATAAAAAATTAAATTAAAAACACGAACAAGAAGTAGTGAGACAAACTTGAACGGCTTTCTCCTGGCACATTCCATTCTAAATTCCAATCTAGAACACGACTTCCATTGAGGCTCTGTTGCCCTAGTCACCAGATTTGGTAAGGGAGAACTGCTGCCACCTTGTGGCCGTTTCACACAACAGCAGCTTTAATCCCAGCGCTGATGGTCAGTTGATATTCAAAATCATTGCAGGCCTGTAAATGACACCTGCCCTGAAAACAAATCCTGGGGTCACATATCGACCAAAAAATTCAAAGGACGTCCATATTTCAAAACGACCGTTTCAAAAGGCATATTTTACGCACATTAGTGTTCTGCTTCTTTTTCTTTCT
Source organism: Mesoplodon mirus (assembly GCF_964341445.2). Classification (NCBI taxonomy): domain Eukaryota; kingdom Metazoa; phylum Chordata; class Mammalia; order Artiodactyla; family Ziphiidae; genus Mesoplodon; species Mesoplodon mirus. The sequence continues at coordinate 5,505,335 of NW_028295814.1, read as the reverse complement.
TTCCTTTTTTTGTTAAAATAAGGGGAATGGAGAAAGGCATCCCTCAGAATGGGCGAAAATCGTTGCAAACGAATCAATGGACAAAGGTTTAATCTCCAATATATATAAAGAGCTCATGCAGCTTAATATTAACAAAACAAACAACCCAATACAAAAAATGGGCAGAAGATCTAAAGAGATGTTTCTTCCAAGAAGACACAGAGATGGCCAAGACGCACATGAAAAGCTGCTCAACAGCACTAATTATTACAGAAATGCAAATCAAAACTACAATGAGGTATCACCTCACACCTGTTAGAATCGGCATCATCAGAAAATCTACAAACAACCAATTCTGGGGAGGGTGTGGACAAAAGGAGCCCTCTTCCACTATTGGTGGGAATGTAAATTGATACAGTCACTATGGAGAACGGTATGGAGTTTCCTTGAAAAAACTAGAAATAGAATTACCATCTGATCCAGCAATCCCACTTCTGGGCATATAACCAGAGAAAACCATAAATCAAAAAGGCACATTCACCACAATGTTCATGGCAGCACTATTTACAATAGCCAGGTAATGGAAGCAACGTAAATGCCCACAGACAGATGAATGGATAAAGATGTGGTACATATATAAAATGGAATATTACTCAGCCATAAAAAGGAATGAAACTGGGTCATTTGTAGAGACATCGATGGATCTAGAGACTGTCATACAGAATGAAGTAAGTCAGAAAGAGGAAAACAAATATTGTATATTAATGCATATATGTGGAACCTAAAAAATGGTACAGATGAACAGGTTTGCAGGGAAGAAACAGAGACACAGAGGTAGAGAACAAACATATGGACACCAAGTGTGGGAAGCCATGGGGTGGTGGTGGTGGGATGAGTTGGTAGATTGGGATTGACCTGTATACATGTATATGCATAAAATACATAACTAATAATAACCTGCTGTATAAAAAAAATAAATCAAATTAAATTTCAAAATTTTAAAAAGTAAAATTTAAAAATAAAACAGAAAAATGTTCTTCCCTTCACACAGATGTATTTATAGGAATGAATTATTTCCATGCTTATATCTATAAATACATAAAGGAGGAATACAATCTAACTTGAACCATAAAAGAAAACAAAAAACCTGAACCCAACAGTTATACAGAGGAAAACCCTATCAGGGCACTTGCTCCAGCGGTAAACAATTCTGAAATTGGTCAGAGGTGGGGAATCATCTCCCATACAACCAGCAACCCACCCCCCACGCAAGGAGCATCCTCATTGCAAAGCTGGTGGACCGTGCCGAGGCATCTGTGAGTAAACGTGAGCTGAGCCCCAGGACAGCTGCTGCTAAACTGTTCCCACCCTTCCCAGGTAAAACACCTGAATATGTACAAGGGCTTGAAAGCCTAGAGGAAGGGCCACGGAGCCACACCAGCGACAGCACGCAGGCCAACTTGGTGCCTGCAGGCCAGCCAGGGTGGTCCTGGCCCCGGGCGCTCTTCTGGAAGCTTTCCATTGCCTTGCCTGAGATACCCCTCATGTCCCGGCCCCCAATGCTTTTTTCCTTCCTCACCTCTGTCCGGAGAGAAATTCCAGCGGTAGGTATGGGTGACACATCCTCTTCTTTACAGGTGGCAGCCTGGCAACCCCTGCAGAAAGGCCAGCAGAGCCCCACTCACACCGGGCCACCAACAAAGCTGTGGCCCCTCACTCCCTCCCACCAGCACAGCCCCGAGACTGCTGACGGGGCAGAGAATATGGAGTCAGGCACAGCTTCAGGGGCTATTGCTGCCTGGAGCGCTGTTTATATTGACCTCAAACAGGGACACATGGGGAGGCCCGGCCGGCAGGGTAAGGCTGCCCAGGTCAGCTAATCCACAACCCTCAGGGAATCACATTGTTGAAAACGGACCTCGCTAAGGCAGAATAGAAGCCAAGGAAGAAAAGGACACAATGCCATTTGCAGCACCGTAGATGAGTCTAGAGGTAATCACGTGACTTGTAGTAAGTCAGAAAGTGAAAGACACGTATCGTATCATATCACTTATAGGTGTTACCTAAGAATGGATACCAGTGCAGATATTTCCACGGAGAAGGGCCATCACAGATTCATCAAACAAACTTATGGTTCACCAATGGAAAGGTGTGAGGATTGGTTTCATTACGATATTGGGGTTAACAGACATATACAAACACAGGTGACACATATAATCACCAAAGACCTACGGAATACCAAGAGAAGACTACTCAACCTTCTGTCATAACGTACATGGGAAAAGGATCCCAGGAAGAACAGACATCTGTATATGTGTAAAAGAACCACATCTTCCACACCTACAACAAGCCAAACATTGTAATCAAACTTGCTGTAATAAAAAATAAAAAATTAAATTAAAAACACGAACAAGAAGTAGTGAGACAAACTTGAGGGGCTTTCGCCTGGCACATTCCATTCTAAATTCCAAACTAGAACACGACTTCCATTGAGGCTCTGTTGCCCTAGTCACCAGATTTGGTAAGGGAGAACTGCTGCCACCTTGTGGCCGTTTCACACAACAGCAGCTTTAATCCCAGCGCTGATGGTCAGTTGATATTCAAAATCATTGCAGGCCTGTAAATGACACCTGCCCTGAAAACCAATCCTGGGGTCACATATCGACCAAAAAATTCAAAGGACGTCCATATTTCAAAACGACCGTTTCAAAAGGCATATTTAACGCACATTAGTGTTCTGCTTCTTTTTCTTTCTTTCCTTTTTTTGTTAAAAATACGGGAATGGAAAAAGGCATCCCTCAGAATGGGCGAAAATCGTTGCAAACGAATCAATGGACAAAGGTTTAATCTCCAATATATATAAACAGCTCATGCAGCTTAATATTAACAAAACAAACAACCCAATACAAAAAATGGGCAGAAGATCTAAAGAGATGTTTCTTCCAAGAAGACACAGAGATGGCCAAGACACACATGAAAAGCTGCTCAACAGCACTAATTATTAGAGAAATGCAAATCAAAACTACAATGAGGTATCACCTCACACCTGTTAGAATCGGCATCATCAGAAAATCTACAAACAACCAATTCTGGGGAGGGTGTGGACAAAAGGAGCCCTCTTCCACTATTGGTGGCAATGTAAATTAATTCAGTCCCTTTGGAGAATGGTATGGAGTTTCCTTGAAAAAACTAGAAATAGAATTACCATCTGATACAGCAATCCCACTTCTGGGCATATACCCAGAGAAAACCATAAATCAAAAAGGCACATTCACCACAATGTTCATGGCAGCACTATTTACAATAGCCAGGTAATGGAAGCAACGTAAATGCGCACAGACAGATGAATGGATAAAGATGTGGTACATATATAAAATGGAATATTACTCAGCCATAAAAAGGAATGAAACTGGGTCATTTGTAGAGACATCGATGGATCTAGAGACTGTCATACAGAATGAAGTAAGTCAGAAAGAGGAAAACAAATATTCTATATTAATGCATATATGTGGAACCTAAAAAATGGTACAGATGAACTGGTTTGCAGGGAAGAAACAGAGACAGAGGTAGAGAACAAACATATGGACACCAAGTGTGGGAAGCCATGGGGTGGTGGTGGTGGGATGAGTTGGGAGATTGGCATTGACCTGTATACATGTATATGCATAAAATACATAACTAATAATAACCTGCTGTATAAAAAAATAAATCAAATTAAATTTCAAAATTTTAAAAAGTAAAATTTAAAAATAAAACAGAAAAATGTTCTTCCCTTCACACAGATGTATTTATAGGAATGAATTATTTCCATGCTTATATCTATAAATACATAAAAGAGGAATAAAATCTAACTTGAACCATAAAAGAAAAAAAAAAAACCTGACCCCACCAGTTATACAGAGGAAAACCCTATCAGGGCACTTGCTGCAGCGGTAAACAATTCTGAAATTGGTCAGAGGTGGGGAATCATCTCCCATACAACCAGCAACCCAACCCCCACGCCAGGAGCATCCTCATTGCAAAGCTGGGGGACCGTGCCGAGGCATCTGTGAGTAAACGTGACCTGAGCCCCAGGACAGCTGCTGCTGAACTGTTCCCACCCTTCCCAGGTAAAACACCTGAATATGTACAAGGGCTTGAAAGCCTAGAGGAAGGGCCACGGAGCCACACCAGCAACAGCACGCAGGCCAACTTGGTTCCTGCAGGCCAGCCAGGGTGGTCCTGGCCCCGGTCGCTCTTGCGGAAGCTTTCCATTGCCCTGACTGAGATACCCATCCTGTCCCGGCCCCCACTGCTTTTTTCCTTCCTCACCTCTGTCCGGAGAGAAATTCCAGCGGTAGGTATGGGTGACACATCCTCTTCTTTACAGGTGGCAGCCTGGCAACCCCTGAAGAAAGGCCAGCAGAGCCCCACTCACACCGGGCCACCAACAAAGCTGTGGCCCCTCACTCCCTCCCACCAGCACAGCCCCGAGACTGCTGACGGGGCAGAGAATATGGAGTCAGGCACAGCTTCAGGGGCTATTGCTGCCTGGAGCGCTGTTTATATTGACCTCAAACAGGCACACCTGGGGAGGGCCGGCCGGCAGGGTAAGGCTGCCCAGGTCAGCTAATCCACAACCCTCAGGGAATCACATTGTTGAAAACGGACCTCGCTAAGGCAGAATAGAAGCCAAGGAAGAAAAGGACACAATGCCATTTGCAGCACCGTAGATGAGTCTAGAGGTAATCACGTGACTTGTAGTAAGTCAGAAAGTGAAAGACACATATCGTATCATATCACTTATAGGTGTTACCTAAGAATGGATACCAGTGCAGATATTTCCACGGAGAAGGGCCATCACAGATTCATCAAACAAACTTATGGTTCACCAATGGAAAGGTGTGAGGATTGGTTTCATTACGATATTGGGGTTAACAGACATATACAAACACAGGTGACACATATAATCACCAAAGACCTACGGAATACCAAGAGAAGACTACTCAACCTTCTGTCATAACGTACATGGGAAAAGGATCCCAGGAAGAACAGACATCTGTATATGTGTAAAAGAACCACATCTTCCACACCTACAACAAGCCAAACATTGTAATCAAACTTGCTGTAATAAAAAATAAAAAATTAAATTAAAAACACGAACAAGAAGTAGTGAGACAAACTTGAGGGGCTTTCTCCTGGCACATTCCATTCTAAATTCCAATCTAGAACACGACTTCCATTGAGGCTCTGTTGCCCTAGTCACCAGATTTGGTAAGGGAGAACTGCTGCCACCTTGTGGCCGTTTCACACAACAGCAGCTTTAATCCCAGCGCTGATGGTCAGTTGATATTCAAAATCATTGCAGGCCTGTAAATGACACCTGCCCTGAAAACAAATCCTGGGGTCACATATCGACCAAAAAATTCAAAGGACGTCCATATTTCAAAACCACCGTTTCAAAAGGAATATTTTACGCACATTAGTGTTCTGCTTCTTTTTCTTTCTTTCCTTTTTTTGTTAAAAAAAGGGGAATGGAAAAAGGCATCCCTCAGAATGGGCGAAAATCGTTGCAAACGAATCAATGGACAAAGGTTTAATCTCCAATATATATAAACAGCTCATGCAGCTTAATATTAACAAAACAAACAACCCAATACAAAAAATGGGCAGAAGATCTAAAGAGATGTTTCTTCAAAGAAGACACAGAGATGGCCAAGACACACATGAAAAGCTGCTCAACAGCACTAATTATTAGAGAAATGCAAATCAAAACTACAATGAGGTATCACCTCACACCTGTTAGAATCGGCATCATCAGAAAATCTACAAACAACCAATTCTGGGGAGGGTGTGGACAAAAGGAGCCCTCTTCCACTATTGGTGGCAATGTAAATTGATACCCTCCCTATGGAGAACGGTATGGAGTTTCCTTGAAAAAACTAGAAATAGAATTACCATCTGATCCAGCAATCCCACTTCTGGGCATATAACCAGAGAAAACCATAAATCAAAAAGGCACATTCACCACAATGTTCATGGCAGCACTATTTACAATAGCCAGGTAATGGAAGCAACCTAAATGCCCACAGACAGATGAATGGATAAAGATGTGGTACATATATAAAATGGAATATTACTCAGCCATAAAAAGGAATGAAACTGGGTCATTTGTAGAGACATCGATGGATCTAGAGACTGTCATACAGAATGAAGTAAGTCAGAAAGAGGAAAACAAATATTGTATATTAATGCATATATGTGGAACCTAAAAAATGGTACAGATGAACGGGTTTGCAGGGAAGAAACAGAGACAGAGGTAGAGAACAAACATATGGACACCAAGTGTGGGAAGCCATGGGGTGGTGGTGGTGGGATGAGTTGGGAGATTGGCATTGACCTGTATACATGTATATGCATAAAATACATAACTAATAATAACCTGCTGTATAAAAAAAATAAATCAAATTAAATTTCAAAATTTTAAAAAGTAAAATTTAAAAATAAAACAGAAAAATGTTCTTCACTTCACACAGATGTATTTATAGGAATGAATTATTTCCATGCTTATATCTATAAATACATAAAAGAGGAATAAAATCTAACTTGAACCATAAAAGAAAAAAAAAAACCTGACCCCACCAGTTATACAGAGGAAAACCCTATCAGGGCACTTGCTGCAGCGGTAAACAATTCTGAAATTTGTCAGAGGTGGGGAATCATCTCCCATACAACCAGCAACCCAACCCCCACGCCAGGAGCATCCTCATTGCAAAGCTGGGGGACCGTGCCGAGGCATCTGTGAGTAAACGTGAGCTGAGCCCCAGGACAGCTGCTGCTGAACTGTTCCCACCCTTCCCAGGTAAAACACCTGAATATGTACAAGGGCTTGAAAGCCTAGAGGAAGGGCCACGGAGCCACACCAGCGACAGCACGCAGGCCAACTTGGTGCCTGCAGGCCAGCCAGGGTGGTCCTGGCCCCGGGCGCTCTTGCGGAAGCTTTCCATTGCCCTGCCTGAGATACCCCTCCTGTCCCGGCCCCCACTGCTTTTTTCCTTCCTCACCTCTGTCCGGAGAGAAATTCCAGCGGAAGGTATGGGTGACACATCCTCTTCTTTACAGGTGGCAGCCTGGCAACCCCTGCAGAAAGGCCAGCAGAGCCCCACTCACACCGGGCCACCAACAAAGCTGTGGCCCCTCACTCCCTCCCACCAGCACAGCCCCGAGACTGCTGACGGGGCAGAGAATATGGAGTCAGGCACAGCTTCAGGGGCTATTGCTGCCTGGAGCGCTGTTTATATTGACCTCAAACAGGCACACCTGGGGAGGGCCGGCCGGCAGGGTAAGGCTGCCCAGGTCAGCTAATCCACAACCCTCAGGGAATCACATTGTTGAAAACGGACCTCGCTAAGGCAGAATAGAAGCCAAGGAAGAAAAGGACACAATGCCATTTGCAGCACCGTAGATGAGTCTAGAGGTAATCACGTGACTTGTAGTAAGTCAGAAAGTGAAAGACACATATCGTATCATATCACTTATAGGTGTTACCTAAGAATGGATACCAGGGCAGATATTTCCACGGAGAAGGGCCATCACAGATTCATCAAACAAACTTATGGTTCACCAATGGAAAGGTGTGAGGATTGGTTTCATTACGATATTGGGGTTAACAGACATATACAAACACAGGTGACACATATAATCACCAAAGACCTACGGAATACCAAGAGAAGACTACTCAACCTTCTGTCATAACGTACATGGGAAAAGGATCCCAGGAAGAACAGACATCTGTATATGTGTAAAAGAACCACATCTTCCACACCTACAACAAGCCAAACATTGTAATCAAACTTGCTGTAATAAAAAATAAAAAATTAAATTAAAAACACGAACAAGAAGTAGTGAGACAAACTTGAGGGGCTTTCTCCTGGCACATTCCATTCTAAATTCCAATCTAGAACACGACTTCCATTGAGGCTCTGTTGCCCTAGTCACCAGATTTGGTAAGGGAGAACTGCTGCCACCTTGTGGCCGTTTCACACAACAGCAGCTTTAATCCCAGCGCTGATGGTCAGTTGATATTCAAAATCATTGCAGGCCTGTAAATGACACCTGCCCTGAAAACAAATCCTGGGGTCACATATCGACCAAAAAATTCAAAGGACGTCCATATTTCAAAACGACCGTTTCAAAAGGCATATTTTACGCACATTAGTGTTCTGCTTCTTTTTCTTTCTTTCCTTTTTTTGTTAAAATAAGGGGAATGGAGAAAGGCATCCCTCAGAATGGGCGAAAATCGTTGCAAACGAATCAATGGACAAAGGTTTAATCTCCAATATATATAAAGAGCTCATGCAGCTTAATATTAACAAAACAAACAACCCAATACAAAAAATGGGCAGAAGATCTAAAGAGATGTTTCTTCAAAGAAGACACAGAGATGGCCAAGACACACATGAAAAGCTGCTCAACAGCACTAATTATTAGAGAAATGCAAATCAAAACTACAATGAGGTATCACCTCACACCTGTTAGAATCGGCATCATCAGAAAATCTACAAACAACCAATTCTGGGGAGGGTGTGGACAAAAGGAGCCCTCTTCCACAATTGGTGGCAATGTAAATTGATACAGTCACTATGGAGAACGGTATGGAGTTTCCTTGAAAAAACTAGAAATAGAATTACCATCTGATCCAGCAATCCCACTTCTGGGCATATACCCAGAGAAAACCATAAATCAAAAAGGCACATTCACCACAATGTTCATGGCAGCACTATTTACAATAGCCATGTAATGGAAGCAAAGTAAATGCCCACAGACAGATGAATGGATAAAGATGTGGTACATATATAAAATGGAATATTACTCAGCCATAAAAAGGAATGAAACTGGGTCATTTGTAGAGACATCGATGGATCTAGAGACTGTCATACAGAATGAAGTAAGTCAGAAAGAGGAAAACAAATATTGTATATTAATGCATATATGTGGAACCTAAAAAATGGTACAGATGAACTGGTTTGCAGGGAAGAAACAGAGACACAGAGGTAGAGAACAAACATATGGACACCAAGTGTGGGAAGCCATGGGGTGGTGGTGGTGGGATGAGTTGGGAGATTGGGATTGACCTGTATACATGTATATGCATAAAATACATAACTAATAATAACCTGCTGTATAAAAAAAATAAATCAAATTAAATTTCAAAATTTTAAAAAGTAAAGTTTAAAAATAAAACAGAAAAATGTTCTTCCCTTCACACAGATGTATTTATAGGAATGAATTATTTCCATGCTTATATCTATAAATACATAAAGGAGGAATAAAATCTAACTTGAACCATAAAAGAAAAGAAAAAACATGAACCCACCAGTTATACAGAGGAAAACCCTATCAGGGCACTTGCTGCAGCGGTAAACAATTCTGAAATTGGTCAGAGGTGGGGAATCATCTCCCATACAACCAGCAACCCACCCCCCACGCCAGGAGCATCCTCATTGCAAAGCTGGGGGACCGTGCCGAGGCATCTGTGAGTAAACGTGAGCTGAGCCCCAGGACAGATGCTGCTGAACTGTTCCCACCCTTCCCAGGTAAAACACCTGAATATGTACAAGGGCTTGAAAGCCTAGAGGAAGGGCCACGGAGCCACACCAGCGACAGCACGCAGGCCAACTTGGTGCCTCCAGGCCAGCCAGGGTGGTCCTGGCCCTGGGCGCTCTTGCGGAAGCTTTCCATTGCCCTGACTGAGATACCCATCCTGTCCCGGCCCCCACTGCTTTTTTCCTTCCTCACCTCTGTCCGGAGAGAAATTCCAGCGGAAGGTATGGGTGACACATCCTCTTCTTTACAGGTGGCAGCCTGGCAACCCCTGCAGAAAGGCCAGCAGAGCCCCACTCACACCGGGCCACCAACAAAGCTGTGGCCCCTCACACCCTACCACCAGCAGAGCCCCGAGACTGCTGACGGGGCAGAGAATATGGAGTCAGGCACAGCTTCAGGGGCTATTGCTGCCTGGAGCGCTGTTTATATTGACCTCAAACAGGCACACCTGGGGAGGCCCGGCCGGCAGGGTAAGGCTGCCCAGGTCAGCTAATCCACAACCCTCAGGGAATCACATTGTTGAAAACGGACCTCGCTAAGGCAGAATAGAAGCCAAGGAAGAAAAGGACACAATGCCATTTGCAGCACCGTAGATGAGTCTAGAGGTAATCACGTGACTTGTAGTAAGTCAGAAAGTGAAAGACACGTATCGTATCATATCACTTATAGGTGTTACCTAAGAATGGATACCAGTGCAGATATTTCCACGGAGAAGGGCCATCACAGATTCATCAAACAAACTTATGGTTCACCAATGGAAAGTTGTGAGGATTGGTTTCATTACGATATTGGGGTTAACAGACATATACAAACACAGGTGACACATATAATCACCAAAGACCTACGGAATACCAAGAGAAGACTACTCAACCTTCTGTCATAACGTACATGGGAAAAGGATCCCAGGAAGAACAGACATCTGTATATGTGTAAAAGAACCACATCTTCCACACCTACAACAAGCCAAACATTGTAATCAAACTTGCTGTAATAAAAAATAAAAAATTAAATTAAAAACACGAACAAGAAGTAGTGAGACAAACTTGAGGGGCTTTCGCCTGGCACATTCCATTCTAAATTCCAATCTAGAACACGACTTCCATTGAGGCTCTGTTGCCCTAGTCACCAGATTTGGTAAGGGAGAACTGCTGCCACCTTGTGGCCGTTTCACACAACAGCAGCTTTAATCCCAGCGCTGATGGTCAGTTGATATTCAAAATCATTGCAGGCCTGTAAATGACACCTGCCCTGAAAACAAATCCTGGGGTCACATATCGACCAAAAAATTCAAAGGACGTCCATATTTCAAAACGACCGTTTCAAAAGGCATATTTTACGCACATTAGTGTTCTGCTTCTTTTTCTTTCTTTCCTTTTTTTGTTAAAAATACGGGAATGGAAAAAGGCATCCCTCAGAATGGGCGAAAATCGTTGCAAACGAATCAATGGACAAAGGTTTAATCTCCAATGTATATAAACAGCTCATGCAGCTTAATATTAACAAAACAAACAACCCAATACAAAAAATGGGCAGAAGATCTAAAGAGATGTTTCTTCAAAGAAGACACAGAGATGGCCAAGACACACATGAAAAGCTGCTCAACAGCACTAATTATTAGAGAAATGCAAATCAAAACTACAATGAGGTATCACCTCACACCTGTTAGAATTGGCATCATCAGAAAATCTACAAACAACCAATTCTGGGGAGGGTGTGGACAAAAGGAGCCCTCTTCCACTATTGGTGGCAATGTAAATTAATTCAGTCCCTTTGGAGAACGGTATGGAGTTTCCTTGAAAAAACTAGAAATAGAATTACCATCTGATCCAGCAATCCCACTTCTGGGCATATACCCAGAGAAAACCATAAATCAAAACGGCACATTCACCACAATGTTCATGGCAGCACTATTTACAATAGCCAGGTAATGGAAGCAACGTAAATGCGCACAGACAGATGAATGGATAAAGATGTGGTACATATATAAAATGGAATATTACTCAGCCATAAAAAGGAATGAAACTGGGTCATTTGTAGAGACATCGATGGATCTAGAGACTGTCATACAGAATGAAGTAAGTCAGAAAGAGGAAAACAAATATTGTATATTAATGCATATATGTGGAACCTAAAAAATGGTACAGATGAACGGGTTTGCAGGGAAGAAACAGAGACACAGAGGTAGAGAACAAACATATGGACACCAAGTGTGGGAAGCCATGGGGTGGTGGTGGTGGGATGAGTTGGGAGATTGGCATTGACCTGTATACATGTATATGCATAAAATACATAACTAATAATAACCTGCTGTATAAAAAAATAAATCAAATTAAATTTCAAAATTTTAAAAAGTAAAATTTAAAAATAAAACAGAAAAATGATCTTCCCTTCACACAGATGTATTTATAGGAATGAAATATTTCCATGCTTATATCTATAAATACATAAAAGAGGAATAAAATCTAACTTGAACCATAAAAGAAAAAAAAAAACCTGACCCCACCAGTTATACAGAGGAAAACCCTATCAGGGCACTTGCTGCAGCGGTAAACAATTCTGAAATTGGTCAGATGTGGGGAATCATCTCCCATACAACCAGCAACCCAACCCCCACGCCAGGAGCATCCTCATTGCAAAGCTGGGGGACCGTGCCGAGGCATCTGTGAGTAAACGTGAGCTGAGCCCCAGGACAGCTGCTGCTGAACTGTTCCCACCCTTCCCAGGTAAAACACCTGAATATGTACAAGGGCTTGAAAGCCTAGAGGAAGGGCCACGGAGCCACACCAGCGACAGCACGCAGGCCAACTTGGTGCCTCCAGGCCAGCCAGGGTGGTCCTGGCCCCGGGCGCTCTTCTGGAAGCTTTCCATTGCCCTGCCTGAAATACCCCTCCTGTCCCGGCCCCCAATGCTTTTTTCCTTCCTCACCTCTGTCCGGAGAGAAATTCCAGCGGAAGGTATGGGTGACACATCCTCTTCTTTACAGGTGGCAGCCTGGCAACCCCTGCAGAAAGGCCAGCAGAGCCCCACTCACACCGGGCCACCAACAAAGCTGTGGCCCCTCACTCCCTCCCACCAGCAGAGCCCCGAGACTGCTGACGGGGCAGAGAATATGGAGTCAGGCACAGCTTCAGGGGCTATTGCTGCCTGGAGCGCTGTTTATATTGACCTCAAACAGGCACACCAGGGGAGGGCCGGCCGGCAGGGTAAGGCTGCCCAGGTCAGCTAATCCACAACCCTCAGGGAATCACATTGTTGAAAACGGACCTCGCTAAGGCAGAATAGAAGCCAAGGAAGAAAAGGACACAATGCCATTTGCAGCACCGTAGATGAGTCTAGAGGTAATCACGTGACTTGTAGTAAGTCAGAAAGTGAAAGACACATATCGTATCATATCACTTATAGGTGTTACCTAAGAATGGATACCAGGGCAGATATTTCCACGGAGAAGGGCCATCACAGATTCATCAAACAAACTTATGGTTCACCAATGGAAAGTTGTGAGGATTGGTTTCATTACGATATTGGGGTTAACAGACATATACAAACACAGGTGACACATATAATCACCAAAGACCTACGGAATACCAAGAGAAGACTACTCAACATTCTGTCATAACGTACATGGGAAAAGGATCCCAGGAAGAACAGACATCTGTATATGTGTAAAAGAACCACATCTTCCACACCTACAACAAGCCAAACATTGTAATCAAACTTGCTGTAATAAAAAATAAAAAATTAAATTAAAAACACGAACAAGAATTAGTGAGACAAACTTGAGGGGCTTTCGCCTGGCACATTCCATTCTAAATTCCAATCTAGAACACGACTTCCATTGAGGCTCTGTTGCCCTAGTCACCAGATTTGGTAAGGGAGAACTGCTGCCACCTTGTGGCCGTTTCACACAACAGCAGCTTTAATCCCAGCGCTGATGGTCAGTTGATATTCAAAATCATTGCAGGCCTGTAAATGACACCTGCCCTGAAAACAAATCCTGGGGTCACATATCGACCAAAAAATTCAAAGGACGTCCATATTTCAAAACGACCGTTTCAAAAGGCATATTTAACGCACATTAGTGTTCTGCTTCTTTTTCTTTCTTTCCTTTTTTTGTTAAAAATACGGGAATGGAAAAAGGCATCCCTCAGAATGGGCGAAAATCGTTGCAAACGAATCAATGGACAAAGGTTTAATCTCCAATATATATAAACAGCTCATGCAGCTTAATATTAACAAAACAAACAACCCAATACAAAAAATGGGCAGAAGATCTAAAGAGATGTTTCTTCAAAGAAGACACAGAGATGGCCAAGACACACATGAAAAGCTGCTCAACAGCACTAATTATTAGAGAAATGCAAATCAAAACTACAATGAGGTATCACCTCACACCTGTTAGAATCGGCATTATCAGAAAATCTACAAACAACCAATTCTGGGGAGGGTGTGGACAAAAGGAGCCCTCTTCCACAATTGGTGGCAATGTAAATTGATACACTCCCTATGGAGAACGGTATGGAGTTTCCTTGAAAAAACTAGAAATAGAATTACCATCTGATCCAGCAATCCCACTTCTGGGCATAGAACCAGAGAAAACCATAAATCAAAAAGGCACATTCACCACAATGTTCATGGCAGCACTATTTACAATAGCCAGGTAATGGAAGCAACGTAAATGCCCACAGACAGATGAATGGATAAAGATGTGGTACATATATAAAATGGAATATTACTCAGCCATAAAAAGGAATGAAACTGGGTCATTTGTAGAGACATCGATGGATCTAGAGACTGTCATACAGAATGAAGTAAGTCAGAAAGAGGAAAACAAATATTGTATATTAATGCATATATGTGGAACCTAAAAAATGGTACAGATGAACGGGTTTGCATGGAAGAAACAGAGACACAGAGGTAGAGAACAAACATATGGACACCAAGTGTGGGAAGCCATGGGGTGGTGGTGGTGGGATGAGTTGGGAGATTGGCATTGACCTGTATACATGTATATGCATAAAATACATAACTAATAATAACCTGCTGTATAAAAAAATAAATCAAATTAAATTTCAAAATTTTAAAAAACAAAATTTAAAAATAAAACAGAAAAATGTTCTTCCCTTCACACAGATGTATTTATAGGAATGAATTATTTCCATGCTTATATCTATAAATACATAAAAGAGGAATAAAATCTAACTTGAACCATAAAAGAAAAAAAAAAAACCTGACCCCACCAGTTATACAGAGGAAAACCCTATCAGGGCACTTGCTGCAGCGGTAAACAATTCTGAAATTGGTCAGAGGTGGGGAATAATCTCCCATACAACCAGCAACCCAACCCCCACGCCAGGAGCATCCTCATTGCAAAGCTGGGGGACCGTGCCGAGGCATCTGTGAGTAAACGTGAGCTGAGCCCCAGGACAGCTGCTGCTGAACTGTTCCCACCCTTCCCAGGTAAAACACCTGAATATGTACAAGGGCTTGAAAGCCTAGAGGAAGGGCCACGGAGCCACACCAGCGACAGCACGCAGGCCAACTTGGTGCCTGCCGGCCAGCCAGGGTGGTCCTGGACCCTGGCGCTCTACCAGAAGCTTTCCATTGCCCTGCCTGAGATACCCATCCTGTCCCGGCCCCCACTGCTTTTTTCCTTCCTCACCTCTGTCCGGAGAGAAATTCCAGCGGAAGGTATGGGTGACACATCCTCTTCTTTACAGGTGGCATCCTGGCAACCCCTGCAGAAAGGCCAGCAGAGCCCCACTCACACCGGGCCACCAACAAAGCTGTGGCCCCTCACTCCCTCCCACCAGCACAGCCCCGAGACTGCTGACGGGGCAGAGAATATGGAGTCAGGCACAGCTTCAGGGGCTATTGCTGCCTGGAGCGCTGTTTATATTGACCTCAAACAGGCACACCTGGGGAGGGCCGGCCGGCAGGGTAAGGCTGCCCAGGTCAGCTAATCCACAACCCTCAGGGAATCACATTGTTGAAAACGGACCTCGCTAAGGCAGAATAGAAGCCAAGGAAGAAAAGGACACAATGCCATTTGCAGCACCGTAGATGAGTCTAGAGGTAATCACGTGACTTGTAGTAAGTCAGAAAGTGAAAGACACGTATCGTATCATATCACTTATAGGTGTTACCTAAGAATGGATACCAGTGCAGATATTTCCACGGAGAAGGGCCATCACAGATTCATCAAACAAACTTATGGTTCACCAATGGAAAGGTGTGAGGATTGGTTTCATTACGATATTGGGGTTAACAGACATATACAAACACAGGTGACACATATAATCACCAAAGACCTACGGAATACCAAGAGAAGACTACTCAACCTTCTGTCATAACGTACATGGGAAAAGGATCCCAGGAAGAACAGACATCTGTATATGTGTAAAAGAACCACATCTTCCACACCTACAACAAGCCAAACATTGTAATCAAACTTGCTGTAATAAAAAATAAAAAATTAAATTAAAAACACGAACAAGAAGTAGTGAGACAAACTTGAGGGGCTTTCTCCTGGCACATTCCATTCTAAATTCCAATCTAGAACACGACTTCCATTGAGGCTCTGTTGCCCTAGTCACCAGATTTGGTAAGGGAGAACTGCTGCCACCTTGTGGCCGTTTCACACAACAGCAGCTTTAATCCCAGCGCTGATGGTCAGTTGATATTCAAAATCATTGCAGGCCTGTAAATGACACCTGCCCTGAAAACAAATCCTGGGGTCACATATCGACCAAAAAATTCAAAGGACGTCCATATTTCAAAACGACCGTTTCAAAAGGCATATTTTACGCACATTAGTGTTCTGTTTCTTTTTCTTTCTTTCCTTTTTTTGTTAAAATAAGGGGAATGGAGAAAGGCATCCCTCAGAATGGGCGAAAATCGTTGCAAACGAATCAATGGACAAAGGTTTAATCTCCAATATATATAAACAGCTCATGCAGCTTAATATTAACAAAACAAACAACCCAATACAAAAAATGGGCAGAAGATCTAAAGAGATGTTTCTTCAAAGAAGACACAGAGATGGCCAAGACACACATGAAAAGCTGCTCAACAGCACTAATTATTAGAGAAATGCAAATCAAAACTACAATGAGGTATCACCTCACACCTGTTAGAATCGGCATCATCAGAAAATCTACAAACAACCAATTCTGGGGAGGGTGTGGACAAAAGGAGCCCTCTTCCACTATTGGTGGCAATGTAAATTGATACACTCCCTATGGAGAATGGTATGGAGTTTCCTTGAAAAAACTAGAAATAGAATTACCATCTGATCCAGCAATCCCACTTCTGGGCATAGAACCAGAGAAAACCATAAATCAAAAAGGCACATTCACCACAATGTTCATGGCAGCACTATTTACAATAGCCAGGTAATGGAAGCAACGTAAATGCCCACAGACAGATGAATGGATAAAGATGTGGTACATATATAAAATGGAATATTACTCAGCCATAAAAAGGAATGAAACTGGGTCATTTGTAGAGACATCGATGGATCTAGAGACTGTCATACAGAATGAAGTAAGTCAGAAAGAGGAAAACAAATATTGTATATTAATGCATATATGTGGAACCTAAAAAATGGTACAGATGAACGGGTTTGCATGGAAGAAACAGAGACACAGAGGTAGAGAACAAACATATGGACACCAAGTGTGGGAAGCCATGGGGTGGTGGTGGTGGGATGAGTTGGGAGATTGGCATTGACCTGTATACATGTATATGCATAAAATACATAACTAATAATAACCTGCTGTATAAAAAAATAAATCAAATTAAATTTCAAAATTTTAAAAAGTAAAATTTAAAAATAAAACAGAAAAATGTTCTTCCCTTCACACAGATGTATTTATAGGAATGAATTATTTCCATGCTTATATCTATAAATACATAAAAGAGGAATAAAATCTAACTTGAACCATAAAAGAAAAAAAAAAAACCTGACCCCACCAGTTATACAGAGGAAAACCCTATCAGGGCACTTGCTACAGCGGTAAACAATTCTGAAATTGGTCAGAGGTGGGGAATCATCTCCCATACAACCAGCAACCCAACCCCCACGCCAGGAGCATCCTCATTGCAAAGCTGGGGGACCGTGCCGAGGCATCTGTGAGTAAACGTGAGCTGAGCCCCAGGACAGCTGCTGCTGAACTGTTCCCACCCTTCCCAGGTAAAACACCTGAATATGTACAAGGGCTTGAAAGCCTAGAGGAAGGGCCACGGAGCCACACCAGCGACAGCACGCAGGCCAACTTGGTGCCTGCAGGCCAGCCAGGGTGGTCCTGGCCCCGGGCGCTCTTGCGGAAGCTTTCCATTGCCCTGCCTGAGATACCCCTCCTGTCCCGGCCCCCACTGCTTTTTTCCTTCCTCACCTCTGTCCGGAGAGAAATTCCAGCGGAAGGTATGGGTGACACATCCTCTTCTTTACAGGTGGCATCCTGGCAACCCCTGCAGAAAGGCCAGCAGAGCCCCACTCACACCGGGCCACCAACAAAGCTGTGGCCCCTCACTCCCTCCCACCAGCACAGCCCCGAGACTGCTGACGGGGCAGAGAATATGGAGTCAGGCACAGCTTCAGGGGCTATTGCTGCCTGGAGCGCTGTTTATATTGACCTCAAACAGGCACACCTGGGGAGGCCCGGCCGGCAGGGTAAGGCTGCCCAGGTCAGCTAATCCACAACCCTCAGGGAATCACATTGTTGAAAACGGACCTCGCTAAGGCAGAATAGAAGCCAAGGAAGAAAAGGACACAATGCCATTTGCAGCACCGTAGATGAGTCTAGAGGTAATCACGTGACTTGTAGTAAGTCAGAAAGTGAAAGACACGTATCGTATCATATCACTTATAGGTGTTACCTAAGAATGGATACCAGTGCAGATATTTCCACGGAGAAGGGCCATCACAGATTCATCAAACAAACTTATGGTTCACCAATGGAAAGGTGTGAGGATTGGTTTCATTACGATATTGGGGTTAACAGACATATACAAACACAGGTGACACATATAATCACCAAAGACCTACGGAATACCAAGAGAAGACTACTCAACCTTCTGTCATAACGTACATGGGAAAAGGATCCCAGGAAGAACAGACATCTGTATATGTGTAAAAGAACCACATCTTCCACACCTACAACAAGCCAAACATTGTAATCAAACTTGCTGTAATAAAAAATAAAAAATTAAATTAAAAACACGAACAAGAAGTAGTGAGACAAACTTGAGGGGCTTTCGCCTGGCACATTCCATTCTAAATTCCAATCTAGAACACGACTTCCATTGAGGCTCTGTTGCCCTAGTCACCAGATTTGGTAAGGGAGAACTGCTGCCACCTTGTGGCCGTTTCACACAACAGCAGCTTTAATCCCAGCGCTGATGGTCAGTTGATATTCAAAATCATTGCAGGCCTGTAAATGACACCTGCCCTGAAAACAAATCCTGGGGTCACATATCGACCAAAAAATTCAAAGGACGTCCATATTTCAAAACGACCGTTTCAAAAGGCATATTTTACGCACATTAGTGTTCTGCTTCTTTTTCTTTCTTTCCTTTTTTTTGTTAAAATAAGGGGAATGGAGAAAGGCATCCCTCAGAATGGGCGAAAATCGTTGCAAACGAATCAATGGACAAAGGTTTAATCTCCAATATATATAAACAGCTCATGCAGCTTAATATTAACAAAACAAACAACCCAATACAAAAAATGGGCAGAAGATCTAAAGAGATGTTTCTTCAAAGAAGACACAGAGATGGCCAAGACACACATGAAAAGCTGCTCAACAGCACTAATTATTAGAGAAATGCAAATCAAAACTACAATGAGGTATCACCTCACACCTGTTAGAATCGGCATCATCAGAAAATCTACAAACAACCAATTCTGGGGAGGGTGTGGACAAAAGGAGCCCTCTTCCACAATTGGTGGCAATGTAAATTGATACAGTCACTATGGAGAACGGTATGGAGTTTCCTTGAAAAAACTAGAAATAGAATTACCATCTGATCCAGCAATCCCACTTCTGGGCATATACCCAGAGAAAACCATAAATCAAAAAGGCACATTCACCACAATGTTCATGGCAGCACTATTTACAATAGCCATGTAATGGAAGCAAAGTAAATGCCCACAGACAGATGAATGGATAAAGATGTGGTACATATATAAAATGGAATATTACTCAGCCATAAAAAGGAATGAAACTGGGTCATTTGTAGAGACATCGATGGATCTAGAGACTGTCATACAGAATGAAGTAAGTCAGAAAGAGGAAAACAAATATTGTATATTAATGCATATATGTGGAACCTAAAAAATGGTACAGATGAACTGGTTTGCAGGGAAGAAACAGAGACACAGAGGTAGAGAACAAACATATGGACACCAAGTGTGGGAAGCCATGGGGTGGTGGTGGTGGGATGAGTTGGGAGATTGGGATTGACCTGTATACATGTATATGCATAAAATACATAACTAATAATAACCTGCTGTATAAAAAAAATAAATCAAATTAAATTTCAAAATTTTAAAAAGTAAAGTTTAAAAATAAAACAGAAAAATGTTCTTCCCTTCACACAGATGTATTTATAGGAATGAATTATTTCCATGCTTATATCTATAAATACATAAAGGAGGAATAAAATCTAACTTGAACCATAAAAGAAAAGAAAAAACATGAACCCACCAGTTATACAGAGGAAAACCCTATCAGGGCACTTGCTCCAGCGGTAAACAATTCTGAAATTGGTCAGAGGTGGGGAATCATCTCCCATACAACCAGCAACCCACCCCCCACGCCAGGAGCATCCTCATTGCAAAGCTGGGGGACCGTGCCGAGGCATCTGTGAGTAAACGTGAGCTGAGCCCCAGGACAGCTGCTGCTGAACTGTTCCCACCCTTCCCAGGTAAAACACCTGAATATGTACAAGGGCTTGAAAGCCTAGAGGAAGGGCCACGGAGCCACACCAGCGACAGCACGCAGGCCAACTTGGTGCCTCCAGGCCAGCCAGGGTGGTCCTGGCCCCGGGCGCTCTTGCGGAAGCTTTCCATTGCCCTGCCTGAGATACCCCTCCTGTCCCGGCCCCCACTGCTTTTTTCCTTCCTCACCTCTGTCCGGAGAGAAATTCCAGCGGAAGGTATGGGTGACACATCCTCTTCTTTACAGGTGGCATCCTGGCAACCCCTGCAGAAAGGCCAGCAGAGCCCCACTCACACCGGGCCACCAACAAAGCTGTGGCCCCTCACTCCCTCCCACCAGCACAGCCCCGAGACTGCTGACGGGGCAGAGAATATGGAGTCAGGCACAGCTTCAGGGGCTATTGCTGCCTGGAGCGCTGTTTATATTGACCTCAAACAGGCACACCTGGGGAGGCCCGGCCGGCAGGGTAAGGCTGCCCAGGTCAGCTAATCCACAACCCTCAGGGAATCACATTGTTGAAAACGGACCTCGCTAAGGCAGAATAGAAGCCAAGGAAGAAAAGGACACAATGCCATTTGCAGCACCGTAGATGAGTCTAGAGGTAATCACGTGACTTGTAGTAAGTCAGAAAGTGAAAGACACGTATCGTATCATATCACTTATAGGTGTTACCTAAGAATGGATACCAGTGCAGATATTTCCACGGAGAAGGGCCATCACAGATTCATCAAACAAACTTATGGTTCACCAATGGAAAGGTGTGAGGATTGGTTTCATTACGATATTGGGGTTAACAGACATATACAAACACAGGTGACACATATAATCACCAAAGACCTACGGAATACCAAGAGAAGACTACTCAACCTTCTGTCATAACGTACATGGGAAAAGGATCCCAGGAAGAACAGACATCTGTATATGTGTAAAAGAACCACATCTTCCACACCTACAACAAGCCAAACATTGTAATCAAACTTGCTGTAATAAAAAATAAAAAATTAAATTAAAAACACGAACAAGAAGTAGTGAGACAAACTTGAGGGGCTTTCGCCTGGCACATTCCATTCTAAATTCCAATCTAGAACACGACTTCCATTGAGGCTCTGTTGCCCTAGTCACCAGATTTGGTAAGGGAGAACTGCTGCCACCTTGTGGCCGTTTCACACAACAGCAGCTTTAATCCCAGCGCTGATGGTCAGTTGATATTCAAAATCATTGCAGGCCTGTAAATGACACCTGCCCTGAAAACAAATCCTGGGGTCACATATCGACCAAAAAATTCAAAGGACGTCCATATTTCAAAACGACCGTTTCAAAAGGCATATTTTACGCACATTAGTGTTCTGCTTCTTTTTCTTTCTTTCCTTTTTTTTGTTAAAATAAGGGGAATGGAGAAAGGCATCCCTCAGAATGGGCGAAAATCGTTGCAAACGAATCAATGGACAAAGGTTTAATCTCCAATATATATAAACAGCTCATGCAGCTTAATATTAACAAAACAAACAACCCAATACAAAAAATGGGCAGAAGATCTAAAGAGATGTTTCTTCAAAGAAGACACAGAGATGGCCAAGACACACATGAAAAGCTGCTCAACAGCACTAATTATTAGAGAAATGCAAATCAAAACTACAATGAGGTATCACCTCACACCTGTTAGAATCGGCATCATCAGAAAATCTACAAACAACCAATTCTGGGGAGGGTGTGGACAAAAGGAGCCCTCTTCCACAATTGGTGGCAATGTAAATTGATACAGTCACTATGGAGAACGGTATGGAGTTTCCTTGAAAAAACTAGAAATAGAATTACCATCTGATCCAGCAATCCCACTTCTGGGCATATACCCAGAGAAAACCATAAATCAAAAAGGCACATTCACCACAATGTTCATGGCAGCACTATTTACAATAGCCATGTAATGGAAGCAAAGTAAATGCCCACAGACAGATGAATGGATAAAGATGTGGTACATATATAAAATGGAATATTACTCAGCCATAAAAAGGAATGAAACTGGGTCATTTGTAGAGACATCGATGGATCTAGAGACTGTCATACAGAATGAAGTAAGTCAGAAAGAGGAAAACAAATATTGTATATTAATGCATATATGTGGAACCTAAAAAATGGTACAGATGAACTGGTTTGCAGGGAAGAAACAGAGACACAGAGGTAGAGAACAAACATATGGACACCAAGTGTGGGAAGCCATGGGGTGGTGGTGGTGGGATGAGTTGGGAGATTGGGATTGACCTGTATACATGTATATGCATAAAATACATAACTAATAATAACCTGCTGTATAAAAAAAATAAATCAAATTAAATTTCAAAATTTTAAAAAGTAAAGTTTAAAAATAAAACAGAAAAATGTTCTTCCCTTCACACAGATGTATTTATAGGAATGAATTATTTCCATGCTTATATCTATAAATACATAAAGGAGGAATAAAATCTAACTTGAACCATAAAAGAAAAGAAAAAACATGAACCCACCAGTTATACAGAGGAAAACCCTATCAGGGCACTTGCTCCAGCGGTAAACAATTCTGAAATTGGTCAGAGGTGGGGAATCATCTCCCATACAACCAGCAACCCACCCCCCACGCCAGGAGCATCCTCATTGCAAAGCTGGGGGACCGTGCCGAGGCATCTGTGAGTAAACGTGAGCTGAGCCCCAGGACAGCTGCTGCTGAACTGTTCCCACCCTTCCCAGGTAAAACACCTGAATATGTACAAGGGCTTGAAAGCCTAGAGGAAGGGCCACGGAGCCACACCAGCGACAGCACGCAGGCCAACTTGGTGCCTCCAGGCCAGCCAGGGTGGTCCTGGCCCTGGGCGCTCTTGCGGAAGCTTTCCATTGCCCTGCCTGAGATACCCATCCTGTCCCGGCCCCCACTGCTTTTTTCCTTCCTCACCTCTGTCCGGAGAGAAATTCCAGCGGAAGGTATGGGTGACACATCCTCTTCTTTACAGGTGGCAGCCTGGCAACCCCTGCAGAAAGGCCAGCAGAGCCCCACTCACACCGGGCCACCAACAAAGCTGTGGCCCCTCACACCCTACCACCAGCAGAGCCCCGAGACTGCTGACGGGGCAGAGAATATGGAGTCAGGCACAGCTTCAGGGGCTATTGCTGCCTGGAGCGCTGTTTATATTGACCTCAAACAGGCACACCTGGGGAGGGCCGGCCGGCAGGGTAAGGCTGCCCAGGTCAGCTAATCCACAACCCTCAGGGAATCACATTGTTGAAAACGGACCTCGCTAAGGCAGAATAGAAGCCAAGGAAGAAAAGGACACAATGCCATTTGCAGCACCGTAGATGAGTCTAGAGGTAATCACGTGACTTGTAGTAAGTCAGAAAGTGAAAGACACGTATCGTATCATATCACTTATAGGTGTTACCTAAGAATGGATACCAGTGCAGATATTTCCACGGAGAAGGGCCATCACAGATTCATCAAACAAACTTATGGTTCACCAATGGAAAGGTGTGAGGATTGGTTTCATTACGATATTGGGGTTAACAGACATATACAAACACAGGTGACACATATAATCACCAAAGACCTACGGAATACCAAGAGAAGACTACTCAACCTTCTGTCATAACGTACATGGGAAAAGGATCCCAGGAAGAACAGACATCTGTATATGTGTAAAAGAACCACATCTTCCACACCTACAACAAGCCAAACATTGTAATCAAACTTGCTGTAATAAAAAATAAAAAATTAAATTAAAAACACGAACAAGAAGTAGTGAGACAAACTTGAGGGGCTTTCGACTGGCACATTCCATTCTAAATTCCAATCTAGAACACGACTTCCATTGAGGCTCTGTTGCCCTAGTCACCAGATTTGGTAAGGGAGAACTGCTGCCACCTTGTGGCCGTTTCACACAACAGCAGCTTTAATCCCAGCGCTGATGGTCAGTTGATATTCAAAATCATTGCAGGCCTGTAAATGACACCTGCCCTGAAAACAAATCCTGGGGTCACATATCGACCAAAAAATTCAAAGGACGTCCATATTTCAAAACGACCGTTTCAAAAGGCATATTTAACGCACATTAGTGTTCTGCTTCTTTTTCTTTCTTTCCTTTTTTTGTTAAAAATACGGGAATGGAAAAAGGCATCCCTCAGAATGGGCGAAAATCGTTGCAAACGAATCAATGGACAAAGGTTTAATCTCCAATATATATAAACAGCTCATGCAGCTTAATATTAACAAAACAAACAACCCAATACAAAAAATGGGCAGAAGATCTAAAGAGATGTTTCTTCAAAGAAGACACAGAGATGGCCAAGACACACATGAAAAGCTGCTCAACAGCACTAATTATTAGAGAAATGCAAATCAAAACTACAATGAGGTATCACCTCACACCTGTTAGAATCGGCATCATCAGAAAATCTACAAACAACCAATTCTGGGGAGGGTGTGGACAAAAGGAGCCCTCTTCCACTATTGGTGGCAATGTAAATTAATTCAGTCCCTTTGGAGAACGGTATGGAGTTTCCTTGAAAAAACTAGAAATAGAATTACCATCTGATCCAGCAATCCCACTTCTGGGCATATACCCAGAGAAAACCATAAATCAAAACGGCACATTCACCACAATGTTCATGGCAGCACTATTTACAATAGCCAGGTAATGGAAGCAACGTAAATGCCCACAGACAGATGAATGGATAAAGATGTGGTACATATATAAAATGGAATATTACTCAGCCATAAAAAGGAATGAAACTGGGTCATTTGTAGAGACATCGATGGATCTAGAGACTGTCATACAGAATGAAGTAAGTCAGAAAGAGGAAAACAAATATTGTATATTAATGCATATATGTGGAACCTAAAAAATGGTACAGATGAACGGGTTTGCAGGGAAGAAACAGAGACACAGAGGTAGAGAACAAACATATGGACACCAAGTGTGGGAAGCCATGGGGTGGTGGTGGTGGGATGAGTTGGGAGATTGGCATTGACCTGTATACATGTATATGCATAAAATACATAACTAATAATAACCTGCTGTATAAAAAAATAAATCAAATTAAATTTCAAAATTTTAAAAAGTAAAATTTAAAAATAAAACAGAAAAATGTTCTTCCCTTCACACAGATGTATTTATAGGAATGAATTATTTCCATGCTTATATCTATAAATACATAAAAGAGGAATAAAATCTAACTTGAACCATAAAAGAAAAAAAAAAAACCTGACCCCACCAGTTATACAGAGGAAAACCCTATCAGGGCACTTGCTGCAGCGGTAAACAATTCTGAAATTGGTCAGATGTGGGGAATCATCTCCCATACAACCAGCAACCCAACCCCCACGCCAGGAGCATCCTCATTGCAAAGCTGGGGGACCGTGCCGAGGCATCTGTGAGTAAACGTGAGCTGAGCCCCAGGACAGCTGCTGCTGAACTGTTCCCACCCTTCCCAGGTAAAACACCTGAATATGTACAAGGGCTTGAAAGCCTAGAGGAAGGGCCACGGAGCCACACCAGCGACAGCACGCAGGCCAACTTGGTGCCTCCAGGCCAGCCAGGGTGGTCCTGGCCCCGGGCGCTCTTCTGGAAGCTTTCCATTGCCCTGCCTGAAATACCCCTCCTGTCCCGGCCACCAATGCTTTTTTCCTTCCTCACCTCTGTCCGGAGAGAAATTCCAGCGGTAGGTATGGGTGACACATCCTCTTCTTTACAGGTGGCAGCCTGGCAACCCCTGCAGAAAGGCCAGCAGAGCCCCACTCACACCGGGCCACCAACAAAGCTGTGGCCCCTCACTCCCTCCCACCAGCAGAGCCCCGAGACTGCTGACGGGGCAGAGAATATGGAGTCAGGCACAGCTTCAGGGGCTATTGCTGCCTGGAGCGCTGTTTATATTGACCTCAAACAGGCACACCAGGGGAGGGCCGGCCGGCAGCGTAAGGCTGCCCAGGTCAGCTAATCCACAACCCTCAGGGAATCACATTGTTGAAAACGGACCTCGCTAAGGCAGAATAGAAGCCAAGGAAGAAAAGGACACAATGCCATTTGCAGCACCGTAGATGAGTCTAGAGGTAATCACGTGACTTGTAGTAAGTCAGAAAGTGAAAGACACATATCGTATCATATCACTTATAGGTGTTACCTAAGAATGGATACCAGGGCAGATATTTCCACGGAGAAGGGCCATCACAGATTCATCAAACAAACTTATGGTTCACCAATGGAAAGTTGTGAGGATTGGTTTCATTACGATATTGGGGTTAACAGACATATACAAACACAGGTGACACATATAATCACCAAAGACCTACGGAATACCAAGAGAAGACTACTCAACATTCTGTCATAACGTACATGGGAAAAGGATCCCAGGAAGAACAGACATCTGTATATGTGTAAAAGAACCACATCTTCCACACCTACAACAAGCCAAACATTGTAATCAAACTTGCTGTAATAAAAAATAAAAAATTAAATTAAAAACACGAACAAGAATTAGTGAGACAAACTTGAGGGGCTTTCGCCTGGCACATTCCATTCTAAATTCCAATCTAGAACAAGACTTCCATTGAGGCTCTGTTGCCCTAGTCACCAGATTTGGTAAGGGAGAACTGCTGCCACCTTGTGGCCGTTTCACACAACAGCAGCTTTAATCCCAGCGCTGATGGTCAGTTGATATTCAAAATCATTGCAGGCCTGTAAATGACACCTGCCCTGAAAACCAATCCTGGGGTCACATATCGACCAAAAAATTCAAAGGACGTCCATATTTCAAAACGACCGTTTCAAAAGGCATATTTAACGCACATTAGTGTTCTGCTTCTTTTTCTTTCTTTCCTTTTTTTGTTAAAAATACGGGAATGGAAAAAGGCATCCCTCAGAATGGGCGAAAATCGTTGCAAACGAATCAATGGACAAAGGTTTAATCTCCAATATATATAAACAGCTCATGCAGCTTAATATTAACAAAACAAACAACCCAATACAAAAAATGGGCAGAAGATCTAAAGAGATGTTTCTTCAAAGAAGACACAGAGATGGCCAAGACACACATGAAAAGCTGCTCAACAGCACTAATTATTAGAGAAATGCAAATCAAAACTACAATGAGGTATCACCTCACACCTGTTAGAATCGGCATCATCAGAAAATCTACAAACAACCTATTCTGGGGAGGGTGTGGACAAAAGGAGCCCTCTTCCACTATTGGTGGCAATGTAAATTGATACACTCCCTATGGAGAATGGTATGGAGTTTCCTTGAAAAAACTAGAAATAGAATTACCATCTGATCCAGCAATCCCACTTCTGGGCATAGAACCAGAGAAAACCATAAATCAAAAAGGCACATTCACCACAATGTTCATGGCAGCACTATTTACAATAGCCAGGTAATGGAAGCAACGTAAATGCCCACAGACAGATGAATGGATAAAGATGTGGTACATATATAAAATGGAATATTACTCAGCCATAAAAAGGAATGAAACTGGGTCATTTGTAGAGACATCGATGGATCTAGAGACTGTCATACAGAATGAAGTAAGTCAGAAAGAGGAAAACAAATATTGTATATTAATGCATATATGTGGAACCTAAAAAATGGTACAGATGAACGGGTTTGCATGGAAGAAACAGAGACACAGAGGTAGAGAACAAACATATGGACACCAAGTGTGGGAAGCCATGGGGTGGTGGTGGTGGGATGAGTTGGGAGATTGGCATTGACCTGTATACATGTATATGCATAAAATACATAACTAATAATAACCTGCTGTATAAAAAAATAAATCAAATTAAATTTCAAAATTTTAAAAAGTAAAATTTAAAAATAAAACAGAAAAATGTTCTTCCCTTCACACAGATGTATTTATAGGAATGAATTATTTCCATGCTTATATCTATAAATACATAAAAGAGGAATAAAATCTAACTTGAACCATAAAAGAAAAAAAAAAAACCTGACCCCACCAGTTATACAGAGGAAAACCCTATCAGGGCACTTGCTGCAGCGGTAAACAATTCTGAAATTGGTCAGAGGTGGGGAATCATCTCCCATACAACCAGCAACCCAACCCCCACGCCAGGAGCATCCTCATTGCAAAGCTGGGGGACCGTGCCGAGGCATCTGTGAGTAAACGTGAGCTGAGCCCCAGGACAGCTGCTGCTGAACTGTTCCCACCCTTCCCAGGTAAAACACCTGAATATGTACAAGGGCTTGAAAGCCTAGAGGAAGGGCCACGGAGCCACACCAGCGACAGCACGCAGGCCAACTTGGTGCCTGCAGGCCAGCCAGGGTGGTCCTGGCCCCGGGCGCTCTTGCGGAAGCTTTCCATTGCCCTGCCTGAGATACCCCTCCTGTCCCGGCCCCCACTGCTTTTTTCCTTCCTCACCTCTGTCCGGAGAGAAATTCCAGCGGAAGGTATGGGTGACACATCCTCTTCTTTACAGGTGGCATCCTGGCAACCCCTGCAGAAAGGCCAGCAGAGCCCCACTCACACCGGGCCACCAACAAAGCTGTGGCCCCTCACTCCCTCCCACCAGCACAGCCCCGAGACTGCTGATGGGGCAGAGAATATGGAGTCAGGCACAGCTTCAGGGGCTATTGCTGCCTGGAGCGCTGTTTATATTGACCTCAAACAGGCACACCTTGGGAGGGCCGGCCGGCAGGGTAAGGCTGCCCAGGTCAGCTAATCCACAACCCTCAGGGAATCACATTGTTGAAAACGGACCTCGCTAAGGCAGAATAGAAGCCAAGGAAGAAAAGGACACAATGCCATTTGCAGCACCGTAGATGAGTCTAGAGGTAATCACGTGACTTGTAGTAAGTCAGAAAGTGAAAGACACATATCGTATCATATCACTTATAGGTGTTACCTAAGAATGGATACCAGGGCAGATATTTCCACGGAGAAGGGCCATCACAGATTCATCAAACAAACTTATGGTTCACCAATGGAAAGTTGTGAGGATTGGTTTCATTACGATATTGGGGTTAACAGACATATACAAACACAGGTGACACATATAATCACCAAAGACCTACGGAATACCAAGAGAAGACTACTCAACCTTCTGTCATAACGTACATGGGAAAAGGATCCCAGGAAGAACAGAAATCTGTATATGTGTAAAAGAACCACATCTTCCACACCTACAACAAGCCAAACATTGTAATCAAACTTGCTGTAATAAAAAATAAAAAATTAAATTAAAAACACGAACAAGAATTAGTGAGACAAACTTGAGGGGCTTTCGCCTGGCACATTCCATTCTAAATTCCAATCTAGAACAAGACTTCCATTGAGGCTCTGTTGCCCTAGTCACCAGATTTGGTAAGGGAGAACTGCTGCCACCTTGTGGCCGTTTCACACAACAGCAGCTTTAATCCCAGCGCTGATGGTCAGTTGATATTCAAAATCATTGCAGGCCTGTAAATGACACCTGCCCTGAAAACAAATCCTGGGGTCACATATCGACCAAAAAATTCAAAGGACGTCCATATTTCAAAACGACCGTTTCAAAAGGCATATTTAACGCACATTAGTGTTCTGCTTCTTTTTCTTTCTTTCCTTTTTTTGTTAAAAATACGGGAATGGAAAAAGGCATCCCTCAGAATGGGCGAAAATCGTTGCAAACGAATCAATGGACAAAGGTTTAATCTCCAATATATATAAACAGCTCATGCAGCTTAATATTAACAAAACAAACAACCCAATACAAAAAATGGGCAGAAGATCTAAAGAGATGTTTCTTCAAAGAAGACACAGAGATGGCCAAGACACACATGAAAAGCTGCTCAACAGCACTAATTATTAGAGAAATGCAAATCAAAACTACAATGAGGTATCACCTCACACCTGTTAGAATCGGCATCATCAGAAAATCTACAAACAACCTATTCTGGGGAGGGTGTGGACAAAAGGAGCCCTCTTCCACTATTGGTGGCAATGTAAATTGATACACTCCCTATGGAGAATGGTATGGAGTTTCCTTGAAAAAACTAGAAATAGAATTACCATCTGATCCAGCAATCCCACTTCTGGGCATAGAACCAGAGAAAACCATAAATCAAAAAGGCACATTCACCACAATGTTCATGGCAGCACTATTTACAATAGCCAGGTAATGGAAGCAACGTAAATGCCCACAGACAGATGAATGGATAAAGATGTGGTACATATATAAAATGGAATATTACTCAGCCATAAAAAGGAATGAAACTGGGTCATTTGTAGAGACATCGATGGATCTAGAGACTGTCATACAGAATGAAGTAAGTCAGAAAGAGGAAAACAAATATTGTATATTAATGCATATATGTGGAACCTAAAAAATGGTACAGATGAACTGGTTTGAAGGGAAGAAACAGAGACACAGAGGTAGAGAACAAACATATGGACACCAAGTGTGGGAAGCCATGGGGTGGTGGTGGTGGGATGAGTTGGGAGATTGGCATTGACCTGTATACATGTATATGCATAAAATACATAACTAATAATAACCTGCTGTATAAAAAAATAAATCAAATTAAATTTCAAAATTTTAAAAAGTAAAATTTAAAAATAAAACAGAAAAATGTTCTTCCCTTCACACAGATGTATTTATAGGAATGAATTATTTCCATGCTTATATCTATAAATACATAAAAGAGGAATAAAATCTAACTTGAACCATAAAAGAAAAAAAAAAAACCTGACCCCACCAGTTATACAGAGGAAAACCCTATCAGGGCACTTGCTGCAGCGGTAAACAATTCTGAAATTGGTCAGAGGTGGGGAATCATCTCCCATACAACCAGCAACCCAACCCCCACGCCAGGAGCATCCTCATTGCAAAGCTGGGGGACCGTGCCGAGGCATCTGTGAGTAAACGTGAGCTGAGCCCCAGGACAGCTGCTGCTGAACTGTTCCCACCCTTCCCAGGTAAAACACCTGAATATGTACAAGGGCTTGAAAGCCTAGAGGAAGGGCCACGGAGCCACACCAGCGACAGCACGCAGGCCAACTTGGTGCCTGCAGGCCAGCCAGGGTGGTCCTGGCCCCGGGCGCTCTTGCGGAAGCTTTCCATTGCCCTGCCTGAGATACCCCTCCTGTCCCGGCACCCACTGCTTTTTTCCTTCCTCACCTCTGTCCGGAGAGAAATTCCAGCGGAAGGTATGGGTGACACATCCTCTTCTTTACAGGTGGCATCCTGGCAACCCCTGCAGAAAGGCCAGCAGAGCCCCACTCACACCGGGCCACCAACAAAGCTGTGGCCCCTCACTCCCTCCCACCAGCACAGCCCCGAGACTGCTGACGGGGCAGAGAATATGGAGTCAGGCACAGCTTCAGGGGCTATTGCTGCCTGGAGCGCTGTTTATATTGACCTCAAACAGGCACACCTGGGGAGGGCCGGCCGGCAGGGTAAGGCTGCCCAGGTCAGCTAATCCACAACCCTCAGGGAATCACATTGTTGAAAACGGACCTCGCTAAGGCAGAATAGAAGCCAAGGAAGAAAAGGACACAATGCCATTTGCAGCACCGTAGATGAGTCTAGAGGTAATCACGTGACTTGTAGTAAGTCAGAAAGTGAAAGACACGTATCGTATCATATCACTTATAGGTGTTACCTAAGAATGGATACCAGTGCAGATATTTCCACGGAGAAGGGCCATCACAGATTCATCAAACAAACTTATGGTTCACCAATGGAAAGGTGTGAGGATTGGTTTCATTACGATATTGGGGTTAACAGACATATACAAACACAGGTGACACATATAATCACCAAAGACCTACGGAATACCAAGAGAAGACTACTCAACCTTCTGTCATAACGTACATGGGAAAAGGATCCCAGGAAGAACAGACATCTGTATATGTGTAAAAGAACCACATCTTCCACACCTACAACAAGCCAAACATTGTAATCAAACTTGCTGTAATAAAAAATAAAAAATTAAATTAAAAACACGAACAAGAAGTAGTGAGACAAACTTGAGGGGCTTTCGCCTGGCACATTCCATTCTAAATTCCAATCTAGAACACGACTTCCATTGAGGCTCTGTTGCCCTAGTCACCAGATTTGGTAAGGGAGAACTGCTGCCACCTTGTGGCCGTTTCACACAACAGCAGCTTTAATCCCAGCGCTGATGGTCAGTTGATATTCAAAATCATTGCAGGCCTGTAAATGACACCTGCCCTGAAAACAATTCCTGGGGTCACATATCGACCAAAAAATTCAAAGGACGTCCATATTTCAAAACGACCGTTTCAAAAGGCATATTTTACGCACATTAGTGTTCTGCTTCTTTTTCTTTCTTTCCTTTTTTTGTTAAAATAAGGGGAATGGAGAAAGGCATCCCTCAGAATGGGCGAAAATCGTTGCAAACGAATCAATGGACAAAGGTTTAATCTCCAATATATATAAACAGCTCATGCAGCTTAATATTAACAAAACAAACAACCCAATACAAAAAATGAGCAGAAGATCTAAAGAGATGTTTCTTCAAAGAAGACACAGAGATGGCCAAGACACACATGAAAAGCTGCTCAACAGCACTAATTATTAGAGAAATGCAAATCAAAACTACAATGAGGTATCACCTCACACCTGTTAGAATCGGCATCATCAGAAAATCTACAAACAACCAATTCTGGGGAGGGTGTGGACAAAAGGAGCCCTCTTCCACAATTGGTGGCAATGTAAATTGATACAGTCACTATGGAGAACGGTATGGAGTTTCCTTGAAAAAACTAGAAATAGAATTACCATCTGATCCAGCAATCCCACTTCTGGGCATATACCCAGAGAAAACCATAAATCAAAAAGGCACATTCACCACAATGTTCATGGCAGCACTATTTACAATAGCCATGTAATGGAAGCAAAGTAAATGCCCACAGACAGATGAATGGATAAAGATGTGGTACATATATAAAATGGAATATTACTCAGCCATAAAAAGGAATGAAACTGGGTCATTTGTAGAGACATCGATGGATCTAGAGACTGTCATACAGAATGAAGTAAGTCAGAAAGAGGAAAACAAATATTGTATATTAATGCATATATGTGGAACCTAAAAAATGGTACAGATGAACTGGTTTGCAGGGAAGAAACAGAGACACAGAGGTAGAGAACAAACATATGGACACCAAGTGTGGGAAGCCATGGGGTGGTGGTGGTGGGATGAGTTGGGAGATTGGGATTGACCTGTATACATGTATATGCATAAAATACATAACTAATAATAACCTGCTGTATAAAAAAAATAAATCAAATTAAATTTCAAAATTTTAAAAAGTAAAGTTTAAAAATAAAACAGAAAAATGTTCTTCCCTTCACACAGATGTATTTATAGGAATGAATTATTTCCATGCTTATATCTATAAATACATAAAGGAGGAATAAAATCTAACTTGAACCATAAAAGAAAAGAAAAAACATGAACCCACCAGTTATACAGAGGAAAACCCTATCAGGGCACTTGCTGCAGCGGTAAACAATTCTGAAATTGGTCAGAGGTGGGGAATCATCTCCCATACAACCAGCAACCCACCCCCCACGCCAGGAGCATCCTCATTGCAAAGCTGGGGGACCGTGCCGAGGCATCTGTGAGTAAACGTGAGCTGAGCCCCAGGACAGCTGCTGCTGAACTGTTCCCACCCTTCCCAGGTAAAACACCTGAATATGTACAAGGGCTTGAAAGCCTAGAGGAAGGGCCACGGAGCCACACCAGCGACAGCACGCAGGCCAACTTGGTGCCTCCAGGCCAGCCAGGGTGGTCCTGGCCCTGGGCGCTCTTGCGGAAGCTTTCCATTGCCCTGCCTGAGACACCCATCCTGTCCCGGCCCCCACTGCTTTTTTCCTTCCTCACCTCTGTCCGGAGAGAAATTCCAGCGGAAGGTATGGGTGACACATCCTCTTCTTTACAGGTGGCAGCCTGGCAACCCCTGCAGAAAGACCAGCAGAGCCCCACTCACACCGGGCCACCAACAAAGCTGTGGCCCCTCACACCCTACCACCAGCAGAGCCCCGAGACTGCTGACGGGGCAGAGAATATGGAGTCAGGCACAGCTTCAGGGGCTATTGCTGCCTGGAGCGCTGTTTATATTGACCTCAAACAGGCACACCTGGGGAGGGCCGGCCGGCAGGGTAAGGCTGCCCAGGTCAGCTAATCCACAACCCTCAGGGAATCACATTGTTGAAAACGGACCTCGCTAAGGCAGAATAGAAGCCAAGGAAGAAAAGGACACAATGCCATTTGCAGCACCGTAGATGAGTCTAGAGGTAATCACGTGACTTGTAGTAAGTCAGAAAGTGAAAGACACGTATCGTATCATATCACTTATAGGTGTTACCTAAGAATGGATACCAGTGCAGATATTTCCACGGAGAAGGGCCATCACAGATTCATCAAACAAACTTATGGTTCACCAATGGAAAGGTGTGAGGATTGGTTTCATTACGATATTGGGGTTAACAGACATATACAAACAAAGGTGACACATATAATCACCAAAGACCTACGGAATACCAAGAGAAGACTACTCAACCTTCTGTCATAACGTACATGGGAAAAGGATCCCAGGAAGAACAGACATCTGTATATGTGTAAAAGAACCACATCTTCCACACCTACAACAAGCCAAACATTGTAATCAAACTTGCTGTAATAAAAAATAAAAAATTAAATTAAAAACACGAACAAGAAGTAGTGAGACAAACTTGAGGGGCTTTCGCCTGGCACATTCCATTCTAAATTCCAATCTAGAACACGACTTCCATTGAGGCTCTGTTGCCCTAGTCACCAGATTTGGTAAGGGAGAACTGCTGCCACCTTGTGGCCGTTTCACACAACAGCAGCTTTAATCCCAGCGCTGATGGTCAGTTGATATTCAAAATCATTGCAGGCCTGTAAATGACACCTGCCCTGAAAACAAATCCTGGGGTCACATATCGACCAAAAAATTCAAAGGACGTCCATATTTCAAAACGACCGTTTCAAAAGGCATATTTAACGCACATTAGTGTTCTGCTTCTTTTTCTTTCTTTCCTTTTTTTGTTAAAAATACGGGAATGGAAAAAGGCATCCCTCAGAATGGGCGAAAATCGTTGCAAACGAATCAATGGACAAAGGTTTAATCTCCAATATATATAAACAGCTCATGCAGCTTAATATTAACAAAACAAACAACCCAATACAAAAAATGGGCAGAAGATCTAAAGAGATGTTTCTTCAAAGAAGACACAGAGATGGCCAAGACACACATGAAAAGCTGCTCAACAGCACTAATTATTAGAGAAATGCAAATCAAAACTACAATGAGGTATCACCTCACACCTGTTAGAATCGGCATCATCAGAAAATCTACAAACAACCAATTCTGGGGAGGGTGTGGACAAAAGGAGCCCTCTTCCACTATTGGTGGCAATGTAAATTAATTCAGTCCCTTTGGAGAACGGTATGGAGTTTCCTTGAAAAAACTAGAAATAGAATTACCATCTGATCCAGCAATCCCACTTCTGGGCATATACCCAGAGAAAACCATAAATCAAAACGGCACATTCACCACAATGTTCATGGCAGCACTATTTACAATAGCCAGGTAATGGAAGCAACGTAAATGCGCACAGACAGATGAATGGATAAAGATGTGGTACATATATAAAATGGAATATTACTCAGCCATAAAAAGGAATGAAACTGGGTCATTTGTAGAGACATCGATGGATCTAGAGACTGTCATACAGAATGAAGTAAGTCAGAAAGAGGAAAACAAATATTGTATATTAATGCATATATGTGGAACCTAAAAAATGGTACAGATGAACTGGTTTGAAGGGAAGAAACAGAGACACAGAGGTAGAGAACAAACATATGGACACCAAGTGTGGGAAGCCATGGGGTGGTGGTGGTGGGATGAGTTGGGAGATTGGCATTGACCTGTATACATGTATATGCATAAAATACATAACTAATAATAACCTGCTGTATAAAAAAATAAATCAAATTAAATTTCAAAATTTTAAAAAGTAAAATTTAAAAATAAAACAGAAAAATGTTCTTCCCTTCACACAGATGTATTTATAGGAATGAATTATTTCCATGCTTATATCTATAAATACATAAAAGAGGAATAAAATCTAACTTGAACCATAAAAGAAAAAAAAAAAACCTGACCCCACCAGTTATACAGAGGAAAACCCTATCAGGGCACTTGCTGCAGCGGTAAACAATTCTGAAATTGGTCAGATGTGGGGAATCATCTCCCATACAAACAGCAACCCAACCCCCACGCCAGGAGCATCCTCATTGCAAAGCTGGGGGACCGTGCCGAGGCATCTGTGAGTAAACGTGAGCTGAGCCCCAGGACAGCTGCTGCTGAACTGTTCCCACCCTTCCCAGGTAAAACACCTGAATATGTACAAGGGCTTGAAAGCCTAGAGGAAGGGCCACGGAGCCACACCAGCGACAGCACGCAGGCCAACTTGGTGCCTCCAGGCCAGCCAGGGTGGTCCTGGCCCCGGGCGCTCTTCTGGAAGCTTTCCATTGCCCTGCCTGAAATACCCCTCCTGTCCCGGCCCCCAATGCTTTTTTCCTTCCTCACCTCTGTCCGGAGAGAAATTCCAGCGGTAGGTATGGGTGACACATCCTCTTCTTTACAGGTGGCAGCCTGGCAACCCCTGCAGAAAGGCCAGCAGAGCCCCACTCACACCGGGCCACCAACAAAGCTGTGGCCCCTCACTCCCTCCCACCAGCAGAGCCCCGAGACTGCTGACGGGGCAGAGAATATGGAGTCAGGCACAGCTTCAGGGGCTATTGCTGCCTGGAGCGCTGTTTATATTGACCTCAAACAGGCACACCAGGGGAGGGCCGGCCGGCAGGGTAAGGCTGCCCAGGTCAGCTAATCCACAACCCTCAGGGAATCACATTGTTGAAAACGGACCTCGCTAAGGCAGAATAGAAGCCAAGGAAGAAAAGGACACAATGCCATTTGCAGCACCGTAGATGAGTCTAGAGGTAATCACGTGACTTGTAGTAAGTCAGAAAGTGAAAGACACATATCGTATCATATCACTTATAGGTGTTACCTAAGAATGGATACCAGGGCAGATATTTCCACGGAGAAGGGCCATCACAGATTCATCAAACAAACTTATGGTTCACCAATGGAAAGTTGTGAGGATTGGTTTCATTACGATATTGGGGTTAACAGACATATACAAACACAGGTGACACATATAATCACCAAAGACCTACGGAATACCAAGAGAAGACTACTCAACATTCTGTCATAACGTACATGGTAAAAGGATCCCAGGAAGAACAGACATCTGTATATGTGTAAAAGAACCACATCTTCCACACCTACAACAAGCCAAACATTGTAATCAAACTTGCTGTAATAAAAAATAAAAAATTAAATTAAAAACACGAACAAGAATTAGTGAGACAAACTTGAGGGGCTTTCGCCTGGCACATTCCATTCTAAATTCCAATCTAGAACAAGACTTCCATTGAGGCTCTGTTGCCCTAGTCACCAGATTTGGTAAGGGAGAACTGCTGCCACCTTGTGGCCGTTTCACACAACAGCAGCTTTAATCCCAGCGCTGATGGTCAGTTGATATTCAAAATCATTGCAGGCCTGTAAATGACACCTGCCCTGAAAACAAATCCTGGGGTCACATATCGACCAAAAAATTCAAAGGACGTCCATATTTCAAAACGACCGTTTCAAAAGGCATATTTAACGCACATTAGTGTTCTGCTTCTTTTTCTTTCTTTCCTTTTTTTGTTAAAAATACGGGAATGGAAAAAGGCATCCCTCAGAATGGGCGAAAATCGTTGCAAACGAATCAATGGACAAAGGTTTAATCTCCAATATATATAAACAGCTCATGCAGCTTAATATTAACAAAACAAACAACCCAATACAAAAAATGGGCAGAAGATCTAAAGAGATGTTTCTTCAAAGAAGACACAGAGATGGCCAAGACACACATGAAAAGCTGCTCAACAGCACTAATTATTAGAGAAATGCAAATCAAAACTACAATGAGGTATCACCTCACACCTGTTAGAATCGGCATCATCAGAAAATCTACAAACAACCAATTCTGGGGAGGGTGTGGACAAAAGGAGCCCTCTTCCACTATTGGTGGCAATGTAAATTGATACACTCCCTATGAAGAACGGTATGGAGTTTCCTTGAAAAAACTAGAAATAGAATTACCATCTGATCCAGCAATCCCACTTCTGGGCATAGAACCAGAGAAAACCATAAATCAAAAAGGCACATTCACCACAATGTTCATGGCAGCACTATTTACAATAGCCAGGTAATGGAAGCAACGTAAATGCCCACAGACAGATGAATGGATAAAGATGTGGTACATATATAAAATGGAATATTACTCAGCCATAAAAAGGAATGAAACTGGGTCATTTGTAGAGACATCGATGGATCTAGAGACTGTCATACAGAATGAAGTAAGTCAGAAAGAGGAAAACAAATATTGTATATTAATGCATATATGTGATACCTAAAAAATGGTACAGATGAACGGGTTTGCATGGAAGAAACAGAGACAGAGGTAGAGAACAAACATATGGACACCAAGTGTGGGAAGCCATGGGGTGGTGGTGGTGGGATGAGTTGGGAGATTGGCATTGACCTGTATACATGTATATGCATAAAATACATAACTAATAATAACCTGCTGTATAAAAAAATAAATCAAATTAAATTTCAAAATTTTAAAAAGTAAAATTTAAAAATAAAACAGAAAAATGTTCTTCCCTTCACACAGATGTATTTATAGGAATGAATTATTTCCATGCTTATAGCTATAAATACATAAAAGAGGAATAAAATCTAACTTGAACCATAAAAGAAAAAAAAAAAACCTGACCCCACCAGTTATACAGAGGAAAACCCTATCAGGGCACTTGCTGCAGCGGTAAACAATTCTGAAATTGGTCAGAGGTGGGGAATCATCTCCCATACAACCAGCAACCCAACCCCCACGCCAGGAGCATCCTCATTGCAAAGCTGGGGGACCGTGCCAAGGCATCTGTGAGTAAACGTGAGCTGAGCCCCAGGACAGCTGCTGCTGAACTGTTCCCACCCTTCCCAGGTAAAACACCTGAATAT
Organism: Mesoplodon mirus; assembly: GCF_964341445.2. Classification (NCBI taxonomy): domain Eukaryota; kingdom Metazoa; phylum Chordata; class Mammalia; order Artiodactyla; family Ziphiidae; genus Mesoplodon; species Mesoplodon mirus. Next base: position 5,465,691 of record NW_028295814.1, on the reverse strand, counting down.
GTACAAGGGCTTGAAAGCCTAGAGGAAGGGCCACGGAGCCACACCAGCGACAGCACGCAGGCCAACTTGGTGCCTGCAGGCCAGCCAGGGTGGTCCTGGCCCCGGGCGCTCTTGCGGAAGCTTTCCATTGCCCTGCCTGAGATACCCCTCCTGTCCCGGCCCCCACTGCTTTTTTCCTTCCTCACCTCTGTCCGGAGAGAAATTCCAGCGGAAGGTATGGGTGACACATCCTCTTCTTTACAGGTGGCATCCTGGCAACCCCTGCAGAAAGGCCAGCAGAGCCCCACTCACACCGGGCCACCAACAAAGCTGTGGCCCCTCACTCCCTCCCACCAGCACAGCCCCGAGACTGCTGACGGGGCAGAGAATATGGAGTCAGGCACAGCTTCAGGGGCTATTGCTGCCTGGAGCGCTGTTTATATTGACCTCAAACAGGCACACCTGGGGAGGGCCGGCCGGCAGGGTAAGGCTGCCCAGGTCAGCTAATCCACAACCCTCAGGGAATCACATTGTTGAAAACGGACCTCGCTAAGGCAGAATAGAAGCCAAGGAAGAAAAGGACACAATGCCATTTGCAGCACCGTAGATGAGTCTAGAGGTAATCACGTGACTTGTAGTAAGTCAGAAAGTGAAAGACACGTATCGTATCATATCACTTATAGGTGTTACCTAAGAATGGATACCAGTGCAGATATTTCCACGGAGAAGGGCCATCACAGATTCATCAAACAAACTTATGGTTCACCAATGGAAAGGTGTGAGGATTGGTTTCATTACGATATTGGGGTTAACAGACATATACAAACACAGGTGACACATATAATCACCAAAGACCTACGGAATACCAAGAGAAGACTACTCAACCTTCTGTCATAACGTACATGGGAAAAGGATCCCAGGAAGAACAGACATCTGTATATGTGTAAAAGAACCACATCTTCCACACCTACAACAAGCCAAACATTGTAATCAAACTTGCTGTAATAAAAAATAAAAAATTAAATTAAAAACACGAACAAGAAGTAGTGAGACAAACTTGAGGGGCTTTCGCCTGGCACATTCCATTCTAAATTCCAATCTAGAACACGACTTCCATTGAGGCTCTGTTGCCCTAGTCACCAGATTTGGTAAGGGAGAACTGCTGCCACCTTGTGGCCGTTTCACACAACAGCAGCTTTAATCCCAGCGCTGATGGTCAGTTGATATTCAAAATCATTGCAGGCCTGTAAATGACACCTGCCCTGAAAACAAATCCTGGGGTCACATATCGACCAAAAAATTCAAAGGACGTCCATATTTCAAAACGACCGTTTCAAAAGGCATATTTAACGCACATTAGTGTTCTGCTTCTTTTTCTTTCTTTCCTTTTTTTGTTAAAAATACGGGAATGGAAAAAGGCATCCCTCAGAATGGGCGAAAATCGTTGCAAACGAATCAATGGACAAAGGTTTAATCTCCAATATATATAAACAGCTCATGCAGCTTAATATTAACAAAACAAACAACCCAATACAAAAAATGGGCAGAAGATCTAAAGAGATGTTTCTTCAAAGAAGACACAGAGATGGCCAAGACACACATGAAAAGCTGCTCAACAGCACTAATTATTAGAGAAATGCAAATCAAAACTACAATGAGGTATCACCTCACACCTGTTAGAATCGGCATCATCAGAAAATCTACAAACAACCAATTCTGGGGAGGGTGTGGACAAAAGGAGCCCTCTTCCACTATTGGTGGCAATGTAAATTAATTCAGTCCCTTTGGAGAACGGTATGGAGTTTCCTTGAAAAAACTAGAAATAGAATTACCATCTGATCCAGCAATCCCACTTCTGGGCATATACCCAGAGAAAACCATAAATCAAAACGGCACATTCACCACAATGTTCATGGCAGCACTATTTACAATAGCCAGGTAATGGAAGCAACGTAAATGCGCACAGACAGATGAATGGATAAAGATGTGGTACATATATAAAATGGAATATTACTCAGCCATAAAAAGGAATGAAACTGGGTCATTTGTAGAGACATCGATGGATCTAGAGACTGTCATACAGAATGAAGTAAGTCAGAAAGAGGAAAACAAATATTGTATATTAATGCATATATGTGGAACCTAAAAAATGGTACAGATGAACGGGTTTGCAGGGAAGAAACAGAGACACAGAGGTAGAGAACAAACATATGGACACCAAGTGTGGGAAGCCATGGGGTGGTGGTGGTCGGATGAGTTGGGAGATTGGCATTGACCTGTATACATGTATATGCATAAAATACATAACTAATAATAACCTGCTGTATAAAAAAATAAATCAAATTAAATTTCAAAATTTTAAAAAGTAAAATTTAAAAATAAAACAGAAAAATGTTCTTCCCTTCACACAGATGTATTTATAGGAATGAATTATTTCCATGCTTATATCTATAAATACATAAAAGAGGAATAAAATCTAACTTGAACCATAAAAGAAAAAAAAAAACCTGACCCCACCAGTTATACAGAGGAAAACCCTATCAGGGCACTTGCTGCAGCGGTAAACAATTCTGAAATTGGTCAGATGTGGGGAATCATCTCCCATACAAACAGCAACCCAACCCCCACGCCAGGAGCATCCTCATTGCAAAGCTGGGGGACCGTGCCGAGGCATCTGTGAGTAAACGTGAGCTGAGCCCCAGGACAGCTGCTGCTGAACTGTTCCCACCCTTCCCAGGTAAAACACCTGAATATGTACAAGGGCTTGAAAGCCTAGAGGAAGGGCCACGGAGCCACACCAGCGACAGCACGCAGGCCAACTTGGTGCCTCCAGGCCAGCCAGGGTGGTCCTGGCCCCGGGCGCTCTTGCGGAAGCTTTCCATTGCCCTGACTGAGATACCCATCCTGTCCCGGCCCCCACTGCTTTTTTCCTTCCTCACCTCTGTCCGGAGAGAAATTCCAGCGGTAGGTATGGGTGACACATCCTCTTCTTTACAGGTGGCAGCCTGGCAACCCCTGCAGAAAGGCCAGCAGAGCCCCACTCACACCGGGCCACCAACAAAGCTGTGGCCCCTCACTCCCTCCCACCAGCAGAGCCCCGAGACTGCTGACGGGGCAGAGAATATGGAGTCAGGCACAGCTTCAGGGGCTATTGCTGCCTGGAGCGCTGTTTATATTGACCTCAAACAGGCACACCTGGGGAGGGCCGGCCGGCAGGGTAAGGCTGCCCAGGTCAGCTAATCCACAACCCTCAGGGAATCACATTGTTGAAAACGGACCTCGCTAAGGCAGAATAGAAGCCAAGGAAGAAAAGGACACAATGCCATTTGCAGCACCGTAGATGAGTCTAGAGGTAATCACGTGACTTGTAGTAAGTCAGAAAGTGAAAGAAACATATCGTATCATATCACTTATAGGTGTTACCTAAGAATGGATACCAGTGCAGATATTTCCACGGAGAAGGGCCATCACAGATTCATCAAACAAACTTATGGTTCACCAATGGAAAGGTGTGAGGATTGGTTTCATTACGATATTGGGGTTAACAGACATATACAAACACAGGTGACACATATAATCACCAAAGACCTACGGAATACCAAGAGAAGACTACTCAACCTTCTGTCATAACGTACATGGGAAAAGGATCCCAGGAAGAACAGACATCTGTATATGTGTAAAAGAACCACATCTTCCACACCTACAACAAGCCAAACATTGTAATCAAACTTGCTGTAATAAAAAATAAAAAATTAAATTAAAAACACGAACAAGAAGTAGTGAGACAAACTTGAGGGGCTTTCTCCTGGCACATTCCATTCTAAATTCCAATCTAGAACACGACTTCCATTGAGGCTCTGTTGCCCTAGTCACCAGATTTGGTAAGGGAGAACTGCTGCCACCTTGTGGCCGTTTCACACAACAGCAGCTTTAATCCCAGCGCTGATGGTCAGTTGATATTCAAAATCATTGCAGGCCTGTAAATGACACCTGCCCTGAAAACAAATCCTGGGGTCACATATCGACCAAAAAATTCAAAGGACGTCCATATTTCAAAACCACCGTTTCAAAAGGAATATTTTACGCACATTAGTGTTCTGCTTCTTTTTCTTTCTTTCCTTTTTTTGTTAAAAAAAGGGGAATGGAGAAAGGCATCCCTCAGAATGGGCGAAAATCGTTGCAAACGAATCAATGGACAAAGGTTTAATCTCCAATATATATAAACAGCTCATGCAGCTTAATATTAACAAAACAAACAACCCAATACAAAAAATGGGCAGAAGATCTAAAGAGATGTTTCTTCAAAGAAGACACAGAGATGGCCAAGACACACATGAAAAGCTGCTCAACAGCACTAATTATTAGAGAAATGCAAATCAAAACTACAATGAGGTATCACCTCACACCTGTTAGAATCGGCATCATCAGAAAATCTACAAACAACCAATTCTGGGGAGGGTGTGGACAAAAGGAGCCCTCTTCCACTATTGGTGGCAATGTAAATTGATACCCTCCCTATGGAGAACGGTATGGAGTTTCCTTGAAAAAACTAGAAATAGAATTACCATCTGATCCAGCAATCCCACTTCTGGGCATATAACCAGAGAAAACCATAAATCAAAAAGGCACATTCACCACAATGTTCATGGCAGCACTATTTACAATAGCCAGGTAATGGAAGCAACCTAAATGCCCACAGACAGATGAATGGATAAAGATGTGGTACATATATAAAATGGAATATTACTCAGCCATAAAAAGGAATGAAACTGGGTCATTTGTAGAGACATCGATGGATCTAGAGACTGTCATACAGAATAAAGTAAGTCAGAAAGAGGAAAACAAATATTGTATATTAATGCATATATGTGGAACCTAAAAAATGGTACAGATGAACGGGTTTG